>NC_084850.1:10129082-10745249 GCF_033115175.1 Lepus europaeus
CTGAAGAATGAACCAGCAGATCGGGATCACTTTCTGTCTCTGTCTCTCTCTGTCTTTCTGACTTGCAAATAAATAAACAAAAATAAAAACAGGAACATTCTATATATAGATAATTCATTGTTCCTCAAAGTTCTAATCAAAGATGGAGTTACAAGAGTACTTCAGAAAGTTCATGGAAAATGGAAGTAAAATATAAATTTATTTGGATGCAAACATTTTGAAATCTATATTATAGATTTTTCAAAATACACATTTTTTGTAAAGTTTTTGATGACTCCTTTAATTATTGACATGTTAGTGATAGAAGCTGCACATTACTATATGCAAAAGTAGTGGATAATCCACCTCAAAAAAGGATGCTGTTTCAACACTTCAATAATTATTAATATCAGGATTTGGAACAAGTATTCATTGAAACACATTAATTTTTGGTCTCAAAGCCTATACTTATAATCCCTTCCTAATAATTTCATCTCTTTGGTGTTTCTAAGCATACTTTTTTTCATCCAGGAACCCAATATTGCACTAAAGGGTATAATTAATAGAATGAAGAGATCTCATTCAATAATTAAGAATTTATTGATCTTATTTCAGCTAGAATGGTGTATTTGAGTACAACCTTGATTATCTTTTTTTTTTCACTTTATAGTGGCCAGTAAAAAAACACAAGAAATACTTGTTATTCCACCTTTAAGCATTTTGGTAAAATATAGCAGTTCAGATAATGAAAATGCAGCACTTCATTACAGTAAGATTAGTTTTTCTGGCAAACCTCCATTTCCTCTTGTGTGATAGAATTAATGGAATTGACTTATTAAATAAGTATATTCAAAGTCTTCACACTGACCAACAAGCTACCAGAATAGCACACAGGATTAACCCCCTTCTCTTCAAGCACTAACACCCTTACACTTCAGATAATACTCAAATTCTGATGAATTGGCTAGATACAACCTGCTATCAATGCACTCAATGTAGAGAGCAGATGAAGCCCTGATACTGAAACATATATCCCTGGTACTAGCTTTTGTGGCATGACTGGTATCTTAGTCTTTTGGGGCTGATGTAATAAAACAGCATAAACTAGGTGAATTTAAAAAAACAGCAGATATATATTTCTTACAGTTATGATGACTGTCAAGTCCAAGATCAAGGCACCAGAAAATTTGGTGTTTGGTGAGAGTCCATTTCATAAATACCTTCTTTCCATATTACCTCATGGTAGAAGGAATGAAGACTCACTCTTAGGCCTCTTATTTTATTAAAGTATCTAAATTTTTTAAATTTATTTTTTATTTTATTTGAGAGAGAGAGAGAGAGAGAGAGAGAGAGAGAGAGAGAGAGAGATCACCTACTCACTAGTTCACTAGTTCACCCTCCCTCCAGTGATTGCAATAGCCAAAGTTGGGTGAACAGGAGAACAGTATCCTAGAACTTCATTCACTTCACCTACATGGATGCCAGGAATCCAAGTACTTTGAGCATCATCTGGTTCCTTCCAGGGCATGCATTAGTAAGAAGCTGGCTCAGAAGCGGAATAGCTAGGACATGAATCAACCACTCTGATATAGCATGCAAATGTCAAGCAGCTGCATAATTGCTGTGCTAAATGCTCCCCCTCCAGGGGGAAAGGGATACTTTTTTTTTATAAGGGTATGAATCCCATCATCTTGCAAAGTCTTCATCTCTTAATACTATCACATTGGCCATGGCCATTTTTGTTCAGTGGCTTAATCCATCACTTAAGATGCCTTCAACCCATAAAGGGAGTGTGTAATTTGAGTCCCAGCTACATTGCTTCCAACCCAGCTTCCAACTTCCAGTGCACTGGAAAGGCAGTGGATGATGGCCCAAGTGCTTGGCTCCCTGTCACACAGGTGGGAGACCAGCATGTAGTTCCTGGATACTATCTTCAGCCTGGCCCAGTTATGACTGTGGCAGCCATTTGGGCAGTGAATAAGTAGATGAAGGAATAGATGGAAGATTCTCTCTCTCTCTCTCTCTCTCTCTCTCTCTCTCCTCCACCATTCTGCCTATCAGATAGATGAATAAATAAACACACAAATACTTGCATCTTTTAAAAAATACCATCACAAGTGCTGGTGTTGTAGCATGTCAGGTGGCAGCTTTACCAATATAGGTGCCAGTTGATGTTCTATTTGCTCCACTTCTTATCCAGCTTCCTACTCATTGCCTGGAAAAAGCAATGGATGATGACCCAAGTGCTTGGGCCCCTGCCTCCCACGTGGGAAACCTGGATACAGCTCCTGGCTCTTGACATCAGCCTGGCTCAGCCCTGGCTGTAGTGGCAATTTGGAGAGTGGACTGGTGGTTGCAAGATCTCTCTCTCTCTCTCTCTCTCTCTCTCTCTCTCTTTGTGTGTGTGTGTGTGTGCAATTCTGAATATAAAATAAATAAAAATGTCTTTTTAAAAATACCAAAAAGAAAACACCCTCCATCACATTAGGGGTTAAGTTTAAACATATGAAGTTTAGGAGAACACTAGCATCCAGAACATAGCACGATGTTTCAGTGGAAATATTGTCAACCAATTGATGAGGATAGTTTATACCCAAGACAGTTATGGAACTAGTATAAAATAATTATATTGCATCCCTTATTTTTCAGTTGTATTTATTTTTACAGGTTTTTAATGGATATATTCTTTTGATATTCTTTATGTGTGCCAAGTTTGTTTTTGCCTGGCAACATCAACTTTACTGGGTAGAAACTGGACAGTATTCCTAGGGTCACAGAGACATAATCTCAATGACAGATGGGGACATAAGCCAATAGTGGAATATATAAGTCTATAAGTAAGGAATTATTAAAGCTGCAACTAGTAGAAACTGTGGTAGCTTAAGCAAATAGTAGATCATTTTTTCTTACAGTGTAAGAATCCTGGTAGTAGTCAAATGCACCAATATTAGGAAGCTTCTCTCAAAGTCTCTTGACCTTTCCTCATGGTGGTAATATCATTGTCATAGCTCGAGGCATTATATACACATTCAGAAATAAGGGTGTTGGTGAGTGGTAGATGCCAACACTTTGCATTCTTTTTTGTATTTTTTTAAAAAAGAATTATTTTATTTACTTGAAAGTCAGAGTTACAGAGAGAAAGTTATAGACAGAGAAAGAGAGCGAAATATTCCATCTGCTGGTTTACGCTCCAAATGGCTCCAATGGCTGGATCTGGGTCAGATGGAAACCAGGAGCCAGGAATTTCGTCCAGTATCCCACATGAATGCAGGGGCCCAAGCACATTGGCCATCTCCTACTGCTTTCACAGAAACATTAGCAGGGAGTTTAATCCAAAATGGAGCAGCCATGACTCAAATCGGCACCCATGTGGGATGCTGCTGTCACAGATGGCAACTTTACCCACTATGCACAGCCCTGGCCCCAGATGGCACACTTTCTAGGAGCTCCCCAAAATCTTTTACTTCATCTCATTTCCAGGAATGTGCTACTTACTTTATCCTAGTTCTAAGCAAATCTAAGCAGTCACATTTAACTTCATTATATTCTACAGTAAAGGTGGAGAGTTAGGAGAGAAGTTTCCCTTACCTAATTGCTTTGACCTTCTCAATGTTTTTTAATCCTCTTGCTGCATTTAAAGATTTTTTTTCTTTACAAGGATATAACTCCAGGAAGAAATTTTCAGCTTCTCTACAAGTTAATGATTGGTCATGAATTAGACATAGTTCTGTTAGATTTTAATTTTAAGGTGGAAATAGGAGACTTCTTGTGAAATCTATTTTACTGGAAAGGGTGGAGTTGAAGATACCATTTAATGATGACTAACCATGAATGCTCAGTAAAGGACTTTGAAATACAACATAGAATATGTAAATATTTCTGAGGACATCTAATCTGGCAAGAGAGTACCAGACAAACTAGAAAAAAAAAGAAACTAGAGTCCAGTAAGTCAGTCAGTACACTTGTAATAATTTACATGTGACATAATTAGGTCTGAACTAAAATGTATACTGCAGATCTTGAAAGGGAAAAGAAAAACAGATGTATAGAACAACTAGATGTTAGAAGTATCATAAGAATTCCCAAAAGGAGAAATAGCAATATCTCAGAGTATTTGATAAGGCCACATTACATGGAAGATAAAATAGCTGATCTGAAAATGACCTGTGATTTTTAAATTATTTTTAAATTTTTTTTTATTTGACAGGTAGAGTTATGAACATTGAGAGAGAGAGAGAGACAGAGAGAAAGGTCTTCCCTCCATTGGTTCACTCCTCAAATGGCCACTACAGCCGGTGCTGCGCCGATGTGAAGCCAGGAGCCAGGTGCTTCTTCCTGGTCTCCCATGTGGATGCAGGGGCCCAAGCACTTGGGCCTTCCTTCACTGCCCTTCTGGGTCACAGCATAGAGCTGGACTGGAAGAGGAACAACTGGGACTAGATCCTGGTGACCATATGGGAAGCCAGTGCCACAGGCAGAAGATTAGCCAAGTGAGCCACAGCGCCGGCCGACCTGTGACTTTTGGATAAGTCAACTGAATAAGTGAATTGATGGGAGAGGAAGCAATCCCCCAATAATCAGGGTTAATATGAGTAAAGGCCTGAAGGAAGAAAGGACTGTGTATGCGTAGTATCCAGGGGCCAGAGAAGCTTCTGGGATTTCTGAAACTAAAGGTTAATTTTTAAAGTAAAGGAAAATACATTCGGGGAAAGAATATACTATGGAGAACATGAAAAAATGATACTAATTGACTTTGTTGTAGTACATATCCATCTCTTGGAGGTTCTTGAATAAATAAGTGCATAAATGTCCCTTGAATTAAGCAATTATGCCAATGTTTGAAAGTACTCAATAATTTAGAGACTTAGGTAAATGTGTCCAATAAAGGAGTTACTTCATCAACCTGGATGTGCATTAAAAAGACCAAGAGAACTGTTATTACAGTTGAAAAGGAAAGGCAGGAGAAGTGACAGGATGCGTGACAATTGGGAAAGGAGAAGAAATTTAAGGCAATATTAATGATGGCAAAAATATTTTGAGAGGCCGGCGCCGTGGCTTAACAGGCTAATCCTCTTCCTTGCGGTGCCGGCAAACCAGGTTCTAGTCCCGGTTGGGGTGCCGGATTCTATCCCAGTTGCCCCTCTTCCAGGCCAGCTCTCTGCTATGGCCCGGGAAGGCAGTGGAGGATGGCCCAGGTGCTTGGGCCCTGCACCTGCATGGGAGACCAGGAGAAGCACCTGGCTCCTGGCTTCAGATTGGCGAGATGTGCTGGCCGCAGCGGCCATTGGAGGGTGAACCAACGGCAAAAAGGAAGACCTTTCTCTCTCTCTCTCTCACTATGCACTCTGCCTCTCAAAAACAAACAAAAAAACACAAAAAAAAACAAAAAACAAACGAACAAAAAAAATTTTTGAGGCCAATTCTGTGGCATAACAGGTAAAGCAGCCAACTGCAGTGTGGGCATCTTACATGGGCACCAGTTCGAGTCATGGCTGCTCCACTTCCGATCCAGCACTCTGCTGATATTCTTGAGAAAGCAGCAGAGGATGACCCAAGTGTGTGGGCCCCTGCACCAATGGGCAAGACCTGGTGGAGGCTCCAGACTCGTGGCTTCAGATAGGCCCAGCTCTGGCTGTTGCAGCCATTTGGAGAGTGAACCAGCATATGTGAGACATCTCTCTCTCTCCCTCTCTCCCTTTTTCCCTTTCTCCCTCTCTCTCTCTCTCCCTCTCCTCCTCCTTCTCCCCACTCTATGTAACTCTGCCTTTCAAACAGAATAAATAAATATTTAAACCAACAGAATGGGAAAAATATTTGCAAACTATGCAACCGATAAAGGATTAATAACCAGAATCTACAAAGAAATCAAGAAAATCCACAACAACAAAACAAACAACCCACTTAAGAGATGGGCCAAGGACCTCAATAGACATTTTTCAAAGGAGGAAATCCAAATGGCCAACAGACACATGAAAAAGTGTTCAAGATCACTAGCAATCAGAGAAACGCAAATCAAAACCACAATGAGGTTTCACCTCACCCCGGTGAGAATGGCTCACATTCAGAAATCTACCAACAACAGATGCTGGAGAGGATGTGGGGAAAAAGGGACACTAACCCACTGTTGGTGGGAATGCAAACTGGTTAAGCCACTATGGAAGTCTGTCTGGAGATTCCTCAGAAACCTGAACATAACCCTACCATACAATCCAGCCATCCCACTCCTTGGAATTTACCCAAAGGAAATTAAATTGGCAAATAAAAGAGCTGTCTGCACATTAATGTTTATTGCACCTCAATTCACAATAGCTAAGACCTGGAACCAACCCAAATGCCCATCAACAGAAGACTGAATAAAGAAATTATGAGACATGTACTCCATAGAATACTATACAGCAGTCAAAAACAATGAAATCCGGTCATTTGCAACAAAATGTAGGTATCTGGGACACATCATGCTGAGTGAAATAAGCCAGTCCCAGAGGGGCAAATATCATATGTTCTCTGTGATTAGTGACAAGTAACCAAACACCAAAAAGGAAACCTGTTGAAGTGAAATGGACACTATGAGAAACGGTGAGTTGATCAGCCCTTGCCCTGGCTGTTGATGTATAACCTAATACTTTATCCCTTCTAGCATTTTTTCCTACATAATACTATTGTTGAACTCTTTAATTAACACACAATTATTCTTAGGTGTTTAAATTTTACTGAAAAGTGATACCTGTTAAATATAAGAGTGGGAATAAGAGAGGGAGGAGATGTACAGTTTGGCACATGCTCGATCAGACTTGCCGCAAATGGTATAATTAAAAACACACCAGCGGATTTCAATTCAATCCCATCAAGGTCGCATGTACCAATGCCATCTCACTACTCTAAGTGATCAGTTTCAGTTCACAATTGATCATAATGATAGGATTAAGAGTCAAAGGGATCACATAAACAAGACTAGTGTCTGCTAGTACTAACTGATATAATTAAAAAGGGAGAGAATGATCCAACATGGGAAGCGGTATACACAGCAGACTCATGGAATGGCGGATGTCCTAAACAGCACTCTGTCCTCAGAATCAGCCCTTAAGGCATTCAGATCTGGCTGAAGAGCCCATGAGAGTATTGTAGGCATGGAAAGCCAAGACACTCTGAAAAAAAAAAAAAAACTAAATGAAAGATCTCTGTGAGTGAGATCCCAGTGGAAAGAATGGGGCCATCAAAGAAGGAGGTACCTTTCTCTGAAGGGAGGAGAGAACTTCCACTTTGACTGTGACCTTGTCTAAATAAAATCAGAGTTGGTGAACTCAAAAAGCTTCCATAGTCTTGGCAACTCATGACTAGAGCCTAGGTTGATTACTGACGCCATAAACAAGAGTGTCAGTTTGTTAAGTCAATAACAAGAATCAACTGTGCACTTACTCTCCATGCAGGATCTCTGTTCTTAATGTGTTGTCCAATGTGAATTAATGCTATAACTAGTTTTCAAACAGTACTTTATACTTTGTGTTTCTGTGTGGGTGCAAACTGTTGAAATCTTTACTTAATATATACTGAATTGATCTTCTGTATATAAAGATAATTGAAAATGAATCTTGATGTGAATGGAATGGGAGAGAGTGGGAGATGGGAGGGTTGCAGGTCGGAGGGAAATTATGTCTTGGGAATCCACTGTAATCCAAAAGCTGTACTTTGGAAATTTATATTTATTAAATGAAAGTTAAAAAATAAATATTTAAAAAATAAAAATAAAAGATATTTTGCCTGGCAGAGTTTTCGATATTTGTGGAAAGTCACTCTATGTGGAATTACAAGCTTTCATCAAAGTGAAAATAAAGCTTGGGATTCCCTGTTAAGTAAAACTGATTCATGTCCCATCTCTGTCTCTTACTAGTCATCACTTCATTTTTTAAAGAACATCAGGCTATCAGACTCAAGTATAGTTTAGTAGAAATAAGAAGTTGATAACTTATCCTGTAAATTTATGCCACTTTCAGAATCAAGTCTAAATTAATTACCAACTCATACAATAGTCAATGTTTCCTATATTTTACTTTTAATCATGCACCATGCACCCTAAAACACACACTGAAACCTCAACCATATCACGCTACTTAAGTGATCCATATTGACCACATTTTCTCATGTCTCTTTTCCTCTATTCATATTCACTCTGTTTGCAGCACTCTTCCTCTCCATCCTTGCTAAAATATCACTTTATGTTTTAATTTAGCCAATGATTATATACTAGGAATAATAACATTACTTTGTTTCATCTCAGTCATTTTAATCTACATTTATGTGAATGCTGGCCTTTGTTACTGTGTATTATAATTGCTTTTTATTTTTGCACATCTGACTTCTCTATTAGAGCTAATTGAGGGCACAGACATTGTCTTATTTGTCTTTGTATTTCAATTGCCTACCACAAAACTAGCATATAGCAGGGTCAATATAAATGTCAAATGAATGAATGATCATTTTTGTGAAGCTAAATTTGATTTTCCACACTAAGGAGTAGGATAATCATGCTCGGAATGCTTATCGTCTTGTTCTTTCCTCATAAGCTGAAGTCAAGGTATGGAGGTTGCTGCTATAGCGTGTGTCAACAGCTTGCAGTACACTTGCTGTGGCATCTGTGGGATATACTATTTGTCCACAAAAAAAAGAATATTTTTCTTTTTGTGTAGAAATTATGAGTTGTTTCTATCCTAATACATAAAAAATGAAAAACCAATATGTTAATAGGAAAAATATGATCTTAGAAGTTTAAAACGTAATGATTTTAGCAAGTCTTTGCCACAAAGTTAAACAAAACTACATAGGGACGGAGAGTTTAATATCTAAAAATATATAAGGAATTCAAACAACTCAAGAGCAGGAAAGGCAACCCAATTAAAAATGGGCAAAGGATCTGAATAAACATTTCTTCAAAGAAGACCTAAAAGTGGCCAATAGATTTATGAAAAAAAATGTTTAACATTCTTAATCATTACAGAAGTGCGAATCAAAATCATAATGAGCTATCAACAAACACCTGTTAGGGTGGGTATTATCAAGAACTAAAACTAAAATAATGAGTTTTAGTGAGGATGCGAGGAAAAGGGACCTCTTTCAGACTTTTTATGGGAATATACATTGGTGTAGCCAGTGTTGGGATTCCTCAAAATTTAATTACAAAACTACCATATGACCCAAAATCCTAATTTGGGATATATTCAAAGGATGTGAAATGGGGATTTGAAGAGATATCTGCATTATCATGTTCATTGCATTATTTGGGGTAAGTAGAGGGAAATACAGAATTATTGAAACTGAAGGTTTATTTGAGTAATTATAATAAAAATGTGGAAGCAACCTAAATACACACCACACACACACACACACACAGATATATACACAGAGCAATATTGTTCAGACTTGAACAAGAAGGAAATGCTGCCATTTGAGGTAACATGAAGGAGCATGGAGAACACTATACTAGGTGACATAAATCAGATACAGAAAGACAAATACATTGTACAACTTATATGAGGAATCTAAAATAGTCATAAAAGTGGGGAGGAGGGTAATTGTTGTCAGTCACTGAGGAGTTGGAGTATGTGGGATGCCTAAGACTTAGTGATCTAATGTATAGCATAGTGTCTATAGTTAATATTTTATGGTATACTGAAAAGTCTCCTAAGTGCTTTTATATCAAAATATAAATTAATAATAATAGGGGTCTTCAAGCTGGTTTTTGCTGTTTAGAATATGTTGCTCTAATTATATTATAGACAGGTCTTTTTCTGTTAATTCAGATGCCACAGTGTCTGTTTCTTAGGGAAGAAAAGCTGACTTACTAATTTAAATGGATGCAATACTAAATTACAAGTCAGAAGACACCAACAATTACTACACATTACTGGGATGTGATGAAGTATCTTCAGTTGAACAAATACTGGAAGAATTTAAAGTCAGAGCTTTGAAATGTCACTTTGACAAGCATCTGAAAAACTCCAAAGCTCTGGAGACTTTTCAGAAACTACGAAAGGCAAAGGAGATTTTGACCAATAAAGAGTCAAGCCTGTTATGACCGCTGGAGAGGGAGTCAGATGCTGATGTCATTTCTACAGTGGGAAGCTTTGACTGACTCAGTGAAAACATCAATGCAGTGGGCTGCTAGAGGTAAAAAGAATCTGATGTTGAAATAAGCTGATCAGACTCACACAAACAAGATTGAAAATGAGAACTGGAATGAACAAAGAGAAATAAAAGAAGAGGAAATGGTTCCAATCACAGAAAAAAATGAAGCAAAATGAGTCTGAGTCCCTAGAAAAGTCAAGCTCACAGCAAAATCCAGATTCTCAAAGCTTTTCCAACATGAACTGTTGGCACTTTCGCTTCCACTGGCCTGGAGATGCTCCTTCAGAACTCCTGAGAAAGTTCAGATACTATGAAATATGAAACATTCCTGTGTCGTAAAAGATTGAGTGTGACACTGGTCCCTGTGCTGCCACCACACGGTTTCTGTTCACGTCTAAAACAAGGCGTGTGTCTGTGTCATGTTCGCACTTTGCTGAGTGCCCATGGATTCTTCTATCTATTTGCCCTTTCCCACACAGTGAGAAAATTTAAGACTAGTTTCTTTCCAATAACTGAATAAATTAAGGTTCTTAGATACAGAATAGAGCATATTACATGTGCTTTGCAATTAATGCAATTTGCAGAAATCTATTTAAAACTTGATCTCTGTGTTTAAAAATTTCATTGATGAACAATGATCTCTGTTAGTATAGATATACAGAAAATATTTTGTGACCCTTGACCTAAAATGAGATGTGAAATTACTTGTCTAAACTCCACAGATTTAAATGAGTAATTTCTCCAGAGCTTGCAAATGAATTTATAATTCAATTATTTTGAAAATGATTGGAATAGATGTTTATACTTTAATAAACCTGAATTGAAAGCTATAATTTATTTGAAGAAATACAATTCTACAAGATTTCTTGTGGTATATAAGCAAATGATACGTGTATAAATTATGTTCTAAATCAAAATGGGCCTGTTTGATAATACAACCTCTTTAGATTGGAATTCCTGATGGTCAAGTATAGTCTATGGTTATTTTTTCGTTTGTGAATAACCGAATGAAAATTAAGAATTAGAGCATGGGCCCCTTAGTCAATGGCAGAGTTTTCACTGGTCTACAACAAAATGAGACAAAATAAAAACGCAATTAAGAATTAGGTTTGATTAATTTTAGCAGCTTAAATTTATGGACAATCTTATCTATAAGCCATTTAAAATAAAACTCTTAATAAAATTTTCCCATGTGGACATACAATATGTACACACATATAACATAACATAATAGATCAATATGGCAATTTTAATAATAGCTTTTAAAATCTTTAACTCTTTGTGTAGATTGCTAATTGATTTGAATTGCTTTTTGTTTTTAGTAACCTCAGTTAACCATACTTTCTCTCAGTTGGTATGGTTAATACATTATTGGCTTCATCTGTTTACAGAGCCATCCCAAAGTACTGAATACAATAGAAATGGCTGGAAAAAGTCCATAGGAACCTATAGGAGGACAGCTAAACACAGAACCAACAACGCTTTAGTTTTATGAGCAGCACATCATATATAACTGTGGATGACAAAAGACTTTAAGTTGCCATGATTAAAATTATAAACTCATCAACCAACAAGTGGTGCTTGCTTACTTCACAGTATTTTTGAAGGATTTTGTGGTATTTTACAAGTATTTAATCCTTTAGGCCTCTGGGGCTTTCTCATTAAGATAACTATCATGTCTAGTAACACAAGATCATTAGAATTTTAATTCTCAAACATTTGTATTAATGGCATTTACCATTATAGAAACTTAAAATTTAGTACCACATCACATCTTGACAGTACTTCTAATATAATCCAAATAGCCTGATTAGACGGTGTCTCTATAAGATGAGAGACATAGGTCCTTCGATTCTTTCAGTTGGGCCCAAACTGGAAAAACCAACGACCAAGATTTACTGGAAATTTTAGAGTCCAGATTGTTTGAAACTTTGATTTTTTGAATGCCTGTCAAGAATGCCAAGAAGGCTCAAAATCAAAATATCTGGATGAAATAAGATTCCTTAAAATCATTCCACTACATAGAACAAATTTGATCATTGTCAAAAGGTGATTATTCAAATCTTTGAAAATAAGTACATACTTAAATTACCCATAGCTCTTAATAAAAATTCAGTTGTTTTTGAACAATTAGAATTTAACAGACATCAAGAGAACATAATAGATTACTTCAACACATTGCTTTAACAGAGAATCAGATTTTAATTCTATGTCAAAGAGAAATTGAGCTTCCTGTGATCTTTTTCTGTGAGGTTTCCTTCCTTTACCTTCTTTCATATTGGTGACCATGTTTCTGTATTTCTGTGTGTAACACATCTTTAAGCATCTTTTGCAGGGCAGGACGAGTGGCAACAAATTCTTTCAATTTCTGTTTGCTATGAAAAGTCTTAATTTCACCTTCACTCACAAATGAGAGCTTTGCAGAATATAATGTTCTGGGCTGGCAGTTTTTCTCTCTTAGTACCTGGGCTATGTCTTGCCATTCCCTTCTAGCTTGTAGGGTTTCTGATGAGAAGTCTGCTGTGAGTCTAATTGGAGATCCTCTGAGAGTAATCTGACGTTTCTCTCTTGCACATTTTAGAATCTTTTCTTTATGTTTCACTGTGGTGAGTTTAATTACAACATGACATGGTGAAAATCATCAAAGATACATTTTAATTCGTGTGACCTGAATCTCTGTATCATATGTTTTATACTTGTTGGTAGAAAGAAACTAAAAACATTTTATATGGTTGTGCTTAAGTTTAGTGGTTAAACAAACTACACCATGTTAGATATTTAAGAGGTGTTTCCAAATGCATGATTCTGAAAATTTATAGAAGGCATTGGACCTTCTGGTAAATGTTTTCTAAAGTTGTTATCTAATGGTTGAAACTGTTTGCTAAGTATTCATGTAATATTGCTATTGTCAGCAAGCGATCCAGGATTTGCTCCCTCATTTCTCTATTCTAAGCCCAACTTGTTCTTTCACTCCTCTATTCTCCTCAAGGTAGGAAACTAATTCTATTATGAAGGAATCTGTAGGACGCACAATTTAATCTTTAGACCTTATAAAAGAGATGGCTAACATTTTTCTGTAATAGCATAGCCAAAATAAGAGCTTAAATTATAATCTCTTAGCTAGATTTACTTCGCCATCAGCGAAGTAAACAGTAAGTAGAAAAAACCTCCCTTTCAGACCAAAGGGAAAGAAAGTTTTAAAGTGAGAATATAATTTTCCTCATGGGCATTGTCTACCTTAGAAAAACTACTACAGAACATGCCGGTGACTATAGACTTGTAGTTCAGGCCACCGAAGATTAGAGATGGGACTTGGGCACTCCCTTGACTTGTATCCTCCGGTCTGCTTTAACACAAACCAGGAGGAAAAGAAAGCTAGGCATCAGAAGCAATGGGTGGCAGGCCTATTAATGGCTGATCTGTACAGTGATCTGCCCTCAAGGAGACCCCACAGGCCAGTCCACTGCAGTGGCTTTCAATGTGGTAAGCCTGGGCTTCAGCAGAAGTCAACTTGTGAGCCCTGGTAGCTGTGCCAAGAGTTGGATCATTAGAAATGGACCTGCTTTGGAGTCAAAGGATGCCCAGGTCAGAGCCACAGATCTTATTGGCTCTAAGCTGAAAAGCCCTTCACTCAGCCCAACTTCCAAAGTGACCACTGCAGCTGAGGGACGGCCAAGTAGGGTCAGCACCATTGCAGGCAGAACTGTAAATTTCTTGTTAGAGATGCCACCTGCCTTTACCTGGCCAGCTCTCCTCCCAGGCCAGCCAAGTAATGAAAGTCAACAGAGTGCCTTCCCCTAGGAGGTTCACACCTCCCTTAGGATATACCCCATGTGAAGAGATAGATAGGTCTGGGCCTCGTAACTTACAAGGCCTAAAGCCCACCAGATTATTATCAAGCCCCTTCTGTCAGGTCCTATTTGCCTCTCAATCAGAAAACTTAATTGTAGCTTAGACAGCACCTTTCTTAGCTCCTCTAATAATGACTCTGTCCTTTGTTCTAGACCCTGTCTAATGCACTTGGACCTCATTCCTTCGTAATCATAAGCTCTACTCTACCTCCAATGGCTCTACTCTCAACCTCTGTGTACTGATGGACCTTTTCCCCACTTAATGCTGTATAATTGTTCAGACCTGGTAAATGCCACTCTTAGGATCATTGGTTACTATCCTCACCCTGTCTTTTATGACCTTGTCTAAATATGATCAGAGTCGGCAAACTTGGAAGGCTTCAATAGCCTTGGCAACTCATGACAAGAGCCTAAAGTGTTTACTGGCGCCATAAACTAGAGTGTCAATTTGTTGGGTCAACAACAGGAGTCACTGTGCACTTGCTCCTCATGTGGGATCTCTGTCTTTAATGTGCTGTACATTTTTATTTAATGCTATAACTAGCACTCAAACAGTATGTTTCACTTTGTGTTTCTATGTGGGTGCAAACTGTTGAAATCTTTACTAAATTGATCATCTTTATATAAAGAGAATTGAAAATGAATCTTGATGTGAATGGAAGGGGAGGGAGAGCGGGGGAGGGGAGTGTTGCAGATGGGAGGGAAGTTATGGGAGGGAGAAGCCATTGTAATCCATAAGCTGTACATTGGAAATTTATATTCATTAAATAAAAGTTTAAAAAAAGAAAAAAAAGAATTATGGTCTGAATATTTATGTTTCCCAAATTCATATGTTGAAATCTTGACCCCTAAAATGATGATTTGAGAAGTGATTAAGTCATGAAGATGGAGCCATTATGAACGGGCAAGGAGGACTAAAAGAGACAGAGACAGAGAGATAGAGAGAGAGAGCAACTTCAAGTCCCTTCTATCATGGGGGGACATAGCAAGAAGGCACTCTCTATGAGCCAGAAAGTGGGCCTCACCAGACAGTGAATCTGCATTCATTTTGTACTTCCAAGCCGCTATATTAGTGGGAAATGAATTTCTGCTGTGTAAAAACTACTCAGTTTGTGTTTCTTTGTTAAAGTAGCTTGTCAGCAGCGGTTTTTTTTTTTCATTTATTAAACTTTTATTTAATGAATACAAATTTCCAAAGTACAGCCCATGGGCCACGGCTTCCCCCCTCCCATAACTTCCCTCCCACCTGCAACCCTCCCCTTTCCCGCTCCCTCTCCCCTTCCATTCACATCAAGATTCATTCTCAATTCTCTCTATATACAGAAGATCAGTTCAGTATATATCAGGCAAAGATTTCAACAGTTTGCCCTCATATAGCAAAACAAAGTGAAAAAAAATACTGTTGGAGTACTAGTTATAGCATTAAATAACAGTGTAGAGCACATTAAAGACAGAGATCCTACATAATATTTTTTTAAAAAATTAATTAATTTTCTATGCCATTTCCAATTTAACACCAGGTTTTTTTTTTCATTTCCAATTATCTTTATATGCATAAGATGGATTCAGTATATAATTACTAAAGATCTCATCAGTTTGTACCCACACAGAAACACAAAGTGTAAAAATACTATTTCAGTACTAGTCACAGCATCACTGCACATTAGACAACACATCAATGACAGATCCCACATGGGATGTAAGTACACAGTGACTCCTGTTGCTGACTCAACAGTTTGACACTCCTGTTCATGGCGTCAGTAATCTCCCTAGACTCTAGTCATGAGATGTCAGGGCTATGGAAGCCTTTAGAGTTCGCTGACTTTGATCTTATTCCGATAGAGTCATAGTCAAAGTGGAAGTTCTCTCCTCCCTTCGGAGAAAGGTACCTCCTTCTTTGATGGCCCCATTCTTTCCACTGGGATCTCACTAACAGAGATCTTTCATTTAGGTCTTCTTTTTTTTTTTTCTTTTCCATGGTATCTTGGCTTTCCATGCCTACCACACTCTCATGGGCTCTTCAGCGAGATCCGAATGCCCCAAGGGCTGACTCCGAGGCCAGAGTGTCGCCTAGGACATCCACCGTTCCATGAGTCTGCTGTGTATCCCACTTCCCATGTTGGATCCTTCTCTCCCACCTTGATTCTATCAGTCAGCATTAGCAGACACCTGTCCCGTTGGTGTGATCCCTTTGACTCTTAGACCTATCAGAGTCATCAATTGTGAACTGAAATTGATCACTTGGACCAGTGAGATGGCATTGGTGCATGCCTCCTTGATGGGATTGTATTGGAATCCCCTGGCACATTTCTAACTCCACCATTTGGGGCAAGTCCGATTGAGCATGTCCCAAATTGTACATCTCCTCCCTCTCTTTTTCCACTCTTATATTTAACAGGGATCACTTTTCAGTTAAAATTTAAACACCTAAGAATAACTGTGTGTTAATTACAGAGCTCAACCAGTAGTACTAGAACAACAACAACAACAAATACTAAAAAGGATAAAGTATTACATTGTACATCAACAGTCAGGACAAGAGCTGATCAGGTCATTGTTTCTTATAGTGTCCATTTCACGTAACAGGTTTCCCCTTTGCTGCTCAGTTGTCACCAATCAGGGAAAACAAATGATATTTGTCTCTTTGGGACTGGCTTAATTCACTCAGCATGATGTTTTCCAGATTCCCCCATCTTGTTGCAAATGACCGGGTTTCATTGTTTCTTACTGCTGTATAGTATTCTATGGAGTACATGTTCCATAATTTCTTTATCCAGTCTACTGTTGATGGGCATTTGGGTTGGTTCAACATAAAAGGCTGTCCTTATTCAGAAATTATATACTTTCAGCCATTGGAGTTTTTATAAATTTTTAAATACATGAGTATATTAAGTTATTTGAAAGAGAGTGGGAGAGGCAGAAAGAGAGAGAGGAGAGGGATTGATCTTCCATCTGCTGGCTTACTCTACAAATGGTAGCAATGGCCAGGGTTGGGCCAGGAGTTAGGAGCTTCATCCAGGATTCCCACATGGGTGCAGGGGCCAGGGCCCTTGGGTCATTTTTTGCTGCTTTCCCAGGTGCAATAATGGGGAGATGGATTGGAGTTGGAGGAGCTGGAATTCGAACCAGTGCCCATGTGGGATGCTGGCACTGCAAGTGGCAGGTTAACTCATTGTGCCACAGCACCAGCACCTAAGAATTGAAATTTAAATGTGCTTTTTATGAAATGGGGTCAGAGTAGATTGTATTAGTTTTCTCAGGCTGCTGTAACAAAATACCACAGGCTGCATGGCTTAAAAATATTTCTCTTAGTACTGGAGGTTAGAAGTCCAAGATTAAGGTGTTGGCAGATTTGCTTTCTTCTTAGGCCATTCTTGACTTCAGATGGCCACCTTCTCTCATTGTGTCTTCACATGGCTATGTTTCTGGGTGTGCACATTCCTGGTCTCTCTTTCTTTCTTTTTTTTTTCTTCAATTTTTTTTGACAGGCAGAGTGGATAGTGAGAGAGAGACAGAGAGAAAGGTCTTCCTTTTTGCCGTTGGTTCACCCTCCAATGGCCGCTGCGGCCGGCGCATCTCGCTGATCCAAAGCCAGGAGCTAGGTGCTTCTCCTGGTCTCCCATGGGGTGCAGGGCCCAAGGACTTGTGCCATCCTCCACTGCCTATCCGGGCCAAAGCAGAGAGCTGGCCTGGAAGAGGGGCAACCCGGACAGAATCCAGCGCCCCAACCGGGACTAGAACCTGGTGTGCCAGTGCCACAAGGCGGAGGATTAGCCTGTGGTCTCTCTTTCTTATGAAGACCCACCAGAAATAATGTGTTAGAGCCTATGCTGATGACCTCATTTTAACTTAATAGCCACTTTGAAAACATTATCACCAGACAAGGGTACATTCTGAAGGAAATTGTGAATTTGAGGGGAACAGGATTCAGTTCATAAGTTAGACAAAATTAATATTTTTGCCCATAAACTCATCTAATGCTTATTCTCTTTAATTTTATATGAATTTTTACTGTTTCATCAGTAAGATGTGGTTAGGTATTGTTACTATTTCTGCAAATTTTAGAATTTAAATTTTAGAAAATAAATGGGAAAAATATAGAATGTTAAGTATATAAAATTAACTTTTGGAGAACAAAAATAAATAAATTAATAATGATTTAAAAAGTGAACAAGAGGAGACTATTGGAGGTGATGATTATGTTTATGGCATATATTATGCAGATGTTTTTATCAATCCATCTCAAAAATAATCAATTGTTCAAGTTAAATATGGACAGATGTTTTGTATGTCAATCACACTTTAATAAAGTGCTTGCAATCTTACATAAGGTATATAAACTATGTGACACTGGCAAGGGAAAATTAGGGAGGGATACAGGTATATTAAATTGGACTTAGGAAGAGAGAAAGCCCTTTAAAGGGACAAATGGTTGAATTCTGAATGAAGTCTGGAGTCAATGTTGGTTTCTTGGTTTTGCAAAATGTTTCATGATATTCTAAGATGTTAACAGCATGGGATACTGTATAAGGGGTATGTGTGAAGTCTGTATTATCTTTGCAACTTTTCTGTGATTGTAAAATCCTTCAAAACAATACTTATTTTTAAAAATAGGGCAGGAGAAAGCTTTGTGGCACAGTGAGTTAAGCCATGGCTTGCAATGCCTGCATACCATATCTCATGCCTGGGATAGAGTTCTACCTCTGTTTCTCATCCAGTTTCTTGCTAAAGCACACATTGAGAAGCAGCAAATGATAGCTCAACCACTAGGGCCCCTGTCACCCACATGGGAGACTCTGATGGAGTTCCTGGCTCCTGGGTTCCACCTGGCATATCCCTGGCTCTAGCTAGTGTTTGGGGAGTGAACCAGCATATAAGATTTATATCTTGGCCGGTGCCGTGGCTCACTTGGCTAATCCTCTGCCTGCGACACCAGCACCCCAGGTTCTAGTCCCAGTCGGAGCGCCAGATTCTGTCCTGGTTGCTCCTCTTCCAGTCCAGCTCTCTGCTGTGGCCTGGGAAGACAGTGGAGGATGGCCCAAATGCTTGGGCCCTGCACCTGCATGGGAGACCAGGAGAAGCACCTGGCTCCTGGCTTCAGATTGGTGCAGCGCCTGCCATGGTGGCCATTTGTGGGGTGAATCAACGGAAAGGAAGACCTTTCTCTCTCTCTCTCTCTCTCTCTCTCTCTCTCTCTCTCTCACTGTCTAAATCTGCCTGTCCAAAAAAAAAAAAAAAGATTTATATCTCTGTCTGTCTTTGAAAAAATAAAAACAAATAAACCTTTTAAAAATAAGTAAAAAATTGCACAACAGTGTGGATGTCCTTAATTGTACTGAATTGATCAATTAAAAAGATGAAGGAGATTTTACTTTCCATAAATGTTACTACAAGGCTGGCACTGTAAGTTAGGCCTCCCCCGTTGGCAATGGCATTCCATATGGGCACCGGTTCGTGGGCTGGCTTCTCCTCTGCCGATTCTGCTCATGGCCTGGGAAAATAGATGTGGGAGACCCAGAAGATGCTCCAGGCTACTGGCTTCAGCCTGGCCCAGGCTGACCATTGTGACCATTCCATTTTGGAAGTGAATCAGTGTATGGAAGTAGAGCTTGCTCTTTGTCTCGCCTCTCTATGTCTGTAACTCTACCTCTCAAATAAATAAATAAATCTTTAAGGAATTTACCTCAATAACAACAAAAAGCAAACAAATAGGAAGGGAATAAGGTGTGTTGGAGGAGAGGCACAATTATGGGTATGAGATAGCAGTTTCTGGATATTCTTTGCACTTCTGCAATGTTCCAGGCACTGTACTAGATATAAAAGGTGTTTTTATTCCTCCTATTACTGATGCATTCACTGAGATTTTATGTCTAGGTAATTATCATTTCTGCACGCTTCTTGAACCTGCTTTCATTCATGTTTAAGAGAGATCCTGGAGTGTAGATTTTTCAAAGAGTGATCCAGATGAGTTCAATGATAAGCCAAATTTGAGAACCACTGCTCTAACACGTTTGTATCTACTGCCTTTAAGAAACTGTTTCTCTTATCTTGTAGATGAAAATAGGATCTTGTTTAATGTGGGCCCTGAGAACTGGACACTCTCTTACAGCCCAAGGTTAAAGCACTGAATGCTGCAGTGAAGCTAGCAGAGCAAAGTAGGAGAAATATCCTAAGAGTAGATCAAATATTATATTCCATAAAAAGCTGCAACTAGAGAAGGGTAATTTGCCCTGAGAATTCCATTTGTATTAGAGACTGAACTCAGCTCTACCATATCAGTTTGAATATTTGGTTACTTCTTGTCTTCTGTATCCATAGATGCCATTGCCTGCAAAGAATTTTGGTTACTAGGGAATTTTAAGATAGAATAAAAAGTCAATTAGAAGCTAAAAGTGTGAATGGATTAAAGCAGTATGCTCAGAAATTCAGGAAACAAATAATCAAGCAATTAAAGAAACAAATAATCATGCCTCCTATTTCGCTGAGAAAACAGAATCAATTGGGCTGGTGCTGTGGCTCAACAGGCTAGTCCTCCGCCTAGTGGTGCCGGCACACCGGGTTCTAGTCCTGGTTGGGGAGCCTGATTCTGTCCCGGCTGCCACTCTTCCAGGCCAGCTCTCTGCTGTGGCCCGGGAGTGCAGTGGAGGATGGCCCAATTGGTTGGGTCCTGCACCCCATGGGAGACCAGGATAAGCAAATGGCTCCTGCCTTCGGAACAGCGCGGTGCACTGGCCGCAGCGCACCAGCCGCGGCAGCCATTGGAGGGTGAACCAATGGCAAAAGGAAGACCTTTCTCTCTGCCTCTCTCTCTCACTAGCCACTCTGCCTGTCAAAAAGTAAAAAAAAAAATAGAATCAATTGGAAGAAACTTCCACAGACTTGAAACACTGCACCTCCTCATTTAACAGTAAATGTACTCATGTATATTATCTATTCTGCTATAATTGTGGATGAACTCTGCTTCTGTATAAAGTCCAACTTGTCCAGATTTTGCATTAGATCCCAGAAACTTGCAACTACAAGTATGAAGATATTGCTCCAGTATTAAGCCTTTTCCTAATAGATATTTCACTCCAGGATACAACCCTGCTACAACTTCCCCCACCTGTTAAAATACAATCTGACTAAATGAAACAAAAGCATCAAAACCAAAAACCACTTCTCTGTACCACTTGATCACACTTACTGCCTTGCCATCTACCACCATATTTCTCGCCCTTTTTGAATCAACATTCTTTAACAGAGTTCTCTGTGTTTCCTGTCTTGAGTTTCTCTCCTAACATTCTTGAATTCAGGCTTTTGCCTTTGTTGCTGCACCAGAAGGTACTCTTGGCCAAAGTCATCAATGATCTTCTAATTGTTAAATTCAATGGTTGGTCTTCATTGCTCAACTCCTGACTCAGTAGCATTTGCCACAGATAATTACTCCTTCTTCTTTGAAATATTCCCTTCACTTGTATTCTAGGAGCCTTTTTTTTTGCCTCCTCATTGGCTGTTCGTTCTTAGTCTCCTGATTCCTGCTCTTCCTCTTGATTTCTAAAGTTTTGAAAGTACTTTGCTCAATCTTGAATCTTTATTTTTCTGTTATTTATGCTCACTCCACTTGAAATATCTTTCAGTCTCTTAATTTAAAAATGGGGATACACATGTGATTTTGTGCTTTAGATGCCTACATTCCATATCAGAGTGTCTGAGTTCGAGTTCCAGCTCTACTCTCAAATCTAACTTCTGCTAATGTACACAAGGGGAGACAGAAGGTGTTGGTTCAAATATTTTGGTCCTTATCACACACATGGGAGACTCAGATTGAGTTCCTTGGTCATGGCTTTGGTCTGGTCCAGCCCTATTTTTTTGTGGACATTGGAGAGTGAAACAACATATTGAAATTCCCTCTCTCTCTCTCTCAAGAATTAAAAACTCTTATTCTATATGTTGATGGCTTCAAAATTTATATTGTCAGCCTGGAGCTGTTGAACTTCATATTTCTTATCCAACTGCCTCTTTGACATCTCCACTTATATATCTAATATGTCAAACTGAATTTCAGATCTTTTACCCAAAATAAGCCCCTCCACAAATTTTCTCCATCTCAGTTAATGGCAAATATATTCTTATGGCTTCTTAAGCCAATAACCTAGAACCATTTTTGAATGGTCTCTTTTTCTCCCACCCAAGCTGTATGTTTTGCTAATATTCCTGACTAATCTTACTCTCTCCAATACAACTTCCACACTGTTTCAAAGTTTTAGAAAATGTAAATTTCACCACAGTACTTTGTTGTTTATAATAATATTCAAAATCCTTAGCATGTCATCCAATGATCTATGTGACCCACCTCTCTCTTATTTCCACACTTAACCTACTCCCAAATTTCTATGCTCCAACCCTACTGACATCTTATAATTAGCATAAATCAATAGATGTCTTAGGAAATCATCTATTTGTCATATTTTCCCTTCTACCTGGAATGTTTTCCACACCCCAAGATTATTTCCTGAGCTCTTGAATATGCAATTGGAATAGACACACTTGGTAGTAGCTAACCCTCACATGAATTCCTTGACCAGTTTAGTAAAAATGTCAGACCAAGGAACTTACAATACAAAAACTATGGAAATGAGCATGTTAACATGAGAGCTACTGACACTATCATATATCACATGACAATGATGTGAGCCTGAGGGTAATGGAATTACCACTTCAAAATATAATTGAACATCTAGATAGTAATGATACCCCAAAGAGGAGAGTATCAGCCCAGTGGCATAGAATTTATTCTTATTTATTTATTTGACAGGTAGAGTTACAGTGTGAGAGAGAGACAGAGAGAAAGGTCTTCCTTCCATTGATTCACTCCCCAAATGGCCGCAACGGCCAGAGCTGTGCCGATCCGAAGCCAGGAGCCAGGAGCTTCTTCCTGGTCTTCCATTTGGGTGCAGGGGCCCAAGGACCCGGGCCATCCTCTACAACTTTCCCAAGCCATAGAAGAGAGCTGGATCAGAAGAGGAGCAGCCAGGACCAGAACCGGTGCCCATATGGGATGCTGGTGCTGCAGGCAGAGGATTAACCAAGTGCACCACGGCGCTGGTATTCTAGAATGTATTATTTTATTTTATTTTATTTTGACAGGCAGAGTGGATAGTGAGAGAGAGAAACAGAGAGAAAGGTCTTCCTTTGCCATTGGTTCACCCTCCAATGGCCACCGCGGCCGCCGGCACACCACACTGATCCGAAGGCAGGAGCCAGGTACTTATCCTGGTCTCCCACGGGTTGCAGGGCCCAAGCACTTGGGTCATCCTCCACTGCACTCCCGGGCCATAGCAGAGAGCTGGCCTGAAAGAGGGGCAACCGGGACAGAATCCGGTGCCCTGACCGGGACTAGAACCCGGTGTGCCTGCACCGCAAGGTGGAGGATTAGCCTGTTGAGCCACGGCGCCGGCCTTAGAATGTATTCTTAATTTAAGAATCATATGTTGTGCTATAGATCCAATAATTAAAATGAATTAGTTTAGGGAACAAAGAGAGGAATGAACTCATTATCACCCCTAGTGGCCCACTTTCAGTATTTGTCTTCCTGTTTATGCAACTTCTTGCATGAAAATTCACCAGTCTTCATTCCCAGAATGCAATAGTTCCATGAGGGGACACATCAAGGTTCTTATCAAATATTAAATATAGCTTCCTCCACTCAATTTAAGCTCAGTGCACAACAGACTGTCAGGTACAGAAAACAGTCACTCTCCTGGCAGGAATCATTGGCCTTAATCATCAAAAGAAGATAAAGCTGCTGGTTCACATTGAGACTAAACTGATATGAAATCTACTTGCATTTATTTTGTTATTTCTTTGCCAAATTTTTATTTTTAACTTTTTTTTTAATTTGAGAGAGACACACACACACACACGGAGAGACAGTGAGAGAGAAAGAGAGCAAGCTTCCATCTTCTGATTCATTCCCCAAATGCTTACAAATGGACTAGGTTGAAGCAGAAGCCGAAAACTCATTCCAGGTCTCCTAAGTGAACGACATGGATCATTTGATCCACCACTTCTGTCTTCCAGGGTCTGCATCAGCAGGAAACTGTAGTCAGAACCTGAACAAACTCTGTAACCTTGGGACTGTGGAGAAATTTGAGAACACACTGAGGGCTGCATAAACTCTTTGTGGGGTCCCAGGGGTAGATCAAACGAATACCCACAGAGGCTAGATTTCAACTACCCTCAATTCCACTCAGCTGTGTTGAATTACTCCCCAACTGAGTTAAAAAAAAATAAAAGAAAGAAAAAGAGAGAGAGTGAGCGAGGGAGAGAACAATCTGGGTGAGTCACCTTTAACACCCTTAAACCTAAAGAATCAAACAGAGCTCTCTGGCCACACCCATAACAACCTCTAAGGATCCATCAAAGCAGACAGCCCACTTAATCTAGAAGAATAGTATAACGAGAAAAAAACACCACAGCAAAAAAACCCATAAATTGTCTACAATATGCCAAAAAATGCAGAAACCGAGGTAACAAGAACAAGGAAGTCACTATGATGCCCCCAAATGAACAAGACACCCCAATTCAAGATTATGAAGATGAAGAGATAGAGGAAATGCAAGAAGTGGATCTCAAAAAGTTGATAAGAACATTAAGAAGTTCTCAAAAACAAATTCTTGAACTACAGAAATTCTTAATGGACAAGATAGAAAATCTCTCATGCGAAAATGAAATATTAAGGAGGAATCAAAATGAAATGAAACAACTAGTAGAACATGAAACTGTGATAGTGACAAGAAACCATAATGAAATGAAGAATTCAATAGATCAAATGACAAACACATTAGAGAGCCTTAAAAACAGAATGGGTGAAGCAGAAAAGAGAATATCAGACTTAGAAGACAGAGCACAGGAAAGGAAACAAGCAAACCAAAGAAAAGAAGAAGAAATTAGAAATCTAAAAAATATTGTTGGGAATCTACAGGATACTATTAGAAAATGCAAAATTCGGATTCTAGGAGTTCCTGAAGGTATGGAGAGGGAGAAAGGATTAGAAGGCCTTTTTAGTGAGACACTAGCAGAAAGTTTCCCAGATCTGGAGAAGGACAGAGACATCCTAGTACAGGAAGCTCATAGAACCCCTAATAAATATGACCAAAAGAGATCCTCACCATGATACGTCATAATTAAACTCACCACAGTGAAACATAAAGAAAAGATTCTAAAATGTGCAAGAGAGAATTGTCAGATTACTCTCAGAGGATCTCCAATTAGACTCACAGCAGACTTCTCATCAGAAACCTTACAAGCGAGGAGGGAATGGCGAGATATAGCCCAGGTACTAAGAGAGAAAAACTGCCAGCCCAGAATATTATATCCTGCAAAGTTCCCATTTGTAAATGAAGGTGAAATAAAGACCTTTCACAGCAAACAGAAATTGAAAGAATTTGTCGCTACTCATCCAGCCCTGCAAAAGATGCTTAAAGATGTGTTACATACAGAAACACAGAAACACGGTCATCAATATGAAGGAAGGTAAAGGAAGGAAACCTCACAGAAAAAGATCACAGGAATCTCAAACCATATATTAGAAAATATCTTTGGCTAATTGCAGGGCAAAGTTACTCCTTCTCAATAGTCACATTGAATGTTAATGGCCTGAACTGTCTAGTTAAAAGAGACATATTGGCTGATTGGCTTAAGGAACAAAGCCCATCTTTTTGCTGCTTACAAGAAACACATCTTTCCAACAGTGATGCATACAGACTGAAAGTGAAAGGCTGGAAAAAGATATACCATGCCAATGGAAATGAAAAAAGAGCGGGCGTATCCATCTTAATATCAGACAACATAAACTTTACCACAAAAACTGTTAGGAGAGACAAAGAGGGGCACTATTTAATGATTAGGGGATTCATTCAACAGGGAGATATAACGATTATCTATGTATATGCACCTAATTACAGGGCACTGGTTTATTTAAAAGACTTGTTAAGGGACTTAAAAGGAGACTTAGACCCCAGTACAATAGTACGGGGGGTCTTTAATACTCCACTCTCAAAGATAGACAGATCATCAGGACAGAAAACCAAAAAGGAGACAGTAGATTTAAACGACACTATAGCCCAAATGGATCTAACAGATATCTACAGAACTTTTCATCCTACAAAGAAAGAATTTACATTCTTCTCAGCAGTACATGGAACCTTCTCTAGGATTGACCACATCCTAGGCCATAAAGCAAGTCTCAGCAAATTCAAAAGAATTAGAATCATACCATGCAGCTTCTCAGACCACAAAGGAATGAAATTGGAAATTAGCAACTCGGGAATCCCTAGAGTATATGCAAACACATGGAGATTGAACAACATGCTCCTGAATGAGCACAGGGTCATAGAAGAAATTAAAAGAGAAATCAAAAATTTTCTGGAATTAAATGAGGATACCAGCACAACATACCAAAACCTATGGGATACAGCAAAAGCAGTGTTAAGAGGAAAGTTTATATCAATAGGTGCCTACATCAAGAAATTGGAAAGGCACCAAATAGATGAGCTTTCAAGTCATCTCAAGGATCTAGAAAATCTGCAGCAAACCAAACCCAAATATAGTAGGAGAAGAGAAATAATTAAAATCAGAGAAGAAATCAACAGGATTGAATCCAAAAAAAACATTACAAAAAATCAGCCAAACAAGGAGCTGGTTTTTTGAAAAAATAAACAAAATTGACACCCCATTGGCCCAACTAACTAAAAAAAGAAAAGACCCAAATCAATACAATCAGAGATGAAAAAGGAAACACAACAACAGACACCACAGAAATAAAAAGAATCATCCGAAATTACTACAAGGATTTGTATGCCAGCACACAGGGAAATCTATCAGAAATGGACAGATTCTTGGACACATACAACCTCCCTAAATTGAGCCAGGAAGACATAGAAAACCTAAAAAGACCCATGACTGAGACAGAAATTGAAACAGTAACAAAGGCCTCCCAACAAAGAAAAGCCCAGGACCAGATGGATTCAAGCTGAGTTCAACCAGACATTTAAAGAAGAACTAACACCGATTCTTCTCCAACTATTCAGAACAATCGAAAAAGAGGGAATCCTCCCAAATTCTTTCTATGAAGCCACCATCACCTTAATTCCTAAGCCAGAAAAAGCTGCAACATTGAAAGAGAATTACAGACCAATATCCCTGATGAACATAGATGCAAAAATCATCAATAAAATTCTGGCCAATAGAATGCAACGGCACATCAGAAAGATCATCCACCCAGACCAATTGGGATTTATCCCTGGTGTGCAGGGATGGTTCAACGTTCGCAAATCAAGCAATGTGATACAATACATTAACAGACTGCAGAAGAAAAACCATATGATTCTCTCAATAGATGCAGAGAAAGCATTTGATAAAATACAACACCCTTTCATGATGAAAACCCTAAGCAAACTGGGTATGGAAGGAACATTGCTTAATACAATCAAAGCAATTTATGAAAAACCCACGGCCAGCATACTATCGAATGGGGAAAAGTTGGAAGAATTTCCGCTGAGATCTGGTACCAGACAGGGATGTCCACTCTCACCACAGCTATTTATTATAGTTATGGAAGTCTTAGCCAGAGCTATTAGGCAAGAAAAAGAAATTAAAAGGATACAAATTGGAAAGGAAGAACTCAAACTATCCCTCTTTGCAAACGATATGATTCTTTATTTGGGGGATCCAAAGAACTCTACTAAGAGACTATTTGCACTCATCGAAGAGTTTGGCAAAGTAGCAGGATATAAAATCAATGCACAAAAATCAACAGCCTTTGTATACACAGGCAATGCCACGGCTGAGGAAGAACTTCTAAGATCAATCCCATTCACAAAAGCTACAGAAACAATCAAATACCTTGGAATAAACTTAACCAAGGACGTTAAAGATCTCTATGATGAAAATTACAAAACCTTAAAGAAAGAAATATAACAGGATACCAAAAAATGGAAAAATCTTCCATGCTCATGGATTGGAAGAATCAATATCATCAAAATGTCTATTCTCCCAAAAGCAATTTATACATTCAATGCAATACCAATCAAGATACTGAAGACATTCTTCTCAGATCTAGAAAAAATGATGCTGAAATTCATGTGGAGACACAGAAGACCTCTAATAGCTAAAGCAATCTTGTACAACAAAAACAAAGCCGGAGGCATCACAATACCAGATTTCAGGGCATACTGCAGGCCAGTTGTAATCAAAACAGCATGGTACTGGTACAGAAACAGATGGATAGACCGATGGAACATAGTAGAAACACCGGAAATCAATCCAAACATCTAGAGCCAACTTATATTTGATCAAAGATCCAAAGCCAATCCCTGGAATAAGGATAGTATATTCAATAAATGGTGCTGGGAATATTGGATTTCCATGTGCAGGAGCATGAAGCAAGACCCCTACCTTACTTCTTACACAAAAATTCACTCAACATGGATTTAAGAATTAAATCTAAGACCCAAAACAATCAAATTATTAGAGAGCATTGGAGAAACCCTGCAAGATATAGGTACAGGCAAAGACTTCTTGGAAAAGACCCCAGGAGCACAAGCAGTCAAAACCAAAATTAACATTTGCCATTGCATCAAATTGAGAAGTTTCTGTACTGCAAAAGAAAGAGTCAGGAAAGGGAATAGGCAACCGACAGAATGGGAAAAAATATTTGCAAACTATGCTACAGATAAAGGGTTGATAACCAGAATCTACAAAGAAATCAAAAAAATCCACAACAACAAAACAAACAACCCACTTAAGAGATGGGCCAAGGGCCTCAATAGACAGTTTTCAAAAGAGGAAATCCAAATGGCCAACAGGCACATGAAAAAATGTTCAAGATCACTAGCAATCAGAGAAATGCAAATCAAAACCACAATGAGGTTTCACCTCACCCCGGTGAGAATGGCTCACATTCAGAAATCTACCAACAATAGATGCTGGAGAGGATGTGGGGAAAAAGGGACACTAACCCACTGTTGGTGGGAATGTAAACGGGTAAAGCCACTATGGAAGTCAGTCTGTAGATTCCTCAGAAACCTGAATATAACCCTACCATACAACCCAGCCATCCCACTCCTTGGAATTTACCCAAAGGAAATTAACTTGGCAAATAAAAGAGCTGTCTGCACATTAATGTTTATTGCAGCTCAATTCACAATAGCTAAGACCTGGAACCAACCCAAATGCCCATCAACAGTAGACTGGATAAAGAAATTATGGGACATGTACTCCATAGAATACTCTACAGCAGTCAAAAACAATGAAACCCAGTCATTTGCAACAAAGTGGCAGAATCTGGAAAACATCATGCTGAGTGAATTAAGCCAGTCCCAAAGAGACAAATATCATTTGTTTTCCCCGATCAGTGACAACTAACTGAGCACCAAAGGGGAAACTTGTTGAAGTGAAATGGACACTGTAAGAAACAATGACCTGATCAGCTCTTGTCCTGACTCTAGATGTACAATGTAATACTTTATCCTTTTTAATATTTGTTGTTGTTGTTCTAGTACTAGTGGTTCAACTGTGTAATTAACACACAGTTATTCTTAGGTGTTTAAATTTTAACTGAAAGTGATCCCTGTTAAATATAAAAGTGGAAAAAGAGAGGGAGGATATGTACAATTTTGGACATGCTCAATCGGACTTGCCCCAAATGGTGGAGTTAGAAATGTGCCAGGGGATTCCAATACAATCCCATCAAGGTGGCATGTACCAATGCCATCTCACTAGTCCAAGTGATCAATTTCAGTTCACAATTGATGACTCTGATAGGTCCAAGAGTCAAAGGGATCACACAAACAAGACAAGTGTCTGCTAATACTAACTGATAGAATCAAGGTGGGAGAGAATGATCCAACATGGGAAGCGGGATACACAGCAGACTCATAGAATGGCAGATGTCCTAAATAGCACTCTGGCCTCAGAATCAGCCCTTAAGGCATTGGGATCTGGCTGAAGAGCCCATGAGAGTATTGTAGGCATGGAAAGCCAAGATACCATGGAAAAGAAAAAAAAGACGAAGACCTAAATGAAAGATCTCTGTGAGTGAGATCCCAGTGGAAAGAACGGGGCCATCAAAGAAGGAGTTTGAATAAGTTTGATTACTAGGGTGTCAGCCAGCTCAACAATGAGGATTCATTTCATGTCACCACATAACCCACTATGACTAGGAAAGGTCGTAACTGAGAGTGAGATTAATCTCAAATGGATTGTGCAGGAAGGAAATGATAATTATCAGATGGGACCTAGAAATGAACTTTAGCATGAGGGCAAGGGTTCATCCACCTAAACATTCTTTTTAAATGTTTCCCTCAGATATAGCTCTCCATATTCCTGAAAAAATTGCCTCCAGAAATTATGTGATTCTAGTATATGTGTGTATAAAATGTTATGAGACACTACACTGCCCAAGCCACATCGTCCCTATTCACACATATCCCTACAACACTGAAATTCTCTTTACACCAGCTCTTTACGCTGCTGCTGGCCAGCTATTCTCACCTCAGTTCCTCGTCAGAGTTTGCCGTTGGCTGAAGGGAGCTGCAATTCCCCAGGTTTCATCTTTTTCTCGGTGTAACCTGTGTCCAGTAACTTGTTGATGCAAGGATACCTCAACTCTGACCTCTTACTTTCACTTGCAACACTAGGCACTATTGTATGTTGAGTATTCCTCTATGAAATCAGTTGAGGTTTTTTCTGTGTATGTGTCACAACCCAACTTCTTTCTTTTCTTAAACCTACTTAATTTACTCTACCATAGGTGTTGTTTCTGAGAGTACTCCCAACAAATCTACTGCATGCTAATCCTTGCTCTAAGTTTGCTTCTCAGGGATCCCAACCCAGGTCAAGTGCTTCTTTCATCCTTGTAGAATAATGTTCCTCCTTTTACCATTCCACACTATATAAAATTTGCATCATTTTTATGTAGCTGCTTCTCTATTTAAGTTCCTACCATTGTAGGCAGAGAGCATTTGTTTTGTCAATGTGTCATCAGCACCTTTCAGAGTGTTCATCAAATAAAAAATGAAGACATTCTCCCACCCCTCAAGACACCACCAAATGATTTTGCCTTAGGCTGAATTTCATCATGGAGTCATAAGGACGTGTAGGTGATCAGGATGTTTGATGAGAGTTAGGGTGTTAGTATAATTTATGCAGAAGATTCTGGAATTTTCTCCAATTTGGAGGATTTTTGAAGAAAATAATTTTAGCTGATTCTAAATCAGTCTAAATAAAGTAGAAGGATTTTGTCTTCATGAGATTATGAATAGGATTTCCTAAAATGCCTCTTCATTAGTTCAGCAAAATTTAATTTTACTTCTAAAGATTTTTACTTTGGCCAGTCATCCACATGGATAAATCTGAGAATTTTGTAGTGGTAATGAGTAATGGACTGCTGTTTATTTTTCTTTTTTTTTTCTTTTTGACAGGCAGAGTGGATAGTGAGAGAGAGAGAGAGAAAGGTCTTCCTTTGCCATTGGTTCACCCTCCAATGATCGCCGCGGCTGGCGCGCTGCAGCCGGCGCACTGCGCTGATCCAAAGCCAGGAGCCAGGTGCTTCTCCTGGTCTCCCATGGGGTGCAGGGCCCAAGCACTTGGGCCATCCTCCACTGCACTCCCTGGCCATAGCAGAGAGCTGGCCTGGAAGAGGGGCAACCGGGTCACAATTCGGCGCCCCGACCGGGACTAGAACCCGGTGTGCCAGCGCCGCTAGGTGGAGGATTAGCCTATTGAGCCACGGCGCCAGCCTACTGTTTATTTTTCTTAAAAAGTTATCTATTTATTTGAAAGGAAGAGTTACAGAGAGGCAGAGGGGGGGGAGTTTCCATCAGCTGGTTCACTTTCCTAACAGCCACAATGGGCCGATCTGAAGCCAGGAGCCTGGAGCATCTTCTGGGTCTCCCAATTGGGTGCAGGGGTCCAAGGACTTGGGCCGTCTTCAACTGCTTTCCCAGGCCATAGCAAAACTGGATCAGAACTGGAGCAGTCAGGTCTTGAACTAGCACCTATCTGGGATGCCAGCACTGCAGGCGGAGGCTTTACCCACTATGCCATAGCACTGGCCTCTACTGTTTATTTCTTAAGATCTTGTGAAATTTGTATAGTCTGTTTAATAAAATTTATGTATAAATCAATGAAATTATTTGAAATAAATGCATTTGAAGACATATTAAAATTTTCTAAATCCTTATATACATCCCAAATGCAAGAATCCTTAGCTCCCTGGTGATAATTGTGACTGTTTTTAAGGGTACACAGTATTATTTTAATAACAGATCTTCATAATGAGGATTGCCTATTAGGGCCAATAGGGACATTGCATTTTTAAGCAGACTGATCTGTGTTATCCTGTGCATGAGTGACTGATCTTTTCAAGTGTGCAATATAGCCATTTACTCTCCTTATAGTGGTGATGCAGTGTCATCAGATTTTCTGATGTTTTACTTTTCTATATAAACACATCCAAATTCTCAACCCAGCTCTCAGTTTGTCATGATGTACTGCCTGAAAAACAATTAATAGTTTTCTTTTGATGACACAAAATTTCCCTTGTGGGAAGATCCTTCAGGAGGGCAGAGTTCTTCTGTTGGCATCATGTCTGATGACTGTAACAGAACCTCTATGAAAAGAATTCAAATTGTACCATGAGAACTTTGCAGCATGTTGATGAACTGAATATGTTACTGTGATACTGATTAATTTGGTACTCTGTAAATGTGGTATATTTTTAGGGATTTGAGCAAATCAAGACAATCCAATAGATGTTGAGTTGCTATAAGAAACCAGCAGAGATACATTTTTTAAATGTGAAAGCTCAGCAATACCAAAAATCTGCTAGATTAGGAGTAAGGCCACCTAGATTCTAGGCTAGCTCCTGTCATTAAGAAGAGAAACTGAGGAAAATCATTTAATTTTCTGGGAATTAATAATAAGTGTGACCTCATGCTGAATGCCTCCTATCATTTCGTTTTATATGCCAGAAACAGCTCTTTGAGATAGGCATGTTCATTCTCCTTAAACAGATTACTAAGCCAAGGATCAAATATTTCCAGTAACTTGTTCAAGGTCACAACCAACCATGATTTAAACTCAGATATGATTATTAAGTTCATGCATTTTCTACTACAATATTCTGCCATAGAAGCAATTATACCTATCCTGCCTATTTTATAAGTTTGTGTGTGTGTATGTGTGTGTGTGTGATAGAGAGGGAGAGAGAGAGAGAGAGAGAGAGAGAGAGAGAGAGAGAGAGAGAGAAATACTTAAGGGAAAATCTGTGTTACAGAGGGCTTTCCAAGTATCATCATTACTGATTCCAAGAGTTGTTGATGAATTATGTGCCTCAGTTATGACATCAGATCATTTGGTAAGTTATCTATGCCTTTTTGAATAAAGCTTCTTCCCTTGGAAGGAAAAAGTGATACATGAGAGAGGGCAATGATAAACTATCCATGAGGTATAGCAAATCAAAATGCTTGTTTGATGGTCTTGTTTATTATCAATAATGATCAGAGACTGTGATGGTAGAAGAGGTACAAGAAAGAGAGGGAGATCAAAAGGATATGAATCTACCTCATTTGGCTTTAAAAGTTGTCCTGCCTTTTGTTTTCTCATAAACATGTTCACTAACACCTCAAACTTCTTTAGGTAGGTCTGGTGTCTGTGTGCCCTTTGAGATCATTATTATCATCAATTCACAGACGAGCAAAATCAAGTTTGGTGATGATAATTAACTTGCCTTAAAACACATTCTCAGTAGTATAGCTGGGATATGGGACCAGGTGTATGTGATTTCAAAGCCCCCCTTTTAAATACTATCTCAAACCATAGACTGGTGAGTCATTACTGAGCACAAAAAGACACTCAAGAGGAAAGGAGAAGCTCTTGTTGAAGCATTTAGGTGTAGAACTGAGGTTTGCTTTTGGTCCTTTGACATTCTCATATCTTGTACGGGAGCATTTGGTTTGTAGTAGAAAACAACATCCCTCTTTTTTTAATTAAAAAATCAAGTTTAAATTCAGCCTTTGGGCTGGGCAAAATAAGGTCTTCTGTTGAGCAAACATACATTAACCTCTTACTTCCTGCCAGGCCCTGAAGTATGTATTGAGATTAGAAAGATAAGAAAATTGAAGAAGTTACATTCCTTTCTTGAGCACAGTAAGAATATGGTGAAGAGTCACAATTTTGAATCCATGTTAACATTTAAGCCTAATATAATTTGCTTGTGTTCAATCTTTAGACAACCAGTGCTGACATATAATGTTGGTGCTTTCCATCTAACCAAAAACTTACTTCTTCAACATTCTTATTTTTTCATGTGTGTAGAAATAAAAGAACAAGCAACTATTTCTGGTATTTCAAGAAATCCTCTTGAATGCTGAACGTTTTCTCATCATAAGGCTGAAGAAGATAACAGAGATGCCAAATACTATTGTTTTTTGGTTGAATTATATCTAATCAGTGTCAAAGAAAAACACCATTGGCTCTTGCTGATATCATACGAATTTCTGGTATAGTGATTATTCCACTAATCATGGATAGCAGAGTTCCATGTGAGGTAGTCACAGTACTCAAATTAAACATGTTCAGTGTGTGACTAATCTTGGACTTGAGCACAGATTGATGGCCACATTTAAATGATTGGTATCAGTGAGCAGTACATAAGTTTCTGCAGGCTTGCTTGACTTTATAGCTTATCACAAACATGACGGTGATTTATGTGATTTCATAATATCATTAAAAAACCTTCATAATTATGAATTGTTGGTTAAAATCTGAATCAAGAGTAAACCTAGGGAGTAGTAATAATACAGATGGCATCGATTAGTTACAGCTTACTAAATGCAATGTAGTAGGAAAAATGGTTCCAGTGAAGGGCCCAGGAAGGAAGTGAATGAGATGAAAAGTGGTTTGAAGGTTAGAAGCCAACGGGTTGGCTCATTTGCAGTCCCTGATTTTTCTCCATTTATTTCTCCTACTTTTCTTTTTTACCAACTCTGGACTTCATTTAAGAGTCTGAAGCTTTATATGTAATGGGAGAGGAGTTAATCTGTTTCTTTCCTTGTGAGTCATTATTGTAATATAGGTTTCTGTGAAATAACTAAAGGTTTCTTTCCTCATACATATACATAGGTATACAGGCAGAATACTTTAAAGAGTAATTGATATATTATTTTCCACAGAAACCAATTTGAAAGTTCAGTGCCTGTTTTTATTTATTTATTTATTTATTTTATTTTTGACAGGCAGAGTAGACAGTGAGAGAGAGAGACAGAGAGAAAGGTCTTCCTTTGCCATTGGTTCACCCTCCAATGGCCGCCACGGTAACGCGCTGCGGCCAGCGCACCGCACTGATCTGATGGCAGGAGCCAGGTGCTTCTCCTGGTCTCCCATGGGGTGCAGGGCCCAAGCACTTGGGCCATCCTCCACTGCACTCCCTGGCCACAGCAGAGAGCTGGCCTGGAAGAGGGGCAACTGGGACAGGATCGGTGCCCCGACCGGGACTAGAACCCGGTGTGCCGGCACCGCAAGGCGGAGGATTAGCCTAGTGAGCCGCGGCGCCAGCCCAGTGCCTGTTTTAATAACAGAATTTTATTTTGTTATCAGAAGTTCCATGCTCACTTTAAATCTAATTGCTCCATGGGTATCTAATTCCCATATATTTCTTCAAAGGTCTTAGTTTTACCTGAATTTTCTGAGACCCACTGTGAAATGTTCTTAACTGCAATGTTTCAGCATTAACAATTTGTCTGCATATATTATTTGGTTTCTCTTGAAGAACAACCAAATACATTATCCAATAATGGTTATGCTTTCTGGCAATATTGCTTTGCCACATACCCTCTTTAAAAATCTCTCTACTGGTTGGGTGTTTGGCACAGAGCTTGAGGTGCTGCTTGAGACGTCCATACCCCATGTCAGAGTATCTAGGTATAAATTCTGGCTCTGCTCCTAATTCCAGCTTTCAGGTAATGCACACCCAGCAAGGAAGCAGGTGATGGCTCAAGTGGTTGTGTCCCTGGCACTCATGTGGAAAACCCAGGTCAAGCTCCTGACTCTGGCTTCAATCTTTCCCATCCACACAGTTTTAGGAATTTTAAGTATGAACTATTTGGGGATGAGATCTCTGTCCATCTGTCTGGCTGTCTTTCAAATAAAATAACTAAGTATTAATTAAAAATATGACTGTCTACTAAAGATTAAGATAACTTTTGTAAAATAATGATTAAAATATATCATGACATTGAATAAGAAAGGACTGAAAATATATTTTTCGGTGAAATGCCTATAATACAAAATTAATAATTTTACATATTTTTAGGTATTTGATTCTGTGGCATGCACAGTATTTACTTTCTAAATGTCTTTGGGAAGTCACTGCATGTATATGGCCAAAGCAAAGGCTCTTCAGGGAACCATCAGATTTATCAAAACACACAACCTCCAATTTTTGGAGGGCAGGGTTCTTGCTGTTCACCCTGGAATCAGTCACATACTCCAAAATTAAGGGCTACTTATTTCCACTGCTAAGGTAAAACTGAGAAATGGAGAGGGTTGGTAACTGGATAATGCATGTGGCTTACTTACCCAAGATCAGTAGTCTCTTCTTTAATCAAGTACCTCCCTGGTTGCTGTACATGTCTACATTTCAGAGATGTGGAACACTTAATTCTGAGATTTTCTTTTCCAGTTTAATGATTCTTTTTGTGGAGAGATTCATGCCTAGGGCTTCCTATTTTGCCATTTTGTGTGAATGTCCTTCTCTGAGATTTTGCAAGTTTCACTTGAACAGTATGTTTACATGCTCTATCATTCTACATGATGAGAATAATAAAGACAGTTTAATCTTGGGAACAAATAAAGATCATGTTAGATTTCTTAGTTGACATTACTGCTGAAATGGATTGCTGGGTTATTTAGGAGGCAAATGAGGTTAGGAGAATTTGTCCTAACTGAAGTTTCACAATAAATATAGCAGTGACTATTTGCAGGATAGATATTGTAGCTGAGGAGAGAACATGCAAATAACAATAACTGCATGTTCACAACCAAAGGGTGAAGGGTGCCAAATCAAATCTAATTGCCAATGGAGAACAGGATCTCACTGGAGGTGGCTTTTTTCTTTAGAGTTTTTCTAGGATTATGGTTTTGGAAGATGGAACAAGAGAATACCACTTTTTTAAGTAAAGAATGAAGTTTTCCTCTCCAATGTCAGCTGAGAAGTTAATTTCATTTTTCTTTCCCATAATAAGTAATCCTTTTAAAGTCATAGAGCAAGGGACTGATGAAAGACAGAGACCAAGTGACTGTTTAGAAATCCCCAAAGTCTGGCCGGCGCCGTGGCTCAACAGGCTAATCCTCCGCCTAGCAGCGCCGGCACCCCGGGTTCTAGTCCCGGTTGGGGTGCCGGATTGTGTCCCGGTTGCCCCTCTTCCAGGCCAGCTCTCTGCTATGGCCAGGGAGTGCAGTGGAGGATGGCCCAAGTGCTTGGGCCCTGCACCCTATGGGAGACCAGGAGAAGCACCTGGCTCCTGGCTTTGGATCAGCGCGGTGCGCCGGCTTCAGCATGCTGGCCGCGGCGGCCACTGGAGGGTGAACCAATGGCAAAGGAAGACCTTTCTCTCTGTCTCTCTCTCTCACTGCCTGCTCTGCCTGTCCAAAAAAAAAAAAAAAAAATAGAAATCCCCAAAGTCCATCTGAGTGGAAGAAACATCAATTTTGTTTACAGTTAGACTTTCCATATTTGGGAATATTTAATTTAGAGATTTTATTTCCTTCAGTGGTAAGATGGTAAACAAAGTACGCTTTTATTTTTTAAGTTTTTAAGCTTTTCATTCAGTAAGGGAAATGTGCACGCGAATGAGGGCTTTATACATGGGAAAAGAGAAGTCTAAAGGCTAAGTTGGGTACATACCAAGCAGAGAGCAAGCCAGGAGCCACACAGAGCAAGTGTTTGGTTATGAGTAGCCACAGGTAGCTAAGCATGAGTAGCAAAGTGAAGGTACACAGCAGACCCTTTAGGGAGCATGTCTGTCTTAGGTTGTCCTCCTCTGGGGATCTTGCCCGTCATTGGCTACCACCTCAGCAACTCAATGTATGATGTATTATATCTCTACATCTTGGCAGTGGCCGTAGGTGGATGTATAGATTTCCCAATCTGGCTCTTAAAGAGTGGCATAACCCAGTTCTTAGAGAGTGGCATTTAATTGTCAGACCACCATTAACTGGACCACAGCAATGCAATCTTACACAAATTTACAAGGACAATGGAGACCAAGGGTCCACAAGGTGGAGGAGATATCATATGATTCTAATTCTTTTGAATTTGATGAGACTTGCTTTATGGCCTAGTATGTGGTCAATTCTCGAGAAGGTTCCATGCACTGCTGAGAAGAATGTAAAATCTTTAAATGTAGTGCTGTAGATATCTGTTAGATCCATTTGGGCTATAGTGTTTTTTTTTTGAAAAAGTATTTTTTTATCTTTTATTTAATGAATATAAATTTCCAAAGTACAGCTTATGGATTACAATGGCTTCCCCCCCAACTTCCCTCCCACCCACAACCCTCCCCTTTCCCACTCCCTCTCCCCTTCCATTCACATGAAGATTCATTCTCAATTCTCTTTATATACAGATCAGTTTAGCACATATCAAGCAAAGATTTCAACAGTTTGCCCCCACATAGCAACACAAAGTGAAAAAACACTGTTGGAGTACTAGTTATAGCATTAAGTAACATTGCACAGCGCATTAAACCCAGAGATCCCACATGATATATTTTTTATAAATTAATAAATTTTCTACGCAATTTGAAAAAGTATTTTAAAGTAAATACATTTTGGCGAAAAAATGTTTTCTTTCTAAATAACCTACTGTGTGACATTCTTATCACAAATACACTGATGGACATAGACCAAAAGACTTTTTTTTTTAATTTAAAGACTGTATGCATTCATTTGAGAAGCAGAGTTACAGACAGAATGAAAGACAGAAAGTTCTTCCATCCACTGGTTCACTTTCCAGATGGCTCAGCTAGAGCTAAGCCAATCAAAAGCCAGGAGCTTCCTCTGGGTCTCTCACATGGGTACAAGAGAATCAAGCACATGGGCCACTTTCTGCTGCCTTCCCAGGCCATAAGCAGAGACCTGGATTGGAAGAGGAGCACCTGGGACACAAACTGGTGCCAATGTGGGATGCCGGCACCACAGGCAGAGGCTCAGCCCACCATGCCACAATGTCATCCCCCAAAAGCCTTTTTTAATTTACAAAAGATACTAGATAAATATGCAAATCTTCAGAAGTCGAGGAACAATACAGAAAATAATCTAGCATTTAAAAATAATTTTAAAATTTCACTTTGGTAAAAAAAATACTTAAATCTACAACTACACACTTTTCAGAATCTTGATACATCGTGTTTTACAGTATGCATTTTCACTGAATTTCTTTTTTGCATTTATTAAACATTTATTTAATAAATATAAATTTCCAAAGTACAGTTTATGGGTTCCAATGGCTTCCCCCGTCCCATAACTTCCCTCCCACCCGCAACCCTCCCCTTTCCCGCTCCCTCTCCCATTCCATTCACATCAAGATTCATTCTCAATTCTCTCTATATACAGAGAATCAGTTCAGTATATATCAGGCAAAAATTTCAACAGTTTGCCCCCATATAGCAACACAAAGTGAAAAAAATACTGTTGGAGTACTAGTTATAGCATTAAATAACAGTGTACAGCACATTAAAGACAGAGATCCTACAAAATATTTTTTAATTAATTAATTTTCTATGCCATTTCCAATTTAACACCAGGTTTTTTTTTTTCCATTTCCAATTTCTTTATATACAGAAGATCGATTCAGTATATAATTAGTAAAGATCTCATCAGTTTGTACCCACACAGAAACACAAAGTGTAAAAATACTGTTTCAGTACTAGTTATAGCAACACTGCACATTAGACAACACATTAAGGACAGATCCCACATGGGATGTAAGTACACAGTGACTCCTGTTGTTGACTTAACAATTTGACACTCCTGTTCATGGCGTCAGTAATCTCCCTAGGCTCTAGTCATGATTTGCCAAGGCTATGGAAGCCTTTAGAGTTTGCTGACTTTGATCTTATTCGGATAGAGTCATAGTCAAAGTGGAAGTTCTCTCCTCCCTTCAGAGAAAGGTACCACCTTCTTTGATGGCCCCATTCTTTCCACTGGGATCTCACTAACAGAGATCTTTCATTTAGGTCTTCTTCTTTTTTTCTTTTCCATGGTATCTTGGCTTTCCATGCCTACAATACCCTCATGGGCTCTTCAGCCAGATCTGAATGCCTTAAGGGCTGATTCTGAGGCCAGAGTGTTGTTTAGGACATCTGCCATTCTATGAGTCTGCTGTGTATCCCGCTTCCCATGTTGGATCATTCTCCCCCTTTTTGATTGTATCAGTAAGTATTAGCAGACAGTTCTCTTGTTTGTGTGATCCCTTTGACTCTTGGACCTATCAGAGCCATCAATTGTGAACTGAAATTGATCACTTGGACTAGTGAGATGGCATTGGTACATGCCACCTTGATGGGATTGTATTGGAATCCCCTGGCACATTTCTAACTCCACCATTTGGGGCAAGTCCGATTGAGCATGTCCCAAATTGTACATTTCCTCCCTCTCTTTTTCCACTTTTATATTTAACAGGGATCAGTTTTCAGTTAAAATTTGAACACCTAAGAATAGTTGTGTGTTAATTACAGAGGTCAACCACTAGTACTAGAACAACAACAACAACAGATACTAAAGAGGATAAAGTATTACATTGTACATCTAGAGTCAGGACAAGAGCTGATCAGGTCATTGTTTCTTATAGTGTCCATTTCACTTCAACAGGTTTCCCCTTTGGTGCTCAGTTGTCACCGATCAGGGAAAACAAATGATATTTGTCTCTTTGGGACTGGCTTATTTCACTCAGCATGATGTTTTCCAGATTCCTCCATCTTGTTGCAAATGACCGGGTTTCATTGTTTCTTACTGCTGTATAGTATTCTATGGAGTACATGTCCCATAATTTCTTTATCCAGTCTACTGTTGATGGGCATTTGGGTTGGTTCCAGGTCTTAGCTATTGTGAATTGAGCTGCAATAAACATTAAGGTGCAGACAGCTCCTTTATTTGCCAAATTAATTTCCTTTGGGTAAATTCCAAGTAGTGGGATGGCTAGGTTGTATGGCAGGGTTATGTTCAGGTTTCTGAGGAATCTCCAGACAGACTTCCATAGTGGCTTAACCAGTTTACATTCCCACCAACAGTGGGTTAGTGTCCCTTTTTCCCCAAATCCTCTCCAGCATCTGTTGTTGGTAGTTCTCTGAATGTGAGCCATTCTCACCGGGGTGAGGTGAAACCTCATTGTGGTTTTGATTTGCATTTCTCTGATGGCTAGTGATCTTGAACATTTTTTTCATGTGCCTGTTGGCCATTTGGATTTCCTCTTTTAAAAAATGTCTATTGAGGTCCTTGGCCCATCTCTTACATGGGTTGTTTGTTTTGTTGTTGTGGATTTTTTTTTATTTCTTTGTAGATTCTGGTTATCAACCCTTTATCTGTAGTATAGTTTGCAAATATTTTTTCCCATTCTGTCGGTTGCCTATTCCCTTTCCTGACTCTTTCTTTTGCAGTACAGAAACTTCTCAATTTGATGCAATGGCAAATGTTAATTTTGGCTTTGACTGCCTGTGCTCCTGGGGTCTTTTCCAAGAAGTCTTTGCCTGTACCTATATCTTGCAGCGTTTCTCCAATGCTCTCTAATAATTTGATGGTTTCGGGTCATAGATTTAAGTCTTTAATCCATGTTGAGTGAATTATGTGTAAGGTCAAAGGTAGGGGTCTTGCTTCAAGCTTATATTGTTGTTTATATCTACTGTTTCCTTGTTGATCTTTTGTTGATCTGTCTATTTCTGAAAGTGGAGTATTGAAGTCCCCCAGTACTATTGTATTGGAGTCTAAGTCTCTCTTTAAGTCCCTTAACATATCTTTTAAATAAACTGGTGCCCTGTAATTAGGTGCATGTACATTTATAATAGTTACGTCCTCCTGTTGAATTGATCCCTTAATCCCTCTTTGTCTCTCTAAACAGTTTTTGTGTTAAAGTTCATTTTGTCTGATATTAAGATGACTATGCCTGCTCTTTATTCATTTCTGTTGGCATGGAATATCTTTTTCCAGCCTTTTACTTTCAGTCTGCATGCATCTTTGTTGGAAAGATGTGTTTCTTGTAATCAGCAAATAGATGGGTTTTGTTGCTTAATCCATTCAGGCAATATGTGTCTTTTAACTGGAGAGTTGAGGCCATTAACTTTCAATGTGACTATTGAGAAGGAGTAACTTTGTCCTGCCATTTTCCCAAAGACATTTTCTAATATATGCTTTGAACTTCCTGCGATCTTTTACTGTGAGGTTTCCTTCCTTCACCTTCTTTCATATTGGTGACCATGTTTCTGTGTGTAGCACATCTTTAAGCATCTTTTGTAGGGCTGGACGAGTAGTGACAAATTCTTTCAATTTCTGTTTGCTATGAAAGGTCTTTATTTCACCTTCATTCACAAAGGAGAGCTTTGCAGGATATAATATTCTGGGCTGGCAGTTTTTCTCTCTTAGTACCTTGGCTATTTCTCGCCATTCCCTCCTAAACTGTAGGGTTTCTGAAGAGAACTCTTTGCTGTGAGTCTAATTGGAGATCCTCTGAGAGTAATCTGATGTTTCTCTCTTGCACATTTTAGAATCTTTTCTTTATGTTTCACTGTGGTAAGTTTGATTACATCATGTCATGGTGAGGATCTCTTTTGGTCATATTTAACAGGGGATCTATGAGCTTCCTGTATTTGAATGTCTCTGTCTTTCTCCAAACCCAGGAATTTCTCGGCTAGTGTCTCACTAAAAAGGCCTTATAATCCTTTCTCCCTCTCCATGCCTTCAGGAACTCCTAGAACTCAAATTTTAGGTTTTTTAATAGTATCCTGTAGATTCCCATTAATATTTTTATAGATTTCTAATTTCCTCTTCTTTTCTTTGGTTTGAGTGTATAATTACTTTACTGTGCACTGTCTTCTAAGTCTGATATTCTCTCTTCTGCTTCAGTGACTGTTTTTAAGGCTTTCTAGTTTGTTTGTCATTTGATCTATTGAATTCTTTATTTCATTTTTCTCTTCACTACCACAATTTCATATTCTACTAGTTTCTGCATTGCATTTTGATTCCTCCTTATGTTTTTTTTTTAAACTTTTATTTAATGAATATAAATTTCCAAGGTACAGCTTATGGATTACAATGGCTTCCACCCCATAACTTCCCTCCCACGTAAAACCCTCCTAACTCCTGCTCCCTCTCCTCTCCCATTCACATCAAGATTCATTTTCAATTATATTTATATAGATATCAGTTTAGTATATACTAAGTAAAGATTTCAACAGTTTTCAACCATACAGAAACACAAAGTGTAAAACACTGTTCTAGTACTAGTTATTCATTAACTCACAATGTACAGCACATTAAGGACAGAGATCCCACATGAGGAGTAAGTACACAGTGACTCCTGTTGTTGACTTAACAAATTTACACTCTTGTTTATGGCATCAGTAATCACCCCAGGCCCTTGTCATGAGTTGCCAAGGCTATGGAAGCCTTCTGAGTTCAGAGACTCTGATCATATTTAGACAAGGTCATAGTCAAAGTGGAAGTTCTTCTGAGCACCAAAGGGGAAACCTGTGGAAATGAAATGGACACTATGAGAAAGAGTGACTTGATCAGCTCTGGTGCTGACTGTTGATGTACAATGTAATACTTTATCCATCTTAGTATTTTTTTTGTTCTAGTACTAATGCTTGAACTCTGTAATTAACACACAATTATTCTTAGGTGTTTAAATCTTAACTGAAAAGTGATCCCATTTAAATATAAGAATGAGAAAAAGAGAGGGAGGAGATGTACAATTGGGGACATGCTCAATCGGACTTGCCACGAATGATGGAGTTAGAATCGTGCCAGGGGATTCCAATACAATCCCATCAAGGTGGCATGTACCAATGCCATCTCACTAGTCCAAGTGATCATCTTCAGTTCACAATTGATCACACTGATAGATTTAAGAGTCAAAGGGATCACAGAAATAAGACTAGTGTCTGCTAATACTAACTGATAAAACCAAAAAGGGAGAGAAGGATCCAACATGGGATGGGGTAGACACAGCAGACTCATAGAATGTCAGATGTCCTAAATAGCACTCTGGCCTCAGAATCAGCCCTTAAGGCATTGGGATCTGGCTGAAGAGCCTATCAGAGTATTTTAGGCATGGAAAGCCAAGAAACTCTGGAGAGAAGGAGAAGGAGAAGAGGAAGAAGAAGAAGAAGAAGAAGAAGAAGAAGAAGAAGGAGGAGGAGGAGGAGGAGGAGGAGGAGGAGGAGGAGGAGGAGGAGGAGGAGGAGGAGGACTAAATGAAGTATCTCAGCGAGTGTGATCCCAGTGGAAAGAAGAGGGCCGTCAAGGTAGGAGGTAACTTTCTCTGAAGGGAGGAGAGTACTTCCACTTTGACTATGACCCTGTTGGAATAAGATCGCAGTTGGCGAAACCTAAAGGCTTCCATAGACTCGGCAACCCATGACTAGAGCCTAGGGAGATTACTGACGCCATAAATAAGAGTGTTAAATTGTTAAATCAACATCAAGAGTCACTGTGTATTTACGTCCCATGTGGGATCTGTTCTTAATGGGTTGTCCAATGTGAAGTAATATATAGCTAGTACTGAAACAGTATTTTTACACTTTGTGTTTACGTGTGGGTGCAAACTTATGAAATCTTTTCTTAGTATATACTGAATCAATCTTCTGTATATAAAGATAATTGAAAATGAAAAAAAAAAACTTTGCGTTAAATTGGAAATTACATAGAAAATTAATCAATTTAAAAAAATTTGTAGGATCTCTGTCATTAATGTGCTGTACACTGTTATTTAATGCTATAACTAGTACTCCAACAGTATTTCTCCCTTTGTGTTGCTATGAGAGGGCAAACTGTTGAAATCTTTATATATACTAAACTGATTTTCTGTATATAAAGAGAATTGAAAATGAATCTTGATGTGAATGGAAGGGGGAGAGCTAGTGGGAAAGGGGAGGGTTGTGGGTGGGAGGGAAGTTATGGGGGGGGAAGCCATTGTAATCCATAAGCTGTACTTTGGAAATTTATATTCATTAATAAAAGATATAAAAAAAAACAAAGTGGAAGTTCTCTCCTACATTCAGAGAAAGGTACCTCCTGCTTTGATGACCTGTTCTTTCCACTGGGATCTCACTAACAGAGATCTTTCATTTAGGTCATTTTTTTTTTTTTGCGAGAGTGTCTTGGCTTTCCATGCCTGAAATATTCTCATGGGCTTTTCAGCCTGATCTGAATGCCTTAAGGGCTGATTGTGAGGACAGAGTGCTGTCTAGGACATCTGCCATTCTATGAGTCTGCTGTGTCTCCCGCTTCCCATGTTGGATCATTCTCTCCCTTTTTTTATTATATCGGTTAGTATTTTCACATGCTAGTCTTGTTTATGTGATCCCTTTGACTCTTAGTCCTATCATTATGATCATTTTTGAAAAGCAATTGATCACTTGAGCTAGTGAGATGGCATTGGAACATGCCACCTTGATGGGATTGAATTGGAATCCCCTGGCACATTTCTAACTCTACCATTTGGGGCAAGTCCGATTGAGCATGTCCCAAACTGTACATCTCTTCCCTCTCTTATTCCCACTCTTATATTTAAAAGAGATCACTTTTCAGTTAAGTTTCAAAACTTAAGAATAACTGTGTATTAATTCCAGAATTCAACCAATAGTATTAAGTAGAACAAACAAAAAAATGCTAGGAGGGATAAAGTATTAAGTTGTTCATCAATAGTCATGGCAAGGGCTGATCAACTCAACATTTCTCATAGTTTCCCTTTCACTTCAACAGGTTTCCTTTTTAGTGCTCAGTTAGTTGTCACAGATCAGGGAAAACATATGATATTTGTCCCTTTGGTATTGGCTTAATTCACTCAACATGATGTGTTCCAGATTCTGCCACTTTGTTGCAAATGGCAAGATTTCATTGTTTTTGACTGCTGTATAGTATTCTGTAGAGTACATATCCCATAATTTCTTTATCCAGTCTACTGTTGATGGGCATTTGGGTTGGTTCCAGGTCTTAGCTATTGTGAATTAAGCTGCAATTAACATTAAGGTGCAGACTGCTTTTTTGTTTGCCAATTTAATTTCCTTTGGGTAAATTCCAAGAAGTATTGGAATGGTTGGGTTGTATGGTAGGGTTATGTTCAGGTTTCTGAGGAATCTCCAGACTGACTTCCATAGTGGCTTAACCAGTTTGCATTCCCACCAACAGTGGGTTAGTGTCCCTTTTTCCCCACATCCTCACCAGCATCTGTTGTTGGTAGATCTCTGAATGTGAGCCATTCTCACCGGGTGAGGTGAAACCTCATTGTGGTTTTGATTTGCATTTCTCTGATGGCTAGTGATCTTGAACATTTTTTTCATGTGCCTGTTGGCCATTTGGATTTCCTCTTTTGAAAACTGTCTATTGAGGTCCTTGGCCCATCTCTTAAGTGGGTTGTTTGTTTTGTTGTTGTGGAGTTTCTTGATCTCTTTGTAGATTCTGGTTATTAATCCTTTATCTGTAGCATAGTTTGCAAATGTTTTTTTTTTCCCATTATGTCGGTTGCCTATTCCCTTTCCTGACTGTTTCTTTTGAAGTACAGAAACTTCTCAATTTGAAGCAACGGCAAATGTAAATTTTGGCTTTGACTTCCTGTGCTTCTGGGGTCTTTTCCAAGCAGTCGTTGCCAGTACCTATATCTTGCAGGGTTTCTCCAATGTTCTCTAATAATTTGATGGTGTCGGGTCATAGATTTAGGTCTTTAATCTATGCTGAGTGGATTTTTGTGTAAGGTGAAAGGTAGGGGTCTTGCTTCATGCTTCTGCACATGGAAATCCAGTTTTCCCAGCACCATTTATTGAATAGACTGTTCTTTTTCCAGGGATTGGTTTTAGACTCTTCATCAAATATAAGTTGGTTTTAGATATTTGGGTTGAGTTCTGGTGTTTCTATTCTATTCCATTGGTCTATCCATCTGTCTCTGTACCAGTACCACGCTGTTTTTTATGTTTTTTTTTTATTTTTTTAACAGGCAGAGTGGACAGTGATAGAGAGAGAGACAGAGAGAAAGGTCTAATTTTTAACGTTGGTTCACCCTTCAATGGCCGCCACGGCCGGCGCGCTGTGGCCGGCACACTGTGCTGATCCAAAGGCAGCAGCCAGGTGCTTCTCCTGGTCTCCCATGGGGTGCAGGGCCCAAGCACTTGGGCCATCCTCCACTGCACTCCCGGGCCATAGCAGAGAGCTGGCCTGAAAGAGGGGCAACTGGGAAAGAATCCGGTGCCCCGACCCGTATTATAACCTGGTCTGCTGGCGCAGGAAGGAGGAAGATTAGCCTCGTGAGCCACGGTGCTGGCCACCATGCTGTTTGATAACAACTGCCCTGTAGTATGTCCTGATATCTGGTATTGTGATGCCTCTGGCTTTGTTTTTGTTGTACAAAATTGCTTCAGCTATTCGAGATCTCCTGTGTCTCCATATGAATTTCAGCATCATTTTTTCTAGATCTGAGAAGAATGTCTTTGGTATCTTGTTTGGCATCGCATTGAAACTATAAATTGCTTTTGGGAGAATGGACATTTTGATGATGTTGATTCTTCCAATCCATGAGCATGGAAGATTTTTCCATTTTTTGATATCCTCTTCTATTTCTTTCTTTCAGATTTTGTAATTCTCATCGTAGAGTTCTTTAACGTCCTTGGTTAAGTTTATTCCAAGGTATTTGATTGTTTTTGTAGCTATTGTGTATGGGATTGATCTTAGCATTTCCTTCTCAGCCTTGGCATTGCCTGTGTATACAAAGACTGTTGATTTTTATGCATTGGTTTTATATCCTGCTACTTTGCCAAACTCTTCTATGAGTTCCGATAGTCTCTTAGTAGAGTTCTTTGGATCCCCCAAATAAAGAATCATATCATCTGCAAAGAGGGATAGTTTGACTTCTTCCTTCCCAATTTGCATCCCTTTAATTTCTTTTTCTTGCCTAATAGCTCTGGCTAAGTCTTCCAGAACTATATTGAATAGCAGTGGTGAGAGTGGGCATCCCCGTCTGGTACCAGATCTCAGTGGAAATGCTACCAACTTTTCCCCATTTGATAGGATGCTGGCCATGGGTTTTTCATAAATTGCTTTGATTGTATTGAGGAATGTCCCTTCTATACCCAAATGCTTAGATTTTTCATCATGAAAGGGTGTTGAATTTTATAAAATGCCTTCTCTGCAACTATTGAGATAATCATTGGTTTTTCTTCTGTAGTTTGTTAATGTGGTGTATCACATTGATTGATTTGTGAACATTGAACCATCCCTGCATACCAGGGATAAATCCCAATTGGTCTGGGTGGATGATCTTTCTGATTTGTTGTTGTATTCTATTGGCGAGAATTTTTTTGAGGATTTTTGGGTCTATGTTCATCAGGGATATTGGTCTGTAATTTTCTTCAATGCTGCATCTTTCTCCAGCTTAGGAATTAAGGTGATGCTGGCTTCATAGAAAGAATGTGGGAGATTTCCATCTTTTTCGATTGTTCTGAATAGTTTGAGAAGAATTGGAGTTGTTTCTTCTTTAAATGTCTGGTAGAATTCAGCAGTGAATCCATCTGGTCCTGGCTTTTCTTTGTTGGTATGGTCTTTATTACTGTTTCAATTTCTTTCTCAGTTATAGGTATATTTAGGTTTTCTATGTCTTCATGATTCAATTTAGGTAGATTGCATGTGTCCAGGAAGAAAGAAGGTAAAGGAACAAAACCTACCAATAAAAGATCATAGGAAGCTCAAAGCATATACTAGAAAATATCCTTGGGAAAATGGCAGGGCAAAGTCACTATCAATAGTCACATTGAACCTTAATGGACTCAACTCTCCAGTTAAAAGTCACATATTGCCTGAATGGATTAAGTAACAAAACCAATCTATTTGCTGCCTACAAGAAACACATCTTTCCAACAAAGATGCATGCAGACTGAAAGTAAAAGGTTGTAAAAAGATATTCCATGCCAACAGAAATGAAAAAAAAAAGCAGGTGTCACCTTATTAATATTAGACAAAAACTGTTAAGGGAGACAAAGAGGGACACTATATAATGATTAAGGGTTCAATTCAACAGGAATATGTAACTATTATAAATGTATATGCACCTAATTACAAGGCACCAGTTTATTTAAAAGGTATATTAAGGGACTTAAAGGGAGACTTAGATTCCAATACAATAGTACTGGGGGACTTCAATACTCCACTCTCAGAAATAGACAGATAAACTGGACAGAAGATCAACAAGGAAACAGCAAATTCAAAAGAATTAGAATTATATGAATCAGCTTCTCAGACCACAGTGGAATGAAGTTGGAAATTAGCAACTCAGGAATCCCTAGAGAGTATGCAAACACATGGATACTGAACAACATGCTCCAGAGTGAACAATGGGTCACAGAAGAAATCAAAATAGAAATACAAACTTTCTAGAAGCAAATGAGGATAATAACACAACATATCAAAACTTATGGGATATGGCAAAAGCAGTGTTGAGAGGATAGTTTATAGCAATAGGTGCCTACATCAAGAAATTGGAAATGCACCAAATAAATGAGCTTTCAATGCATCTCAAGGATCTAGAAAAACTGCAGCAAACCAGACCCAAATGTAGTAGGAGAAGAGAAATAATTAAAATCAGGGAAGAAATCAACAGGATTGAATCCAAAAAATTACAAAAAATCAGCCAAATGAAGAGCTGTTTTTTTTAATAAACAAAATTGACACCTCATTGGCTCAACTAACTAAAAAATGAAGAGAAAATACCCAAATCTATAAAATCAGAGATGAAAAAGGAAATGTAACAACAGACACCACAGAAATAAAAAGAATCATCAGAAATTATTACAAAGAGTTGTATGCCAGCAAACAGGGAAATCTATCAGAAATGGATAGATTCCTCCTTAAGTTTTAATTTTCACGAGAGAGATTTTCTATCCTGTCCAGTAAGGATTTCTGTAGTTCAGGAATTTTTTTTTGAAAACTTCTAAATGTTCTTATCATATTTTTTTTAAATCCGTATCTTGCATTTCTTCTATTTCATCATCTTCATAATTTTGGCTTGGGGTGTCTTGTTCTTTTGGGGGTGTCATAAAGTCTTCCTTGTTCTTGTTTCCTCAGTTTCTGCATTTGTTGCTTGACATTGTGGAGATATTCTTTGTTTTTTTTTTCCTTCCCTCACTCTGGTGTTTTTTTCAAGTTATACTATACTGTATTAGGTGGACTGTCTGCTTTTGATGGATCCTTAGAGGCTTGTGATGGGTGTGGCCAGAGAGCTCTGCTTGGTTCCTCAGTGTTAAGGGTATGACAAATGTGACACACCCAGGTTAGGCGTGGTAAATATCTCTCTCTCTCATTTTTTTGATTCAGAAGGGAAGTAATTTCGCACAGCTAAGCAGAATTGAAGGCAGTCAATTTCTGATCTCTGGCTCCTGAGGGTGTAATATTCATCTGCTCTGTCCCAAGGAAAAACAAAGGATCTGTGCTGCCCACAACATGAGCTCAACTTCCCCTACAGTCTTCCACCAGCTTGCCAAGGTTACCGAGTTTGTGGCGTCTCTGGAGAGTACTCACATGAACTCCTGCTCTTTGATTTGCTTGCCTTTGAAAGGTAAGTGGAGAGAGAGACTCATGTCCATACTGTTCCCTTTTTTTCTCTCTCCTCTAGTTAGCCTGGTGAACTTTCCACCATGGGGCTTCAAGCCTCGTTCCCACTAGGCTCCTCCTTCTGCTTTCCCGCCAGTGTCTCGAGCTACAGAGTTTTTGCCTCACCTCCCTTTCCAGTGCTGGTGCGTAGATTCCGCAGCTGGGGTCCCGAGCAGTGGGCGCCCCTGCGATCCACATAGGTCCACTGTGAACCAGTAGTTCTGAAAGAGTTTCCTCTGTGTTTCTTCCCTTAATTCTTCCTAGAATCTGCAGTATCTCCACTTTTATGAAACTGTCTTTTCCTGGACTATCAGTGTGCTCCCTTCCTATTCCACCATCTTGCCCTCCCTCCTGAATATAACCCTACCATACAACCCAGCCATCCCACTCCTTGGAATTTACCCAAAGGAAATTAAATTGGGAAGCAAAAAAGCTGTCTGCACATTAATGTTTATTGCAGCTCAATTCACAATAGCTAAGACCTGGAACCAACCCAAATGCCCATCAACAGTAGACTGGATAAAGAAATTATGGGACATATACTCTAGAGAATACCATACAGCAGTGAAAAACAATGAAACCCAGTAATTTGCAACAAAATGGAAGAATCTGGAACACATCATGTTGAGTGAATTAAGCCAGTCACAAAGGGACAAATATCATATGTTCTCCCTGATCAGTGACAACTAAGCACCAAAAAGGAAACCTGTTGAAGTGAAAGGGACACTATGAGAAACAGTGACTTGATCAGCCTTTGTCCTGACTGTTGATGTACAACTTAATACTTTATCCCTTTTTTTAGTATTTTTTATTCTACTTAATACTATTGGTTGAACTCTGTAATTAACACACAATTATTCTTAGGTGTATAGATTGAACTGAAAAGTGATACCTGTTAGATATAAGAGTGGGAGTAAGAGAGGGACTTGCCCCAAATGGTAGAGTTAGAAATGTGCCAGGGGATTCCAATTCAATCCCATCAAGGTGGCATCTCACTAGTCAAAATGATCAATTTCAGTTCACAATTGATTGATCATACTGATAGGTCTAAGAGTCAAAGGGATCACATAAAAAAGACCAATGTCTGGTAATACTAACTGATAGAATAAAAAAAGGTATTCCATGTGTAGTCATAAATCCCTTGGCTTTTTAATACATATCAAAGTCATATACTACTCCAAAAGCACTTGTAACATCTATAGGATGTTATCTCTCCTATCCTGAGCTAAAGCAAGAGCTCCTGCAAACACCATGAGTTCTGTTACCTGAGCTGATTTTGCATCATTAGGAATTGTAAAATCTGCGAGTGTATGTCCATCTGGAAAGCTCCCATTGAAATGGAGAAATATGTACCATCAACAAAGATGAAAGTTGAATCTAGGTGGGGAACTTCGGAAAGATCAAGACTCGACAATGCTAAAGTGAGCATAGCCACATGTAGGTTATGCCTCCATCAATGGATTAATACTTTGACAACAGTGGATAATAATGGAAAAATTAGAAAGGAAAAGAATCTCATAAGATATAAAGCAAGATGTGGAAAATATTGGATGCATTCAATCCAGAGAAGGGTTTTGACAGAATGGGATACATAAATATTCAAGGTATGATCTAGGACAGGATCAGTCTTTGCTTGAATCAATTTTGCTGTTGTGACTGCTAATGAATAAGATGGGATGGCTTGAGCTCCAAGGTCTAGCATGAGGCAAAAATATTCAATAGGCCTTAAGTAACTGTTATGCAACTCAGTTAGTATGCTTAAATCATTTCCTTCTCTTTCTCATGAATGAATATGAAAAGATGGACAAAGCATAATTTGAGAATCTCAGGACAGATGTAAAGGAGATTTCTAATGAATCTTGATGTGAATGGAAGGGGAGAGGGAGCGGGAGAGGGGAGGGTTGCAGGTGGGAGGGAAGTTATGGGGGGGAAGCCATTGTAATCCATAAGCTGTACTTTGGAAATTTATATTCATTAAATAAAAGTTAAAAAAGGAGATTTCTAAGTACTTAGATGTTATTAGAGGGTAAGTAGCTCAGTAGGTTTAGACACTGTTTCCATCATCATATAAAAGAAGCAAGATGTTATAACAGAGAAAATAGGAATCCACCTCTTAGCATGCCAACCCAGAAAACCCTGGTGTTTTGTCTTCATTTCAGATAAAAAGTAATTGAGGAAGGTCTTCAGGTACTCTGGGGACAAAATTTTTCCCTCAAAGGTGATGTTATGTCAATTAACCTGAGGACAGCAAAGTTGCATTTTGTCTCTCGAAACTTTATGTTCCTTTTGAGTTAAAAATTTTAAGAGGTATTACTATCTATTGTAAACTATAGAATGAAAATTATCGTATGATCTGATCCAGCAGTTCTACTTTAAGTATATATTCCAAAGAAGTATTACTCACAATAGCTAAACTGTGGAAGCAACTCAAAGGTTCTCCAGCAAGTGTACAAATAAACAGAATGTGGTATATTCTCATATATACAATGGAATATTATCTAGCTTTAAAAAGGAAGGAAATTTTGTCACATACTATGACATGAACAAACCTAGATGACATTATGATAAAATAAATAAATTATCCACAAGAAGGTTGTGGATGTACTCACTTATCAAGAAAACTATATACAGTACATATTTATTACCTATAGTCTTCATGTTGTACCTTAAGTTTCTAGACTTGTTTACCCTACGTATTTGCTACTTTATGTCATCTGACCTATATCTCCACATTTCATTAATGAGGATAGACTTTCAGATTTTTTTAAAAAAAGATTTATTTATTCGTTTGAAAGTTAAAGTGACAGAGCCAGAGGGAGATCTGACACATAAAGGAATCTTCCATTGGCTCCTTCACTCCCCAAATGGTCCAAATGGCTGGGGCTGATCCATGCCAAAACTAGGAGCCATGAGCTCATCTGGGTTTCCTGTATGGGAGACAGGGGCACGTGAGCCATCCTCTGCTTTTATCCCAGACACGTTAGCAGTGAGTTGGATCAGACACAGACTAATAGAGATGTGAAGAAATTGGAACTTGTGTCTTTTTGTAGGGTTGTAAAATGCTGTAACTTCTTCTTCAAGAAATTAAAAAAGAACTACTATATAATCCAGCAATGTACCTTTGGGTATAATTCAGAATACCATGTGTTCTTCCTGATCTGTGATAACTAATAGAACTCCTAAAAGGTAATCTATAGAAGTGAAATTAGCACTTTGAGATGCAATGATTTTGAACATCCCTTGTCTCGACTGTTGAGGAACAGTCTTTTTTTTTTAATATACAATTTGTTGAACACTTTACTTAGTATAGAGTTAATAGTATGTGTATAAAGTGAATTAAAAATAGATCTTAGTAAAAACTGAGAATGGAAATAGGAGAGGAAGGAGAAAGAGGGGTGGGAATGTGGGTGGAGGGCAGGTAGGGTGGGAAAAATCTCTATATTCCTAAATTTGTACTTATGAAACTCCTGGGGAAAAAAGAAAATTTCATGCAGGGAATGCATAAATTAAAACCCATCACATAAAACCTGAAATTGGTCTAAAAATAGTCTACTTAAAGTAGGAATTTGAAGATGCACTTGCATATCTGTGTTCATTGCAGTATTGTACACATTAGCTAAGAGTTGGAAGCAAACTAAATATCCTTCAAGGTATACATAGATAAAGAAAGTATGGTATATTTGTGCAATGAACTATTTGTAAGCTTTAAAATGAAAGAAATCCCATTCTCCGGTAGCATGAATGACTTTAGAAGGACAAATGTTGTGTATTATCTCACTTATAAAAGTTATCTAGATCAGTCAAACTCAGAAAGTTAAGGGGTAGAGAAAGAGGGAAATGGGGTACTATTGATACTTGGGTATAGACTTTCAGTTTTTCAAAATGAAACATTCTGGATATTGGTTGTGTATAATGTGATATATTTAACATTATGAACTCTAGTCTTTAAAATAGTTACGATGGAGGCTGGCGCTGTAGCAAAGCAGGTTAACGCTCGGGCCTGAAGCACTGGTGTACCATATGGGTGCCGGTTTGATTCCTGGCTGCTGCTCTTCTGATCAAGCTCTCTGCTGTGGCCTGGGAGGGCAATAAAAGATGGCCCAAGTCTTTGGGCCCCTGCACCCACTTGGGAGGTCCAGAAGAAGTTCCTGGATCCTGGCTTCAGATTAGCACAGCTCTGGCCATTGCGACCATCAGGGGAGTGAACCAGCGGATGGATCTCTACCTCTCTCTGTAGCTCTGTCTTTGAAATAAATAAAATAAATCTTTAAAAAAATAAAATAGTTGGGGCTGGCGCGGTGGCGTACTAGGTTAATCCTCCACCTGCGGTGCCAGCATCCCATATGGGCACCGGGTTCTAGTCCTGGTTGCTCCTCTTCCACTCCAGCTCTCTGCTGTGGCCCAGGAGGGCAGTGGAGGATGGCCCAAGTGCTTGGGCCCCTACACCTGCATGGGAGGCCAGGAGGAAGCTCCTGGCTTTGGATCAGCATAGCGCACCGGCTGTGCCGGCTATTTGGGGAGTGAACCAACAGAAGGAAGACCTTTCTCTCTGTCTCTCCCTCTCTCTGTCTGTAACTCTACCTCTCAAATAAATAAATAAAATAGTTAAGATGGTAAAGTTTACATTATGTATTTTACCACAATTAAAATTTGTAAAATGTATTTTTTAAAAATCTCATTCTGAGGCAAGGAAAAATGATTGAAAACATCTTTTCAAGAGATGGAAGGGAAATACTGCAATAGGGAAAAGTTCCCAAGTATAAAATACGCAAAAGTTTCTGAAAGGTCAGAAGAGAAGGACTTTTATAAGGGGCAGTAAGCAAAGCTAGAAAGAACCAGGTGTGGGGAAGTGTGATGATACAATGCAGTAACTGGTTAGTAGATCAGAAAACATTTTAGAGAAAGAGATCAACTCATTCATAGAAGGACCTCTAAAAAAGAGGTTGTCTGCTGCCTTTGACCAAAGTTCAGAGGCTAGGAGAGACTGAGAATCTGTTGTTTTATACACATTTTTTAATCGGTGGGGACAGGGGCTAGCACTGTGGTGTAGCAGGTTAAGCTTCTGCCTGTCACCATATGACTGCATCCTATATGCATACCAGTTCAAGTTCTGGTTACTCCACTTCCAATCTAGCTCCCTGCTGATGGCCTAGGAAAGCAGTGGAGGACGACCCAAGTGCTTGGGCCCTTGCACCCATGTGGGAGACTCAGAAGAACCTCCTGGCTCCTGGCTTCATATTGGCCAATCTCTGGCCACTGCAGCCTTTTGGGGAGTGAACCAGCAGATGGAAGACGTGTGTGTGTGTGTGTGCATGTGTGTGTTACTCTGCATTTCAAATACATAAATAAATCTTTAAAAAAAATCAGTGGGAACAAACCCATTCAGCTAACTAGTTATAAGAATGAATAAGAATTTGTGTCTGCGTGTCTGGACTTGTCATATGTAAACATGGACTAGGGGTGTCATTCTACACTCTTGTATAAGGAAAGATTTTTTTCTTTTGCAGAAGGCTATTTCTTAGATCATAAGGATAGGGTAAATACTACTTTAATCATCTTAGTTTCTAAGGCTCATAGGGCACAATTTCAACATTGGCAGATGGGTTTTCTATCACTTGTAGCCAAAACGTGTCCTCAAACATTTCCATTGTCTGGCTCCTGATTCTTACACAGCATGTATTTCTATCTTATAACTCCATTTCCTAAATTTTCTCAAAGGACAAAGAACTAATTTCATGTTACTTCTCTGTCAATTTCCCTGATCTCGTGGCTAGCAAGTAGGTAAAGGCAAAATAATAGAACCAACAAGGAAACACTTTCAAAATAACACATACACACATACAGCCACACACAAAAAATAACCACCCTCATTACCAAGCTTATGGAAGCCAAATTTCTCTGTGAGACTGTTTCTCTATTCAATGGCCACAACAGCTGGAGCTGGATGGATCTGAATCCAGGAGCCAAGAGCTTCTTCTGGGTCCCCCACATGGTTGCAGGGGCCCAAGAACTTAGGTCATCTTCCTCTGCTTTCCCAGGCAGATTAGCAGGGAGCTGGATTAGAGGTGGAGCAGCTAGCTCTGAAACCAGTGCCCATATGGTATCCTGGTGTCACAGGTGGTGGCTTTATCCACTATGCCACAATACAGGCTCCTGGAAACTTCTTAATGAAACTACCAAGTATAGAAATGCAAATATGTTTATAAGCATGGCTATATTGGGAGAACATTAGTCCTTGACTCAACTCCCTCCAGAAAGTTGGGTCTTATTCTGGCTGTTATGTCTACCTGTTCTGGCTACTGTGACAAAATACCAGATTTAGTAGTTTAGAAGAAGGAGGAACTTAGTTTTCAAATTTTTGTGGGTATAAAGTACAAGATTAAGGCAAATTTTGTATCTGTTGAGAGCCCATTTTCTGGTTCATGGATAACACTGTTTTGCTATGTCTTCATATGGAAGAAAGTGTGAGGGATCTCTCTGGGACCTCCATTATAAGGACTCCAAGTCCATTCATGACTGCTCTATCTGTATGGTCCAATCATCTCCCAAAGGCCTCACTTCTTTTATTTAAAAAAAAGATTTTATTTCTTTGAGAGGTAGAGTTACAGACAATGAGAGGAAGAGACAGGCAGAAAGGTCTCCTGTCCGGTGATTCACTCCCCAAATGGGCACAACAGCCTGAGCTATGCCGATCCAAAGCCAGGAGCCAGGTGCTTCTTCCTGCGCTCCCACATGAGTGCAGGGGCCCAAGGACTTGTGCCATCTTTTATTGCCCTCCCAGGCCACAGCAGAGAGCTGGAGTGGAAGAGGAGCAGCCAGGACTAGAACTGGTGCCCATATGGGATGCTGGCACCACATGCAGAGGATTAACTTACTGTGCCACAGTGTCAGCCCCAGGCCTCACTTCTTAATACCATCACCTTGGGAGTAAAGACTCAGCATATGGAATTTGAAATGAGTGAAATTTTCAGACCATAGCAGTTTCAGTGTACTGACTATGCATCAAGCCTGGTGCTGTGAAGGCAGTTTACTCTTATGAGGTCTACTGGGCAAAGTCTCATAGCTGCTTCTAATGGAATCTGACAATATCACACTACAATTTTGGCCTCCAGCTGGACACCTCAATACTAGTGTGTGAAAACAATTCATTCTTTTAAAAATTTTTGTTATACATATGTTTGCTATTCAACATAATGTTTTGATGTACATATACATATACATAGTGAAATGACTAACACATTCAAACAAATTAACATAATGACAACCTTCCATAGTTATTTTCTTTGGGTAGAGCACCTACAATCTACTCTCAGCAAATTTTTAGTATACAAAACAATATGATTAACTGTAGTTCTCATCAAGTACATTACATACCCTGACTTATTCATCATTTCAAACTGTGTATTTGTACCCTTTCAAGATTTTCCTTATTTCCTCCCTCTTAATGATTCTGGAAATCACCATTCTATATTATATTTCTATTTATTTGATTTTTTCCTAGATTCTAGATTCTGTGTTTCAAACTGGTTTCAGTTAAAATAATGTCCACCATATTCATCCATCTTATCACAAATGGTGGGATCTTCCGTTTAAACTAAATAATATTCAATTTTATATATACAAAAGCAATGATATCTTTATCCAAGCCTCCATTGATGGACAAATCTGTTGTTTTCATAGGTTGGCTGCAATCAACTTGGAAGTGTAGATATCTCTACAAAGTACCAGTTTTAAATCTTTGGGTATATATCCAACAAAAAGATCAATTTTGGAAAATACACTATACATTGTTCAATGATGAGTGGTTCAGTATATATTCCCATTAACAGTGTACCAGGGTTCCCTTTTCTCTACATACTCAACAACGATGGTTTTCTATCCTCTTCTTCATAATAGCCATTCTAAAATGTGAGTTGATATCTTATTGTGGTTTGTTCTGCATTTCCCTGACAATTAGTGACATTGAGCATCTTTTCATATAGCTGTTGACCATTTTTATGTCTTCTTTGGAAAAATGTCCATCCCACAGTTGAAGAATATACACTATTTTCATCAGTGCATGGAGCTTTCTCTAGGATAGACCATATACTAGGCCATAAAGCAAGTCTCAACAAATTTTTTTAAAAATTGAAATTACACCACATATCTTTTCTGACCACAATGGAATTCAGCTGGAAAGTAATAGCTTAAGAATCTCTAAAAAATATGCAAGCACATGGAGACTGAACAACACACTCCTGAATGAATAGTGAGTCATAGAAGAAATCAAAAAAAAATAAAAAATTCCTGGAAACTAATGAAGCTAAAATACAAAATATCGAAACTTATGGGATACAGCAAAACCAATGTTAACAGGGAAGTTTATTAACAATTAGTGCCAACATCAAGAAATTGGAAATACATTAAATGAGCTATCAATGCATCTCAAAGACCTAGAAAAGCAACAACAAACCAAGCCCAAAATTCGGAGGACAAAAGGAATAATTAAAATCAGAGAAGAAATAAGCAAAATCGAGAGTAAAGAAACAATGCAAAAATCAGTGAAATAGAGCTAGCATTTTTGAAAAATGGTACACTCTGACCCAACTAACAAAAAAGGGGGAGAGTACTCAAATCAATAAAATCAGAGATGATAAAGAAGATGCAAGAACAGATACCACAGAACTAAAAAGAATGATCAGGAATTAATGGGAACATACAATCTACAAAAATTGAGTCATGAAGAGTTAGAAAACCTAAACAGAACAATAACCAAGATGGAGATTGAATCAGTAATAACGATCCTCCCAACAGAGAAAAGCCCAGGACCAGATGGCTTCACCACTGAATTCTACCAGACTTTTAAAGAAGAACTAATTCTAATTGTTTTCAAGCTATTCAAAACAATTGAAAGGGAGGGAATCCTCCCAAACTCCATCTATGAGACCATAATCACCTTAATTCCAAAACCAGAAAAAGATTAAAAAAAAGAAAGAGAACTACAGACCAATGTCACTGAGGTCAACAAAATACTAGCTAACCAAATCCAAAAATACATCCAAAAGATTACTCACAAGGACCAAGTGAGATTAATCTCTGGCATGCAGGAATGGTCCAACATATGCAAGCCAATAAATGTGATACATAGTATTTACAAACTGAGGAATAAAAGTCATATTATTTTCTCAATAGTTGCAGAGAAAGCATTTATATAACATCCTTCATGATAAAAACCTTAAAAATTGGTACAGAAGGCACATTCACCAACACAATCAAGGTAATATATGACAAATGAGCAGCCAGCATCATATCAAATTAGAAAAAGGTGGACGTATTTCCACTAAGATCTGGAAACATACAAGGATGCTAACTTTCTCCATTGCTATTTAGTATAGTCTTGGAAGTTTTAGCCTGAACCATTAGGCAAGAAAAAGAAATCAAAAGGATACAGACTGGAATGGAAGAAGTCAAATTATCATTGTTTGTATATGATATGATTTATATATAGGGGAACCAAAAGACTCCATTAAGAGGCTATTAGAACCCATAAGAGAGCTTGCTGAAGTTGCAGGATAAAAAATTAACACACAAACACACAAAAATAAGTAGACTTTGTATACACAGATGATGCCATGCCTGACAAAAAAACTTGTCAGATCATTCCATTCACAATAGCTTACAAAAATTTAAATAACTTGTAATAAATTTAACCAAGGAGGTAAAATATTTCTACAATACAAATTACAAAACATTAAAGAGAAAAAACAGAAGACACAAAAATAGAAAAATCGTCCAAGTTCATGAATTGGATACGTTAATATCATCAAAATTTCCATACTACCAAATGGAATTTACAGATTTAATGAGATCACAATCAAAATACCAGGGAAATTCTTCTCAGATCTAGAAAAAAAATGCTAAAACTTACATGGAAACACAAGAGACCCCAAATACCTAAAGTAATCTTAAACAACAGAAACAAAGCCAGAGGAATCACGATGCCAGACATCAAGACATACTACAGGGAAGTTATAATCAAAACAGCCTGATACAGGCACAAAAATAGACATATAGACCAATGGAACAGAATAGAAATCCCAGAAATCAATTCATGCATATGAATTTAGCTCTTTTGACAAAGGAGCCAAAAATCATTCCTTGGAGAAAGGACAGTCTCTTCAACAAATGGCACTAGGAAAATTGGATCTCCATATGCAGTAGTATGAAACAAGACCCCTACCTTACACCTTATATAAAAATCAACATGAAATGCATCAAAGATCTAAATACATGGCCTGATACCATCAAATTACTAGAGGAGAACATTGGGGAAACAAGCAATACATTGGCATAAGCAAAGACATTTTGGAAAAGACCCCAGAAGCATAGACAATCAAAGCCAAAATTGACAAATGGGATCACACCAAGCTGAGAAGCTTCTGCACTGCAAAAGAAACACTCAGCAAAATGAAGTGACAACCGACAGAATGGGAGGAATTATTTGCAAACTCTGCAACTGATAAAGGGTTAATAATCAGAATCTACAAAGAAATCAAGAAACTCCACAACACCACAACAAATAACCCAGTTAAAATATGGGCAAAAGACTTAAATAGACATTTTTCAAAAGAGGAAATTCAAATGGCCAACAGACACATAAAAAATGTTCAGGATCACTAGCCATCAGGGAAGTGCAAATGAAAACCACAATAATTTTTTTCACTTCACCCAGTTAGAATGGTTCTTATACAGAAATCAACAAATATAAAGGCTGTGAGTATGTGAGAAAAAAGGTCCCCTAAATCCACTGTTGGTGGGGATGTAAACTGTAGCAGCCATTGTGGTAGACAGTATGGAGATACCTCAGGAATCTGAATATAGACCTACCATGTGACAGACCATTTCCACTCATGGGAATTTATCCAAACAGAATGAAATCAGCATGTGAAAGAATTATTTATACCCCATGTTCATTGCAGCTAAATTCAAAATAGCTAAGATATGGAGTGAACCCAAAAGTCCATCAACTGATGACTGGATAAAGAAATTATGATACACACACTCACCACACACACACACACACACACTGGAAGATTAGTCAGCCATGAAAAAAGATTGAAATCCTATATTTTGCAACAAAAATGCATGCAACTGGAAACCATTATACTTAGTTAAATAAGCCAATCTTAAAATGACAAATATCATATATTTTCCCTGATCTGTAGTAACTAATAGAGTACCAAAAATAATGTAACATATATGAGTAAAATTCACATTTTGAGATTTGATGATTATTTATACCCTTTGTCTCTACTGTTGAGGAACAGTGTCCTTTTCTTCTTACTGTTTTTTGAATTCTTTATTTTGTGTAAGGTTAATCTTATGACTGTAAAATGAACTGAAATAAATCATTTAAAAATTAAAAGTAAGAATATGTTAGGAAGGAGGTGAGCAGGTGGGGACATGAGTGATAGGGAGAGTAGGGTGGGAAGTATTATTATGCAGCTAAATCTGTATATATAAAATACATGAAATTTGTTCACCATAAAAATAAATTAATAACATTTAGAAAAAAATTAAAATGCCTTTTCAGGTATGTGTTCATTTTTATCTGGGTGATTTTTGCTTTTCCTGTAAAGTTGTGTGATTTCTTTAAGTTTATTTTGAAAATTAATCCCATATCAGTTACATGTTTTGGACTTATTTTATCCCAGTTGGTAGACTACTTTTTCATTTTTGTTTCCTTTGGTGTGTAGAAGCTTTTTATTTTGATGTAATTCATATCACCAAAAGTGATATGTAGATTTAATATTGTCTCTGTCCAAATTCCAATGACATTTTTCACAGAAATTAAAAATAATGCTAACATTCATATAAGCCAAAGAAAACATCAAATAGTCAAGAAAATCTGGAAAAAGCAAAACTAAGTTCTATGTTTGTCACTTCATGATTTCAAATTAAATTATAAAGCTATAAAAATCAAACAGTGTGGTACTGGCATAAAAATAGATCAATCAAACAGAATTGAGAGCCCAGAAGTAAATGTGTATATGCATAATTTTTAACAAGATCATCAAGACACAGTGGAAAAAGAAGAGTCTATTCAATAAAATATGTTGTAAAAACTGGATATACACATTTAATAGAACGCAACTCTACCCTTATTTTACACCACAAAAAAAGGCAAATTTTATTGAAAAACTTAATGAAAGACCTGAAACTATAAAAATACTGGAAGAAAGCATAAGGGAAAACTTAATATTGGCCTTGACTATGACTTTCATGGATCTAAAACAAAAAGTTTGGCAAATAAAAGAAAAAGGAAAGAAACCATTTATACTTATTCAATGTTCTTGCTGAAACTTCCGAGTTGATATTCATAAGGATTGGATGTTATAATTTAATTTCCAATTTAGACTTGGCTACACATAAGATTCTCTGAAACTCACAGGTTATCTTTAATGGCAAATAGCTACATTATTTATTTATTTTTAAAGCTTTTATTTAATGCAAATTTCATAGTTACAACTTTAGGAATATAGTGGTGCTACATTATTTAAGGGAGTTGTTTTTACCAACAATCTTAGATGCTCCTAAGTGACTGGAAATTTAATTACCACCTTATAGTACTTTGATTTTTTTCCTCGGGTAGGGGAATACATTTCTACTGGTCAAATATTGTTGGAAACAACTTCAAGAGATTGTCAGATCACCTGCTGTGTACTTGAGTTTAATGCATTCAAAATTGCTAAAATGTCAGAGGAATTTGAGCACATGCTTATTCTAAGATTTAATTTGTGCTCACTTTAAAGGAGGAGAGAATAGGCAAATATGGAGATTATTTCTGCACATTTCTTTAGAATTACTGTGCTTTTCCTAACTTTTCTTCAGATGCCCACATCCTATATCAGAGTTGCTAGGTTTGAGTCCCAGGTCTACTTCTGATCCAGCTCTCTGATAGTGTGCCTGAGGAGGCAGCAAACGATGGCCCAAATACTTGGTTCCCTGCCATCCACATGGGAAACCTTGATTGTGCTTCATGCTTGGGCTTCAGCTTGGCCCAATATAAGCTGTAGTAGTCATTTGAGGGAATGAACCAGCAGATGGAAGGACTCTTGTCTGTCTCCCTGACTTTCAAATAAAATAAGTAAATAATTTCAAACAAACAAGCAAATAATCAAAAATGACACCATTTAAACATTCTATTCTTGCTGCTGGCTATTACACATGACTTGTCCTTATAAATTTCTTATTCCATTTTCAGGAGAGATCCAAACTTGGCGAATATTGCCATCTTTTTTTTTTTCCAAAAATAATAAGACCTTATATGCTGAACCATGGTATAGAGATAGAGGAAAACTGAGCATATGTCTTTGAAATATTGAAGGTCTGTTTTTTCGATCCTAGAACTATGAGGGATCAGTGGCTTGAGTCAGGTTCAAACCTGTGTATCCAGCATCTTATCTATAAAATCACAATATCAGACCAGATATATTTGTTCAACAGAGTTGCCAGTATGTATATACATGTAATAATATGGCACAAAAAGAAAAAAAAAACAGCAAACAAATCTTGGCTGCAATTTATTATTTTAAAAAATGAAGTATATTTAATTAGCTTGAACAAGGACACAGTGTAGTTCAGTGAGAAAGCACAAACTAAAATCTAGGTTCTTCGATTCCCCTTATGGAAATGTCAGTATCACATTGTTAGTATTTATTTTTTTTATTTTATTTTATTTTTTTTTTAATTTTTGACAGGCAGAGTGGACAGTGAGAGAGAGACAGAGAGAAAGGTCTTCCTTTTGCCTTTGGTTCACCCTCCAATGGCCGCCGCGGTAGGCGCACCGTGCTGATCCGATGGCAGGAGCCAGGTGCTTCTCCTGGTCTCCCATGGGGTGCAGGGCCCAAGGACTTGGGCCATCCTCCACTGCACTCCCTGGCCACAGCAGAGAGCTGGCCTGGAAGAGGGGCAACCGGGACAGAATTGGTGCCCCGACCAGGACTAGAACCCGGTGTGCCGGCGCCGCAAGGCAGAGGATTAGCCTAGTGAGCCGTGGCGCTGGCCTAGTATTTATTATTTGTAAGGAAATCCTAGGAAATAACTAAATCACACTGGTAATGTATCTTTTAACCTGTTGTAAGAATATTATGAGGATGGTGCTTATCAGAAGCCAGAGTGTGACCCATGAGATATCACACAGAAAGTGGAAATAGGTTTCAGAGGCAGTAGTTTAAAGAGATAATAGCTTGTGATAATTATATCTCAAGGGTCATACATTGTAACACAAGATATTTGGGGAGAAATAAATCATACAAATACAAATGTCTAAATTACGTTTGCCAATTGACCTATGACAACTTGACTATTCAGCAATTTCGGGTTTTTTTCCTTTTATTTTATTTATTTTATTTTTTTAGCAAACATTAAGGTGGCCTCTGGAAGTTAGTGAGATTTAGACATTTCCTCCTACAACCTGTCTTCTGTCATAGCTACCATAGTAAGTGAAATGTTACAATGAAAAGAAGTGTTTGCCAAAATTGGACAAGAGAACAAACTTCTAAAAATAACGGGCAATCATTCCTTTGTAATCATAAACTCTACTCTACCACCAATGGCTCTACTCCCAACCTCTGTGTACTGATGGTCCTCTTCCCCACTGAATGCTGTATAATTTTTCAAACCTGGTAAATGCCACTCTTAGGATCATTGGTTACTATCCTCACTCTGTCTTTTATGACCTTGTCTAAATATGATCAGAGTCGGCGAACTTGGAAGGCTTCCATAACCTTGGCAACTCATGACGAGAGCCTAGGGTGGTTACTGGCGCCATAAACTACAGTGTCAATTTGTTGGGTCAACAACAGGAGTCACTGTGCACTTGCTCCTCATGTGGGATCTCTGTCCTTAATATTCTGTACATTTTGATTTAATGCTATAACTAGTACTCAAACAGTATGTTTCACTTTGTGTTTCTATGTGGGTGCAAACTGTTGAAATCTTTACTTAATGTATACTAAATTGATCTTCTGTATATAAAGAGAATTGAAATTGAATCTTGATGTGAATGGAAGGGGAGAGGGAGTGGGAAAGGGTAGGGATGTGGATGGGAAGGAAGTTTTGGGAGGGGAAAGCCATTGTAATCCATAAGCTGTACATTGGAAATTTATATTCATTAAATAAAAGTTTTAAAAATGTGAAAAAAAATAACAGGCAAAAGTATAGCATTATGAGCTCAGAGAAGCCTGTTCTGTAACTTTAGGCCCTCTACTTGCTCTGTGCAATGTGGACTATCACCTACTGGTGAATGCAATGACGATTGCATGGCAAGACTATATAGTTAGACAAACAATAGTGTCAGAGCTGAGCTGGAGGGAGCTCAGATATGAAGTGTCTACGTGGTCAATAAAACAACAACCCCAAATCACACTAATAATTAGGCCTTTATTCACTTACAATAATAGTTATAAGCTAGATGCCAAAAAGACCAATTCTAAGTGTGCTAGGGTTACTGTAAGAAAGTATCACCAACTGAAGGTATGAGGTCCCAGCTCAAGGTGTTAGCAGAATCAGGCTATGTTCTAGGTCTGTTCTCCTTCTCATGGCTTTCTGGAAATCTTGGTACCCCTTGGCTTGTAAACACAACACCATGGTGTTTGTCCTCACTTTCACATGACATTTTCCCTGTGTGTGTGTTTTTGTGTGTCCAGATTTCTCCATTTTGTGGGGATACTGGTCGTATTGGAACAAAGCACACTTTAATGACATTGTTTTAACTTGATTACATTTTAAATACCATATCTACAAATAAAGTCACATTCTCAGGTACTGAGTGCTAAGATTTCAACAAATGAATTTTATGGGGACACAATTGAATCCCTAAGATGCTGGCTTCAAACTGGGTATGAAAGGAACATTCCTGAATACAAACAAAGCAATTTATGTACTATGTACTATGCAGTTTTGATAACAACTGCCCTGTAGTATGTCTTGAAATCTGGTATTGTGATGCCTCTGGCTTTGTTTTTGTTGTACAAGATTGCTTTAGCTATTCGAGGTCTCCTGTGTCTCCATATGAATATCAGCATCATTTTTTCTAGGTCTGAGAAGAATATCTTCGGAATCTTGATAGGTATTGCCTTGAATGTATAAATTGCTTTTGGGAGAATGGACATTTTAATGATATTAATTATTTCAATCCATGAACATTGAAGATTTCTCCATTTTTTTATATCCTCTTATATTTCTTTCTTTAAGGTTTTGTAATTTTCATGGTAGAGATCTTTAACGCCCTTGGTTAAGTTTATTCCAAGTTATTTGATTGTTTATTTAGCTATTATGAATGGGATTGACCTTAGAAGTTCTTCCTCAGCCATGGCATTGCCTGTATATACAAAGGCTGTTGATTTTTGTGCATTGATTTTATATCCTGCTACTTTGCCAAACTCTTCTATGAGTTCCAATGGTCTGTAGTGGAGTTCTTTGGATCCCCCAAATAAAGAATCATATCATCTGCAAAGAGGGATAGTTTGAGTCCTTCCTTCCCAATTTGTATCCCTTTAATTTCTTTTTCTTGCCTAATAGCTCTGGCTAAAACTTCCCGAATTATATTGAATAGCAGTGGTGAGAGTGGGCGTCCCTGTCTGGTACCAGATCTCAGTGGAAATGCTTCCAACTTTTTCCCATTTGATAGGATGCTGGCCATGGGTTTTTCATAAATTGCTTTGATTGTATTGAGGAATGTCCCTTCTATACCCAAATGCTTAGATTTTTCATCATGAAAGGGTGTTGAATTTTATAAAATGCCTTCTCTGCAACTATTGAGATAATCATTGGTTTTTCTTCTGTAGTTTGTTAATGTGGTGTATCACATTGATTGATTTGTGAACATTGAACCATCCATGCATACCAGGGATAAATCCCACTTGGTCTGGGTGGATGATTTTTCATGCTGAGTGAATTAAGCCAGTCCCAAAGGGACAAATATCATGTTTTCCCTGATCAGTGACAACTAACTGAGCACCAAAGGGGAAACCTGTTGAAGTGAAATGGACACTATGAGAAAGAGTGACTTGATCAGCTCTTCTCCTGACTGTTGATGTACAATGTAATACTTTTTCCATTTTAGTATTTTTTTTTGTTGTAGTACTGGTGGTTGAACTCTGTAATTAACACACAATTATTCTTAGGTGTTTAAATTTTAACTGAAAAGCGATACATGTTATATCTAAGAGTGGGAATAAGAGAGTGAGGAGATGTACAATTTGGGACATACTCAATCGGACTTGCCCCAAATTGTGGAATTAGAAACATGCCAGGGGATTCCAATACAATCCCATCAAGGTGGCATGTACCAATGCCATCTCACTAGTCCAAGTGATCATCTTCAGTTCACAATTGATCACACTGATAGGTCTAAGTTTCAAAGGGATCACACAAACAAGACTAGTATCTACTAATACTAACTGATAGAACCAAAATTGGAGAGAATGATCCAACATGGGAAGCGGGTGACACAGCAGACTCATAGAATGGCAGATGTCCTCAATAGCACTCTGGCCTTAGAATCAGCCCTTAAGGCATTCAGATCTGGCTGAAGAGCCCATGAGATTATTTTAGGCATGGAAAGTCAAGACACTCTGGAAAAAAAAAAAGGCCTAAATGAAAGATCTCTGTGAGTGAGATCCCAGTGGAAAGAACGGGGCCATCAAAGAAGGAGGTACCTTTCTCTGAAGGGAGGGGAGAACTTCCACTTCGACTATGACCCTGTCGGAATAATATTAAAGTCGGTGAACCCTTAAGGCTTCCATAGCCTCGGCAACTCATGACTAGAGCCTAGGGAGATTACTGACGCCATGAACAGGAGTGTCAAATTGTTAAGTCAACAACAGGAGTCAACTGTGTACTTTTGTCTCATGTGGGATCTGTCCTTAATGAGTTGCCCAATGTGCAGTGATGCTATAACTAGTACTGAAACAGTATTTTTACACTTTGTGTTTCTGTGTGGGTGCAAACTGATAAAATCCTTACTTAGTATATACTGAATTGATCTTCTGTATATAAAGATAATTGAAAATGAAAAAAAAAACTGGTGTTAAATTGGAAATTGCATACAAAATTAATCAAATTTTAAAAAATATCATGTAGGATCTCTGTCTTTAATGTGCTCTACACTGTTATTTAATGCTATAACTAGTACTCCAACAGTATTTTTCACTTGGTGTTGCTATGTGAGGGCGAACTGTTGAAATCTTTACTTAATATATACTAAACTGATCTTCTGTATATAAAGAGAATTGAAAATGAATCTTGATGTGAATGGAAGGGGAGAGGGAGCAGGAAAGGGGAGTGTTGCGGGTGGGATGGAAGTTATGGGGGAGGAAGCCATTGTAATCCATAAGCTATACTTTGGAAATTTATATTCATTAAATAAAAGTTTAAAATAAAAAGATGCTGGCTTTCCTATCATTCAACTTTTCTCCATAGGAAGGTACCAAGTGATGATCGTATGTATTAGCACAGAGAGAACGAGTCATCTCACTGCAGATGGAGCCTTGAACAAGACTCCTAAAATTTTTTGCATTCAGTGGTCTGAGAAGAGCTGGAAAGGAAAAGGTGACTGATGGGAAAATACTAAATATGTAGTCAGAGTGGAGAAAAATGTTTTCGAATCTCCTTAATAAGGTGTTCTCAGTAGATACTTGAGAGAGGCTCCAGTCAAGGGCCCATTGATAAGGAGGAGGCTTTGTAACAAAGGCACCTAGGCCATGAGCAAATATAGGCATAAGAGCTTTGTCAGCTGGAAAGCCTGAATCCTGACTACAGCTCCCTCCAGTGTACCAAGTCTGGGGATGGAAGAATAGCTTTTTTTTCTGTAAGGCCTGCCAAGTAAAGCCTCTGTAATTTCCATGGAGGGCTGAAGGGTCACATGAAAGCCTTTACCTGGAATTGGACTTCTTATAATGACTCCCATCATGTGGAGCATCGTAAGACAACGAGTGCCTAAAGCACTGCTCCAACGTTATTAGGCTACTTGGCTCTTACAAGTTGATATTTTCAAAGCCAGGATAAAAATAATATCCAACCTGGGTTATTATCAAAAAGCAGTTTTTTTGTAATAGGTCACTGTGATCTAAAATCTAATACATGACAATGGATTGTATAATTTCCCTCTTTTTTAATATTCAACCATTGCTTTTGTAAGAAAGTTTTGACATGCTGAAAAGTCCATGTCATTTGTTCTGTTGAATATGTCATCATTTAAATTTGTTTTGTTATCTTCTGGTGATTTAGTTTGTTGCTCTATCCCTTATATTTAAGCTCATATTGAATATATTCACCAACATGAGAGCATGGATAATGCTGTTTGCTTTGTATTATGGTACATAGAGAAACACGAACTTGGCTGTGCCACTATTAGTACTGCTGAGATTCGGAACATGACTGAAGCCTGATTCGTCCTTTGCTTCTCAACTTGTAGTCAGAAAATGATGTGTGTGTTATTACTTGGTACTATGCAAATGTCTTATGTCCTAACATACATTCACTCACTTAATGGTTTCAATATCACTTAATACTCACTTAATGGTTTTACTACTTGCTTAATTAATAGCCTCATTAGGGATTGTATTTGTGGCCTCCTTTTTCTAGTACTTTTTTGAAAGGCAGATATACAGAAAAGGGAGAAGCAGAGGCCAAGAGAGAGAGAGATCAGTCTTCTGTCTGCTGGTTCACCTCCCTCAATGGCTGCAATGGCCAAGGCTGGGCCAGACTGTAGCTGGAAAGCAGGATTTTCATCCTCATTTCCCACATGGGTGCAGATGACTCAAAGCACTTGAACTATCTTCTGCTGTTTTCCCAAGCACATTAGCAGGGAACTGGATTAGAAGTAGAGCCTCTGGGACTCAAACCTTTGCCCATATGAGATGCTGGCTCTGCATGCAGCAGCTTTACTTGCTAGTCATAGCATTGGTCCTATGTGGCTTTCTGTAAAGTGTATATTTTCCCCATAATTTGGAGTTACTTGTGTGTTAGTTTTATATACAAAACTAATATATCACAAATTACCACACACCTAGAGACTTAAAATAACATCCATATATTTATTATCTCACATTTCCCATAGACTGTAATTCCAAGTGGGCTTAACTGACTTCTCTGCTCTCGAGACCAACATCACAGCATTGACTGAGGTGGGCCTTCCTGTGGAGGCTCTATGGAAGAATATGCTTTCAAGCACATTCAGGGAGTTGGCAGAAAACAGTTCCTTGTGCTTTTAATCTGAGGCCCCCTTTTCCCTCAGGCTGTCAGCTAGGCTCCTACTCTGCTGTTTGGAGACCCCTGCCTCAAGTCCCTTTCATGCTTCAAATCTCTAATTTCTTCTTCTGCCATTATCCAGAGAAATTTCCTGCCTTTAAAATGTCAGTATGATCAGGTGTACCCTTTGTCATGTAAGTTAAAATAATCATGAGAGTGATAACATTTTCAAAGATTCCACTCACTGGGGGTCATTCTAGAACTTTGTCTAAACACATCTGGCTACCTTGGGAAATTGTTTTCATGAATATTTCCACAAATATTCAATCCTTCTCTCATTTAAGTACTTTTGAAATTGGTATTGGGTCATAACACTCTCTAGGTCTTCAACCACTTTCAATTTCTTTGGGTCATTTTACAATAACTAGTATGATAACTCAGTTGTTGATGTCGTCCACTATTTCTGTGATCTAATACTATATATGTTATTTCAAACGTAGTCATTTGAAACAGCAATTATTTACTATTGCTCATGATTCTGTGTGTTGAATAAGCTGTTCTTCCACTCCACATGGTGTCAGTTGAGGTCTCTCATTTAGCTGTTTTTAGTTGGCAACAGGGTTAAGCTTGGAAGGTCTATTAAGATTTGGTTCCCATGTGGAGCCTTGGTACTGACTGATGACTTTTGGTTGAAGTATCTTCATTTTTCATTTGAGTGATCTTTCTATATATTTATATGCCAATGTTTCATCTTTGAGGTCTTCTTTGGCTGTCTCTTACTCCAGATGGCAAGATTCTACTTGAATTATGCTTGCTAACCCCTCCCTGTATGGAGTTAAATACTTTTTCCTCCAAATTTCTATTTATGTGGAATCTATGAATGTGATCTTATTTGAAAATAGTGTTTTGCAGATGCAACCAAGTTAAGATGAGGTCATTAATGGATTAGAGTGGACCCTAAATTGAATGATTGGAGTCCGCAAAAGAAAAAAAGACACATAGAAAAGAAATCCATGTGAAGACAGAGTCAGGGACTGGAGTAATACTGTTATAACCCAAAGAATTCCAGTGGTAAGCAGGAGCCACTTGAAGCTAGGAAAAAGCAAGGCAAAGAGGAAGAATGACTTTCCTGACACATTATATTCTAGAGCCATCAGAGAATATATTTTTTTTTCTTTTAAGTTAACACTAAGTTATAGAAGTCATAGGAAACTAATGCATGTCCCATGAGCCAAAGCAAGTTATATGATCAAACCTGGAGTTAATGTGGGAAGAGGCTACTAAAGGATGTGAACACCAAGAGGTGTTCCTCTAAGGGGGCCACTAGTGCAACAGTGTCAGAGTCTAGTATAATTTGCCATCTGACTATGATTCATGTCTTTCAAGTCTGCATAATATGTTTAAACCCCTTCTCTAAACTTCTTATAGTCTTATTCCATGAAGGTATTAGGCTTAGGTTTGAGTCTAGAAATCTCATCCAAATTAGCTTCAGGTGGAGATGAAGTTCCATGGTTGCAGTTGCTCAACTATAGAGACCTATATGAACCAAAACAAGTTACCTTCCCTACACAACTCCTACACAACTCAATATATAATGGTAAGAGAACGTCATGAAAAAAGGAACTAATACTGCTATACCAAAATAGAATGACAAGGTAAGTAGAAAATACTTAACACTCATTGGTTAATAGCAGAGCTGGACAATTGGCAATATTTCCTCTATTCTAGAGGCAGGGGGATTTTTTAATAGTTTCTCAATGAAAAAAGCAAATTTAGGAAACAAATAGTGGGTTAAGCCACAACTTGCCACGCTGGCATCCCGGATTGGGGTGCCAGTTCAATCCTGGCTACTCTGCTTCTAATACAGCTTCCTGCTAGTGTGCCTGGGAAAGAAGCAGGTGATGGCTCGAGTATGTGGACACCTACTACCCATGTAAGAGACTCAGATAGAGTTCTTGACTCCTGGCTTCCACCTGGCCCAGGCCCAGCACTGTCTATTGTGGATGTCTGTGATGTGGATAGAAGATTTATCCCTCTCTCTCTCTCCCTCCCTTTAAAAATAAATTAATTAATTAAAATTTTAACATGTATCTAGACTAGATAAGTGTCTCAAAAGTTAGACCAAGAAAGGCTTTTCTTCTATAAGGAGGAGTAAACAAATGAGAAAGAATTAGCTGTGGGGAAATAGTGTTAATGATAGGGGCACAATCAGACAATGGGTCAGAAAATGTCTTATCTTTAAGCCAGTGTGTTCTCCGAAGGGGCTCTAAGGTGTCTGCTGGCTCAAATTGTGTGTGAGCAAAGTTCAAGGACCCTGATGATAATCTGGGGAAAAACTGTTCTGCTAATCACATATGAGGCAAAAAATGGAAATGTAGTGATTCTATATGTGCTTTCATATATAAGCAAGAGGTGCATCCATGAGTCTTCTCTGTGTCACATGAGACTGAAGAGTTCTTTGCAGTAAATCATTTCTTAGAACACTAAAGTCTGGGCTTAAAAAAAAAAAAAAACAAACAAACCTTACTCTTCCAGAGCCATAAGCTCAGGTATAGTTTCATATCATCACAATCAAGTATTCAATGAATATTCCTACTATACCAGACGATCAGTGCCACCTGAGATTATTATTTCTCTTACTTCTTTTATTTGTCTCCTATTTTTTTTTGTAAAGGTCCCATTCATATAATAAAATGTCTTAACCATTGTCCTCATTTTATCTAATACATCCCGTATATGGTTCCATTTCTACCAGGATATTCTTGTGACATCTGTATCTTTGTTTTTTGAATATTTCTGTTTTATCATTTACTTATGATAAGTTAGTCATTGCTGAATTATGGTATTCCTTTGCGGTGTTTATCAAGTTAACCCAGAGGCTATTTGTTCATCACACAGTTGTGTTGACCTTAGGCAGGCATAATTTGAAGGACTAATGCTCACTTCAGTGTGAACATCTGGGGTTTCTATACCATTAATAAAATTATTGCTACCAAAATTTAGGGATCTCTGAGAAAAAGTGCCTTAAATCAGACATTTTGATGTTTGTTGGTCTAAGTACTCATTAGTTTACAATTTTTTATTGTGCTGGAAATTAACCTGACATACTAAGTTGAAATAGATCATATTCTGACAGGCAATCAGCATATTAAAGTTACATTAGGTTAAGGGTGGAGGTATGAATATGATATATAGTACTTCACAAGTGACTTGCATGTGTGCGGGGCTCCAGCATGTCATTGATCTCTTTGTTGTTAAAGTCATGCCAAATATAATGCATGAGATAGTAAGTGTCAGATTTGCTTGACTATAATAGGCCTGCAAGCCGTGCAAAGAAAAAATGTCAATACTTTGACAGGACACCTGTCTGCAGTAAAGTTGTTTAGCTGATTCTTATCAATATATAAGCACAATATGGGTAAGTTTAGTTGGGAGTAATTTGACTGAATGTTCTTCATATCTACCACTCCTAGAAAAGGTGCTTTCCATGAACTAACCTAGTAGTTTTCCTTACCAGATGAGTAAATGGTCAGACTTCAGATTTGACACATCTCACCACATTTGGAACTGATTTCAATATCCGTGTTGGGCACAGCAAAATGCTAACAGTTTATTCTCATCTAAAAATGCCCTTAATACAAATGTGCTTGCATTATATGAGAGAGGGGGAACCTTTATCTTTTCTTTTTTATAAAGATTTATTTTTGTATCTGAAAGGTGGTGTTACAAAGAGGCAGAGGCAGAGAGAGAGAGAGAGAGAGAGAGAGAGAGAGAGAGAGAGAGAGAGATCTTCTATCTGCTGGCTCACTCCGCAAATGGCTACAACAGGAGGAGCTGGGCCTATCCGAAAGCCAGGAACCAGGAGCTTCTTCTGGGTCTCCCATGTGGGTCTAGGGGCCCAAACACTTGGACCATCTTTAACTGCTTTCCTAGGCCATTGCAGAGAGCTAAATCGGAAATGGAGCTGCCAGTACTCAAACTGACACCCATATGGGATTCCAGCAGTGCAAGTGGTGGCTTTACCCACTACACCACAGCGCCAGCCCCAGGGTAGGGGAGCAGGAGGGAACTTTTATTCTAAAGAGAATCTTCAACAAAGAATAAAATGTTACTATGTATTGGTAACTACTAGTTCACCTATTGGTGTTGTAATGAGAACAGACATAATTAGACATACTAGCTTAAGAAATTATCAAAATATTTGATAATATCATAGGGATAAGCTTTAGCATAATTCCAAGAGGAACTGATCACTTCTTCCACTATATGTGTCTGGGTCAATTTGTTATAATTGCTCTGCAATTATCATTTCTTTAAATTGGATAAAATGGACTTGTGCCTTTAAAATAAAATTTAAAGTGTGAATCTGAGGATTCATGTCCCCATACCATCTTTTTAATATTGTGAAATTGAAAAGTTTAATTTTCTTCTCCAAGTCCACTATGGACTGCTACATATAGTTGTGTTTTCTGGGTTGACTTTATATTAAAATATCATTGAGTCAAGAAAAAAAGAGCCCAATTTCTGTTATATTAATCTGCTATATCAACTATGAAATATCACCACCTGACCCATATTAATATTATAGCCCCTGGAACATTCTAGTACCTCATAATGGCAATTAGCATTATATGATCACATATTAATTATACAATTTAGCTTTTAAAAACTTCATTGAAATGTAATTTATAGAGCATAAATTCAGCCGTTTTAAGCACACAATTCAATGGCCTTTAGTAAATCTAGAGTTGAGTGACCTCACCATAATCCAGTTTTAAATCATTTATGCTACCCCAAAATGATTTGTCATGCCCATTTGTAGTTTAACTCTGCTTTTCACTCCAGCTCTAGGCAATTTCTTATCTACCCTCTATTTCTGTGGGTTTTCCATATAAATGGAATTATATAATATGTAATATTCCCTTCTTTCACTTAGCATAATGTTTTCAAAGTTTTTTCATGATGTAGCATCTATAAGTACTTCATTTCTTCTTATTTCTGAGTAATACATCACTGTATGGATAAACTTCTCTTTTAAAATGTACATTTTGATGCACATTGGATGGTCTCCACTTCATTATTTTAAAGAATGTTGCCAGGCTGGCATTGTGACTTAGCGGGTAAAGTCACCACTTGTTACCCTAGAATCCCATATAGATGCTGGTTTGTGTCCTAGTGGCTCCACTCCCAATAGTTCCCTGCTAATGGCCTGGGCAAAGCAATAGATGATGAACCAAACAGTTTGACCAGTGCTACCCACATGGGAGACCTGGAAGCAACTCCTGGCTCTTGGCTTCATCCTGGTTCAGCCCTTTCCATTGCAGGCATCTTGGAAATAAACTAGCAGATGGAAGATATCTATTTCTGTCTCTGCCTCTCTGTAATTCTGCAATTCACAAAAAAAAAAAAACTTAAAACATTTTTGACACATGTTAATATTAAATGTTTTCCAAATGCTTGAAAGTGTGCATGTTTAGTCATCTGTATTATATAAGTATCTTAGGAACTACTATCTTAAAATATGTGGGACTCACTCTCAATTAATTAATTGATTGAATGATATTTTATGACTTTTATATAAACCATCAAGTGAGTCATTTTTTCAAAGTCCATAGCCATAGTCATGAGTATAACAAGTTTTGTGAACACCATTAATCCTTGCAAATCATTCATTCTTGGGTATCTCTAACACAATTTTTGAACATAATTCCTGATATCTCATCTAGTCAGTTCTCATAATTCATTGACAATGTTTATTTCTTTGAGAGACAAGGTGAGAGAGACAAAGAGAGGAGGGGGAGGGGGAAGAGAGAGGGAGAACACTGTCATCTGCTGGATCACTCAGCAAATGCCTGCGAAAACAGAGTCTGAGCAAATTTGAAACAGGAACTCAGGAACCCAATCCAGGTAGGCCACATGGGTGGCAGGGATTCAACAACTTGAACCATCACCCTCTGCTTCCCAGTGTTCACATTAGCAGAAAAATGTAATAGAGGGGAGAGCTAGGACCTGAACCAAACCTAGGCACTGCAACCTGGGATGGAGGCATCTTTTTTTTTTTTTTGACAGGCAGAGTTAGACAGTGAGAGAGAGAGAGAGAGAGAGAAAGTTCTTCCTTTTCCGTTGGTTCACCTCCCGAATGGCTGCTATGGCTGGTGCACTGCGGCTGGCATGCCACACTGATCTGAAGCCAGGAGCTGGGTGCTTCCTCCTGGTCTCCCATGCGGGTGCAGGGCCCAAGCACTTGGGCCATCCTCCACTGCCTTCCTGGGCCACAGCAGAGAGCTGGACTGGAAGAGGAAAAACTGGGACAGAACCGGTGCCTCAACCGGGACTAGAACCCAGGGTGCAGGCGCCGCAGGCAGAGGATTAGCCAAGTGAGCCACTGCGATGGCCTTGGGATGGGGGGGGGGGCATCTTAACCACCACATTAAATGCACACCTTTGTCTTATTCAGAGAAAAGTAGGTATCCTCAAACAATCCATTCCTGATGCTTAAGATTACTGTTTTAAGAACTTGCAAAACAATGTTATTTTGAAAATGTTTAAAATTAATTATGAGTAACATATGATATCCTCTAAACATCAGTTTATTCAGATCAGGTATTCTTCATAAGCAACCAAGTTGATGCTCATAAAAAATCAGAAAATATCTCTGCTTGGTGGTACTAACTGTACGTCTCAGCTCAACCTGTACATTAGAATCACCTGGAGGTTTTCAACTATTCATGTTGAAGCCCCACATCTGAAGATTCTGATTTAATTGTTCTAGGGTAAGGATGGGAAATTGCTATTTTGCAAATGACTTCTGGATATCTCTAATATGTAGTCAAGAGTAGAGAACCACTGGAAAATGTTGTCATATTTTACTCCATGTAGTCTACTTCCCTATGAAACAGGTTAATTTTAGCATTATAGTGTTGCCCTCAGTAAGATCTTATCTTGAAGAAAATTTCTGTCCTGTCATAGTGGCTGAGAACAAAATATTTTTATTTTTTTTTTCAAGATTTGTACCTGTCCAGTCTGATTGATCCAGAGACAACATTCTTCCTGGAGCATGGCACAGATACCTCTCGGAGTAGCAGTTAGCATGTCCAATATTTCTTTCTTTTATAACCTTTTGTGACTTCCACACACCCTCTTCAACTTATTTTAAACATTTCACCATTTCCATGCCAGTTTAGAGTAAACTAGCCATCAGGATAAAGTCATTCTTACAAACCATGTCCTTTCCTGATTTAAAAAGCTCTTTCCTTTTTAACCCTTCTTACCAACAACACTCTTTCCTTCTAAACCTTTCTTACCAAGCACACATTTCTATACTTGATGTTTTCCATAGAGCCTGGTTGGCTCTTACCTTACCAGAAGACTGAAGTCTCCATGCAGAGTCAAGATGCCTTACAAATCCCTTGTGTGATCTAGAGCTCTGGTTAAACCAATCAGTTCTGCTAGCTGAGCAAAAGTTTCTGGGGGCAGAGCACGCTTCAATAACGTGCCATGCTGTAACTGTTGCATACCCTGAGAAGCAGGTCCTGTCTGACAAAACTTTCTGTCTGTGAACCAAATCTCATCTGCGTTACTCAGGGGGCTGTCTTTTAGGTCCCTTCTACTGGCATAGATCAAGTCTATAGCCTCAGTACAGGAGTGGAGGGCTTTCCCCTGGAACTGGCATTAAAGTAGCTGGGTTTAGAGTAGAGCAATGCCTTATTTTTACCTGAGGGTTCTTTAGAAGGAGGACCTGATATTTTAGTATTCTACTATCTGTGAGATAGTGAGAGCCCTTTTGCTCTAAATTTGTACTTTTCCTGGACAATTCCAAACAGCTCCAGGACCAGGCCAAGCAGAGCTGGGATTTCTAGCCTGACATCTGGTCATGGAAATCCTGCCTATTTCCTCTCCTTGGCCCAATAACTTCTGTAATCTTGCTGCTTCTCTTTGGACCTTGTGTTTTTAATGCCCTTGTTCCTTTTGTCTCTACAGACTAAAGGCTGTCAAACTCCAAATGGTCATCAGACAAGGCTCCCAGCCCATTCCATTGGACGACCTGAGCAGCCCTCTGGAGCGAGCAGGCCAGTCTTCCCAAGGCCACTGTTGCACACCATAAGACAGATAGCAAGAGGAAAATACCCAAATCCTCCTCGAGGCCCACATGCCAGCTCTGAAGAAGTTACAGAAAACGGAACTCCATCCATAATCCCAAAGAAGAATTTTAGGTATTACCTCTTGAGGGGGGAATGTTAGGTAGGAAGTCAGTTATGAGCTTATGTGTGTGTAACAGGCCTAAAGAGAAGACATCTATGTCCAGCATTTGCATCTGCATCTCAAAGTCATCCCAATAATGTTTCAGGGGCAGCCTGGCCCTCGCATCCTGCCCTGCCCACTTCTACCTGATAACCTGCCAGGTGGAGGTCCCCACCCCTTCTGCCTGACAATCTTCCACAATCTCCCAGGTGCAGCCTAGTATCTGCATCTCAAACACCCTGCTCCCTTCCTCCTGTCTGATAACATTTGCATCCATAAAGTCCTTTGTTTCAGACCTTCAAGAGAAGTTTTTCTATTTACATCCAAAAAGCCCTTTGTTCCAAGAGGAGCAGAGGTGGGAAAGCAAGACCCATCTCCTTAAAAACCCCCAGCCTCAACTGGACTGTGTGCTCAGCTCTCTGCATCTTTGCTGAGCCGCCCGCCTGGCCTGGTCAGGTGTAATCTCTCCACTCAACATGTAACCTCCCTCCTTCTTCCACCCCAGTCTCTCAGGCTCTGTCTGGAGAGGTGCCCATCCGTCCTTACAGATGTCCCCTAATAAACCTTGCTATTTTACCTCCCACTAAAAAAAAAAAATCAAGATTTATTTTATTTATCTATTTGCAAGGTAGAATGACAGAAAGAGAGACAAAGCATCTTGCATTCACTGGTTTACTCCCCAAATGGCCACAACAGCCAGATCTGGGCCAGGCCAAAGCCAGGAACCTGAAACTCCATCTGGGCCTTGCATGTAGATGGCAAGATCCCAACTATTTGAACCATCTTCCTCTGCTTTCCCAGGCACATTAGCAGGAAGCTGGATCAGAAGCAGACCAGTCAGGACCCAAACCAGTGCTCCAATATGGGATATCCATGTTCACCACAACACTGGTCCCAGGAAAAATATTTTTAGTATTACTAGAAACATTAATTTGGTTTTGTAGCAGTTACATTCATTTTTCCCATTCTTTGCCTGTAAGTGGCAGAATTTTCTCTTGACATGCTCTCAGGATCATTATTTTGACAGCACTGAGTGTCCATGAATATCCCTTTTAAGCTCTAGTGCTCCTTCTATTGCTGTGGCTTCTTGTTTGATTCTCTTAAATGGTACACTGATTTTTTTGTGTGTTGATTGGTAATTCAAGAATACAGTTAATTTTGTAACTTTCTGTTTTACAAGGTCATTTCAACTTTTCCTCTATTCCAGCTGAAGTTGACTAGAATGAATTGTGAAAATTCTGTTGATTTTCCATGTTATTTTCACATTCTCACAATATTTTTATCATAAAATATGGTCATTTGATTGAATAAAAAGGTACACAGATGCCTCATAATTTGTGTGCCTTTTCTCAAAATGTTTTATGTTGTTTTGTCATAGCAAATGCAATTCTAAAACCCAGATGCAAGTAAGCAGTACTAAAAGCAAGCCGTTATTGGTATTTTTGTCAGAGGTCCTGAAGTCAATCTTCTAGAAATGCCCAGATATCAATCCTCCTGCTTGAAAGTTATTCATAAATCTCTGGGTTAGTTCACCTGATGGGCATTGAATTCTAATTCTCTTTGATTCACTCCATTCACTCAAAAGTCCAGATACCTTGTGACATCACCCTCTCAACATATAGGTGGAAGAATTTGATGCCAAAGCTACTTCTCCTTGTCTCAATTGTTTCCTTTTAATGGGCATAAGATTCCAGTGAAAGCACCTACTCCAGTATACTTTAAGACGTCGTCATCTTTCTATAGGCTGAAACATGACACATTTAATTGGCATTTATAGTACATACAAAATTACATTTTTAGCTAATTATCATTTTTTAAATCTACTTGGTGATATTATAGGATAATTTCAGTCATTATCAAATATTAATCCAAGAACATATAGATTTTTGGATTGTTTAATTTCCTTATATCTTATACAGTCATTGGGACTTTCTAAAGGTCGTAAAGTTTTGCTAGTTGCTCTTTCTGTCCATTTGCCTATTTGATCATCATAAGCTGGAGGGAAGCAGCTTTTTATCTAATCATCCTCCTATTTAGAATGGAACCACCATCAGTTAACAAAAATACAACTTCTATCTTTCTCAAGTGTATGTCCTCAAGTCTGTCTCCATTCAGCAAGAAGATTCCCTTCTTTAGTTGGTAACATGGACACTCCTTGGAGTATCAGGGAAACAAGTGACTGACAAGCACCTCCATGTATATTGCCAAGGGGCCTGGTTTAGCCATTTCCTGAAGTAGTCACCACAATTTTAACAGGATGATCTGAATTACTTTTCTTTAATTTAACTGAATCTATGACAGAACTGACACCTTTTCTAGAGAGACAAAATGTTTTTCAGATTTTGAGGATCCATCCCATTAAGTGTTCCATTTCAGGTAGACCAAATGGAGCATATTTGGTTTTCTAGGAGAGTACAGATTGCCTTTGTCCCTTGGAACTTCTAGCACTGGAGTCTTGCTGGTTTCTGGAGGAAATCACAGTTGGGTTCATCTAACATTTATCTTAATCTCCTTCCTACTCCATAGGGACTTGAAAGCCAAAAGTCATACTTGCTAGAAGCCACTGTTGCTAATGAGATTTGGGTATTGTGGATTGGATTTTAATTAGGAATTGAATGAAGTGGAACACAGGCTGTAGTCAATGTTGCATTTATTTTGCCAGTGCAGACTCAGTGGAGGTGGCAGGATTCCCAAGCATTCATAATTCTCAAATCAAAACAAAAGTACAACTGAAAGCAACAGTCCAACAGCCACTGTCTTATACCTGGGCATTGGCAGTGCTGGCATCCCATATGGGCACCAGTTCAAGTCTCAGATGCTCCACTTCCAATCCAACTTCCTGATAATGAGCCTGTGAAAACAGCAGAGGATGGCTTAAGTGCTAGGGGCCCTGCATCCATATCAGGGACCTGAGAGAAGCTCCTGTCTCCTGGCTTTGGATTGGCCCTGCTCTGGCCATTGAGGCCACCTGGGGAGTGAACCAGCAGATGGAAGCTATCTTTGTCTCTTTCCCTCTCTCTCTCTAGCTCTGGCTTTCAAATAAATAAATATTAAAATAAAAAGACTAAGCCTCTATCCTGCTTTGTTGACCCCTTTGCAACTTTGTAAATACTTAATTTTCTGTAGTAAACACCTTTTGGTTTATAATACCTGGAGATTTTCCTATTATCTGTAGTCAAATCCTGTCTTTTCTTGAGGACCCACAGTCATCATTTCCAGACACTAAGATGCAGAGTTGCTGATGCATGGAGATTGATAAGTCAAAAGCAAATAGTTATTCTGGTAGGTTGTCATGAATACTACATTCTGTTTGATAACTCTTAGTAAAAAACTGATGTGTACTCCCTCCTCTATTTGTCTTTCAAAATAAAATATATTTTCAAGCTGATATTATTCTATTAGAAGAGGAAAAACACATGTTTCATTTTTTGGCAATTATGGCATGGTTATTCAGATCATTTTTATTTATTTATTTAATTTTTTAGCTTTTTGTAAATAAATATAAATTTCCAAAGTACAAAGTTTGGTCTATGGCAGCTTTGTCAACCATAACCTCCCTCCCACCTGCAACCATCCCATATCCCACTCCCCCTCCCATCCCATTCACATCAAGACTCATTTTCAATTATCTTTATATACAGAAGATCAACTTGGTATATACTAAGTAAAGATTTCAACAGCTTGTACCCACACAGAAACACAAAGTATAAAGTACTGTTTGAGTACTAGTTATAGCATTAATTCACATTGTACAACACATTAAGGACAGATCCTACATGGGGAGTAAGTGCACAGGTGATTCCTGTTTTTGATTTAACAATTGACACTCTTATTTATGATGTCAGTAATCACACGAGGCTCCTGTCATGAGCTGCCAAGGCTATGGAAGCCTCTTGAATTCACTAGCTCCAATCATTTTTAGACAAGGCCATAGTCAAAGTGGAAGTTCTCTCCTCCCTTCAGAGAAAGGTACCTCCTTCTTTGATGGCCCCGTTCTTTCCACTGGGATCACACTCACAGAGATCTTTCATTTACGTCATTTTTTTTTCTTTTTCCATAGTGTCTTGGCTTTCCATGCCTGAAATACTCTCCTGGGCTTTTTAGCTGGATCTGAATGCCTTAAGGGCTGATTCTGAGGCCAGAGTGCTGTTTAGGACATCTACCATTCCGAGTCTGCTGTGTATCCTGTTTCCCATGTTGGATCTTTCTCTCCTTTTTAATTCTATCAGTTAGTATTAGCAGACACTAGTCTTGTTTATGTGATCCTTTGACACTGAATCCTATCATTATGATCAATTCTGAACTGAAATTGATCACTTGAACTAGTGAGATGACATTAGTACATGCCACCTTGATGGGATTGATTGGAATCCCCTGGCATGTTTCTAACTCTACCATTGGGGTAAGTCCGAGTGAATATGTGCTGAACTGTACATCTCCTCCCTCTCTTATTCCCACTCTTAGATTTAATAGGGATCACTTTTCAGTTAAATGTAAATGCCTAAGAATAGTTGTGACAGGCTGTCTCCTGTTTCCTGGCTTCATTATGGCCCAGCCCCATTTGCTGTGGGCATTTATGGATTGAACAAGTGGCTGGCAGGAGGATGGCAGAACTGTCTGTCTTTCTGATTATTTTTATGATAAAAATAAAAATTTGATTTGATGTGTTGCCATTTAGCCCTCTACTTATAAGTGCAAAACAATTAAACTTCTCATCAAATTAAAAACATTTTACCCTGTCCTAATATACCCATTCTAATCATTTCCTGTGAGATTTTGCTTATTACTAGTTCAATTTCCCTGCTTGTTCACAGACTAATTTCACTTTATTCTTAATTTTCATTACCTGTATGTCTGTATTACCCAAACCTTTAAATAATTCTCTATTTCCCAAGACAATAATCAGTTGAGTCCCCCTCCAATTAATATTAATTCCTTGTATTGAGTTTTTGAACCTTGCAGGATAATCAGGATCTTGTTTCAAGATAAGCAGTATGGATGGATTCATTATTAATTCTGATTTTAGTTGGCTGCTACCCTTTTGTCATGAAATACTTAAGAACAATTTCAGTTCAGTTTATTTTTGCCCTGAAAGACCATATTTCAAAATGTTACCCCCTCCCCCTTGAGATTGCCTCAATAGAGATTCCCTCTTTAATCTAAGATTTTCTCAGGATTGCTTTGACTCCCTTTTGTCTGCCTGCTCTCCTCTAGCTAATTTACTGCCTCATTTCTGTCATTGAGTGGATGAAGTGAAACTACTTGCACATGTGCATTTGTCTACTAATTGTATGGTATTTACTACTGTCCTTTTCTGGTCTTTATGTTCCCTAATATGTTAATTAGAGGAGTCATCTTGGTGAGATGTGCTATGAGCTCCATTCCCTACATTAAAAGCGATCACCCTGTTTGCAGATGACGTGATTCTATATACAGAGAAACCAAAAGACTCCACTAAGAGATTATTGGAATTCAAAAGAGAGTTTGGTAAAGTTGCACAACATAAAGTCAACGCACAAAGATCAATAGCCTTGTATACATAGACAATGCCATGGCTGAGAAAGAATTTGTAAGCTTACTCCCATTCACAATAGCTACAAAAATTTTAAATACCTTGGAATACATTTAACCAAGGTGAAAGACCTCTGTAATGCAAATTATAAAACATTAAAGAAAGAAATATAAGAAAACACAAAAAATTGAAAAAGCTTCCATGTTAGTGGATTGGAAGAACTAATATCAAAATGTCTATACCACCAAAATAAATTTACAGATTCAATGTTATCACAATCAAAATACCAAATATATTCTTCTCAGACCTATAAAAATGCTAAAATTCATATGGTAACCAAAGGGACAATGAATAGCTAAAGTAATCTTAAAAAACAAAAACAAAACAAGAGGTATCACAATACCAGTTTTCAAGATATACTACAGGGCAGTTATAATTGGAACAGCCTGATACTAGCACAAAAATAGACATGTAGATGAATGGAACAGAATAGAAATCCCAGAACTCAATTCATGCATCTACGACCAACCTATCTTTTAAAAAGAGCTAAAATCAGTCCCTAGAGAAAGAGCAGTCTCTTAAATAAACAGTGCTGGGAAAATTGGATCTCCAAATGCAGAAGTATGAAACAAAATCCCTACCTTATACCTAATACAAAAATCAACTCAAATGGACCGAGGATCTAAATCTATGACCTGATACCATCAAATCACTAAAGAACATTGGGAGAACTCTGTAAGACATTGGCATGGGCAAAGACTTCTCGGAAAATACCCCAGAAGCACAGGCAGTCAAAGCCACACTTGACAAATAGGATTACTTCAAGCTAAAAAGCATCTACACTGCAAAGGAAACATTCAGCAAAGTGAAGTGGCAACCGACAGAATGGGAGAAAATATTTGAAAATTGTGCAACTGATGAATGATTAATATCCAGAATCTATAAGGAGTTCAAGAAGCTCAACAACAACAAAGCAAATGATCCAGTTAAGAAATGGGATGTCTTGAACAAGCATTTTTCAAAGGATGAAATTCAAATGGTCAACACACACATGAAAAAATGCTTAGGATCACTAGCCATTAGAGAAATGCAAATAAAAACCACTATGAGGTTTCATCTCACTCTAGTTAGGAAGGTTCTCATACAGAAATTTTTTTAAAAAATTATAATTTCTGTCAAGGATGTGAGGAAAAGGTATCCTAATCCACTGTTGGTGGGAATATAAACTAGTACAGCCATTGTGGAAGGAAGTATGGAGTTTTCTCATAAAGCTGAAAATAGATCTACAATATGACCCAGCCATCCTACTCTTGGGAATTTACACAAACAAATGAAATCAGCACATGAAGAGTTATCTGTACCTTCATGTTTATTGCAGTTCAATTCATAATAGCTAAGATATGGAATCAAATCATATGCCCGTCAACCTTTCATGAAAAGGAAGAGAATACTCCTCCATCATTGATGAGAACTCCAGGCTATTTTACATATGCTTTAAGTTCCCTCTTGGGAGAATTCCGAGGCATCTTTTTTAAAAGATTTATTTTTGTAGGCAGAATTACAGACAGAGATAGGTCTCCCATCTGCTGGTTCACTCCCCAAATGGCTGCAATGGCTGGAACTGGCTAATCCAAGACCAGGAGCCAGGAGCTTCTTCTGTGTCTCCTACATAGGTGCAGTGGCCCAAGCACTTGGGCCATTCTCTAATGCTTTCCCAGGTTCTTTAGCAGGGAGCTGGATCAGCAATGGAGTAGCCAAGACAACAATCAGTGTACATATGTAAGGCTATTGTTGCAAGTGGAGGCTTAATGTACTATGCCACAGCACTGGCCTCCTAAACTAATTTTATTTTTGTCAACATAATAATGCCTACATCTTTAGTGTATGTTAATTAAGACCAATTATATTCTAACTCTGACAAACTCTTTCCTATTATGAATGAATAACTTGAACAGGATATAGGCATCTATTTCTAACTTTTAAAATCTTAAAACTATACTGAAAACTTTCAGCAGAGTGATGATAATTGTCCCCTACATTGGGTTGAATTTCTTGTCTTCACTAATTTTAATAATGTTTCAATAATTTTAATAATGCAGTACTATGAATTTATATATAAATATCCTTAAGGATTTTTATTTCCATCTTTACACAGCATGAAAATAAAAAAAAAACAGAAATACTTTACCTACTTCCAAATTTTGTCTCCTTTGGAAAGAGATCTTTTTCTTCCTTGTGCTCTATTCCCAGGTAAATGCCATATACTTGGTTGTACCATGTATTACAAACTGACATAAGCTGATTTAGCCATAAGACATTGTTTGATTCTTTTATTGTTTTTCACTAGCCATTGGAAATGGCTACAAAAAAAGGTATTTTATATAATTATATAGCGGTATTTTATATAATTACTCTCCCATGATCTTTCTGTCAGGTGATATGAAAGCTAATCTTGCCGGTGCCGTGGCTCAATAGGCTAATCCTCCACTTGCGGCGCCGGCACCCCAGGTTCTAGTCCCGGTCGGGGCGCCGGATTCTGTCGCAGTTGCCCCTTTTCCAGGCCAGCTCTCTTCCTATGGCCCCGGGGGAGCAGTGGAGGATGGCCCAAGTGCTTGGGCCCTGCACCCGCATGGGAGACCAGGAGAAGCACCTGGCTCCTGGCTTTTCGGATCAGCGTGATGTGCCGGCCACAGCACGCCGGCTGCAGCTGCCTTTGGAGGGTGAACCAACTGTAAAGGAAAACCTTTCTCTCGGTCTCTCTCTTTCTCTCTCACTGTCCACTCTGCCTGTCAAAAAAAAAAAAAAAAGCTAATCTTAGATTCAGTGTTGCCAAGATACACTTATTAACAAAAGTGGGGGAGGGGTGAGGAGTCACCTTCCCAACATAGATTCTGATTTTAGGCATAGATAGAATAAGTAATTGAAAGAATAAATCTAAAACCTCCTGAGCATCGGCCAAGCAGGAATAAAGTTGGTTGCCAAGTATCTAACAGCCACGTGTGGGAACTGGCTTTTAAAGCAGCGGAGGAGGTCGTAAGCACACTGTGAGATCTGAGGTTCTTCTTCCCTGGTAAAATTGTGATGCAAGTATGCACACCTCACCCCCTTTCCCGGCTGTTTATCCTTTCAGACTAAGATCGGAAATAGCCTAGATTAAAGCAAGTCCATCTGAATCTTTATTAGCTTCCTCTACTGATTTGTTTGCAGGCCCTGGTCATGACCTTGACTTCCCTGTGTCAAAGTCCCACCAACCCAGTGGCCAGAGCAGGAATCCTCTCCCTCCTCTCCCCTCAGGCTCTTGCAGAGGAGCCCCAGGATAACGTGTGAAGTGTCTTGCTGTCCTTTGGAAGGTGGAAGGTGCTGCAATACAAAGTGTTGATACAGCAAAACCTGGAGAAAACAGCAAAACTGACTCGCACCATTTGGGACCCGTTCATTTGGGTGGACTTCTGTTTCATTTCTGCATTTCACTATGAATTTGGGGAAGACTTTTTCTGTGAAGGTCTTCTCAGATTATACTGACAACATATGAAGAGAAGAAACTTCCCAGTATTACCACTTCTTCCTGGAATGTAGCTGTAATAGTATTCTTTACTAGTATTCTTAGATACCTGTGTACAGGAAGTACGCAGCTTTTCGGGTCAGTGTTTCCTGTTTAAAGAATGTATTTGTAAAATGTAACAAAATCAGTAGTTAACTTTTTTTAAGCTCTGAAAAAAACTAAGAATATGTGTTAGATTTAAAATTACAGTGAAGTCTGTCTTAATACTACTTTTGTGGCTAGCAAAGGTTGTGCATTTATATAAAAATATTTACAGAATGCCCTAATCAAAGGATATTAAAGATAGGTTGTGCTCTTATTTTTTAGAATTGCAGCATTGCTGATGTATGTTGTACAATTACTAATCCTTCAGAAGTTCCCTAAGATGTAAAACATAATTTTTGTTTTATTCAGAGACAAGTAACGCCTGCTCTACTGATTCACTATTACAGCAAGCCCTAATTTTGTCATTAAATATTTTACTGTGATGGAAAAAAAAGTGGCAAAGACAGTCATAATACCTGTTGTTGTACCTCAGGGATACTTCCACTTGCCCTTAGTTCCTGAGACTGGATCAGTTGGCTCTGTAGATGTTTCAGGAAATACAGTAATCCATAAAGTGAAACCAAATTAATAGGATGTTAACTCTTAAAGACTGTATTCCAAATCATTAGGCTGCTAGGCTTGCCGGATCTTAGAAATTTTATTGTGCAAGAGCAGTGGGACCTAAGCAATATCTCAAGTACATATATCTTAAATACTATCTCACCAATGAAAACATTATTTTTAATATTCCTTATGCTAAGGTAGGAAGATAACATAGACACAGGGTATATATATATATATATATATATATTCATAATGGAGGTGCTTAATAATGTCCTCTGCAGTGTGGATTCCTAATTAGGGTACATCATATGCTGACTAACCACTTTTATAGTGTAGTTGATAGATATCTTGGATATATCACAGAAACATGAAGCAAATCATGTAACTAGATACCAGTTAAATGGAAACATATACACACACATTCACACACACAGTCACACACACACATATTTTTTCTACCATGCAAGTCAAACTTGGAAATGACATGTAACCTGTATCTTCCTCAGCTTTTCCTTATAAAACTCTTCGATCACTCAGTGGTGGCCCTCCTTTTCTCCTGAAGATATTCAGTGTTCTTCTGATCCTCCTCTTAGCAAAACATGTTCTTAAAAATATTATTTAGCAAATTCATATGCAATAAGGGATTAATAAGAATGTGGAGACAGAAGTAGAAACAGGTTGAAAGGTTGTTACATGCTAAGCATCAGGTGTACTTGCATATTTGCAGACACTTGGGAAGGATAAAGAGTTTAGCAAAATCCTAATATTTTAAGTACTATTTACTGAAGAAGCATCTATCTATCTATCAATATACATATATATATATATAATAAATCAGGTAACATCTTTAATATTTTAAAGTTTAGGAAACTGGGACTGAGAGAGGTTAAATAACTTGTTCAAAATATTTTCACTGCCTTCACAGTGATAAAATTTTCTTGGGACTTGCATTTTAGCAGTGCATAAAGCCTTAGGAGATAAGAATTCACTTCTCATTGTGATTTTTCAGGCTTCCCTGAATTGTTGAGAAAAGTGATTGTCACATTAAACAACTGATCTCTTTTGTAGTGGGTGATCTCAGCGAGGAATTTGCAGGAAGAGGCATCCAGGCGTGTACTAAAGCAGTATTTTCGCTGTTTCATTTGTAGGTGATTTTTTCTCCCATCTACTCCACCTTCATCATACATCCACATGCAGTCACTCACATCTGTACACAAACACATACACAGTTTCTTGCAGATTTAGCTAATATTACTCCATGATAGTGTTGCGTATTTTACATAAAAATCTATTATCTTCTCCATTGTTGTCTTTCAATATCAGAATAGTCTGTCTGGCCCTTTACTATAGTCAAGTCTTTGAGGTTCTTATATGAGTCCAAATATCTTTGTGTTGAGATTATCTTTTAGCAAGATTTTGTGATCAGAACTGGTTTCACTAAGTTTTTCATTGACACTTACACATTATTTTGCATTGATTATTCACAGCTTTTTATTTAAACTCTCTTCTGATAGATCAGTTGGCTAAAAGAAATAATCTATCTTTTCAAAGTGATTATTGAACACAGACTATTAACCATTATTCTATGGTGATTATCTATAATATAATTGTCATTAATAAAATGCCAGATTCATGTGTGTTCATTAACATAATGGTGATGATAATTTGTGTGTTATGTTACAAAAACATGAACTTTGTCTTTTATCTATTACTGTCATATGCAAAAAATGCTATAGATAAAAGATAGAGCTCCTATTTAAGATATCACATGTTTCTGCTTTGAATTCTTCTATTTCAGACACATAGCTGTGCTAGATAAAACATAAAATAGAAAAAGAAAACATCATAACAACATAGCTGTGTTCATAAATATAATAAATATCTCTGTAAACGGAGCTGAAGTCACACATCTAGATCTTGAAGCAAGCCAGAGTGTACAGGATTTCTATTCCCTGAGGGTAAAGCTCACTAAATTAAACGTGCCCTACATGACATGGTAAACCAATGCAAGGCTCTCAGCTTTGTGGAAATAAATAAAGATCACTCAAATGAGAGCTCACAGAGGATATTTATTCAGAAGTTGCTTTGCAATGGCATCTGTCACCAGAGCTTGCATTCGACAGAGAGTCAAAGGCAGGCAGGGGGACCAGAAAGCTTTAGAGGATAAAGGGGACAGCCTCTGGCATGCTCAAATTTGGGGTTGTTAGCAAGCTAACTAGAAGTGGAGCATCCTATGTGATTTGTTTAGAGGGTGTATCTGGCTTTCTCTTCATAGCCCTGAGCTAGACATGGGACAAAAATGAGAGAAACTGGCAGTCACTGAGGATTCTTTTCCATTTTGGGCCCTTTGTCACAGAAGTTGTGATGTAGCTTCTTGGTATAATTGCTTCAGAGGGTGTGGGTCAGAGTTCTATTGTCATATATGGTCTGGTCAATGTTTATATACTCAATATCTCTCGATTTCTCTGCTTGAAACAAATGGCTAACATTGCCCCTTTCCAATAAGAGAGAGCTGAGGAAAGCAACTACTAAACTGCAATCTGGTACAATATCTTATAAAAAGCTCTGTTATGGAAGGAAAGGAAGAATGTAGAGTGTCACAGCCAGGGTTGGGGCTATAATCTCTGCTTGCTTGATTACTGTTAATGTCTGATCATCATTGCAGGCAGGAGCCTTGAGCCTGCATTTCAGACTCAGGGGTAGGTTGCAATTACCATAAAGTTATGTATCCAAGGATGATGGTGATGGTGCTGGTCTGAGTAGAGGGTGTGAAACAAAACAAAATAATCCTCAGACTAAATGAGTCTGGAAACCAAAATCCTGAAACAGAAGGAAAGCTATCATGTGAATGGCAAAAAGCACTGTTATGGGTGAAATGGGTGGCAGGGGATAAAATATTACATAGGTTCTTTGTCTCATATGGAAGAAGAATTTCCAAGCAGACAAGGCAGAGCAAAAAGCAAGACATATTGGAAAACAATATTTATTTAAGTCAGAGACCACCTGGCAGAGTGACCAGGAGACCTCTAAGAGAGGCAGAATCAGATTTGTCTGGTGGTAGTGGGGGCTTTTAAGTACAGTTTTTGGGAAAAAAAAAAAAAAAAAAAACTTCACAGCTTCCTATTCAGTTACAAGGCAAGGACAAAGCCCATCAAAAGCCTTGATCTGTATCTTATTTGCCAAGGGGTGGGATAGGTAACTTGTTGTTATAGTAAAATGTGAGCTCAGAAGGATGGATTCTCCACTCTGTTGCTATTCTCATAGTAAAATTGGAAGCTCCCAAGGAGTGGGGCTTTTGACCTAGCTAACGGTAACTTTTGGGTGAAGCAAGCATTTTGTATCCCCAATTTCCACCGGGGCCAACCTGCCTATTAATCCATCTGATTCCTCACAGCATCATCAGCAATTGAGAGATGAATTCACTTGAAAATTACTTAAAATTACATAGCAATCAAACAGTGACATATAAGGTAAGTTCAGCATGTTTAGATCTTAAGGGATAAGGTAAATAAAAATCCCATATAAAATTATAATACAGTATCAAATATAGACAATGGATATAAACAATTAATGAATGAACAAATGACTATCTTACCTATATACAGTAACTTTTAAAGTAATTACATATCATTAAAACTATAGTAGTATAACATCCTGAGTCATGTGTATTTCCACTAAACTGGGGTCTTTTTACTTGTTAAACTTTTTTATTTGCTGAAGTATTAAGCCTTTTTACTGTGATGTAAATTTAAAATATTATCTCAAAAACTAAAAAAAAAGACAGAAATGGGGAAGAAAAGAGGGTTGAAAGGAGAAAGGGACAGAGAGGAAGGGAGGGAGGAAGGAATTTGTGTTCTTAGTACTGTATCTACAAATCATGTCGAATCTGTTAAAAACTAATTAAAATTTAAAATAAAGTTTTTAATAATTATGAAATAAATGTAACAAGAAAAGGTAAATGTCACAAAGTATCCAACCAGAAAGTATGTAAATAAAATAACGGTCATTGAGGTTTTTGGAGTTAACACTTTATATAAATACTAACTAAACAAAAAAGGATTTACAATAATTAATTTCATGCAAATGACTGAAAATATAACTCTTTCATATACTCAAATCTAAACATTTCCTAGAGAAGTTGGGCCAGCCATATATCAACTTGTGACAGACATTTCTGTGATCCTTAGGCTTCTGGATTTTCACCATGTAGTTGGTGGGTTATGTAGTTAATATGTTGTAAAGGTTGCATGAGTAATTTTTAGCCAGTATAAAGTTTTTGTAACTCTGTGATTTAAGTAATGTATGCATAGACTTTTGACCATGATAAAAAAAAGTCCTAGGAAATATATTATGCTATCTGAAATAGTCATGATCCCACGAGTAATCTCAGGCATTCTATCATTAATCAGTGTGGATTTTGGAACTGGGATACAGACTTCTTCATGACTTTAATTGACATACTAATAATTTCTTCCATTGGTAAATTAACTGTGGCTTAAAAATGTTTTAGAACAAGAATACAATAGGAAGTCCTCAGTTTTTATCTGGAAGATCATTCATTTTAATTCTCATGATGTAAAGTTTATAACAGTAAGGAGTATGATTTATGTTATTAAAATTATAAAACCTAAATGAATTTTTTATTTTCTTGAAAATAATAATAAAATAATTAATAAAAATATAAATGACCCTAATAGTACTTCAAATCAGAAAAATTTATTTCAGTGGACAGTACAGAACCTTTCTTGCAGATATCCTGCAAGAATGTCAAGACTCCAAACGAATTTATCATATAGAAAATATAAATGACCTAAAAAGAACAAAAATTTATTTAGTCACACTAATGATCTTTACATGACTTCCACATAACAATGAACAGCAAATATTAGATTACATATTGGATACTTTTAGCTATAAATCTGCTAATACAAAGAATAGACATATTAAAACAATTTATTGGTATACTAGACATGAAAATTCTTCTTCTTTTTTTTTTTTTTTTTTGACAGGCAGAGTGGACAGTGAGAGAGAGACAGAGAGAAAGGTCTTCCTTTGCCTTTGGTTCACCCTCCAATGGCCGCTGCGACCTGCGCACTGCACTGATCTGAAGGCAGGAGCCAGGGGCTTATCCTGGTCTCCGATGGGGTGCAGGGCCCAAGCACTTGGGCCATCCTCCACTGCACTCTCTGGCCACAGCAGAGAGCTGGCCTGGAAGAGGGGCAACCGGGACAGAATCCAGCGCCCCAAATGGGACTAGAACCCGGTGTGCCGGCGCTGCAGGTGGAGGATTAGCCTATTGAGCCGCGGTGCTGGCCCGACATGAAAATTCTATGATTTTTATTCAAATATTATTTTGGAGTATAAGTTTAGTGTTTGCTAAAGCTTTTAATCTGGGTTCAAAATAAAATCTCCGCATTTAGTTCATTTATTATTATTTTTTTCATAGTAACAAGGTTTTATTGGGGCCAGGGCATGCATCAGAACAGAAGGGACAGAGAGAGAATGCTCAGTCACTCAGAGTGGGGGAAAGTGAAGCTATGTGGTTGAATGGAGAAAATACATCTGGTAGACCAGGCAGACGGCTTAGCAGAGAGCAGAGTGCTGTGTGGAGTTTTTTTTAGACTCCTGGATTTTAAGGGAGTCTCTCTTTACCCCCTCCCCCTTCTCAACCAGGACAAATGATTTGCTGAGTGTAAATTAGGAAGTTCCTTCCCAAGGTTTATATCAGACAGGGGGAGTCTTGCTGGCACCAGGCCAAGGGGCTTCTCTAGGGTGCCTGCCTTGGAGGAAGGATGTAATGGTTTTAATACTCAGTGTCAAAGAGCTTTCCCATGGGGGAAGGGCTGTGACCACTTGGAAGGTTATCAGGGTCTGGGCAGGACTTTGAAGTGCAGATGCTTCCAAAGTGGGCTTCTGTAGATGACTGTTTCTTTAGGCCCTTCTCATACACACATAGGCTAATTTCTTTCTTCCTACCTAACATTTGCCCCCTCAAGAAAAAATACCCATAATCTTATGAGGATAAATGGCCAAAGATCCATTTTCTGTAGTTGCTTCAGAGCTGAGAAATGGGCATCAAGGTGGATATGGGTATTTTTCTCTTGCTATCTATCCTATGGTGTTTGAGGGTGGCCTTGGGAAGCACTGCCGTGCTTGGTCTAGAGGACTGGTCATCTTGTGTGATGAGGTAGGTTAGAAGCCCTGTCTCAGAAGCACCTGAATCTGGATGGCTTGTCTTCTGTTAGAGACAGAGCAAACAAGGACATTAAAGTGCAATAGTCTACAGAGAAGCAGAAGGAATGTGGACGCTCTGTCGCCAAGGAGAGGCAATGACCAGGATTTCCATGAACAGATGTGATGATAAGCCAGATATTTTAGCTTTGTCTGACCTGGTCTTGGAGTTGTCTGGCCTCATCTAAGAAAGTGTGAACATGATTGTGTACCCCTCTAGTTTAACCCAGGTTTGGAGCATTTTATTGGGCAGCAGTTAGCAGGTCTAGGGCCTGTCTGCTTTGAAGGACTAAGTTTAGCAATCCTTTTATGAGAGCCCTAGTCATGGCAGCTTTTTATGGATGAAGGCAGTGCTTTATTTGTTTTTCCTAAAGAAAAGGGGCTCTGCTTTGGCTCCCTGTGAGAACCTGATTTAGGAACTTTGCTATTTGCCTGTATCTGGGAGTCCATAACCTGTTAAGGAAATGCTGGGACTGCCTGAAAGTTACAGAAGTAGGAATTTGCTGCATGGCCTGTATCCTCTCTGGGGCTGGTCTTCTCTCCCCAAGGGAGAAGATAAGGGTTAAATAATTAACTTTCTGGTGGACTAGCTATACTTTTTTTTTCTGGATGCCTGATAGCTATGAAGTTAAGCTAATGCACAAGACCAGAATCTCAGGCTAGGAAAGGAAACAGATTAATAAACCATCTATATTCTGGATTATTTTGCAGCCCCCCTCAAGAGACAGTCCTTTAAGTCTTCAGTGAGGACCTGTCCAAATAGATGCAGAAAGGGTTTAATGCCTGGCCAGATATGTGTGAGCCCCAGATCTATCCATGGGGTGCTGGAAGAGAATTACAAGAGATATGTAAATCTCCTTAAGGGAGGCATCCTGTTGACTTCCATTATGTAGCTGGACTAGGAGAGCTGTATAAGAGGCTAGTACAAATAGGCAACTTATATTTCACTGACCCTAGGCCATTCCCTCAGTAGCAGTGGTTAGAATTAGAATCTGGGCAGAGCTAAAGGCTTTTCATCTCGGGGCCAATATGGTCTGCAGTTCTGAACCAGGAATCCTTCAACACCCAGGGCAGTTTTATTTCCAGTGGCCTTGCTCTTGGTAGAGAGGGCAAAAGCTGGTTTCTGTCACAACAGCTGCTTGTCCAAGGCCCTGGCTCTTCATATCCAAAGCAGGTGCTCTTTGGGATGGACTGGCCTTGTTGGGTCTCCTTGACAGCATATCACCATGTAAAGCAGCCATTAACTGACCTGCTGCCTATTCTTATATTGCTCCTTTTGCTTAGCTTGTTCCTCTTTCTCCAGGTCTCTAGTAAAGTAGACCATGGACGCAGCCTTTATGATGTCAGTCAAGGGGTGCTCAACCCTTCCCTGATTTTTGAAGATTTATTTTAATGTCATCAGGGTGAGCTAGAAAGCTATGGTAATGGGCAAATTCTGACAGTATTTCCCTATGAGGTAAAACAGTGCCTATGAGGAGAACTATGACCTTTCAGATAAGATCAAATATGGTGACCTGTTTATATATCTTGAGGTCATCAGTACGATTTCCTATCTCTCCCTCAGTTTGGTTTAAAAAGAGTTCTTCCCATTTTCCATTCATATGGAAAAATAAGTCTAGCTATAAAATCACTTCATAGTTTAATCTCTAATTTTTTAGTTATGTTATTCGGTCCTCTATATTGCAGCTAGGCATTATTACATAAAAAGTCAGGTAGTCCTTTTATAAGGTCTGGGGATGAAACTGTATATCACAGTGGAGAGTGCTACAGAACAGTCAACTTCCCTTCTGGAAGAGAAAAGAGAAATGAGGCAGTGAGTTGGGCCTCACTGATCACTTAGCTTGACTTCCCAGGGTTTTAAATTTAACTGGTGTTCAACCAGTGTTCACTGCATCGCCTGACTTAGAGAAATCTGCCATCATTAGGCTTCCGGATTTTCACCATGTAATCGGTGAGTTATGGGCCTGTGTTGCTGCGTTTAACTAGTATTACTGTGTAACCCATAAGTTTATACTAGAACTTACCATGTAACTCAAAAGTGAGTTTTGGGATTTATGTAGTAAGTTTTTGGCTTTCTGGATTTTCACTGTGTAGCATATGGAGACTAGAGCTTTCTTGGGCTCCTGGAACACAGTTCTCTAGTATCTGCTGCATAACAGTCTCCAATAAGTCTCTTTGGGAATACTTTCTCTGCTTTGGCTGGACCTCTGTTTGATAAACATTTTGAATTAGCAATGCCTAGCTATATTCAGTATTACCTGGATGGAGACTTTGTCAGTCCCCCTTCAAAGAATCTGGCTTCCAAGCCAGAGGCTTGGAGCAGCTGAAAAGAAACATACTTATAACTGAAGTTTAGTATCATTTCCCATCTTGGCAACATTTTTAATCCAAATAGTCCAATTGGTTATTATCTCTGCAAGATGAGACATTTTGACATTTACCGGGGCCCATCTAGAAATAACAAAGTCCAGAGAATTTAGAACTTTGATGTTCAGAAAGTCTTAAAGATATCAAGAGAACTTAAAAGTATCTGGTAAAAATGAAATTCCTTTTTTTTTAAACATTTATTTCATAAATATAAATTTCCAAAGCACAGTTTATGGATTACAATGGCATTTTCCACCCCATAACTTCCCTCCCACCCGCAACCCTCCAATCTGTTTCCTCACCCATTACATTCTCATCAAGATTCATTTTCAATTATCTTTATATACAGAAGAACAATTCAGTATATACTAAGTAAGGATTTCATCAGTTTGCACCCACACAGAAACACAAAGTGTAAAATACTATTTTAGTACTAGTTATAGCATTAATCCACATTGTACAACACATTAAGGACAGAGATCCTACATGAGGAGTAAGTGCACAGTGATTCCTGTTGTTGACTTAACAAATTGACACTCTTGTTTATGGCGTCAGTAATCCACCTAGGCTCTTGTCATGAGTTTCCAAGGCTATGGAAGCCTCTTGAGTTCGCCAAATGTGATCTTATTTAGACAAGGTCATAGTCAAAGTGGAAGTTCTCTCCTCCCTTCAGAGAAAGGTACCTCCTTCTTTGATGGCCCCGTTCTTTCCACTGGGATCTCACTCGTGGAGATCTTTCATTTAGGTCATTTATTTTTGACAGAGTGTCTTGGCTTTCCATGCCTAAAATACTCTCATGGGCTCTTCAGCCAGATCTGAATGCCTTAAGGGCTGATTCTGAGGCCAGGGTGCTATTTAGGACATCTGCCATTCTATGAGTCTGCTGTATATCCTGCTTCCCATGTTGGATCATTCTCTCCTTCTTAATTCTATCAGTTAGTATTAGCAGACACTAGTCTTGTTTATGTGATCCTTTTGACTTTTAATCCTATCATTATGATCAATTATGAACAGAAATTGATCACTTGGACTAGTGAGATGGCATTGGTACATGCCATGACACCTTGATGGGATTGAATTGTAATCCCCTGACACGTTTCTAAGTCTACCATTTGGGGCAAGGCTGATTGAGCATGTCCCAAATTAAACATCTCCTCCCTCTCTTATTCCCACTCTGATATTTAACAGGGATCACTTTTCAGTTAAAATTTAAACACCTAAGAATAATTGTGTGTTAATTAAAGAGTTCAATAATAGTATTAAGTAGAACAAAAAAATACTAAAATGGAGAAAGTATTACATTTTACATCAACAAGGGCTGATCAAGTCACTGTTTCTCATAGTGTCCATTTCACTTCAACAGGTTTCCTTTTTGGTGCTCGGAGAACATATGATATTTGTCCCTTTGAGACTGGCTTATTTCACTCAGCATGATGCTTTTTCCAGATTCCTCAATTTTGTTGCAAGTGACTGGATTTCATTTTTGACTGCTGTATAGTATTCCTTAATGTGTTGTCTAATGTGCAGTGATGCTATAACTAGTACTGAAACAGTATTTTTACACTTTGTGTTTCTGTGTGGGTAGAAACTGATGAGATCTTTACTAATTATACACTGAATCGATCTTCTGTATGTAAAGATAATAGGAAATGAAAAAAAAACCTGGTGTTAAATTGGAAATGGCATAGAAAATTAATTAATTTAAAAAATATATTATGTAGGATCCCTGTCTTTAATGTGCTGTACACTGTTATTTAATGCTATAACTAGTACTCCAACAGTATTTTTTTCACTTTGTGTTGCTATATGGGGGCAAGCTGTTGAAATCTTAACCTAATATATACTAAACTGATCTTCTGTATATAAAGAGAATTGAAAATGAATCTTGATGTGATTGGAAGGGGAGAGGGAGCGGGAAAAGGGGAGGGTTGCATGTGGGAGGGAAGTTGTGGGAGGGGGGGAAGCCATTGTAACCCATAAGCTGTACTTTGGAAATTTATATTCATTAAATAAAAGTTTAATAAATGAAAAAAAAAGAGTACATGTCCCATAATTTCTTTATCCAGTCTACTGTTGACGGGCACTTAGGTTGATTCCACGTCTTAGCTATTGTGAATTGAGCTGCAATAAACATTAAAGTGCACACAGCTTTTTTGTTTGCCAATTTAATTTCTTTTGTATAAATTCCAAGTAGTGGGATGACTGGGTTTTATGGTAGGGTTGTATTCAGGTTTAAGAGATAGGCCAAGGACCTTAATAGACCTTTTTCAGAAGAGGAAATCCAAATGGCCAACAGACACATTAAAAAAAATGTTCAGGATCAGTAGCAATCAAGGAAATGCAAATCAAAACCACAATGAGGTTTCACCTCATCCTGGTTAGAATGGCTCACGTACAGAAATCTAGCAACAACAGATGCTGGAGAGGATGTGGGGAAAAAGGGACACTAACCCACTCTTGGTGGGAATGCAAGCTGGTAAAGCCACTATGGAAGTCAGTCTGGAGATTCCTCAGAAACCTGAATATAACCCTACCATACAACCCAGCCATCCCACTTAAAATGGAATTCCTTAACATTGTGAAATGATATCATCCATTTAGTCAGGGAGATTTCAACAATTTTAGACCAGATTTAATAATAATGATAAAGTGACAAAATATTCTTAAGACTCAATGCCTTTTACCAATTAGAACTTAACAGACAGTAGAAAACAAAATGGATTACCTCAACAGAACACTAAATCTGTACCTCTGGTCATCAAATAAATCAGATTTAAAAACCGAGAATATAAGAGCACACAGAATCATAACATAACTTGGGACAGTTTACCAGAGTTAGAAAAGAGCTTATAGGCCCGAACTCTAAAAATGGCACAGAGTAACCAAGTAAGCATAAAGTGTTAAAAGGAGACATTCCAGCCCGCGCCATGGCTCAATAGGCTAATCCTCCACCTTGCGGCACTGGCACACCGGGTTCTAGTTCCGGTCGGGGCGCCGGATTCTGTTCCGGTTGCCCCTCTTCCAGGCCAGCTTTCTGCTGTGGCCAGGGAGTGCAGTGGAGGATGGCCCAAGTGCTTGGGCCCTGCACCCCATGGAAGACCAGGAGAAGCACCTGGCTCCTGGCTTTGGATCAGTGTGGTGCGCTGGCCGCAGTGCACTGGCTGTGGCGGTGCAGGGTGAACCAAAGGCAAAGGAAGACCTTTCTCTCTGTCTCTCTCTCTCTCTCTCACTATCCACTCTGCCTGTCAAAAAAAAAAAAAAAAAAAAAAAAAGAAAGAAAGAAAGAAAAAGAAAAGGGAGACATTCCAGTTTTTGCAAAAACAGGTTTTAAGATTTAAGATTGAGACCATTTCCAGGTATTTATTAACATATTAAAACCGATTTTTTTGAAAACTTTATTGCTATAACAGATGATCAGACTTTAATCTTAGGTCAGTGTAACTTTGGCATTAACATTCAACTTGTAGAAAACTCTGTAAACAATATTTTTAAATCATGAACTTTTCTTCTTTTTTTTGTTTTTTTTTTTTTTTTTTTTGACAGGCAGAGTGGACAGTGAGAGAGAGAGAGAGTCTAGAGACAGAGAGAAAGGTTTTCCTTTGCTGTTGGTTCACCCTCCAATGGCCGCCACGGCTGTCGTGTTGTGGCTGGCGCTGCGCGCTGATCCGATGGCAGGAGCCAGGTGCTTATCCCGGTCTCCCATGGGGTGCAGTGCCCAAGCACTTGGGCCATCCTCCACTGTACTCCCTGGCCACAGCAGAGAGCTGGCCTGGAAGAGGGGCAACCGGAACAGAATCCGGCGCCCCGACTGGAACTAGAACCCGGTGTGCCAGTGCCACAAGGCGGAGGATTAGCCTAGAGAGCCGCAGCGCTGGCCTGAACTTTTCTTCTAAGATTTATTCCTCTCAAACTTTTTGTAATTTGCTCATATCTTCTGAATCTTACTTAAACTTTTTCGTCTTTTCCATTCTAGTCTAGAGTACACTAGTCATTAAGATTACAAACCATGTCCTTTGTTTGTTTAAAAAGTCTCTTTCCTTCTTAAACTTTCTTAGCAAGAACACATTTTTATACTTTTGACCTTTTTCCATCTGTTAATTTAACAATCCATTCTCCCTTACAGAATTTAAGATACTGAAATTACACATGTCACCTTCTCCTGAGTTTTATTTAGCAAGGATGCCTAGATGACTGCGATATTAATGAATGCCACATAATTATCTGAATCATTTTTATGGTCAAAATTACACTTGCATGTTCTTAAGTAACTGTTAAGGGTAACACCTCCTGAGCAGTAAACACAGACTGTTAACAACTTTGAAAATATCCTCATCCTTTTTTTTAAAGATTTATTTATTTATTTGAAAATCAGAGTTATACACAGAGAGAAGGAAATGCAGAGAAAGAGAGATAGAGATAGAGAGAGAGAGAGGTCTTTCATCTGCTGGTTCACTCCCCAATTGGCCGCGATGGCCAGAGCGGCACTGATCTGAAGCCAGGAGCCAGGAATTTCTTCTGGATCTCCCACGTGGGTGCAGGGGCCCAAGAATTTGGGCCATCTGCTGCTGCTTTCCAAGGCCATAGAAAAGAGCTGGATCAGAAGTGGAGCAGCCAGGACAGGAACCTGCGCTTATACTGGATGCCGGCACTACAGGCGGTGGCTTTACCCATTATACCACAGTGCCAGTCCCATCTTCATCCTTTTAAGAGAAAAATTTAAAGCACATAAAAGACACACTTAAACCAAGCAAACTAAGTGAATGAAAGGGCATTTGGATAAACCAATTTTTTTAAGCAATCTGTATTGGCTTACTTTAGTTAACAATAAAGGTTTACATACAGAAAGTTTACTCTCATTTTTATAAATCCACTCTAGTTGGAAAGTAGAAACATGAATACAACATAGATTTGGCATCATTTTACATTTACACCTTTCAATGTGCTTTACATAATCTTAATTGAATCAAACAACTTATTTCAACAAATTGAGAATCTCAGCCTTTGAGAGTTCCAGGGATCTGACTGGAAGTCCCAAAATCAGAAGACTCAGTTTGAAAGTTAAATTGTCAGAGTCAAATTGCTTAGCCAAAATAAAATGGTACATTTAACCTGAGTATTTTAACCAAAGCTGTTCTAGATCTGATCAAAGTTAAGGCAATCGCTCAAATATTACAAATAGGTTGATGTTATAAACTACTCTGAGATGCAGTTCTCCCAGTCAAGACCCAGTACTGGCAACAGAAACGCATGAACCCTTCAAGACGCATGAAAACTCTCATTAGCTAAGTCATTTACAGTAGCACAGAAAAAAGCTGATTATCAGCATATGAGCCCATTACTTTGGGAGTGAAATACATCATGAAACAAAGTAGCAGAGAATCAGTCTCCTGTAGTCAAAAGCGAAAGGAAAACGTTTCTATCAACTGCATAGAAGCCCATCCATCAGGTGGGAAAGGGTTAATGGATTAAGGTTTCTCCCTAGATTAGGTGGCCTGATGCAGTTCTCCTCCCCTCTCCTAGGGAGGAGGGCTATTGAATTGTTGATGCAGAAGAGGAAAAAGCTAGAGAGATTTCTGTCTGTGCCTGCCTGGGTGTAGCAAGGCATTTTGACTGGAAGAGAGCACAGGGAAAGGCCATGGTGCCTAGTTTAAAGGGAAGACTGGCCATGGGATTGGACAAGTACTCAGAATCTCCTACTGCTCATGATTGCTCACTATCTAGTTGTCTGAGTTTACCTGGAGGACCAGTATTAGCCTAGATCAAAGCGAGTGTAGCAGTTGGCAGTGCGACCAGGCATCCCTGCAAGAGAGAGGCAAGGTTCTTGGTTCACAGTCTGGACACCAGAAAACCAGAGAGAGCTCAGGGTATCTCCAGGCCCTTCCTCATTGCCCTCCCTTGTTACAATTTCTCTAGAGTTTCTGCCATGGTGTAGTCATGGTGGGGCATGGGGTGAGGGAGGGGTCTAGGACTCTGCATTCTCACAGAGCTGTGGAATGCCAAGAGATTAACAGTTGGGAAGATATATAGACCTGGATGAAGTTTTTTTTTAATCCTTTATTGATCCTTTAGTGAATACCCCTCATGTGTTTCTTTGTGGAATCCCTTTGTGGTTACCACAAATGTCATCAGAGAGAAGTCAAGTCATGGGGTTCTTGTCTTTACACAAAAAAGAATTCAGGCATGAGACAGAGAGCAAAGTAACAAGGTTTTAATGGGGATAGGGCATCCATCAGAATGGAAGGAAAGAGAGTGCCCAGTCACTCAGACTAGGGGGAAAGCAAGGTTATATGGTTGAATGGAAAGAATATACCTGGCAGGACAGGTGGGTGTCTCAGTGGAGAGCAGAGAGCTGAGAGCCTAATTCATTTCATTTATACTGCTAAGCAATACACATTTTCTTCATTCCAAATAGTCATCAGATTTTAGGTCTTTGACTTCTGTTGATTTGTTCCAATGAATGACCAGATGATTCTACCAATTAACACTTTCACTTTTCATTTTAAGTGTTTATCCAAAAGGCAGAATGAGAGAGAGAGAGAGAGAGAAAGGGAGAGAGAGAGAGAGAGAGAGAGAGAGAGAGAGAGAGAGAGAGAGAATATGAATCTTTTATTTGCTGGTTTGCTTTCAAATGCCTGCAACAATTAGGATTGAACCTACCAAGCCCAAGCCAAGAGCCCAGTACACTATCCTGGCTTCCCACTTGGGTGTCAAAGGCCCAAGCATTTAAGATATAATGTGCTGCTTTCCCAAGGGCATTAACAGGCAGCTGGATGAGAATTAGAGCTGCCAGGACTTGAACCATCTCTTTGACACAGGATGCTGGTGTTGCAAGTGGTGGCATAACTCATTGTGCCACAATCCCAGCCCTAGCATTTCCACATCCCCTCAAATATTCTCTTTATTTTTTTCCACTTTTCATAGATGAAACCAAGTGTACATTTTCTTATTTGCTTGCCCATGATCCATTCACAATGGATCACAATGGAGATCATTGTAACATTTGTATTCTTTGTATTTTTATTGGACAAAGATATTTTCATGATTGCAAATTCTGTGACTATGTCATTTAGCTGAGGCTCCTGTACCTTTATTATGTAACTTGAAAATGTTATTAACACAGTTTCTTTCTCATCATTTAAACTTTAAAGCTGGTTTAATTCCTCAATACACTATTGAAATCACTTATTATAAATGCTTGCTATAATGACTTTAAAATTTTCAAAACCAATTGTGTTGTCTCATTTTCACCTATATTAAAGGCTGTGTGTGATGGGACAATGTTGACTCATCAAACCTCAATCTATATATTTTTTAATTCTAATCAAAATCTATTTGGGTTTTTTAAAAAGGCTATAATCACAGAACACAATATAGCAATAATATAGCACTTTATCTGTTAGCATGGCAAAAATTAGGCAACAGAATTGCCAATCATTGACAGAAGTATGTAAATATGTGAATCGTCAGGCATTGCTGAAGGGAAGGTAAGTTATTGTAGTCATTTTGGAGAGTAATCTGGCATAATTTAAAGTAAGTCTATTCTAATATAGCAATCCAGCTACTGGATATATATCCCAAAATATTTCCCACACAGCTTCTTCAGAGAACCTATACAAGGTTGTTGATTGTTTTATGTGCAGTAGTGGAAATTTTGAAGTAATCTGGATATTTGTCAGGAAGAGATTGAACAGATCAAGTGGAGCTGGTTTAAGGAAGTCAAGCTCTTCTTTGTATTCTGGCATCTGCTGTGCATGTTTACAAGCTGTTCCCTAGTCAGGGGTTCAAACCTGGACAATGTAGTTCTGTGAGGCTAAGGGAAATATTCTGTGGGGGATGCAACTGTGAGTCCTTGGCAATCTGCATTTCTAGTCGTTGGGAAATGAATGTATAAACTATGAAGAGGAGATTTTGGTAAAACACTCTATCATTTACTAAACTATACACTGAAAACATACTTCAAATGTAGTTAACTTTCCTCAGGTCCACCACTGCCATGCTGACTTAATACTTCATCTTACCTCACCTTACATATTGCCATGATATTTTCACTAGTCTTTGAGTCTACATCCATATGCCTCTGCTGTAGCTTATCCACACAGTACCTTGTGAAATTCTTCTAAAATATATGAAAGCATGCTCAAAACTCACCTGTAGCTTCCCCCGTATACCAAGACTAATAGAAAAAGTCCTTAGCATGGCCTTTACCACCCTTAATGGTCAAGGCCATATATATGTTTTCTGACTTTATCTCCCACGTCTTCCTCCTGTTTGTTATATTCCATTTACAGTTGCTTGTAGTTCCTCAAACATCTTAAGCACAGTCATATATCATGGTATTTTACATGTAATTTGATTTTATTTTTTAATGTCTTATAACACATCTACATAGCTCACTCCCTGTTGCTATGTAGACATATAATTATGGCCCATCAGAGATGACTTCGATGACCAACATATATAAAATAGAATTCTAGCTGTGTCATTTGCCAACTTCTTTCTTCTTTTTTCCCCTACAATACTATTCACTTATTCTGTATTACTTGGTTTATTATTTCTTCCTGACCATTAGAATGGAAATTCCATGGAGTTGAGAAAGTTTATCTTTTCTCTACTCTGTGAGTTTAGTGCTTTGATTGATATTAGATGCTCAAAAACTTTACCAAAGCATGAGTGAAATGGTAAGACAATTTTTTTAAAAAAATGTTAATTTATTTTTATTTGAAAGACAGAAAGAGAGGAGAGGGAAAGAGAGGGAAGGGGAGGTGAGGAGAGAGGAGGAGAAGATAAGAGAAGGGAGGAGAGAAGAGGAAAGGAGAAATGTTTCATTCCCAAAATGCCAACAATAGCAAGGGTTGGTCCAAGCCAAAGTGAGGAGCCTGAAACTCAGTCCAGGTTTCCCATGTCATTGGCAGGAACCCAACTACTTGAACCATAAGTTCTGCTGTCCAGGGTACATAATAATGGGAAGCTGGAATTGAAAAAGAGGAAAGACTTGAACTCAGATACTCTGATATGGGATGTGGGCATCCCAAGTAGCAACTTAAACATGGTACCTATTGTCTACTTCCAGATTTTAAACAATTTTTATGCAGAAATTTTAAAGTTTTTTCTATATTCTGGAATGTCTTATGAAAGGGAGGCTAACTATGGGAATGCAGTTCTGACGCCATCATAGAACTTTCTTTGGACCATAATTTGCCAATTTACTGAAGAATCATGCTTACTTTTTACAAAAAATCAATCTCTACCCCCTGCCTATGCAGATAAACTACATTCCCAAAGATTCCATTCAAATGTATGTTGCCATGTGTGCAGAAATGATATATGACATGTTAGGTCTAACACTTTAAGATGTGGATTTGCTCCCTACAAGCTCTTTCTCCTTTTATTAGCTATAGGCAAATGAGAAAGAGGCCTAATGATTACAAAATTGGAAAAGAAATGTTTCTGGGATATTGAAATGTCATATGCAAGACAGCCATCTTATTTTTAAGATTGATTTATTTATTTGAGAAATTCAGAGTTACACAGGGAGAGAAAAAGAGGCAGAGAGACAGAAAGAGAGAGAGACAGAAAAAGAGAGAGAGACAGAGAGAGAGAGGTCTTCCATCCACTGATTCACTCCCCAATTGACCACAACAGCAAGAGCTGTGCTGATCCAAAGCCAGGAGCCAGGAGCTTCTTCTGGGTCTCCCATGTGAGTGCAGGAGCCCAAGGACTTGGACCATCTTCTACTGCTTTCCCAGGCCATAGCAGAGAGCTGGATCGGAAGTGCAGCAGTTAGGACTTGGACCTGCGCCCATATGGGATGCCAGCACTGGAGGCGGCAGCTTTACCTGCTACACCACAGTGCCGGCTCCATGAGACATCTTTAAACAAGAAATATCCATGTGTACTGCTACATCAATGTGGAATGAACTATTGTGTTTAAAATATGATACGATTTGGGAGGATCTACTTGTTATAGAAGTTAAACCTACAGTAACTGTAGTAGTTTGTAAATGTTCTCATAATAAAGTACTACAACCTCAGTGGAATAAGCAACAGAAAAAATATTTTCTCAGAATCCTGGAGGCTAAAAATGTAAGATCAAGCTGATAGCATGGTTACTTCTTTTTGAGATCACCATGAAGACTGTTCCATATCTGTTCCCTACCTTCTCCTGGTTTGATGGTAATACATGGCATTCCCTGGCTTATAGATTGCATTCTTCTTGTTTTTCTACATCAGTTTCCTTCCATTCGTGTCTCCTTTTCATGTTTTTTTTTTGGTTGTTGTTGTTAACAAGGACACCTGGCATACTGGATCAGGTCGCACTCTCCTCCAATATATCTCACCATATCTAATTGAATCTGAAATGAATCTATTTCCAAACAATGTAAAATTTGGAGGTACTTGGTTTAGGAACTCAACATGAGATTTTTTAGGAGAGGAGCAAATTCAATCTATATTTCAAAAAGGACATGTGACCCTGAAAGCACCTCGAGTTTACTCCAGTGATATTGATTTCAGAATTATTGCTTCTTGTGATAGAATAGATTTCTGCTGTTTTAAATCAATGACTTTGCTAATTTTGTTGCAGTAGGCACAGGAAACTCATACACATTTACCAATTATATCTACTAAATAAGGATCATATCTACATCAGTTTTTCATTGTTAATATTAAATCATGTTATGCATGAAAGAGTTCTTAATAAAGCCAACTACATATCGAGTTCTTCATAAATGGCTGCTATCATTACAATAATAGCTATTATTAATTCTGGACATGATTTCTTGGGGACATGTTTTTCAAATGAAACTGAGGTGAATAGTATGATTGGAGTTGAGTGCATTTGCTCATTAGCAGGTGAGGTAAAGAGTTTAGTAAGGGTGTGAATTAATGTGAGAAGTTGATCTTGAACTAGAACTTGGCATCAGTAGCCATCAATCACTTTCCTGCCTACATCATCAGTCTTTCTACTATTATTCTGTCTTATCCTAGCTGTGGGCATGGTAAAGAAGGATATGAGAATCATGGAGGAGTAGGAATGTTATAGGATGTAGGGAGTATTTCACTACAAGGAAATCTGGACAACTCCAGTTAAGAATTGTTGCCTGTAAGTATGTAAGGACACACAGAATTTAATTCCATGGGAGTCGGAAGATATAGAAAGCATTTTTATTGACAAGAAAACATGTTAAATTATTGGCAAAAAAGACACTTTGGTCTGCAACACTTTTCCAGATTCAAAGCATTCATATTTCGTCTTAGTGTTCTTTTGTCAATGTACTGTATTAATAATTTAAAGGAATGATCATTGCAAGGAAAAATTGTGCTTGTCTGTTTTTTTAGTGACATTAATTGCTACCAAATTACAGCATTTCTTTGTAAAAGGTGAATGTTTTAATGTTGCTGTATGTCCTAGGGAAAGAATAAATCATATTTGGATAATATCTTGTTTTCAGAAAATGAATGCTATTCCAAACCAACAGTGACATAAAATTCTATATATAGCGTGCTAGTTGCCAAGATTTGAACTCAATGAATTGTGACCTGAATTAGTAAGCAGTGATTGTGTCTAATAAATAGAAGACTTTTCATCATGTTAATGGGTTGTTTTCGAGCATCAAGTAATTTCACTCTTCCCTGACCCCTTCTTCTTCCACCAACATATAGGTCAGAGCTCATAGAGCTGTACATATGTGAAATAAGACGATGAAATAAAATTCAAGCTACGATGACAACAATAAAATAGGCAGTGACATAGACCATTAATGAGACCATTTCTCATATTCCTAGTCTTCTAATATTTCAGAATGAGGTCAACAAAATACTGAAACATAAGTCAGAAGGCCTAAATTAATATTTTTAGGTCTACAATTAGCTTACTATGTGGCATGAGACAAATCAGTTTTCCTCTATGAACCCCAGTTTTCCAATTTTTAAAATGACATGGTAGACTACATGATCTCTGGTAGTGCTTTCAGGATCCAATATTTCTTAATCTGTATAAATTGGATATTAGGTTTTCTTCCAGATGCTTTTTACATCCCAGATGTAAACTGGCAAAACCTCTTGGTCACAAAATTTAATGGGCCTTAATTTACCAAAAGAGCCTTTTCTGCATGTTTTCCAAAATTTGATGGCCAGCAATTTCATTACTGGCTGCCTTTTTCTTCGTTTTTACTACAGCATATGGTCATCAGTTGTACTTGGCAGTCAATGAGCCACGAAAGAGTCATTGTCATAGAACACTTACTGTCCATACTCAGGTTTGCACAGTACAGTTCTATTCCATACTCGTAGCAGTTTCTCAGCATAGTGGAAGTTTTCATAGAAGTCCATATGTCTAACTGATCTTTCAGAACTTTTAAAATATATGTTTTAAAGGACTCACCATATACATGTTAGCTATTTCTCCACTGTGCTCAAAGACATCAATGGAATCTTATGGTGATGTGAAATGTGCAAACTCTTTAAGTTCACAGGAATCTTTATGTTATAACATGACCTATGATAATATTTCCTACTTCATTTCTCGCCACATCTCCCACCCTGCACTGCTCTTTCCACAGAAATATACTCTGCTTACACTAAATTACTTTTGGCTAATCAAACACATCATACTGAACTTTTATCTTCCTGTTTTATTATGCACACACATTGTTCCTTCTATGTAGAATGCCCCATCCTTACCATATCAGGACTCTGCACAAAGATCACCTGTATGGTCTGCCTGTCTGTCTTTTTTTAAAATATTTTATTTTTATTTATTTGAAAGACAGATTTACAGAGAGAGGTAGAGATGACAGAGAGGTCTTCCTTCTGCTGATTAACTCCCCAGATGACCATAAGGGCCAGAGCTGTGCTGATCCAAAGCCAGGAGCCAGGAGCTTCTTCTGGGTCTCCCATGCAGGTACGGGGCTCAAGGACTTGGGCCTTCTTCTACTGCTTTCCCACGCCATAGCAGAGAGCTGGATTGGAAGAGGAGCAGCTGGGACTAGAACCTGTGCCCATATGGGATGCCAGCACTTCAGACCAGGGCTTTAACCCTCTGCATCATAGCACCAGCCCAAAACCTGTATGGTCTTTCTTGATTTGGGGTAGTTAAATAATTGCAAATGTATATCTGGCCTTCTTTCACTTTATTATTTTTTGTCCTACAGGAGACAGAAAATGAGAAGTGTAGCTCTTTTTTAAATTGACTATGCCTACTACCTAGTACAGAACCTGTTATAGTGGGTACTCAGTAGAAGTGTGCTGAATTATTAAACAATGATGAATGAGATGGAAAGCATAGTGCCTGGTCCTAAGGATTTTATAGTCTAGTGTACTTTAGGCATACTGCACACTTTATTATGTAAAGATCTATAATAGAGTTACAAACAATTACTGTGGAGTCAAAAATATGCTGATTATGGAGATTCGAGAATTATATGGCATCCTAGATATCGAATTAAGTAATGAGATTTTGCTTGAATATTACAAGTGTCATGGACTCATTGCTTTAGATTGTAGACTATGTATCTTTGGATATTATATCACAGTTCTGATTCATAGCGACTTTGAATCAAACAGAATTTTTTTTTTCTCTTAGATAATTTTCAGGCATGTTGTACTAACCTCATATTAAAAATAGATTAAGTGGGTTACCATGTTTTGTGGCTAAATATGTTATTGAATTTGAAGTTCATTTAAAATTTTGATGTTGTCTCTACAATATGCATATCTTCCTTGTTCTGTGTTAGCAGAATCCAAATTTCTTAAATTATTTTCCCTCAGGGAAATGAATATTATCTGTAGCTGGGAGCTAAATCATGATTAGTGGAAATCAATCAGTTTGTTTTAAAGGGCAATAATGTAGCCCATTTATGGATCATGAGATATGAGAGAAGCTCAGCTGAGACTTTCAGAGAAAAGTTTCTGTGCTCATAAATATAAATGCAAGAAAGAAAAGCCCTTGTTCTTCCACAGGAAATTGTTGAACTTAACATGTGATGTATGAGTCTACAATTATCATCTGAAAAGTATTGGGGAACTAACCTAAAAAGAGGTCCATGTAGTGAGAATGGAAAACCCAAGCAGCGTAGACAATCTTCTTCTAAGATAATTTATTGTAAGGGATAACTTCCTTGTGGTATATGACTTTGAGTTGAATTATTTGTTACAACTGAAAGTATACTGTCATATATTAGGATTAACCGATGGACTGAAAGAAAAGCACTGGATTGCTCCGAGAAGACTAAGGCTGGCATCTCAGAAATCAGCCATAAAGCAGACTTTGTACAGTTTCTCAGTGATCAGCCGCACATGCAATTTTCCCACATGCAGCTTTGTCTTCCACAATGAAGTGAAAACTGTACAGGTATAGCCCCATCTTATTCTATTATTCTCTAGAATGGGATTGTACTTTGCATAGCAACTTTGGAAATGAATGTAAGTTTTTTCAGAACTATAGGAAAGAAAAACTTGGGGACACTGGAGATGTTTTAAGAATATTGAGGTGGGCTGGCACTGTTGCATAGCAGGTAAAGCCGCTGCCTGCAGTGTTGCAATCCCATATGGATGCCGGTTCAAGTCCCAGCTGCTCTGCTTCCGATCTAGCTCTCTCCTATAACCTGGGAAAGCAGCCGAAAATGACCCAAGTGCTTGGGCCCCTGCACCTGTATGGGAGACCCTGAAGAAGATCCTGGCTCCTGGCTTCGGATTGGTCCAGCTCTAGCTGGCCATTGCAGACATTTGGGGAGTGAACCAGTGTATCTAAGACCTCTGTCTCTCTCCGCTTTTACCCCTCTGTAACTCTGCCTTTCAAAAAATTAAATAAGTCTTTAAAAAAGAAAAGAAAATATTGAGGACCCATTTTCCTGAACAGAAGAGCTGTATCTGCAGATTAAAGGGGATTACCATGGGTGAAGCATAATTAATGAAATATAACCCACATATACAATAGTTTTGTGAACATTTCTGATTTTTGAGGATAAAAAAATTGTACAGCATCAAAACAGAATATCAGATTACCTACAAATGTGAAAAACTTAGGATGCCCTCATAAATGCCTCTGGAAAAGAGTATCTGAAAAAAAATAAACTGGCCATCTGAGACATGATTAAAAGTATAGGAATAAATTGAATTTAATATGTGTGATTATAAAACAATGAAAATATAATTCTTGAAAAAAAACATAAACGATGGGAAAATAATGTAATAATATGAAACTGGGACACAATTTCCAGATCACAGCAACAAAAACTGGGAGGTATGAGATCTTAGGAAGGGGAAGTTGGTGAAAAAAATGACTGTGCTAATTTCCTCAACTTACCCTGGGAAATCTTTAGAAGTGGTTTATTTTTAGTGTTTGTAATTAGAGAAATGGGGTTTAAGTATTTCAAAAGTTAAAGTAATAACTATTTGAAATAAAAACTTTCTTCCTACCTTCTAAATTAATTGGGAAAGGGAGAAAACCACAAGAAATAATGTATCATAAAATCAAAAGAATGTGGCCTGAAGGCGAGCAGGCACACCTTTAGAAACAGGAAACATATGATTATAAATATATACCATATGTACTCATTAAGTCAGTTCATCTGACTAGTTCAGAATATAAAATCCATATATACATAAAATGCAGTTTACAAAAGCATACTCCAAATAAAATTACTCATTAAGATTAAAAACAAATAGTTGAAGAACATAATAGTAATTTAATTCAAAAGAATCACTGGATTCCCTGTATCAGATATGGTAGACTAATCTGTGAAGTAAAAAATATTCTTTTTTCTCAAGTAACTATACAACCTTATCAAACATTGATCATTTATTAAGCTACAAGAAAGTCATTTAGTTACAAATAGAAATGGTATAGGCATTTTCATCAAAACAAAATTGTATGACAAAAATTTTAATTGCATTTCATAATTATTAGACAATAAGAAAATCAAAACTGAAATGTGAAACATTTATAAAGTGATACTTTTGAGATCAGTATGTATAAGAATTGATAGAATGAGGTCAAAGCTATACCAGCATCTATGTTAGGAGTATTCAAAAAAGATATATAACCTCAAGATACCCACTATTATATTTTAAGAGTCTAACAAGAATTTACAGTTTTCTTCAGCAGTTTTTCCAAGTACCTGCTAATGTTCTTGCCTGACTGCTTATTTTTGCAATCAGTGCTCTTGACACAGACACCACCAATGCAACTGCAATTAATCTTAGAGGTACTATTAGGCACTACTCAATACTCCTATGGTGGCTGATAGGAAGCAGAACTCTCCTCTGGCTCTATTCCACTCAATATCTGAAACCTGGGGGATTCTCTGTTGTTTATTGGTTGTGTTTGCTTCTGTGAACAACTGCTGCATTGAGAGACAGATTAACCTGTGCCATAAGTATTTTAGCTCCCTATCAATCCATTTTCCACATTGCTGCCAAGTTGATATCAATCTAAGCATATCACTTCCCAGTTTAACATTCTTCCTCAGTCTCACATGCTCTATAAAATAAAATTCAAATCTCTTAACTAGGTATGTAGTACTCAACATTTTACACTGTATAAATTTCTCTAGCTGTTCCCATCACTTGGAAATCTCCCCACTTTGCAAAACACTTTACTTTAGCTCTGCTAAAGCACTTGTTATTTCTCGACTTGAAATGACCAATGCTTTAATTATTATGCACAGAATATCATATTAAGATATAGGAAATCTGAGGAAAATGTTTATCAGAAACATGATAAAGAAATAATACCTTAATATGTACAGTTTTGAGAAATCACAGCAAAGGATGGACAAAAGAGCATGAAAAGATAATTAACAGATAAAGCAACAAATTGGTGATAAGCAGCCAAGATATATGGAAAATATTTTTATGAGGACTCAAATAAAAATTATAATTACATGTTTCATCTTATTTCAAATAGTGATTTAAAAAGAACACCAACAGAATGTCTTGCTGTGGAAAGTCACTGTATTGCAATGCTTTTCTAACAAATGAAAGAAAAGTGTTTTGAAGAAGGAACAACTTTTTCTACATTCAATCAGAACACGATATTTTTCTAGTGGCTGTCTCATGCATGACACTTTCTGTATGCCACGTAAGGGTCTAAGAACTTTATATATGTTAAATCCTTTAATCTTCAGAACAAACCCTTTCAGGCAGAACCATAATTTGCTACATTTTATAGATGAAGAAACTGAAGGCCAGAGGTTTTAAGTAACTTGCAATACATCAAATAACTAACAAAGGTTGGAAACAAAGTTGGCCTGTAACAGTGTTACTATAATGTCTTCCCTTTTGGCCACTATGCTATGAGTTGTATATATTTGCAGTTTTGAGAGATAGGGTGTTTGTGTTTTCATTGTATATCATAAATACAGACAAGTTGCATTCAGTGCCACGATTTATTAAACAATTCTATGGCTAACATTGGGCTGTGCTCTTATTACAATCATATGAAGTAGATAATTATTAATTCCAGTGTGCAGTTGAGGAAAATGAGGCCTACCGAGTTGATGTAGCATGCTCATAGTCATTCACATGGCAAGTGACTAAGCCAGGATTTGAATCAGATGTGTTATGCCCCAAGATCTCAAGTTATTCACTGCCTTGTAATACTAGAGCACATGTATTAACATATACATATTTATAAGTCCAATCACATCTCTACACTCATCCAAACGCTCCAGCTCCAGTCTCTTCTTGCAACACTTGGAATGAAACCCAAATTCATTACTGTGGCCTGAAGGGCCTTCTATCTCCTGGCCTTTGCCTGTCTCTCCAACCTCTCTCCTGCTACTCTTCTCCTTGCTGTACTTTGGTCAAAAGTGTCTCCTTGCCTTTACCTGAACACACCAGATGAACATCTATTTTAGTGAGAATGTGCATTTTCCTTTGCTTCAATAACTTTTGCATCCAATATTTGCATGGATCACTCCTTCACTTCCTTCTCGGGTCTGATTCACTCTTACCTAATTAGCAAGGATTTCTCTGACTGCCATCTCTCTAAAACTGTGGCCTTCAGCACTTTCTACATCCTTTTATTTTTTTTTCCTGTTATGTATCATTCTCAGACACTTATAAACTTGTTTGTTTAGTATGTATACAGCTCATCAGATTGTAAATGTGGGAAGACAAGATTTTGCTTTTTTCACATTCCATCCTAAGTGTTTAGATCGGAAGTTGAAAATTTATTCTGCAAAGAGCCAAATAGTAAATGCTTTAGGACTTGTGAGTCATTTAGCCTCCCTCCTACAACTGTAGAACTCTGCTATTGTAGTATGAAACCAGCCATAGACAATGCATAAATCAATGAATGTGAACATGAGAAACCTGTGTTTCCACAGGCAATAAGCTGGATTTTCCAGATGGGATATAGTTTCATAGTTTTGGCACCTCCTGGTCTAGAACACTACCTGGTTGACACTCAATACATGGTCTTGGATATATGTATCTATATAATATACATATGTACAGATACTCATTCCCTCCATGTATATGTACTTATGAATTTGTCCATATATGTGTCTGCACAGAAAGGTTACTAGAGGGAATCAAATCAATATATATCAGGCATTTGCCATAGTGGTAAAGAAGCCCACATCCCATATCATAGTGCCTAGGTTCTAGTCTTGGTTCCTCTCTCTGGTCCTTCTTCCTGAAAAGTCAGACCCTGCAAGGCAACAGGTGATGGCTCAAGTAGTTGTGTCCCTGCCATCTATGTGGGATAATTAGATTGAGTTTCTGTATCCCTGGATTGGCTTCATGCCCCTTGAGGTCACTTGGGGAGTGAACCAGTAGATGAGAGTGGTCTCCCTCTTTCTTTGTCCCTCTACCTCTCAATTCAACAAAAAAGAAAGAAAAGTTTAAAACATCTCAGTATTCACCTCTATGACTATGGCTTTATAAATTTCTCCTGTTTTTTTAAAGATTTATTTTATTTATTTGAAAGACAGAGTTACAGAGAGAGAGGTAGAGAGAGGGGTCTTCCATCTGCTGGTTCACTACCCAGATTGCTGCAATGGCCAGAGCTGCAGTTATTCGAAGCCAGGAGCCAGGAACTTCTTCCAGGTCTCCCACACTGGTGCAGGGCCCAAAGACTTGGGCCATCTTCTATCACTTTCCCAGGCCATAGCAGAGAGCTGGATCAGAAGAGGAGCAGCGGGAACTAGAACCGGCACCAATATGGGATGCCGGCAGTGCAGGCCAGGGCATTAACCCACTGTGCCACAGTGCCAGCCCCTTTTGACTTCTCTAAACTTTTAAAATATGAATTAGTTTGTTTAAGTTTTTCTTAAAATATAATCTAAATACACAAAAATGTGTGATTAATAATTGTACAGACTGAATAAATTTTCCAAGTGGAACACACTTAGCTAATAAACACCCAAATTAAAAAAAAAAGAACAGTATCAATACCATCAGAGATCACTTTCAGTCTTTTGTGCATATTATCCTGACTTCTGATATTGATATGCCTATCTCTGTATTTTATGGAAAGGTAATCATGGCATCTACTCTTTTGCCTTTGAATTCTTTCACTGAAGGTTATGTCTGTGAGATTTATCCACAAAAGCATTTATGGCTGTTCCTTTATTGTCATTGTATAGGATCACATTGTTTGAATTCACAGCATGTGTTGATCATAAGCTGTTAATGTGGATGTGTTCTTTTCATATTTTCCTTTTAGCTTCATTCCATGCAAGAATCCAGAATCCTACATTTAGTAATTTTTAGGTTCAAACATTTTTATAGCACTGAAGTCCAAAGCCTCACCAAACTTGATTTTGTTCATAAAAGCCTAAACTCTTTACAAAGCACAATGAATGGAGGCAGGAGCAGAGTGAAAGGAGTTTATTTGAGAAAGAAAAGATTCTCCTAAATTTGAGAAAGTACAGGAGAGCGGCCTATTAATCCACTCTTCCATAGAGAATTGAGAGTCTTATGCAACTTTGTTTCAAGACCCTAGGAGTCTCCAGAAGAAATGGTCAGAACAACTAAGGACACTGGACCTTCAGGATCATGTATTTTTTGTTTTGTTTCATTTGCTTTCTCAGCATGAAATTAATGTCTGGACTTAAAGAAAGGAGATGGATTTTTTTACCCTGTTTTGGAGGCCTCACAGAAGTCTCCTTTGTTCTGGACAAGCTTTAAGAAGATAAGAAGAGGGGGGAGAGGCCGTGCCTTGGCAAAGCTCGTTAAACTGTCCTCTGCAGCACCAGCATCCCATATGTGCAGACCTTAGTTGGAGTCCTGGCTGTTTCATTTCTCATCAGCTCTCTGCTATGGCCTGGGAAAGCAGTGAAAGATGGCCTAAATACTTGGGCCCCTGCACCTATGTGAGAAGTCTGGAAGAAGCACCTGGCTCCTGCCTTTGGATTGGTTCAACTTTGGCCATTGTGCCCATTTGGGTAGTGAACCAGCAGATGGAAGACCTCTCTCTCACACACAGTCTCCCTCTCTCTCTCTCCCTCTCTCTCTCTCTCTTTCAAATAAATAAATAAATCTTTTAAATAATGCCCATCAACAGTAGACTGGATAAAGAAATTATGGGACATGTACTCTATAGAATACTAGAAAGCAGTCAATAACAATTAAACCCGGTAATTTGCAACAATATGGAGGAATCTGGAAAACATCATGCTGAGTGAAATAAGCCAGTCCCAAAGGGACAAATATCATATGTTCTCCCTGATGGCGACAACTAACTGAGCACCAAAGGGGAAGCCTGTTGAAGTGAAATGGACACTATGAGAAACAGTGACTTGATCAGCCCTTGTCCTGAATGTTGATGTACAATGTAATACTTTATCCATTTTAGTATTTTTTTTGTTGTTCTAGTACTGGTGGTTGAACTCTGTAATTAACACACAATTATTCTTAGGTGTTTAAATTTATCTGAAAAGTGATCCCTGTTAAATCTAAGAGTGGGAATAAGAGAGGGAGGATATGTACAATTTGGGACATGCTCAAGCTGACTTGCCCCAAATGGTGGAGTTAGAAATGTGCCAGGGGATTCAAATACAATCCCATCAAGATGGCATGTACCAATGCCATCTCACTAGTCTGAGTGATCAATTTCAGTTCACAATTGATCACACTGATAGGACTAAAAATCAAAGGGATCACACGAACAAGACTAGTGTCTGCTAATACTAACTGATAGAGTCAAAAGGGAAAAAAATGATCCATCATGGGAAGCGGGATACACAGCAGACTCATAGAATGGCAGATGTCCTAAATAGCACCCTGGCCTCAGAATCAGCCCTTAAGGCATTCGTATCTGGCTGAAGAGCCCATGAGAGTATTGTAGGCATGGAAAGCCAAGATACCATGGAAAAGAAAAAAAAAAAAAAGAAGACCTAAATGAAAGATCTCTGCGAGTGAGATCCCAGTGGAAAGAACGGGGCCATCAAAGAAGGAGGTACCTTTCTCTGAAGGGAGGAGAGAACTTCCACTTTGACTATGACCTTTTCTAAATAAGATCACATTTGGCGAACTCAAGAGGCTTCCATAGCCTTGGAAACTCATGACAAGAGCCTAGGTGGATTACTGACGCCATAAACAGAGTGTCAATTTGTTAAGTCAACAACAGGAATCACTGTGTACTTACTCCTCATGTGGGATCTCTGTCCTTAATGTGTTGTCCAATGTGAAGTAATGCTATAACTAGTACTAAAACAGTATTTTACACTTTGTGTTTCTGTGTGGGTGCAAACTGATGAAATCCTTACTTAGTATATACTGAATTGATCTTCTGTATATAAAGATAATTGAAAATGAATCTTGATGTGAATGGAATGGGAGAGGGAGCAGGAGATGGGAGGGGTTTGAGTGGGAGGGAAATTATGGGGGGAAAGCCATTGTAATCCATAAACTGTACTTTGGAAATTTATATTTACTAAATAAAAAAATAATAATGGAAAATAATAAATAATCAAAAATAGAATGATCACTTTCAAAAACACAAGTTAAGAAGGACATTCAGTTTCCTAGTTTTAAGTCTCTCATATTATCCTTTCTTTGGAAGCATGTGTTTTCTAGCAAAATCAGTGCTCGTGCCCTCCACATTAGTTTTCTGCTTCTTTGGAAAGTGATGGATTGAAAAAAAACAGAAGATGACATCAGCAGGAATCTTATATTCTTTGATCTTCTATTATCAGACAGAAAGAATAGGAATAAATCAGCTTATCATTTAAGTCAAGAAGTAAAAAGCCAGCACCAAGATAAATGTGAAGGAAATGAGAAAAGATTAAATGCCGGATAAACTGATTACATTGCAAACATATGGAGTAGATTGGGTAAATGACTCTAAGAGTTGTTAGGAAGACCGCATAAATGATAGTAACTATAATATTTCCCCCATAAAAATCAGACATCAATTCATTTTTTTAAAAAAGATTTTGTTTATTTATTTTAGAGAGAGAACTACAGACAGAAAAAAGGAGAGACAGAAAGGTCTCCCATCTGCTGGATCACTCCCCAAATGGCCCCAATGGTTATAGCTGCGCCAGTTTGAAGCCAGGAGCCAGAAGCTTTTCCCAGGTTTCCCACGATGTTGCAGGGACCCAAGCACTGGGGTCATCCTCTACTGCTTTCCCAGGCCATAGCAAAAAGAGAGATCAGAAATAGAGCAGCCAGGACACAAACCAGCACCAGTGCCATCAGTGGAGGCTTAGCCTACTATGCCACAGTGCCGGCTCCAGAGAAAAATCAAATCTAAGATTAAGAGTTAATAAGATGTCAGATTTCTCCAAATTTTATATAACTCCAATTAAAACATCAACAATTTTTTTAACTTTTATTTAACAAATATAAATTTCCAAAGTACAGCTTATGGATTACAGTGGCTTTATCCCCCTCATAACTTCCCTCCCACCCGCAACCCTCCCATCTTCCACTCTCTCTCCCATTTCATTCGCATCAAGATTCGTTTTCAATTCTTTATATATACAGAAGCTCAAGTTAGTATATATTAAGTAAAGATTTCAACAGTTTGCACCCACACTGAAACACAAAGTGTAAAGTACTGTTTGAGTATTAGTAATAGCATTAATTCACATTGTACAACACATTAAGGACAGAGATTCTACATGAGGAGCAAGTGCACAGTGACTCCCATTGTTGACTTAACAAATGGACATTCTTGTTTATGGCGTCAGTAATTGCCCTAGGCTCATGTCATGAGTTGCAAAGGCTATGGCAGCCTTTTGAGTTCGCTGGCTCTGATCTTACTTAGACAAGGTCATAGTCAAAGTGGATGTTCTCTCCTCCCTTCAGAGAAAGGTACCTCCTTCTTTGATGGCCTGTTCTTTCCACTGGGATCTCATTTGCAGAGGTCTTTCAATTAGTTTCAATTAGTTGTTTTTTTTTTTTTTTGCCACAGTTTCTTGGCTTTCCATGCCTGAAATACTCTCATGGGCTCTTTAGCCAGATCTGAATCTCTTAAGGGCTAATTCTGAGGCCAGAGTGCTGTTTATGACATCTGCCATTCTATGAGTCTGCTGTGTATCCAGCTTCCCATGTTGGATCTTTCTCTCTTAATCAGTTAGTATTAGCAGACATTAGTCTTGTATATGTGATTCCTTTGACTCTTAATCCTATCATTATGATCAGTTGTGAACAGAAATTGATCACTTAGACTAGTGAGATGGCATTGGTACATGTCATGACACCTCGATGGGATAGAATTGGAATCCCTTGGCACATTTCTAAGTTTACCGTTTATTGTACATCTCCTCCCTCTCTTATTCCCACTCTTAGATTTAACAGGGATCACTTTTCAGATAAATTTAAACACCTAAGAATAATTGTGTGTGAATTACAGAGCTCAACAATAGTATTAAGTAGAACAAAAAAAAATACTAAAAGGGATGAGGTTGTACATCAACATTCAGGACAATTGCTGATCAAGTCACTGTTTCTCATAGTGTCCATTTCACTTCAACAGGTTTCCTTTTTGGTGCTCGGTTAGTTGTCACCGATCAGGGAGAACATATGATATTCGTCCCTTTGGGACTGGCTTATTTCACTCAGCATGATCTTTATCAGATTCCTCCATTTTGTTGCTTTCTAGTATTCTATAGAGTACATGTCCCATAATTTCTTTATCCAGCCTCCTGTTGATAGGCATTTAGGTTGATTCTAGCTCTTAGCTATTGTGAATTGAGCATCAGTAAACATTAAGGGGCAGACAGCTGTTGTTTGCCAATTTAATTTCCTTTGGGTAAATTCCAAGGAGTGGGATGGCTGGGTTGCATGGCAGGGTTATATTTAGGTTTCTGAGGAATCTCCAGACTGACTTCCACAGTGGCTTTACCAGTTTGCATTCCCACCAACAGTGGGTTAGTGTTCCTTTTTCCTCACATCGGATCCAGCATCAGTTGTTGGTAGTTTTCTATATGTGTGCCATTCTAACAGGGGTGAGGTGAAACCTCATTGTGGTTTTGATTTGCATTTCCATGATTGCTTGTGATCCTGAATATTTTTTTCATGTGTGTGTTAGCCATTTGAATTTCCTCTTTTGAAAAATGTCTATTGAGGTCCTTGGCACATCTGTTAAGTGGGTTGTTTGTTTTGTTGTTGTGGAGTTTCTTAATTTCTTTGTAGATTCTTGTTATTAATCCTTTTTATGCTGCATAGTTTGCAAATATTTTTTTTCCAATCTGTCAGTTGCCTCCTCACTTTCCTGACTGTTTCTTTTGCAGTACAGGAACTTCTCAATTTCATGCAGTCCCAGTTGTTAATTCTGGCTTTGACTGGCTGTGCCTCTGGGGTTTTTTCCAAGAAGACTTTGCCTGTGCCTATAACTTGCAGGGTTTCTCCAATGTTCTCTAATAATTTGATGGTGTCGTGTCATAGATTTAGATCTTTAATCCATTCTTTAATCCATGTTGAGTTAATTTTTGTGTAAGGTGTAAGGTAGGGGACTTATTTCATGCTTCTGCATGTGGAAATCCAGTTTTCCCAGCACCATTTATTGACTAGACTGTCCTGTGTGTTAATATGGTGTATCACATTGATTGATTTGTGAACACTGAAGCATCCCTGCATACCAGGGATAAATCCCACTTGGTCTGGGTGGATGATCTTTCTGATGTGTTGTTGTATTCTATTGGCCAGAATTTTATTGAAGATTTTAGCTTCTATCTTCATCAGGGATATTGTTCTGTAATTTTCTTAAAATGCTGCATCTTTTTCCGGCTTAGGGATTAAGGTGATGCTGGCTTCATAGAAAGAATTTGGGAGGATTCCCTCTTTTTCGATTATTTTGAATAGATTAAGAAGAATTGTAGTTATTCTTTAAATGTCTGATAGAATTCAGCAGTGAATCCATCTGGTCCTGGGCTTTTTTTGTTGGGAGGGCCTTTATTACTGTTTCACTTTCTCAGTTATGGGTCTATTTAGGTTTCCTATGTCTTCCTGGTTCGATTTAGGTAGGTTGTATGTGTCCAGGAATCTATCCATTCCTGATAGCTTTCGCTGTTTGCTGGCATACAGCTCTTTGTGGTAATTTCTGATGATTCTTCTTATTTCTGTGGTGCCTGTTGTTACCTTTCCTTTTTCATCTCTGATTTTATTGATTTGGGTCTTTTCTCTTCTTTTTTTAGTTAGTTGGGCCAATGGAGTGTCAATTTTGTTTATTTTTTCAAAAAACCAGCTCCTCATTTGGCTGATTTTTTGTATTGTTTTTTTGGATTCAATCCTGTTGTTTTCTTCTCTGATTTTAATTATTTTTCTTCTCCTACTAGTTTTGGGTCTGGTTTGTTGCAGTTTTTCTAGATCCTTGAGATGCATTGAAAACACATTTATTTGGTGCCTTTCAAATTTCTTGATGTAGGCACCTATTGTGATAAACTTTCCTCTTAACACTGCTTTTGCTGTATCCCTTAAGTTTTGGTATATTGTGCTTTTATCCTCATTTACTTCCAGAAAGCTTTTGATCTCTCTTTTGATTTCTTCTATGACCACTGTTCATTCAGGAGCATGTTGTTCAGTCTCCATGTGTTGCATATGCTCTAGGGATTCCTGAGTTGCTAATTTCCAACTTCATTCCACTGTGGTCTGAGAAAGTGCATGGTATGATTCTAATTCTTTTGAATTTGCTGAGACTTGCTTTATGGCCTAGCATGTGGTCAATCCTAGAGTAGGTTCCATGCACTGCTGAGAAATATAGATTCTTTAAATGTAGGGTTGAAATTTCTGTAGATATCTGTTAGATCCATTTGGGCTATAGTGTCGATTAAATCTGCTGTTTCCTTGTTGATCTTCTGTACGGTTGATCTGTCTATTTCTGAGAGTGGAGTATTGAAGTCCGCCAGTACTATTGTATTGGAATCTAAGCCTTCCTTTCAGTCTCTTAACATATCTTTCAAATAAAATGGTGCCCTGTAATATCTGCGTATACATATATAATAGTTACATCTTCCTGTTGAATTGAACCCTTACTCATTTTTTAGTGCTCCTCTTTGTCTCTCTTAACAGTTTTTGTGTTAAAGTTTATTTTGTCTGATATTAATATGGCTTCTCAAGCTCTTTTTTTGGTTTCTGTTGGCATGGAATATCTTTTTCCAACCTTTCACTTTCAATCTGAATGCATCTTTGTTTGAAATCTATGTTTCTTGTAGGCAGCAAATAGATGGGTTTTGTTCCTTAATCCATTCAGCCAGTCTGTGTATTTCAACTGGGGAGTTGAGTCCATTTACATTCAATATGACTATTGATAAGTAGTGACTTTGCACTGCCATTTTCTCTAAGATATTTCTAATATATTCTTTGAGCTTCCTGTGATCTTTTACTGGGAGGTTTTCTTCCTTTACCTTGTTTTCATATGGATGGCCGTGTTTCTGTGTTTCTGAAACACATCTTTAAGCACCTTTTGCAGGGCTGGACAAGTGGCAACAAATTCTTTCAATTTCTGTTTGCTATGAAAAGTCTTTATTTCACCTTCATTCCCAAATGAGAGTTTTGCAGGATATAATATTCTGGGATAGCAGTTTTTCTCTCTTAATACTTGGGCTATATCTTGCCATTCCCTCCTAGCCTGTAGGGTTTCTGATGAGAAGTTTCCTGTGAGTCGAATTGGAGATCCTCTGAGAGTAATCTGACGTTTTTCTCTTGCACATTTTAGAATCTTTTCTTTATGTTTCACTGTGGTGAATTTGATTACAACATGTCGTGGTGAGGATCTCTTTTGGTCATGTTTATTAGGGGTTCTATGAGCCTCCTGTACTTGTATGTCTCTGTCCTTCTCCAAACCTGGGAAGTTTTCTGCTAGTATCTCACTAAAAAGGCCTTCTAAACCTTTCTCCCTCTCCATACCTTCAGGAACTCCTAGAACCCGAATGTTGGGTTTTTTAATAGTATCCTGTAGATTCCCAACAATATTTTTTGATTTCTAATTTCCTCTTCTTTTCTTAGGTTTGACTGTATACCTTCCTGTGTTCTGTCTTCTAAGTCTGATATTCTCTCTTCTGCTTCTGTTTTTAAGGCTCCTAATTCATTTTTCATTTGATCTATTGAATTCTTCATTTCATTTTGATTTCTCATCACTATCACAGTTTCATGTTCTACTAGTTTCTGTGTTTCATTTTGATTCCTCCTTAAGATTTCATTTTCATGAAAGAGATTTTCTATCCTGTTCAGTAAGGATTTCTGTAGTTCAAAAATTTGTTTTTGAGAACTTCTAAATGTTCTTATCATAAATTTCTTGAAATCTGTATCTTGCATTTCTTCTATCTCATCATCTTCATAATCTTGAATTGGGGTGTCTTGTGCATTTGGCGGTGTCATAATGTCTTCCTTGTTCTTGTTTCCTTGGTTTCTGCATTTGTTGCTTGGCATTGTGGAGATATTCTTTGGTTTCTTCTTCTTTTTTTTTCCTCACTGTGGTGGTTTTTCTCGTTATACTATGACTCTAGATTAAGTGGACTGTCTGCTTTTGATGGATCCTTAGAGGCTCCTTAGAGGCTTGTGATGTCGTGATGAGTCTGGCCAGAGAGCTCTGTTTGGTTCTTCAGGGTTAAGGGTGTGTCAAAAGTGACACACCTGTGTTAGGTGTGGTAAATCTTTCTCTCTCTCTCTCTCTTTTTCTCTCTTTTTCTTCAGAAGTAAAGTAATTCTGCACAGCTGAGCAGAATTGAAGGCAGTCAGTTTCTGAGCTCTGGCCTCTCACTTAGCAGTGCTGGTGCATAGACTCTGCAGCTGGGGTCCTGAGTAGTGGGCGCCCGTACCCTCCTCAGAGCTCCACCATGTTCCACTAGTTCTGGAAGAATTTCTTCTGCAGCTTTTTCCCTAACTATTCCCTGAAACTACAGGATCTCCACTTTTATTAAACTATTTTTTCCTGGGATATCAGTGTGTTCCCTTCCTATTCTCCATCTTGGAGTAACACTAACAATATTTTTAAAAACTTGACAACATGATTTCAAAAGCTTGGAGCGACACTCTATTGGATAGGATTAGCTCCAATATGCCAGAAGTATAAAATTCAAATGTCTTCAGGAGTCAGGCAGATAATCTGTGTATAAAGTTATATTATTGATTCAAAAAGGGTGCCTTAGTCTGTTTGTGCTACTATAACAAAGTACCCTGAGTTGGGTGATATATAAAAACAGGTGATTATTTCCCACAGTTCTGGATGCTAGAAGTCAAAGTACAGACTACCAGGATGGTCAAGCTTTAGTGGGGACTTCCTTCTGCATTGCAACTTGCCAACTCACTTGGCTAAAATGAGAGGAAGCAAGATCTCCTATGATCCTTTTATGATTTTCTTATAAGGTTCCATCTTCATGACCCAGCTAAACTTCATCAATTTCCAAAAGCTCTACTTTCCAATACTAAAATATTAAGGGGTATATTTCAATATATGAATTTTTGGCAGTCACAAACATTTAGCCCATAACAAGGAGTGAAGAAAGCCTATGAAAAAAGAGACTCTTGACAAAGCTGCATATGTGTGAACAAGATGAAAATATATTCATGGAAAGTATGGAAATATAAATTGCTTGAGCATGCAAAACACTACTCTACAAAAAGAACTTTCTCAGCAAGTATCTATCATTACAAAATTAATAAAAATGTGAATCTAGCAAATCAAACATTCAATGCAAGATGACGAAACATTAGAATGAATTGAACAGGGAGATTGGAAAGGTAAGGGGACAAATTGAGGAATACAAGGAAGTTTCTATGATTCCCCATGTTTCCAAGAATTTTGTTTTTATAACAAATAGATTTTGAACCTCATTATACAGATATGATAATTTTTCTTCAATCTGTTAATGCTTTAATTGCACCTTTTTTTACATTAAAAACATCACTATATTACAAAGGAAAATCCTACTATTCATCATCATCTATTGTATTCATCTTATTCTGTTCCATGCCCTCAGCTCATATTTTATTTAGGATGTTTGCACCTGCATTCATAATTGAAAGGGACCTACCTTTTCATTTGATTTTACTGTCATGTGGTTTTAGAATAAAGATTATATTTGCCTAAATACTTATTTGGCATCTTTTACTTTCTTTTCTTTGGAAAAATGGATATGATTGGAATGAACTATTCTCTATTTTGGCATAACTCACCATTTTTTTTTGACAGGAAGAGTTAGATAGTGAGAGAGAGAGACAGAGAGAAAGGTCTTCTTCCCGTTGGTTCACCCCCCTAATGGTCACTGCGGCCAGCGCGCTGTGCTGATCCGAAGCCAGGAGCCCGGCGCCTCCTCCTGATCTCCCATGTGTGCAGGGCCCAAGCACTTGGGCCATCCTCCACTGCCTTCCCAGGCCACAGCAGAGAGCTGGAGTGGAAGAGGAGCAACCAGGACAGAATCCGGCGCACCAACTGGGACTAGAACCCGGGGAGCTAGCGCCGCAGGTGGAGGATTAGCCTAGTGAGCTGCGGTGCTGGCCGGCATAACTCACCTTTAAGATCATCTTACTCATAGCAAGGACATATTTTTTTTTTAATTTTTGATTTCATAAATGTGAATTTACAAAGTGCAACTTTTGTATTGTTGTGGCTTACCCCCCCCAACCTCCCTCCCTCCCGTTGCCCTCCCCTCTCCCTCCCCCTCTCCCATCCCACCCTTTATCGAGTTTCATTTTCAATTACCTTCATATACTGAAGATCAACTTAGTATATACTAAGCAAGGATTTCAACAGGCTGCATTCACACAACCGCACAAGGTATAGAGTACTGTTCGACTAGTAGTGTTTTTAAATTTCATAGTAAAACACATTAAGGACAGAGATCCTACGTGGGGAGCATGTACCCAGTGACTCCCGTTGTTGATTTAACAATGGGCACTCTTATTTATGACGTCAGCAATCACCTGAGACTCTTGCTATGAGCTGTCTAGGCTATGGAAGCTCCTTGAATTCACCGACTCTGAACTTGTTTAGTCAAGGCCGTGTCACAGTGGAGCTTCCTTCCTCCCTTCAGAGAAAGGTGCCTCTGAACTGAACTTATTTTTTCACAATTATTCAAGGAAAAACTGAAAAGAAGTTGTACAGATTTGCTGTATAGTACCTGCTGGGCAGTATTTCTTTGAGTGGAGTTCTTGTCTATCATTTCAATTAAATTAATATGTATTGATTAAAATTTTTTCCTTTCTTCTTATATTGATATTGTTACTATATGTTTTCTAATGATTTATGTATTTGTTTTTTGTTTTTATGTTATTTTTCATTTATTTAAAATTTAAAGAACTTTATTGAGACATTATATTCATGTAATCACTGAAAAAGCTTGATAATTACTACAAAACAATTCTCATGTTACTGTGATATTAATACAAAGAGACCATTCAATGTATTTCATGGATACAATTCTAAAAATATAATACTTCCTCCCCCTCTATCTCCCTCCCTCTACTCTCTTTCTCTCTTCTTCCTTCCTTCCTTCCTGCCTTCCTTCTCTCCTTCCTTCCTTTCTTCCTTTTTCTCTTTCTTTCTTTCTTTCTTTCATTCATATTCTTTTCAATCTTTCTTCTTTCTCCTTTTAAATTTCCCAGATACCATATTTTAAAATTTGCATTATAGTCAAAGGTTTAATGCTACACTAAATAAGGAGTCCAACAAGTAAAAAGCAAAAGACCCTAGTTCAACAGTAATACAGGCAAAGGTTATGAATAACATCAAATGAAAAAATGTCCATTTCACTCATATACAGTAAATTTTCAAATAATCACAGATCATTTAAACTGTAGCAGTATAGTAGTGTGCCATTCCTAACCATTGGTTTGACAAAAACATTACCCAAAGTTCGAAAAAAGTATACTTACAGCAATGCTGCTACATACTGGCATTTCTTTATTTCTTGATTTTTATATTGATTTTAAAAAATTCTAACTCCCACATATAGTTAGAGCATGTGGTATTCATCTTTCTGCATCTGACTTATTTCTCTCAACATGATGTCTATAAGATGCATCCATTTTGATTCAGTCATGGAATTTCATTACTTTTTATAGGTGAATAATATTCCATTGTGTGCGTTCGTGTGAGTGTCTAGAACTTGGTTGATTTCATAGTTTGGCTATCGTGAACAGTGATACTATAAACATGGTGGTGCAGGTATCTCTTTGATACAACATGTTCATATTTGTTGGGTATATACCTAGAAGTGGGATTGCTGGATCAAATGGCAATTCTTTTTCTAGTTTTTTAAAAAGTCTATATACTGTTTTCCATAGTGGCTGCACTAATTTACATTCCAACAAAAAGTGTATGAGAGTTCCCATTAATCCACATCCTCACAAGCATTTGTTACTCCCTATCTTTTGGATAGTAGCCATTCTGACAGCAGTGAGGTGATATCTCATTGTGGCTTTGATTCACATTTCCCTGATGGCTAGCGATGTTGAGCATTTATTCATATATTTGGTGGCCATTACAGTTTCTTCTTTTGAGAACTTCTGTGCAGGTCCTTTGTCCATTTCTTCATTGGAATGGCTGGGTTTTATTGTCGTTGACTTGTTTGAATTGCTGGTATATTCTGGATAGTAACTGTTTGTCAGATAGATGGTACAAAAATATTTTCCCATTCTGTTGGATGTCTCTTCACTCTATTGAATGTTTACATTGCTTTTCAGAATCTTCTGAGTTTGACATAAACCCATTTGTCTAGTTGTGCTTTTGTTTCCTGTGCTTTTGGGGTTTTATCCAAGAAGTTATTACTTACACCAATACCACACATGGTATAGGAATTTCTTACTCATTATGGAGTAGGTTTTGTCGGAAAATAACTTATGGTTTAGGTGGAATGCAAGGTATCACTTGGCTTGTTGCTTTGACTTTGGTTCTAAGTGAGTCCAGAAGTGTAACTTCTCAGTAACTACTTTTGCTTTAATGAATATCAGCTGTATCTATATGTGACGCAATGATCAAGTCTATTGCAGTTTGTAGGGTCAGAAGTGTTAACTTTGAAGTGAATGTGAGCTTCTCACAGTGTGTATCTAAGTCCCCAGAGATTTCAGCATTAGTTACACCAGGAATTGTGACAGCTAGAACCTCATTCCATGATCTGAGTGACACAATGGGGGCTGTCCTCTTGTCCCTCTGGCGAGCCTGAGTGGTGCTGGGCCCTGTAACACGAATGGCTGTGGCTGTATGGATTGTGTGATGTGGATAGGCGCTTTCCCTACTCCTGCTGGCAGACTGCATCTGGTGTACGGGCTTATAGAACCAAAGCCCTAGCCCAAAACTGGAGGCTATGAGCTGATCACTGCTCCAGTCCTACAAGATGACTATAAAGTGTACCGGGTATTTTGCTCTAGCAAGTATAGCCCCAGAGAGGTAGAACGCAGGCAGATTCTTCCATAGGTCCCACCATGTAGATTTAAGTGGGTTTGAAGAAATTAGTGGTGATTATTAGTCTTGATGTTGCAGGATACAGTGAGTCATTTTTCAGATCGCTAAAAGGTGGAAACCAGGTGTTGGGGATGATAGTAGGTACATGCTTGACACAGTGTAATGCACATAGATAGAGAACTTCGGATATTATGAGTGAATGCAAATTACTCCAATGATTATACTATCAGCCTCAAAGGTCCAGGTTCTTCAAGGTGCTAATGGAACTGTCCCCAGTTCTAATGTAGTATGCAACAAGGATGTTGGGGTTTGTGTCCAGGGCTCCCAGCACAGTGAGCTATTAAGTGTGGAGGAAACTTCTTCCAGTAGGGTCTGGACTTTTTAAGGGCTGCTTCTGGTGCTAGTCTCAGGAAGCTGAGAGGAATCCCCTGGATTCCATAGAATAACTGTGTAAGGTCTCAGGGCTAGTACTCAAAACTTCCACAGTTGCAGGATGCATGTGGTCTGCTCTCTGTCCTGCAAGTTGCCCTGACTCTGTCTCTGGTCACTTCTGGTAGCAGCAGAACAGAGATCAGCTGTGCAAATTTACACAGCGACTTGAGCTTGGCATTCTTGGAAGGTTGAGGGAGGGAAGGGAAGCAATGTGGCTTTCCTCTTCAGAATGAAGAAGTCACTCAGATCCCAGTCAGCTCCCAAGGCTGGATTTGAAGTCAGCGGGGACTATGAGATTTTCCCTCAGTTATAACTGTCAGTGTTGGGGTCTGTGTCACCTACTTCCTACCTTGACTTGGAAAGATGGAAATGCCCAGGTAGCAGCCAGCTGTACTGACACAAAGTGTGCATATGTCCTCTTTCCTCACTGTTCCACAGAGTCTCTGTTCTGTTCTGTCACTTCTCCACTGAAAATTTCTGTCAGTCAATCCCCTGGGTTTGTTTCTCTGGTATCTCTCTGCAGCTGATGTCATTGGAGCTCCTTATCATTCAGACATCCTGGATTTCCCTATCTTTCAGTTCATGTTCAGGCCTCTGAGGTATTCTGGGGTCTTCATGAGGGCTTCTATAGTGATAGGTTACTACGTGGCACATGCTGAGGCACCTGGGGGCCCTCTCAGCATCAGAGTCAGGATGCAGAGCATGGTGGTTCCAGAAAAGCTTTGCGTTATTATTTTAAATGCTTACATCTGCAGCTGTGTTTAATCTAATTACTTATCTCTGTTTTGAAAGACTCAGCCTTGTTAGAAATCTTTCTGTTTAGAGAACCAGCTGTTTCTTTCATTGATCTTCTCTATTACCCTTTTTTTTAAGAAAAATATTCATTTATTTATTTTGAAGGCAGAGTTGCATAGAGAGAGAGGGAGAGAGACAGAGAAAGATCTTCCATCCGCTGGTTCACTCCCCAAATGGACATAATTCCCAGGGTTGGGCAAATCCTAAGCCAGGAGCCAGGAGTTTCTTCTAGTTTCCTATGCAAGTGGAGGGGTCCAAGGACTTGGGCCATCTTCTGCTGCTTTGCCAGGCCCCTTGGCAGGGAGCTGGATCTGAAATGGAGCAGCAGGGCACAAACTGACATTCCCATGGGATGCCAGCACCACAGGTGGCAGCTTTACCCAGTGCTGTCTCTATTACCTTTTATTGCCATTAATTTCTGCCTTTTTATGATTTTCAAATTTTTGTTTCTTGTCTGGATTTGTGCCATTGCTCTATTTTTCTATTACGATGGAATGTGTAGCTGCCTTTTGAAAACTGCTCTTGTTTTATTTGTAAAGCAATACATAGTTATTATTTTAAATGTAAATGTTTATATATAAATATATTTAAATTATATAAATATATATATTTGATTTTTTTTATTTTACTAATTTACAGAGAGAGAGAGAGAGAGAGAGAGAGAGAGAGACATCTCCCATCAGCTGCTTCACTTCCCAAACATATGCAAGAGCCAGACTGTGCTAGGCAAAAGCCAAGAATTCAATCTGTATATTCCACATGGGTGGTGGCAGGAACTCAATTACATGACCCTCCGCTTGCTGTTTCCTGGGGCACACCATTGCAGGAAGCTGGAATTGGGAGTGGAGCTAAGACTTGAATCCAAAAACTCCAATATGGAATGTGTGTCCCATACAGTGTCTTAACCGCTAGCTAAATGCATGTCTCAGAATAAAATTTAAATGACCCTTCAGCTCATTACCCACAGATAAGAATATTGACAATTTTATATGTTTCTAAAATATATATGACATATATAGTCAGATGTGAATAGAATTTTAAATGTTGGGTGTACTGGAGTATATTGTGCACATTTTTTCCTTAAGCAGAAATTTTGTCTCCAACTTCTTATTTTGAAAAACTTCATACTTACTGAAAAGATTAAACAATAGTACAATGAATACCTATATTTAACTTTATTTTAGCTTTCCCAACTAATTAACATACATTCTGGAATGAGGAAGAGAGAGAAGAAAGGTGAGGAAGGTGTTTACCTTTTGTTGAACCAACTAAAATTGTTACTCTAAATACTTCGAAATATACCTCTTAAGAACAGGAGCTTTCCCTGGAACAATTACAGAACATTATTACATCCAAAAAAACTTGATATACTATTATCAAGTACATGATTCTTTTTAAATTTCTCTAGTGTTCCCCAAATTTCTTTTATAACTTTTGTCTGTTGGTCCTGAATTCAAATATTGCATAGGGTAGTCTCATCTTTTTAATTTTTTTTTATAAATTGCAGCACCCACCTCCAACTATCAGCAAAGTAGATCTGTTTTCCCATTATGAGATATAGGCTAAACATCATTGGCAAGAACATTACATAGATGATGCTCTGTAACTCCTGCTTCATTATAACACATTCAGAGATAACTAACACCAGTTTACCACTTCGTCATTGACACTACTTAATCACTTAGTTTAGGTGTGACTTAGCATACTTCTCTATTTGTACAAACAACATTCCCCCTTTGTAATTAATGTAAAATATATGGGAAGATACTTTGAGATTTTGCCAATGTATCTTTTTCCTCTGAAATATTTCACCTAATTATTTTAACATCAACTGATATTATTTGCCAGAATTACAAAGTTTCTTTTTCTAGAAAATGAGATTTACCTCTGAAATGCTCTTGTGGGCTTTTCAGCCAGACCAGAATGCCTTATGGGCTGACTCTGAAGTCACTGAGAGCATTTCAGGCATGAAAAGCCAGGAAATTGGTGCAAAAAGTGTCCCTACATGGAGAACCTCCTTAAGTGAGACCACAATGGAAAGAAGTGGACATCAAAGAGTTACTTTTCTCCGAAGGGAGGAAAGACCTTCCACTTTGCACATACTGAGGGAGTTTGTTGTTTCAAAAGGCTCCCATAGCCAAAGCAGCTTGTGTCAAATTAAGTTTACATGCAAGACCTCTATCCCCAAAGAGTTACAGTATTCAAATTAATGGTAATACTTGATCCCAAATATTTACCTTGTTCTAACATGTTATATTCTTATGTATCATAAATTCTAGTTATGTCAAAGTGTCAAACTCCATTGCTGGTATTCATAGGTGTTTCTTTAAAGTTTATTAAATGTCTCAAACATGAACTCTTGGATCCATGTCTCTCTCTCTCTGATATTCCTATTTCATATGTTTTAACATAAGGTCAAATACAGAGTACAGAATGGTTAAAGGCTTCAAGACTACAAATGAGAGAGTTGCTTCAATGCATCTTATTGTGTGCTAAACCTTTGCCCAGGGATGATTTCTTCTACATCCCACTAAACCCAGAATCTGGGAAAGTAAGGATACAGAATTTCCCAAAGCTCAGGTTTCTATACTAGAGGTATATTACCTGGGGTATGTTCTAACTCCAGGAAACTGTGCTCTTTCAGTCAAGAGAAAGGTGTTCCAAGGAATTACAGGGCTTTTAACATAAGCTGAAACATTAGGAATTCCTGAGCAAGCCATTCATAGAAAGATCCTCTTCAGATCAGTTGCAGCTTAAACAGGAACTTACCAGGTGCTACTGAGCACGACTACCTCACTAAAATCAGTAATAAGTTTCTACCTCTTAAGTCTTCACAGGTGAAATCAAGACACACATGTTTTTTTCCCCTGTAAGCCAGAGACCTTAAGTACCTCATCAAAAGCAAAAAGATAAGTAAAGCTTTTGCTTTCACCACTTCAAGGCTGTTGCACCTTAAAGCAGACAAGCTGTCCCTGCCTCCTCTTTTGATTCTCTCTGGGAACTGTTGTTGACAATAAAACTCCTAATGGGTTCGTCTATTATAATTCTCTATGCCTAAGCTAAATGGGTTTATAATCTATATAAGGGTAGACTATCACCACCCACTATTTTAAGGGGCACACACCACTCACAATTGGTTTTGTTCCAGTTTTGCTGATTCTAATTAACAAACTTAATATGTTTTAGAACTCAGTGGGGCCCATGCTGTGGTGTAGCAGGTAAAGCTGCCACCTGCAGTACCGGCATCCTATATGGGCACTGGTTTGAGTCCCAGCTGCTCCACTTCTGATCCAGCTCTCCGCTATGGCCTGGGAAAGCAGAAGATGCCCCAAGTCCATGAGCCCCTGCACCCTTGTGGGAGACCTGGAGGAAGCTCCTGGGTCCTGGCTTCAGATTGGCACAGCTCCAGCCATGGTGGCCAATTGGGAGTGAACCAGTGGACGGAAGACCTCTCTCTCTCTCTCTCTGTCTGTCTGTCTCCTTTTCTCTACATAAGTAAATAAAATCTTTAAAAAAAAGCACTTAACAACTTCTGGGAATAACTGACCATGCAGGGTATACAGCCTTTAGCAATGACCAAAAGTACTCCAGCTCACAAAACTAGTTCATTAGATGAGATAGACAGAGACTTCCAGTCCCAGGACATCAGGACCTGCACCCCCCCCCATAAGTAGGAAGCAGCTATAGAAGATATGATGATTATACGCCCTTCAACAGCCCTTGGAATTAAGGGCTTGACTCTCTCTGAGGGGGAAACTATGTAGGCAGGCAGATAGCTTTTGTGAATACTGCTGTTGTGAATTTTGTGATTTTAAGCAAGTTTGTTGGATATACTGGAAAATAATTGCTAATTCATGGGGTATGCATCTATTCAGCTAAGTAGATACTACCAAAATCATATTCTAAAGTCATAACAATTTACATGTCCACTAGAAACTTATTAACTGCAATTGCTCACTGCAAATACTTGATATGTTAAGTCTTCCAAATTGTTAATGTACATATTTACATGAAGTAATATCTTCATGTGGATTTAATTTGCACTCTCCTCTTATGAGATCTTTTTTTTAAAGATTTATTTATTTATTTGAGAGGCAGAGAGAGAGAGAGAGAGAGGTCTTCCCTACTCTGGTTCACTCCCCAGAAGGCCATAATGGCTGGAGCTAGGCCTATCTGAAGCTAAGATCCAGGATCTTCTTCCTGGTCTCCCATGTGTGTGACAGAGGCTCAAGCACTTGAGCCATCCTCCACTGCTTTCCCAGGCCACAGCAGAGAGCTGGATCAGAAGTGGAGCAGCCAGGACTCAAACCGGCACCCATAAGCCCTGCACACGTTGGCTTTACCTGCTATTCCACAGTGTCAGCCCCTTATGAGGTCTTTAAATGTTTATTGACCACTAGGATAATCATTTTCAATAAGTTTTATTCAGTTTGAAACACACAGAGAGATAGATAGAGAGAGACAGAGACAGAGACAGAGACAGACACAGAAAAATCTTCTATTGGCTGTTTCACTCCTCAAATGGCTACAACGGCCAGTGCTGAGCCAGGGTAAAGACAGGAGCCAGGAGCTTCATCCAGGTCTTCCATTTGGGTATGTTGGCTCAAGTATTTGAGCTATCTTCTGCTGCTTTCCCAGGTGCATTAGCAGTGAGCTGGAAGGCAATGGAGCAGGCAGGACAAGAAACAACACCCATATGGGATGTTGGCATTGCAGTTGGTGGTTTAACCCACTACACCATAACACCAGCCCCAAGATAAACAATTTTTAAGCAATTACCTTTTTTCTTATCTTTCTTGTGAGTTGTGCATTATTTCTTTATGATATGTAGGACAAGCTCTTTATTATTTGCATATTTTTCATATAGTTTCTCCAGAGTTTAACTTACTTTTTCACTCTCAAGTATTTTGTTTTGAACTTTTCATGTTTTCAGATGTGACATTCTTCTTAATATCTGATTTAGTATTATATATGTAATTTCATTGTACTGGGATTAGAGAATACTTGTTAATGGAGAAGGTTTATGAAATATTGATCCTTTGAAATGTGTGTAGTCTCTCTTTGTGGCTTAATAATACATGTATGCCTAAGATTATTGCATATCTACTATTATTAGGCATAGTGGTATAGATATCTAATAGCTCAGACACAATAGTGTTTGTATAAGAAATAATATTACATCTTTTCCATATTATTTCAATTTTGGGGCAACAATGGGGCAATATATTTCATCCATTGTTTGTGAAGGTAGCAAAGGTACAGGTGAGTGATGTCAAGAGAGTGACTTGTAAGCAGAAGTGATATCTAATACTTTCAAGCCCAACAATGAAATTTCCTATGACACATTTCCTGTTCACTCGCTTCACTCTAGTGGCTACCTTTGAGGGCATGTGTTCCATATATGAAGAATTACAAGATAAAATACAGGACATCAAGCTCTTCTGAATTTCAGATAAATGTATTTTCTTAAGATTTATTTATTTATTTATTTGAAAGTCAGAGCTACACAGAGAGAAAAGGAGAGGTGCGGGGTAGAGGTCTTCCATTTGCTGGTTCACTCCCCAACTGGCCACAATGGCCGGAGCTGTGCCGATCTGAAGCCAGGAGCCAGGAGCTTCTTCTGGGTCTCCCACATAGGTTCAGGGATGCAAGGACTTGGGCCATCTTCTAGTGCTTTCCCAAGCCATAACAGAGAGCTGGATCAGAAGTGGAGCAGCTGGGACTTGAACCGGCACCCATATGCCGTCACTGCAGGCGTTAGCTTTACCTGCTATGCCACAGTGCTGGCCCCAAATGTATTTTTTTTTTAATGTAAGCTTTAAAGAATATGTTGCATGGTACTTACTGAAAAATATTGTTTATCTGAAATCAAATTTGTCTGGGTGTCCTTTTTTTATTTATTTGCTAAGTTGAGGGATATAGGCATGAAGATGAGAAAGCAAATGAATAAAGCGTGTTCATAAAATATGCATACAAAGCAAACATTAGATGTAGCTACTGGCACACAATATTGGCTAGGAGAAAATAGAGCAGAAGCCCACCAAGTTTCTGGGAGATTTTCATTACCCAAGAAAGCAAAATTCTGGATAAAATGTGTTAGATTATTGAAGACTTAATTCTTCCACTTCCAAACTTGCAGAATTGATAAAATTGCTGACTTTGTGAAGTTTCAGCATATTCTCCCAACATGTACTTCAGACGTGACCAGGCAAAAAAAATAAGGGGGAGGGTACAGAATGGAAACAAATTTCCCAGAAACTAGGAAGGGAAATCTGATCACGTCTGTTTTATCAGTTCTGCAGTCCAAGTTGTTCACATCCAAGAGAGAAACCCTTTACCAGTTACTTCAGCAATACTGCAGAAGTTCTGTTGACTACATTAACTGCTATTGGGCTCCCATTTCCCTCAGTTTGAATGTTTTTTTTTGTTGTTGTTGTTGTTTTTTTGTTTTTTTTTTGTTTGTTTGTTTGTTTTTGACAGGCAGAGTTAGATAGTGTGAGAGAGAGAGAGAGAGAGAGAGAGAGAGAGAGAGAAAGATCTTTCTTCCGTTGGTTCACCCCCCAAATGGCCACCACGGCTGGCGCACTGCACCTATCTGAAGCCAGGAGCCAGGTGCTTCTCCTGGTCTCCCATGCGGGTGCAGGGCCCAAGCACTTGGGCCATCCTCCCCTGCTTTCCCAGGCCACAGCAGAGAGCGGGACTGGAATAGGAGCCACTGGAGAATGGGGTTATAATTGTACGTTCCCTGCTCCTGTTCCTGCCTCATCGTTGTGAACTGAGTTGCATAGCACATCTGCCCTTTTAGTGCTTATGTCCCTGGAACAAGAAGAGCCACATCCTAGACCTTGGACCAGTTGCAATCACAGCTTTTTCTGTAGATTGTATTCCATGGGAAGGAAATGAATATTTTCTATGTGAAGTCAGAAAAATTAATGTTTCATGCCCAGAAGAGCAGACAGTGACAAAGTCCATACTTTGCATTCTCTCTACTATTGTCATCTCCTGGGACCATGGGAATAAGCTGCATTTGCTAATCTTTCCTTCAGATATGTTGAGATTGATTTAACTTATGACAGTAGGCATTAGTAATCAGCATATGCAGTCAGTAGACACATCAGATATTAAATACAAGGGATTTGGTTCAAAAGTGTTGAAAGGATGGAGAAAGCAAAGGAGATAATGAGAGGTGTTTCCAGTATTTAGAAAATGCTGCTGCCCATGGTCTGGAGCCTACATCCCATACTCTATGCTAACCTTATGGAGGTGCCCACTACTTAACAAAACCTAGTAATTGGCATTCCTATTAATGCTGTGGAAATTGCCACTGATGCTGCCTTTTGCAATAAATGCAATTTTTATTTTTATAGCTTCAAAATTTCTGCTTTTCTTTGAATGTTTTATCTCTCAGTGTCCGAGGACAGTATTTAAAATTTTCCAATATTTCTGCAGTTTTTTAAATAAAAAGGCAATAGCAATATTTTGAGATAATATTGTTAACTCCATGCATGTCATTAATGATCTTTTTGCTAAATTTTCCATTTATCAATTTAGCTTGTCTTTGCTTATTTCTTATTGTATTTTTTCCTTGAGTTCTGTTTTGTCATATATTGAAATTTTCATCTTAGCCTTAGTTTGATTCATTTTATGATGTCAGTGATATTTTTACTCATTTTTAAAAACCTCAATATATTTTAATTTCAAGGTGTTATTTTCATATGTGTTTTTTTGGAATACAATGTCTTAAAAAATCAAACAAAACTTCTGGATTTTGATGGCTAAGGTTATTCAATTTATATTTATTTGTCATTTTATTTAATAATTTCCATTTTTACTTTTTTTGTGTGTTTTTTCTTTCCTCCTAAATTCCACTGAATGTATATTTTTTCATTCAGCCAATTTAAAAGTTATGCATTTTACTTTTTTCATATGATCCACATATTATAAAAACCATATTCATGTTCATATTTCCTTATCGATATCTTGGATTTATCAATATTTACATTCTCATTGTTAAAACGCAAATCATTTAGTTTGTTCTCATACAACTTACAATCACTGCTGCTTTTTTTTTTCTTGTTGGTATTGTACTACAATTTAGCCCTGGCTTGCTATAAATACACTTTTTAAATATTTGTGTTTGTCCCAGCTTTTCTGACAAAAAAACTAATTGCATTTTGTCACTCTTAATTTCCAAAATCCCTGAAGCATCCTCTTGAATTTCTCTTTCTCCTTTCTTAACATTGCAATCATACTTCCAATGTTTCTATTTTCTTTTTTGATTTTAAAAATATTGATTTTCATTTACTTGAAAGGCAGAGTGACAGAGAGCACAATGAGAGAGACAGACAGAATGAGCTCTTCCAGACCAGCCCAGCTCTGGCCACTGCGCCCATTTGGGGAGTGAAAAGCAGGTGGAAGACTCTCTCTCTCTCTCCCTCTCTCTCTAATTCTGACTTTCAAATAAGTAAATAAATCTAAAAAAAAAATGAGATGATAAATAGACTAGATGCAGTTTTCTATATCTAATGTTCTTTTTTCTTAAAGTTTTAAAAAGTCCATTCTCTTAAATTTAGTGTTCTTATAATATCTGATGCCAATTTGATTTTTATTTATTTTTATTTGATCTACTTCTTCTTGCAAGTTTTTAAAGTTTTCTTTTTGCTTTAGAAGGTTTAAGTTTCATATTAATGTGTACAAGTATAGTGTCTCCTTTATTTCTGCTGCATGACATAGTATTAACCCTTAATATTTGTGGTATTTTGACTTTATTTCTGATTAAATTTTTCTTTTATTTTTTTAAAATACAAGTTTTTTGTTATTGTTTTGAGAGGCAGAGATACAGGTAGACAGATAGAGATGTTCCATCTGCTGGGCTGTTCCCAACATGCCCACAACAACTGGACCTGAAGCCATTCGGGAACTCAACTCAGGTCTCTCCCTTTGATGTCAAGGACATAACTTCTTGAGCACTCAACTGCTGATTCTCAGAGTCTGCATTAGCAAGAAATTAGAATTGGGACTGGAACCAGGACTCAAACTCAAGCACTCTGATATGGGATGCAGGTGTCCCACAAAGCATCTTAAATATTATGCCAAATGCTTGCCCCCATAATTTCTTCATATACTTCTGGGGCAAAGAAATTTTGTACTCCTATCTCGAATAGGATATATATATATATATATATATATATATATATATGTGTGTGTGTGTGTGTGTGTGTATGCTTCTAAACCATAATTTCTAGAACACTGATGATTATATAAGTTCTGACCAATGTAATATAAGCAAAAGTTATTTGTGCCACATTTAGGTCTAGCCTCCAAAAATTCTTCTATGAATTTCCTCATGCTCTCTTCATCCAATATCTGTCTGGAAACCAAGGATTCACTGGGTGACTCTAAAAGTCTAGGAAATTAAGGAACCACTGTATGGGAGGAGCTGGGGTCCTTGAATAACATCAGGGAGCAGAGTTATCCCCACCTCTATAAGCTGTACTTTTGTGGGAAATAAACCTTTGTTGAGTTTATCCACTGAGGTTTTGGATAGCTTTATTTTCTTTCTTAACTATATTCTCATTTCTTTTTATTTTGGTGTACCTATATTCCACAAGTTAGCAAATCCATCCATATCTTTCATGTCTCTTGCTTATTATTATTATTTTTTTTTGAGAAGCAGAGTAGATAGAGAAAGAGAGACAGAGAGAAAGGTCTTCCTTTTTGCAGTTGGTTCACCCTCCAATGGCCGCTGCGGCTGGTGCATCGTGCTGCTCCTAAGCCAGGAGCCAGGTGCTTCTCCTGGTCTCCCATGCGGGTGCAGGGCCCAAGGACTTGGGCCATCCTCCACTGCCTTCCGGGCCATAGCAGAGAGCTGGCCTGGAAGAGGGGCAACCGGGATAGAATCCGGTGCCCCAACTGGGACTAGAACTGGTGTGCCTGTTAAGCCACAGTGCCGGCCACTCTTTTGCTTATTTTTACATATTTTCTATCTCATGTTTTCTTCTTTCTGAAAACTTTATCAATTTGATTTTACAAATTACTAATTTAATCTTCAGTTATAGCCATCCTCTTATATGTTCCATCTGCTACTTTGCTGTTTTCAAGTAGTATATATTTATTCATAATATTTCCAATTGGGCTTTTTATATTTTTGTTTTTTATTACATCGTTGATACTTTTCATTATCTATATTTTATTAACTTCATATTTATTATTTTCATTTGTGGGAGTCAGGCAGGGGTGGCCACACTGCCTGACCCACATATCCTGGCCTTGGGCTTTCTTGCAGCTGTAGCAAGTTTTGTGAAAACAAGTTTAGCTAGATGCCTGCTTAGAGGAAGTGGTTGCACCAGGTTGACAATGTTCCCCTTAAGTAACTAAAGTCAAACATCCTGTTTTTCACCTAAAGCTTGTATCTGTTCCCCTTAGGAAAGTTTGCTTAAGCATAGATTTGCAGATGCTGATTGGATGTCAAATTTAGACGACTAAAAAAGCTGTTAGAGTAGCTGCCCGAGAGATAAGGAGGGGAGGAGAGAAGAGCAGGGGCTTTTTCGGGAGAGAGAACGCCTGAGAGCAATAAAGAAAAGCTGAAAAACGCATAAACGTCGTGGATTCTTGCTTACTATACGGATCCCGGTCTTGTCGGGGACCCACTGATTTCCGACATCTGGTGCCGTGACTTGGATGCGAATCACCGACGGGAGAAGGTAGGAACATTCAAATTTGAAACGTCTATAGACGGGAGTCTAGGGGTAAACCTAGGAGATATCCATGGAAACTCAAAAATGGGAAACGCACCATCAGTGGTAAAAATGAGGGTGCTAATAAACTGCCTTCTGAAATCCACAGGGACGCCTGTGAAAGCAGCAGCAATTGTACGCTTTACTAAAACAGTGGAAAAACACTGTAAGTTGTTTATCGAAGCGGGAGAATTGTCAGAAAGAGTGTGGAGACAAGTAGCACAAGAGTTACGAGAGGCTAAGTGTGAGGAAGGCATTCTCCGTTTGTGGTTCCTGATAGACACAGCCCTACGCATGGAGGATCAGCGTGCGGCAGAGCTGCTAGATGAAGGAGTTGAGCTAATGGAAGAAATCAGCAAACAGTCACAAAGGATAGCGAGGGAGAAGAGGAGGAAGAAAAGGCAAGGGACCTGGATGGAAGGGAGTCCGGGAAACAATTGGTTTATCCCGTGTTGCCATCAGCTCCTCCATATAAGCCTCCGGACGAGAGTCCGGGCGGCAAGGCCCGAGGCTGCTATTTGGCGACAGGATCAGCCTCGGATTTTAAACCAATAACTTTAGGTTGAGGAAAGGGGAGGCCACCCCGATTCCAACCGGTAGAGGAAGGGGATGATTTATCAGACGTTGAGACAACAACTCAGTCAGAGAAGGCATTTCCGGCCATTGCGAGAAAAAACGGACCAGTGCAGACAACCAGATCTAAGCCCGACTGGGGAGCCTATTATAATCCATTCCAGGTCTTTCCAGTAACTGAGGATGCACAGGGAAACAGGGGCTGGACTCCAGTTGATTTTGCCGCCCTTAAAGAACTTCAAAAGGCGGTCAATCTATATGGACCCCAAGCTAATTTCACTCACGCCGTCTTAGGCACGCTGGGGACGCAAGGGCTAATTCCCGATGACTGGAAAAACATTTGCAAGGGAGTCCTTGAGGAGGAGATTTCCTCCTCTGGATGTCAGTTTATCGAGAATTAGCCCGTACCCAGGCTACTAAGAATCGCATGGATGGACAGCCGGCATGGAATGAGGATATGCTATTGGGAGAAGGACGCTTTGACATGGAAGACAGGCAGTGCAGGGTGCCAAGAGAGGTGTTAATTCAAATAAGGGAAATCGTGCTTAAGGCATGGAGGGTCGTGCCAAAATGCATAGAGATAAAGCATAGTCTTACAAAAATCTTGCAAGGACCCCTGAGCCCTATGCAGACTTCATTCATCTGCTTAATGAGACAGCAGGCGCCTTATTTAACTCTGTTGATGAGGCCATGCCTCTAGTAAGACGAATGGCCTATGAAAATGCTAATAAAACTTGTTGTGAGGCCCTACGACCCTGGCAACATAAAGATATTCCCACATTCATGAAAATCTGCAGAGATATCATGGATGATGCGGCGTCAGGGGCCCATGCCGCAATGGCAATGGCCAAAGCACAACGTGCTTCTGAACGCAGATGTTTCCGGTGCGGGCATGTGTAGTTTTTACTGTAGAGATTTTTCACCTCTTTGGTTAAATACTTGAGTATATATTTGAAGCTATTAAAATGGATTGTTCCACGATTTCTGGTTCAGAAATATTTAGACTCTTTACACTCTCAGTGTATAAAAATGCTATTGATTTTTTATAATAACTTCATGTCCTGAAATTTTGTTGAATTTTATTAGTTATAAGAGCTTTATGGTAGAGTCTCTAGGGTTTTATGTAAACAAAATCATGATATTTTTAAAATGTGGCAATTTGACTTCATCCTTTCGAATTTGGATGTCCTTTATTTCTTTCTCTAATTCAATTGCTCTAGCTTGAACGCACAGCACTATATTGAATAAAAGTGGGTATCCTTGTCTTGTTCCAGATTTTAAAGAGAAAGCTTTCAGATTTTCCCCATTCAATATGTTAGCTGTTAGATTCTTTTCTTTTAATCTTAACTCTTTTTTTTTTATTTGACAGGTAGAGTTATAGACAGTGAGAGAGAGAGACAGACAGAAAGGTCTTCCTTCCGTTGGTTCACCCCCCAAATGGCCACTACGGTCGGAGCTATGCCTATCCGAATCCAGCAGCCAGGTGCTTCCTCCTGGTCTCCCATGCGGGTGCAGGAGCCCAAGCACCTGGGCCATCCTCCACTGCTTTCCCGGGCCACAACAGAGAGCTGGACTGGAAGAGGAGCAATCAGGACTAGAACCCAGTGCCCATATGGGATACCAGTGTCACAGGCAGAGGATTAACCAAGTGAGCCAAGGCTCTGGGCCGCAGCTGTTAGATTCTTATATATGGCTTTTCTTTTGTTGAGGTAAGTTCCTTCTATGCATATTTTAGTCAGTTTTATCATAAAGGAATGCCAAATTTTCAAATACCCTTTCTTCAAGTATTGATATCATATATTTTTTCCTTTATTCAGTTGATACGGTTTATCATGTTTAGTGATTTGCATATTTTGACCTACCCTTGCATCCTTTGGATGAATCCTATGTTATCATGGTGGATGGTATTATTTATATAAGGTTGGATTTGGCTTGATATATTTTCTTGAAGATTTTTACAACTATATTAATCAAAATATTGACCAGTAGCTTTCTTTATTTGTTGTATCTTTCTCTGGTTTTGGTTACAAGGTAATGCTGGCCCCATAGATTGAATTTTGAAAATTATCTTCTTTGTCTATCCTGTGAAATAATTTCATAAGTATTGATATTAATATTCTTATTTAAATATGTGGTAGAATTCAGCATATCTCGTCCTGGGCTTTTTTTTTTCTTTGATGGGAAGCTTTAAAAGTTACTGATTCAATCATTTTACTTGTCAGTCTGATTAGGTATTCTCTTTCTTCATGATCCAATCTTGTTATCCATGTGGCCATGAACTTGTCCATTTCCTCTAAGTTATCATATTTTTGTCATATGGCTGTTCTATTTCTAATAATCCTTTGTGTTTCTGTGGTGTCATTATAGTGTCTCTTTATTCATCTCTGATTCTTTGTATCTTAATTCTCTTTATGATTGGCTATTCTAGAAAAGGGCTTATTAATTTTGTTTATCTTTTCAATGAGGCAGCTTTCATTTCATTATTTTGTTATTTTAAAGTAGCTATATAATTTATGCTATGAGTCGTATCATTTCTTACTTTCCACCAATTCAGGTTTTGATTGGTTCTTATTTTTCCATTTCCTTTAACTGCAGTGATAAATTTTTGAGGTCTGTATTTATTTTTTGATGCAGCCATTGATGGCTATCAACATTGCTGATATTGCTTCTTTTTCTGGATCTCATAGGTTTGGGTATGTTTTGTTTCCATTTTTACTCAGTTCAAGAAATTTTAAACTTTCCGTCTTGATTTCTTCCTTGATCCACTGATTGTTCAGGAGTAAGTTGTTGAATTTCTATGTATTCAAGGAGTTTCCAAGGTTTTCCTAGTTGTTGATTTCAAATTGTATTGCAATGAGGACAGAAAAGATAGTTGATATGATTTCTATTCTTTTAAATTTGTTGAGATTTGTTTTGTGACCTACAATATGTCAATCCTAGAAAATATTGCATGTGCTATTGCAAAGAATATGTATTCTTCAGCTTTTTGGATGGAAAGTTCTGTACAAGTCTGTTAGGTTCAAATAATCTGTGGTGAAATTTAACTCTGCTATTTCCTTGTTGATTTTCTCTGTGTATGATCTATCCATTTCTCAATATGTGACATTAAAATTTCCTGCTATTATTGTATTATAGTCTATTTCCTACTAATATTAGCTTTATGATTTTGGGTGCTCCAATATTGGGTACATATATTTTTCTTTTTTGTTTCCTCTAGTTGGATTAAGCTTTTCTTTATTATACAATGATTGTCTTGCAAAATTATATTATTGCTTTTTTTATATTTGTTTGATATTTTTATTGTAGTTCCTTTGTTTCCTTCTCCCTCTCTTATAATTCCCATTTGTGGATAAGTGATTTTCTCATATAGTCTACTTTCATAACTTGCTTATTATTTTTGGTAAGTCTGTTAAAATTCTTATCTTCTGTCTACCATAAGGATTACCAAAAAACTTCTTTTGTCTGTAACAAGATATTTTGAAATGATAATAACTTAACACTGATTGTAAAATAAAGAGACAAGCAGAAAACAAGGAGTTATGAAATCTTAATAAAGAATTTTACACTTGCTCTCCATTCCTCACTCCCTTAATTTTTTTATGCTACTTTTGCCCTGCTTCAATATTGCTGATCTTTTAGCATTTTAATATGGGATTATAATTTCATTCTTTACAGTAAATATATAAATGGTTTATATTGCTACATTTACAATATTAGAGCATCTAAAATTTGTATGGTTGCTTTTACCACTGAGTTTTCTACATTATGATATTTTCTTCATGTTAACATCTCTTTCTTTCAGTTTGAAGAATTCCCTTTAGCATTTCTTGTAACACAGTCTGTTGGTGATGAATTTTTTAAATTTTTTTTATTTTATTTATTTATTTTTGACAGGCAGAGTGGACAGTGAGAGAGAGACAGAGAGAAAGGTCTTCCTTTGCCGTTGGTTCACCCTCCAATGGCCGCTGCGGCTGGCGCACTGCAGACGGCGCACCACACTGATCCAATGGCAGGAGCCAGGTGCTTCTCCTGGTCTCCCATGGGGTTCAGGGCCCAAACACTTGGGCCATCCTCCACTGCACTCCCTGGCCACAGCAGAGAGCTGGCCTGGAAGAGGGGCAACCGGGACAGAATCCGGTGCCCCGACCGGGACTAGAACCCGGTGTGCCGGCGCCGCAAGGTGGAGGATTAGCCTAGTGAGCTGCGGCGCCGGCCCTGGTGATGAATTTTTTAAGCATTTACTTGGGAATATCTCTATCTCTCATATAAGAATAGTTTTGCTGAATACAGTATTATTATCAGGCATTATTTTTTCTTTCAGTACTTTAATACTCTTATCTCACTCTCTAATGGCTTATATGGTTTTTGATGAGTAGTCTGCCATTAGGTGAACTGGGACATCTTCACATTTATATGCTTCTTTTCTCTTGCAGCTTTGAGAATCCTCTCTTTACCTTTCACCTTGGAGATTTTGACTATAATGTCTTGGGATAGACTTGTTTGGGTAGACTTTGTTGACCTTTGACCTTCTTGTACCTGGATAGTTGTACCCTACTCTAGGTTTGGGAAGTTTTCTGTTTCCTACCTCTTGAGTATTCTCAAGCACTAATGGACCCCAACAACGTGAATAATTTCTCCTTTTATTTTACCCCATATTTCCCGTAAGCTTTCTCCACTCCTCATGATTCTTTTTTATCCTTTGTGTATTTTCAAATATCCTGTCTTAGAGCCCACTGATTGTTTCTCTTATTTTATCTATTCTGCTGTTCATACTTTTCTGTAGTGTTTTCAATTTCACTGAGTGTACTTTTCAGTTAAAGGATTTCTGCTTGATTTTGATTAATTACTTCCATCTCCATCAAATCTCCCTATTAGAATATAGAATAGTTTCTCTGTGTTCTCTCGAATATCAATGAATTTCCTTAAAACAACTACTTTGAACTTTTCATCTGGGAATCTGGCAATTTCAATACCTGCATGATTTGCTTATGGTACCTTACTTTTCTGATTCGATGAGCTCATCATTCCATGGAAAGTCTTGATGCTTGTTGGTGTTCAATGTCCTCAGTTCACTGAGGGATTAATTACAATAATCTGATGTTGTTTGTAGCTGTGCATTCAGAAATTCTAAACAATCTGCTTAGCCTATGGATACTTACATTGTTTCAGCACTAGCTAGCACCCTAAGCCCCCAAGTCTAGTGTTGATGTGTTTTTACTGATTTAATATTAACAATACTCTCAAAACTCAAATTTCTCTCAAATATGCAGTTGACATGTTGTTCACCATGACGTGAAGAAGATTTTAAGAAGTGTTAGTTCATCCCTAAAAGCTTCTTCCTTTGATTGTGGTAAGTTCAGACTCTTTGTCCTATGTCCATGAATGCCGCAATGTTAGATCACATCCCAAGTCCTCAATCTGCCAAGACAAATGCAACCTGGAGGTAAGACTAAATCTTGCACTGCTATGGTCTGTCTGTTGCCAAACTAGGCTCACTGTCTGATGCTGCACTTATTAGCCACTTGTGATGTTAGCTTGGGTATAAGACTGTTCAGCAGGCCTGGCACTTTTGCATAATGTACTAAGCTTCTGCCCACAGTACCAGCATCCCATATGGGTGTGGGTTCTTGTCCCGGCTGCTCCTCTTCCAATCCATATCTCTGCTATAGCCAGAGAAAGCAATAAAAGATAGCCTGAGTGCTTGGGCCCTTGTATCTGCATGGGAGACCCTGAAGAAGCTCCTGGCTCCTGGCTTCAGAATGGCCCAGTTCTAGCCTTTGTGGATATTTGGGGAGTGGACAAGCAGATAGAAGATATTTCTCTCTGTCTTTCCCTCTATGTCTATAACTCTATCTCTCAAATAAATAATAAAAATATCTAAAAAATAATTGTTCAACAAGGACAATAAAGCTCTGCTGGGCACCAAAGCAGGTCCAGAGGTTCTATCTGCAAGCACAAGCCTGGAGATAAGGGGCCATTAGAATCTGCTCAATGCTGAGTTTTGTCAGCCTGGAAATGTGTCTCAAAACAGTCCTGCGCTTACCTGCTGACTGCCCAAAGATGTAGGTGTGGTAATAGAAGCAGCCCCTCAGCTACTCAGGCAGGCCGGAGGTTGGTCCCACCAGTCCCATGGTCAGGAGGCCTTGTGCAGTCTTGTGGGTACACACTAGAATTGCAAGAGGCTTGTGGTAATATAGTCCATTTATTTAAAGATTTATTTATTCATTTGAAAGTCAGAGTTACACAGAAAGAGGAGAGGCAGAGAGAGAGAGAGAGAGAGAGAGGTCTTCCATCTGATGGTTCACTCCCCAGCTGGCCGCAATGGCCAGAGCTGTGCAGATCCAAAGCCAGAAGCTAGGAGCTTTTTGCAGGTCTCCCACACTGGTGCAGGTGCCCAAGGACTTGGGCCATCTTCTAGTGCTTTCCCAGGCCATAGCAGAGAGCTGGATTGGAAACGGAGCAGTCGGGTCTTGAGCCGGTGCCCATATGGAATTCTGGCGCTTCAGGCCAGGGCGTTAACCTGCTGTGCCACAGAGCCAGCCCCAATACTATAGTCCAAAGCACTTCTGCCTCAACAGGATGTAGCTCTTTACTTGATACTGGGGCAAATCCAGAGACCCCATCTACAGGTATTTGCCTTGGGATCTTCCTAGGTTTGGGCCTTACCAACCAATCTCTGAACCCAAGACAATCCCATGTCCCCTTGTTGTCTGCCCAAGGTTGACAGAGCATGGTTTGTAAAGCCATCTGGCCACCTAGACTTGCCCCCAGTCTAGTCACACTTAGGTCCCATAGTCATAGGGCCCTACAAAGTCTCAGGGTATCTGCAAATCCCAGTAGAGGTTACCATTGACATATGCCAAAATGAGTCCAAAGGGGCAGTCATTTTTGTGCAACAAGTTAAGTTTCTGCTTGAGATGTCTACATCCCATAGAAAAGTGCTTGGTTTCAAGTTATGGCTCTGTTTCCAATCCAGATTTCTGTTAATGAGCACCCTTGGAGTTGACAGATGATAATTAAACTATTTAGGTCCCTGCCAATCGTGCGGGGCACCCAGATGGAATCCCTGACTCCTAGGCTTCAGCTGGGCCCACTCTTGGCTGTAACAAGCATTTAGGAATGAACCAGCATAGAAGATCTCTCTCTCCCTCTCTCTCTCTCTGTGTGTGTGTGTGTATGTGTGTGTCTTTCTCTCATGCATACTCTTCTGCCTTTTAAATAACTAAGAATTAAATAAACCTAAAAAACAAAACCAAATCAATCTTACAGAGAGTTGATCTCCATCTGATGCCAGGCATGTGTAGAGGCCTCCCAGAGTGGACATTAGCAGAAAGTTGGAGTTAGAAGCAAAATGAGCCAGGAAATAGAACCCAAGCCCTCTGATGTGGGACATGGACATTTAAATTGGCATCTTAGCCTCTAGGCCAAACATCCACCCAAAGTATTTGTTTTAATCTACCAAGTTCGTGTTACTTTGTTATTGTATCAATAAGCAATTAATCCTCATAGATTTTCCTCCTTCCATGAAGTGGGATTTGAGTAGAGCCATGGAGTGAGAGAGACGTGCAAATGTCTTGAGGAAGATCATTTCATGTAGAGTATAGCAAGTGTTTGGGGATGTGTATATAGAATTATCAAGAGGCCAGCACAGCTGGAGCTGAAAGAACAAGGAGGAGATTACTTGGCAATGAAGTCTGAGAAGTAAAAAGAATACTGGATTTCATAGGAGTTTAGGCTACTCTTAAGACTCTGGATTTTACTCTGAGATAGAAACAATTGGAAATTTTTAGCAGAAAAGACATTGCTGATTCTTGCTCTATTAGGATCATTTTAGAGTGTGTATGTTAGTTATATATTAGTTACGTAAGAAATCACTACAAAATAAGTTGCTTAAAATCACTACTGCAGATCTGGTCTGCATCTTAAGATCCTCTTCCAACATCATTCAGCTTATCAGCAGAATTCAATTTCCTTTGGTTGTAGGATTAATATCTCATCTTCTTGCTGGCTGTCAACCAGGAAACTCTTAGATCCTGGAGGCCTCTCACAGTTCCTTATCATGTGGCCCCCACACTTTTAGGGACTCAGCAATTAAAGGATGAAGTTGCTATAAACTGAGATGGAGAATAATTCATGAGGAACAAGTCGAGAGCTGGACAATAACATCAGGAATTTGGTCTGATACACAAAAATGTTGGTATCTATAAGAAATCTAGATGAATATGGTGAGTAGATAGTTGAATGACTCCGGAATTCAGGGCATTACACATATTAGATTTGAATTTGAGAGTTATCAATACAGAGAGGGTATTGAAACCATCATACTGAATGAAGAGGGAGTGACAAGAACAGACATGAAAGGACTGACATCTGAAACATTCTGACACATTTCAAGTCCATTCTGGGGTGTGGGTGTGAGGAAGAAGCAGCAAAATCACTGAGAGGGAGCAGTCAAGTGAAATGGGACAGAAAACTGGAGAATTCAGTGTTCCCAAAAGTGAGCTAAGAAAGTACATCAAGTAGCAGAAGTGATCAACTATGGCCAAAGCTACTGATACGTGAAGAGAGATAAGGACAGAAAATTGTCCCCTGTACTTGGAGTTGACTGCACTGAAGAAAAATAATTTTTAGGAATGGAGAGTGAAAGCTGCACATTAATGAATAATGATTATTTGATATACTCTAGGAATCTCCACGTGGCTCCTAAAATCTAGATGTTTTGTTCCAATTCTCATCATTTTTATTGTTTAGTATGTTGCAATTTTGTACTTGTCTTTTCTGTCTCACTTGGTAATGAACTCTTCGATACTAGGCTACTGCATTTATCTTAGCATCTCTAAGCCCTAGTGGCCCTTCAGCCTTCAGCAAATGGGAATTAAAAAATTAATAAGTGATTGAAAAACACTGATCTTTTATATTCCTTGAAAAAGGCTTTACAAATTCAAGATACTAGTACTTCTGAAGCAACTCCATGAAGATAATGAATATAAGAATTATAAATGAGATTTAAAAGGTGAAAACTGTCATAAACTGGAATAAAGATTTACTGATTTTGTGGCTAGGGGAATCTATTTTTAATTTATTTGACAGGTAGAATTATAGACAGTGAGAGAGAGAGACAGAGAAAGGTCTTCCTTCCATTGGTACACTCCCCAAATGGCCACAAAAATATGGAACGCTTCACAAATTTGCGTGTCATCCTTGTGTGGCTAGGGGAATCTAGAAGTAAAATGCTTTGGTGTAGGTGAGCTTTGTGTGCCATATTGGTCTGTTATTGTAATAAATGTGAAGGCATATTGTAAATAGAGCTAACTGGTGATTCTTTTCATTTTTTAAAAACTGATTTTATTATTTATTTATTTGAAAGGCAGTAAATAATAAGAGTGGGAATAAGAGAGGGAGGAGATATACAGTTTGGCACACATTCCCGTAGACATATCCCTAAAGGGTAAAGCTAAAAACTTGCCATGGTTCTCAAAATGCCATTAGCCTACATGGTACTAATGCCATCTTATGTGTTAAAGTGATTATATTAAGTGTTTAAGTGGTCATATAGATAGGATTGTCAAAGGGATCACATAAATAAGATTGAGTGTCTGGTAATAATAATAGACAGAATTAAAAAGGAGTGAATGCTCCCACATGGGAAGCAGTCCACACAGCAGACTCATAGAATGACAATCACTTCAAATAGCACTCTGACCTTAGAATCAGCCCTTAAGGCATTCAGATCTGGCTGATAAACCCATGAGAGCATTTCTGGTATGAAAAGCCAAGACACTATGGAATAAAATTATCCACACAAGGATCTCTGTGAGTGAAACCCCAGTGTAAAGAAGGGGTTGTCAAAGAAGGATGTATTTTTCTCTGAAGAAAAGAGAGAACTCACACTTTGCTTAAGGCCCTATGTAAATACTGACAAAATTTGTGGCCTCAAAATGCTTCCATAGCCTTGGCAACTCATGTCAAGGGCAACTGGTGGGGCAGAGCCAAGATGGTGGAATAGTGAGGGCACACACTGATAGTCCGGGAAAAGATAGTTCAATAAAAGTGGAGTTACTGTACTCTCAGGAAAAGGCTTGGGAAAAAATTGCAAAGGAAACTCTTCCAGATCTAGTGGATGTGACAGGGAGGACCTTTGGGGAGAACAAGAATGCCCACAGTGTGGAAGACCAGCTGCAGAGTCTGCGCACCAGTGCTGAAAGGGGAGGTGAGACAAAAAACCCCGTAACCAGAGACATAGGTGGGGAAAGGCAGAAAGAGCCTAGAGGGAAGGAGGCTTGAAGCCCTGCTGGGGAAAGTTCACCAGGCTGACTGGAGGAGAGAAAAAAAAAACGAATAAATAAGATGAACTGGCACAGACACTAGCCTCTCTCTCCACCCGCCTTACAAAGCCGAGCAAGACAAAGAGCAGGCGCCATTTTGGACATACGTAAAGCGGCGCCCGCCATCAGCCAAGCAGAAAAACCTGACTCTGGTGGGGAGAAATAACAGGAGGTTAGGACCTAGTGAAAGTGTGGAGCTAACGAACTGAGACTGTGAAAATCTGAGGATGGGCGAGAGAATTCACCGAGTATACAAACTCAGTAACCTTGGCAACCAGATGAGAGACTGCAGAGGAATTTGAGACCACACTGAGGGCTGCATAGATCCTTTGTGTGGTCCCTGGGATAGAGCAGGCGAATACTCACAGGGGCCAGATTTTATACATCAACTACCCTCAATTCCACTCAGCTGTGTGGAATTACTTCCCTTCTGAGTCAAAAAAAAAAAAAAAAAAGCGAGAGCTAGAGACAGAACAACCTGGATGAGTCACCTTTGGCACACCCTTAAGCCTGAAGAACCAAACATAACTCTCTGGCCACACCCATCACAAGCCTCTAACGATCCATCAAAAGCAGACAGTCCACTTAATCTAGAGTCATAGTATAATGAGAAAAAACACCTCAGCGAAGAAAATAAAGAATATCTCTAATATGCCAAACAACAAATGTAGAAACCGAGGTAACAAGAACAAGGAAGACACTGCAATTCAAGATTATGAAGATGATGAGATAGAAGAAATGCAAGAAGTGGATCTCAAAAAATTGATAAGAACATTAAGAAGTTCTCAAAAACAAATTCTTGAACTACAGAAATCCTTAATGGACAGGATAGAAAATCTCTCTCTCGTGAAAATGAAATATTAAGGAGGAATCAAAATGAAATGAAGCAATAGTAGAACATGAAACTGTGATAATGATGAGAAATCATAATGAAATGAAGAATTAAATAGATCAAATGACAAACACATTAGAGACCCTTAAAAACAGAATGGGTGAAACAGAAGAGAGAATATCGGACTTAGAAGACAGAGCACAGGAAAGTATAGAGTCAAACCAAAGAAAAGAAGAGGAAATTAGAAATCTAAAAAATATTGTTGGTAATCTACAGGATACTATAAAAACCCAACACTTGGGTTCAAGGAGTTTCTGAAGGCATGGAGAGGGAGAAAGGATTAGAAGGCCTTTTTAGTGAGGTAATAGCAGAAAATTTCCCAGGTTTGGAGAAGGACAGAGACATCCTAGTATAGGAAGCTCACAGAACCACTAATAAACTTGACCAAAAGAGATCATCACCATGACACGTTGAAGCAAGACCCCTACCTTTCACCTTACACAAAATTTCACTCAACATGGATTAAAGACATAAATCTATGACCCAACAACATTAAATTATTAGAGAACATTGGAGAAATCCTGCAAGTTATAGGTACTTCCAAAGACTTCTTGGAAAAGACCCCAGAAGCAAAGGCAGTCAAAGCCACAATTAACATTTATGATTGCATTCAAAAGATATGGTCATGAAAGTGAAGAGGCAACCCAAAGAATGGGAAAAAATATTTGCAAACTGCACTCTATAGAATACAATACAACAGTCAAAAGCAATGAAATCTGGTCATTTGCAACAAAATGGAAGAATCTGGAAAACATTATGCTGAGTGAAATAAGCCAGTCCCAAAGGGACAAACATCATATGTTCTCCCTGATCGGTGACAACTAACTGAGCACCAAAGGGGAAACCAGTTGAAGTGAAATGGACACTATGAGAAACAGTGATTGATCAACTCTACTCCTGATTGTTGATGCACAATGCAATACTTTATCCATTATACTGTTTTTTTGTTGTTGTTCTAGTACTTGTGGTTGAACTCTGCAATTAACACACAATTATTCTTAGGTGTTTAAATTTTAACTGAAAAGTGATCCCTGTTAAATCTAAGAGTGGGAATAAGAGAGGGGGGAGATGTACAATTTGGGACATGCTCAATCGGACTTGCCCCAAATGGTGGAGTTAGAAATGTGCCAGGGGATTCCAATACAATCCCATCAAGATGGCATGTACCAATGCCATCTCACTAGTCCAAGTGATCATCTTCAGTTCACAATTGATCACACTGATAGGTCTAAGAGTCAAAGGGATCACACAACAAGACTAGTGTCTGCTAATACTAACTGATAGAACCAAAATTAGAGAGAACAATCCAACATGGGAAGCGGGATACACAGCAGACTCATAGAATGGCAGATGTCCTAAATAGCACTGTGGCCTCAGAATCAGCCCTTAAGGCATACAGATCTGGCTGAAGAGCCCAAGAGCACATTTCAGGCATGGAAAGCCAAGACAGTCTGGCAAAAAAATAAATAAATAAATAAATAAAATAAAATAAAATAAATGAAAGATCTCTGTGAGTGAGATCCCAGTAGAAAGAACAGGGCTATCAAAGATGGAGGTACCTTTCTCTGAAGGGAGGAGAGAACTTCCACTTGGACTACGTCCCTGTCAGAATAAGATCGAAGTCAGCAAACCCTAAAGGCTTTCATAGCCTTGGCAACTCATGACTAGAGCCTAGGGAGATTACTGACGCCATAAACAAGAGTGTCAGATTGTTAAGTCAACTACAGCAGTCACTGGGTACTTACTCCTCATGTGGGATCTGTCCTTAATGTGTTGTCCAATGTGAAGTTTTGCTATAACTAGTACTAAAACAGTATTTTTACACTTTGTGTTTCTATGTGGGTGCAAACTGATAAAATCTTTACTTAGTATATACTGAATCGCTCTTCTGTGTATAAAGATAATTGAAAGTGAAAGAAAACAACTTGGTTTTAAATTGGACATTGCACAGAAAATTAATCATTTTTTAAAAAATATCATATAGGATCTCTGTCCTTAATGTGCTGTACATTGTTATTTAATGCTGTAACTAGGATTCCAACAGTATTTTTCACTTTATGTTTCTATGTGTGTGCAAACTGTTGAAATCTTTACTTAATATATACTAAACTGATCTTCTGTGTATAAAGAGAATTGAAAATGAATGTTGATATGAATGGAAGAGGAGAAGGAGTGGAAAAGGGGAGGTTTTCGGGTGGGAGGGAAGTTATGGGGGGGGGAACCCATTGTAATCCATAAGTCGTACTTTGGAAATTTATATTCATTAATAAAGTTAAAAAAAAAACTTTAGACAACAGCTTGTCAACATGGCTGTCACATTTAAAATAATATGTGTAGATGTCTTTTCTAAGAAAAAAAAAAAGTTGTTCTGGAAGTTTTAGCCAGAGCCATCAGGCAAAGAAAAAGTAATTAAAGGGATACAAATTGGGAAGGAAGAAGTCAAACTATCCAAAGAACTCTACTAAGAGACTATTGGAACTCATCGAAGAGTTTGGCAAAGTAGCAGGATATAAAATCAATGCACAAAAATCAACAGCCTTTGTATACACAGGCAATGCCATGGCTGAGAAAGAACTGCTAAGATCAATCCCATTCACCATAGCTACAAAAACAATCAAATACGTTGGAATAAACTTAACCAAGGATGTTAAAGATCTCTATGATGAGAATTACAAAATCCTAAAGAAAGAAATAGAAGAGGATACCAAAAAAATAGAAAAATCTTCCATGCTCATGGATTGGAAGAATCAACATCATCAAAATGTCCATGCTCCCAAAAGAAATTTATACATTCAATGCAATACCAATCAAGATACCAAATGTGTTCTTCTCAGATCTGGAAAAAATGATGCTGAAATTCATATGGAGGCACAGGATACCTCGAATATCTAAAGCAATCTTGTACAACAAAATCAAAGCCAGAGGCATCACAATACCAGATTTCAGGACTTACTACAGGGCAGTTGTAATCAAAACAGCATGGTACTGGTACAGAAACAGATGGATAGACCAATGGAACAGAATAGAAATATCAGAAATCAACCCAAACATCTACAGCCAAGTTATTTTTGATCAAAGATCTAAAAACAATTTCTGGAACGAGGACAGTCTATTCAATAAATGGTGCTGGAAAAACTGCATTTCTACATGCAGGAGCATGAAGCAAGACCCCTACCTTACACCTTACACAAAAATCCACTCAACATGGATTAAAGACCTAAATCTATGACCCGACACCATCAAATTATTAGAGAACATTGGAGAAACCCTGCAAGATATTGACACCAGCAAGACTTCCTGGAAAAGACACTGAAGGTGCAGACAGTCAATGCCAAAATAAACTATTGGGATTGCATCAAATTCAGAAGTTTCTATACTGCAAAAGAAACAGTCAAAAGTGTGAAGAGGCAACCAGCAGAATGGGAAAAATATTTGCAAACTATGTTACAGATAAAGGATTAATAACCAGAATCTACAATGAGATCAAGAAACTCCACAACAACAAAACAAACAACCCACTTAAGAGATGGGCCAAGGACCTCAATAGACATTTTTCAAAAGAGGAAATCCAAATGGCCAATAGGCACATGAAAAAATGTTCAAGATCACTAGCCATCAGGGAAATGCAAATCAAAACCACAATGAGGTTTCACCTCACCCTGGTGAGAATGGCTCACATTCAGAAATCCACCAACAACAGATGCTGGCGAGGATGTGGGGAAAAAGGGACACTAACCCACTGTTGGTGGAAATGCAAACTGGTTAAGCCATTAAGGAAGTCAGTCTGTAGATTCCTCAGAAACCTGAATATAACCCTACCATACAACATAGCCATCCCACTCCTTGGAATTTACCCAAAGGAAATGAAACTGGCAAACAGAAAAGCGGTCCGCACCTTAATGTTTATTGCAGCTCAATTCACAATAGCTAAGACCTGGTATCAACCTAAATGCCCATGAACACTAGACTGGGTAAAGAAATTATGGCTATATGTACTCTATGGAATACTATACAGCAGAAAAAAATAGTGAAATCTGGTCATTTGCAGCAAAATGGAAGAATCTGGAAAACATTATGCTGAGTGAAATAAGCCAGTCCCAAAGCACAAATATCATATGTTTTCCCTGATCAGTGACAACTAACCGAGCACTAAAAAGGAAACCTGTTAAAGTGAAATGGACACTATGGAAAATAGTGACTTGATCAACCCTTGCCTTGACTGTGGCTGAACAACTTAATACGTTATCCCTCTTAGTATTTCTTTTTGTCTGTTCTACTTAATACTATTGGTTTAATCCTATAGTTAATACATAGTTATTCTTAATTGTTGAAACTTAACTGAAAAGTGATCTCTGTTAAATATAAGAGTGGGATTAAGACAGGGAAGAGATGTACAATTTGGGACATGTTCAAGCTGACTTGCCCCAAATGGTAGAGGTAGAAACATACCAGGGGATTCCAATTCAATCCCATCAAGGTTGCATGTACCAATGCCATCTCACTAGTCCAAGTGATCAATTTCTGTTCACAATTGATCATAATGATAGGACTAAGAATCAAAGGGATCACACAAACAAGACTAGTGTCTGCTAATACTAACTTGATAGAACAAAAAAGGGAGAGAACGATCCAACATGGGAAGTGGGAGAAACAGCAGACTCATAGAATGGCGGATGTCCTAAACAGCACCCTGACCTCAGAATCAGCACTTAAGACATTTGGATCCTGCTGAAATGCCCATGAGAGTATTTCAGGCATGGAAAGCCAAGACACTTTGTCAAAAAAAATAAATGACCTAAATGAAAGATCTCCACGAGTGAGATCCCAGTGGAAAGAAGAGATCATCAAAGAAGGAGGTATCTTTCTCTGAAGGGAGGAGAGAACTTCCACTTTGACTATGACCTTGTCTAAATATGATAAGAGTTGGTGAACTCAAAGGGCTTCCATAGCTTTGGCAATTCATGACAAGAGCCTAGGGTGATTACTGATGCCCTAAACAAGAGTGTCCATTTGTTAAGTGAACAACAGGAGTCACTGTGCACTTACTCCTCATGTAGGATCTCCTTAATGTGCTGTACATTGTGATTTAATGCTATAATTAGTACTCAAACAGTATTTTTCACTTTGTGTTTCTATGTGGGTGCAAACTGTTGAAATCTTTACTTAATATATACTAAACTGATCTGTATATAAAGAGAATTGAAAATGAATCTTGATGTGAATGGAAGGGGAGAGGGAGCGGGAGAGGGGAGGTTTGCGGGTGGGAGGGAAGTTATGGGGGTGGAAGCCATTATAATCCATAAGCTGTACTTTGGAAATTTATATTCATTAAATAAAAGTTTAAAAAAAAAAGAGCATCTGGTGATCACTACCATCATAAATTAGAGTGTCAATTGTTGTTTGATGGTTAAGATGCATGTATCCCAGTGGATCCTAGTTGTAACTCTGGCTTCTGATTCCAGCTTCTTGCTATGTGCAGTCCCTGTGATGCAGTGGTAGTGACTCAAGTAATTGGGTTTCTGCTACCAACTGGGGAGTCCTGGATGGAAGTCCACCTCCCAGCTCATGGCTTCAGCCTTGACCCAGCCCTAGCTGTTGTGAGAATTGTAATAAAGTTTGGAAGCAGGGAGGAAACATTTCAGTGCTCACCTTTTTTGTGTTTGTCTGCAGCACTAATTTGGGATTTTTCTTCTTTTTATTTTTAAATGTAAAATTATAATCTTTTATAAGAAGTAAATAGAAGCATTATTGGATGCCTTTGTTTGTAAACCAAACAGTAATAAATGAATCCCTATATTTAAAAAAAAAAAGAGTGTCAGTTGTTAAGTCAACAACAGGAGTCACTGTGCACTTGCTCCCCCTGTAGGACCTCTGTCTTTAATGAGTTGTACTATAAGAATTAACTGTAAAACTTTTTTTCAAGCAGTACTTTATACTTCAGATGTCTGCGTGCATGCAAATTGTAGAAATCAATAGTATTAACTAGAACAAAAATACTAAAAGGAATAAAGTATTAAATTGTACAACTGGCCTCAGAATCAGCCCTCAAGGCATTTGGATCTGGCTGAAGTGCCCATGAGAGTATTTTAGGAATGGAAACCCATGACACTCTGGCAAAAAAAGAAAAGAAGAAGACCTAAATGAAAGATCTCTGTGAGTGATATCCCAGTAGAAAGAACGGGCCATCAAAGAAGGTGGTACCTTTCTCTGAAGGGAGGAGTGAACCTCCACTTTGACAATGACCTTGTATAAATAATATCGAGGTCAGCAAACGCAAAAGGCTTCCATAGCCTTGGCAACTCATGACAAGAGCTTAGGGAGATTACTGACGCCATGAACAAGAGTGTCAAATTGTTAAGTCAACAACAGGAGTCACTGTGTACTTACTCTTCCTGTGGGATCTCTGTCCTTAATGGGTTGTCCAATGTGAATTAATGCTATAACTAGTACTCAAACAGTATTTTATACTTTATGTTCTATGTGGGTTCAAACTGATGAAATCTTTACTTAATATATACTAAATTAATCTTCTGTATAAAAAGGTAATTGAAAATTAATCTTGATGTGAATGGAATGGGAGAGGGAGCAGGAGATGGGAGGGGTGAGGGTGAGAGGGAAGTTGGGGGGGGCAATTGCAATCCATATACTGTACTTTGGAAATTTATATTTACTAAATAAAAGTTTAAAAAAAACAAATTGTAGAATTCATTATTTAATATAGAATTGGTCTGCTGTATATAAATTTAATTAAAAATGAATCTTAATGAAGAATGGGATGGGAGAGGGAGTAGGATGTGGGATGGGATTGGGGATGGGAGTGTGGGTATGGTGGGAAGAATTTCTATCTTCCTAAATTTGTACCTAAAATTTGTATTCATTAAATAAAACATTTCTAAAAAAAGAAAGAAAGGCAGAGTTAGAGAGATAGAGAGGAAGACAGAGTTAGATATATTCCATCCACTGGCTCATTCTCCAAATGGCCTCCAACGCCAGGATGGGCAAGGCCAAAGCCAGGAGCCTAGACCTCCGTTCAACTCTCTCGAGTGGGAGAAAGTGGCCCAAGTACTTGGACCTTCTTCCTTTAATTTCTCTCATGTTATTAAAGAGCTGGAGTGGAAGTGCAGCATCTGGGACTTGAACAGGCATTCATAAGGGATGCCAATATCACAGGCAGTGACTTTACCCACTGCCCCATAACACCAGCCCCTAACTGGTGATTCTGAATGAAATTTTTCCACAAACAAACATCAGGGTGTTATGATCAAATAAAATAACTCATGGTTTTAAGTTTGTTTTCCAAAATTCCTTTTCATGATACAAATTGGAGTGTGAAAGCTAAAAAAAAAAAAATGTTTCTGTTTTTGGAGGTTAACGGGAAACTTTGACCCTTTCACTGGCAAATTTCCCAGCGCATCTGTTCTGTGTTTCAATCTGCTCTTAATTTTGTTCAATATGTTAAGATTGCTGCTATTCCAAAACAAAATATTCAAGTCCTTGAAGTGATTGACAGCATAATACCAAAAACATTCACGTATAACAAGATAACAAGAGTAAGAATTTTTCATGTTTCCCACATATTAAAATACTCTGCATCTACACACTTATCATATAAGAATGACCTTTCAGAGATTATTCGTATGTTTGAATTATCTTAATGATAGTAGTAATAAATAGTATTCTCTGATCACCAGTAATCTGCCAGACATAAAGTCTCTTATGAGAATTGACTTATATTTCTCTGATAAGCCTAATGAAGAAATTTGAATAACTATTAAAGCTCACATAGCTCATAAGTAGTGGTACTGGGATTGAAACCCAAAGATTGTAGGTTCTAGAACAGTTTCTCAACTCTTTCATTATTAACATTTTAGTCTGTTCTGTGTCTTGTAGGATATGGAGCAGCCTCCTTCACATCTACCCACTAGATACCAGTGTCACCTCCCAACTTGGGACAACCAAATATGTCTTCAAACATTTCTAAATGTTCCTTGGTGAGAAAAGCCATCACCAGTTGAGAACTGCTATTCTCAAATATGTGCCTTAGCCAAAAGGCTCTATAGTATTTGCAATAAACCCTATATAAGAAAGAATAGACATATGTCCCATGCGTAAAGCAGAATCATATTTCTCCTCAGTGATCCCATGAATTCTCAATATTGCAGTAATTATATGTGAATTAAATCCTTCACTCACGAGAATTCAATTCGCTGGACTTTACTGGTCATCTTTGTCCCTAGTGCTAAAATAGTAACTATGATTCTACTTAATGTGTTTTCCTCAGGAAGTATAACCCAAGACTAGCCATGGAACACCTTTCACAGAGTCAGAATGGTTAGAATGGCTCACATTCAGAAATCTACCTACAACAGATGCTGGCGAGGATGTGGGGAAAAAGGGACACTAACCCACTGTTGGTGGGAATGCAAACTGGTCAAGCCACTATGGAAGTCAGTCTGGAGATTCCTCAGAAACCTGAATATAACCCTACCATAGAACCCAGCCATCCCACTCCTTGGAATTTACCCAAAGGAAATTAAATTGGCAAACAAAAAAGAATATCATCAAAATGTCCAGACTACCAAAAGTAATTTTCAGATCCAATGTGATCCCAATCAGAATTTCAAGGATATTCTTATTAGGCTAGGGGAAAGCAATGCAAAAATTCATATGGAAACACAAGAGACCTTGAATAGCTCAAGCAATCTTATACAATAAAAACAAAGCCAGAGGTATCATAATATCATATTTCAAGACATACTTCAGGGCAGTTATAACCAAAACAGCCTACTGGAAAAAAAACAGATGTGTAGTTCAATTGCCTTTTAAATGTTTCTCTTGTTCTATTCCTGGCTCTCCAAATGGACCAGGTATGTTGCTGGTGCTGTGGTATAGCGGGTAAAGCCACTGTCTGCAGTGCCAGCATCCCATATGGCAGCTGGTTCGAGTCCTGGCTGCTCCTCTTCCGATCCAGCTCTCTGCTATGGCCTGGGAAAGCAGTAGAAGATGGCCCAAGTCCTTGGGACCCTACACTTACATGGGAGAACTGGAAGAAGATCCTGGCTCCTGGCTTCAGATCACCACAGCTCCAGCCATTGCAGGCAATTGGGGAGTGAACCAGCAGATGGAAGACCTCTCTCTTGCTCTCACTCTCGCTCTCGCTCTCTCACTCTCTTGCTCTCGCTCGTGCTCTCACTCTCTCTCTTCTTCTCTGCATAATTCTGACTTTCAAATAAATTAACAAATCTTAAAAAATAATGGACCAGGGAACTTCAAAATGTTTGTGGAAATTTGAATAAAATTAAGTATTTTGGTAAATGTTTTGAAATCCTTGCACAGTTTTTTCATAGTTTGTGTCTTACATGTTTTTGAAGCTTCTTTTTATTCTATGTTACCTACACTATAGAAAATGCAAAATTAGCTATATAATAATCACTTTTATATTGATGGACAGCTTCCATTCAGTTATTTGCCTAGGGCTTCCTTTTTTACTTCTCTGCTTTAATTATTCATTTGTTATATTTTCTCTGATTCTTTAACTTCTTTGATCTTAATCATTAAATTTTGTGTTAGACAACAATTGCCTTCGCCAAATATTTCTAGTTCCCCCTACTCCATTCTGGGTACACAGAACCAGTTCCTGACTCCTTTGGAGTTGGATGGAATTAATTTGGTCTGGCCAATGAGGCTGACCTTTCTTTGGAAGCTCAAGTATCATCAGAGACATCTATTCCACAGCAACCAGGAACATTTGCAGTGGTGACTGTTCTTTTTACTTAAGTCACAAAGCAGCTAAAATATACACAGAATCCTGTAAGTCACACTGCATGTAGGAGTAAAATGTGAGGTTCTTTTCAAAATGTGTTTTAAGCCTCTGGTATTTGAGGATGTGTTTATTTTACACAATAAAATCTAAAATATCGTAGCTGAAGGAGTTTCCTACAACAAAGTATTAGAGAAGATAATTACTTGATTTTTTTTTCATTTTTAAAAATTGTATATAAGTTTTACAAGTTTCATGTATTTCATGCATACAGATTTAGGAACATAGTGACATTCCTACCAACAACCAATATCCCTCCCACCCATGCTCCAACCCTTCCTCTTTCTCCCTCTTACATTCCCACTTTTAATTTTTACAAAGATCTATTTTCAGTTTTCTTAATGATCATATAATTAACCCTACACTAATTAAGAGTTCAACAAATGATATGAACAGGAAAAAAAAAAAACACTGTTTCTCTTCAGAACAGACAATGATTTTTTACAACCCTTTTCTCTTACTCGATTACTTTAAAAGTAATTACTTTGGTGCTAGGATCAGTTCTTCTGTAGTAACATTTTATATGGTTAAGGAATTTATATTTACTGGGAACTTGAAAACATCAGTTTAGGCAACTCTAACAACTCCACATAGTGACTGTCTTATACGATGTGACAAAATAACATGACTCAAATCAAGTTAATTAATACTTTATGTACCTCTTCTTACTCATCTGAGAGCCTTGTTCTTGCCATATGCAAAAGAAAGAAAGCTGGCAGAAAAAAAGTACCTGACCTGTAACAAAATATCGTTATTTCTAAGGTTAGTTTTTTAGACTTACTCCTTTATTTTGAGTGATTTATTTTAAGGAATATTCTCCCTAAGAAAGAATATTAAGCCAATTAACCTGTCTGTTTCCTTCCTAAATTTGTCAGAATATGGCACCTGGTTCAATTAATCCACTTTTTGCATCTTTTCTTCATGACTTTGCTATGTAGCAAATTTTCACTGTTTTTATGAGATTCCTTTGTTCTCACTTGAATGAAAAATAATTTGCAATTAATTTGACAGTTACAAATGGATATGTTCTCTTTTGTGTTGTCTGAGAGTTCTGCATAAACACTGATTTTAGTAAGTATCTTCAGTGAAGGAAAATGAAGCACTGCCTTTAAATTAAGGCAGCAAGAATGACTGAAAACTAGTTGGAGTAGCAGATACCAAGTCAGTGTGTAAGGTGTCTGTTCATTTTGTACCTAGACAGGTAGAGTCAATTGAATTTTTAAATATGTCTTCCTGTCATGGTGTGTGTATATGATTATGTGAGGCATACTTTTCAGTGTGATTCACAGAAACTTATCTTTCCTTCCTCAAAAAGGGGAACGTATGTTCTTTTTTTCCTTGAAACTGGATAGACTGTTGTTACTGTTTGTCTAACAAACTATAGTGAAAGTCATACAATGTGATGACCACACTATCATAAACAATGATAAAGTTTTCATTTTCTTTTCTCTTGCATCACCCAAGATATTAGCCCTTGAAATCCTTCTGTGGGGAAATCTAGGCCAAATGGCAAAACCACCTGTAGATGTTCTGGCTAACAGATGCTCTATGATCTCAGCCAACATCCTTCATTCTATGCAAGGTATATGAGTAAAGAATCCTTCAAATTGAATCCACTCTCACCATTGGACTTCCATTGTATGAAAGATTCTAAGCCAGAATCATCTAGCTGACTACAGTAAACTTGCAGAATTGTTATAAAAATAAAAATAAGTGTTTTTTTATGCAATTAAGCTTGAATTGGTTTATTTTGGATCAACAGATAACCATGACAGAGTGTAAATGGTAAAGCAACTAACTCATGGTTACAGAGAGGCTGAGTTGCACCCCAGTGTTTGCCTGTTATCTTGAGCTTATAAACTATACTTTGGATAAAATAACCCATTCATTAATGAATGCTTATAGGAAAATAATCATGAATCATCAAGACCTTTACCCATAGATAATAAATAACATGCATTTTCGCCTTAGAAATTCACTCATTATCACCTACTGTAGTAGTCTGTCATATAGTATTTCATATTCCTTTTGTTTTTGTTTTGGGATGAGAAGGACATAAGAGAGGGATGACATTTGTAAGCATTTTTCAATTGCATGAAAAAATTCAGTGAGTAAAAAAGCACTATGTTCATATTATATAGCTTAATCCTTACAAAGATACTTGGGAGTTGTTGTTTTATTAAAGCTTTGAGCATCAGAAAAAATTGAGATTGCTAAAACTATTTCAAGGTAAAAGATAACATGTTAATGACTGGATATGAGCCATTTTGAACCCATTTACTCTAGAGCTATATAACTGAGCCATATTCTTGATTATATTCATTTTATTTTTGGCAAGATGGCTGAATAGAGGAAAGATGCAATGATTTTGATAATGGAAAAATATCAGAAAACTGGTAGGATCTGTGTTCCTGGGGGATAGTTTGAGAGAATTTTTCAGTGAAAAGGCTATATAGTCAGAAAAGAGACTCCATGGAGCAGCTAGGATTGTACAGACATGCAGCAGTTCATGGGATTCCACCAGTGTCTCCCACAGCCAGCAGCTCCCACAGCCAGTGGCTGGTGGGGATGCCACCTACCCAGAGCAAGGGCACTCGACTATCAGTGACGAAAGTGCTATCTTCCTGGAATAAGGCAAATGAAGGCTGTGGTAGACTGCATGCCTCTGATGGTTTTGTCAGAGGGAGAAATCCATGGTCCCCACTGACTTTGAGCCCAGGCCAACAAGTTGAGAAGAGGGAAGATGACCAGTTAATGCCATAAACAGAGAGAACATTGCTCAATCCCCCAGTGATCAGTGAAAAAAAATGCTTTCTTCCCAGAATAAGGTGACGAGTAGCAGATACAGCAGACATTTTGCCTAAGGGGATTTTTGTCAGAGGAACAAGTCTGTGGTCTCCACTGATTTGAGTCTGGGCAGATGAGCTGGTGGGAGAATGGGTACCAACTTAACTCTGTGAATGGAGGGCACATTGCTCAATCCCATAGCCCCACCTAGTGGCCTGGTTCATGGAAAGGTAGCTCACTCTTTAGAAAGAGAAGGTTGCCATAAGCTGTACACTGGAAATTTATATTCATTAAATAAAAGTTAAGAAAAAAAAAAAAAGAAAGAGAAGGTTGCAAGGCAGAGATTGGATCCCCTACAGCCTGTGACTGGGGGACCCTTGCATTTTGTGACTGTGAGAATCCTGAAACAGTGGCATAGGCTAGGAAGGCTTCATGCTCACACTACAGAGAACACAGATTCTTTGTTCAGTTCATTCACCTGAATTAGTTGGGGGTAGAGGCACAGAGAGGTTCACCTTGGCACAGTGAAGGGTGGAGGAACTGATCACATTAGCCATGGTGGTGATTCTCTCTCCGTTACTGACTACAGTGGAGAGCTACTATGAATAATTTGGGTGTTACCCTGGATTTTTGCCCCCACCCAAAAATGCTGGACAGAGCTCCCTAGCTCTACCAAACGCATACTTCTGGATATTCCTTGAAGGTACAGGCATGCCACTATGCCTAGAGATATTTTCCCAAGAAAAAAAAAGACTTCAGAGGAGATATCAACAAGTGTTTCTCCAGATGTGTAAAAACAAGAATAGCAGTACACGAAACATGAACAAAGAATTTCAAAAGGAATAGAATAATACATCAATATTAGACTGAAGATGAAGAGATTGAAGAGATTCCTGAAAAGGAATTCAGAAGATTAATTGTTGAAATAAAAATCTTACAAAACAAACAAAAATAGTTTGTCACCACACAGTCTGATACGTAAGGATGTACTACACAGAGAAACAGAAAAATAACCAGCATCATGAAAGAATGTGAAGACAGAAAACTTCCTTGTAATAATAGTAAAAGTGTGTTGCCCTTGATTTCTCCACAATGTTTCAGTGGGTTCGTTTCTGAGAAGAGCAGCGTGGTGGGGGAAAGAGGCGCGGAGTCAACACACAGACCCCGGGAGTCCGGTGAGAGCAGGCTTGAGGTGAGCAGCCTGCAGACTCGTTTATTACAGTTGGTACAACAGCTTATATAGCCCAGACCAGCCAATCTGGTCAAGGGGCGGTCCATACCCCAACCAATCACAACCTGTTGCCAGGCAGTTTCCACAGCCATCCAATCACAGCCTGTCGCCAGGCAGTTTCAAATCCATCCAATCACAGCCTGTTGCCAGGCAGTTTCCAGAGCCATCCAATCACAGCCTGTTGCTAGGCAGTTTCAAAACCATTCCTGACTAACTGACGCTCGCTTGCCAGTGGCCACCTTGGCATGGCCTTCTCATTCCACTACATTTCCCCCTTTTCATTTATTTTTGAGCAACGGGAGGCATGATTCTTGGCCATACCATTGTTGACCCCGTTTCCATGTGGTCTCCGTACGCAGCTGTGCCTGTCTTAGGTTGTCCCCCAGGGGATCTTACCCGTCATTGACTAACCAGCGCTCAAATCGAGAGACCACAGGATTGCTTGCTCAGATAGGGGTAGGAATGAGGAATAATGGTTATCAGGAGTGGCATGACTGCACACAGGCTGTGGGCCATTGGAGTGGCTGACCAGAGCTAGTGGGGTACACAACAGTAACAGATATGGCTTTGGGCAGTTTCTCAGGGTAGGATGATAGGGCAGGTGCGTCTGCTAACAAGGCGGAGTCTCGGTCTTGTTCAGCTGGTTCTGGTTGGCTGTCAATTGCAGGCTTGATGTTTCTGGCTGGTACCCAAATGGGCTGTCCCGCATTCTCTGGAAAGACACAAGCATATCCTCGACCCTTGGTTAATAGAAGCCTATTTACAGGCGTTGGAATCCAGGGCCTGTATTTTGCATATAATTCAACATTAACAGCAAACATGCGGATGGCATGGGATCTAGCAGCTGCCCTGAGAGCTTGGGGTGCCCAAGGACTGCCATAAATGTGGGGATCTTCACTGGGTGCGGATGGGATGACATTGCATGAGTTATTGTGTAGAGGTCCTCTTAGTTCATCCCACGGGTATGTGGGGGGTAGCTGACTAGGCATTGCTACCTTGTTTGCTACGTTGTTTTTTTTCACTGTCGGAGTTCTCTCTCCCTAAGTCATTAACCATTGTCTGTGAGACAGGGACCTGGAGTATCAGGCTCCTATCACTCACAGATTCACTATCTTTGATAATCTGCACAGGATTCTGAGAGGGGGGTATCTTTCCCATGTCTGAGCGCTTAAGAGCGGCACGGTACGCCAACTCTAGCCAGAGGAAAGACACGTATAGCACTGCTACCGTAGCAAAGCAAATTCCTAGCACCTCAGCTGTGGATGGCATTTTGCAGGAGGTTCCCTACGTTAGACAAACAGATAGTGGTGTATCAGATCGTACGTATGTCCTGTGCTTAGTGCGGGACTTCCTTGATTCGTTAGGTCAAGGCCGTATGCCCACACGGTGTCTCCGGAGCGTCACCTCTCTCGAATGAGGGAAGATTACTTGGTTCCGAATTCTGGGATGATCAGTCCCTTATGTGAATTCGCCGGGCGAACCGAAAGTAAAAGGAGGAGCCGAGAAGCGACGTACGCTTCAGGGCGGTGTGTGCTAACCTGGGATCACTTAGACCGAGGACAAGGACAAGGAAAGGGGCATAGGAGGGGGTTCTGTGCTCACCCTCACAGAACCGAACAGCACACAAAACACCGAGGGGCCTACTTGCCGAAATCCAGGGGGGACCTCGCCGAGTCCGACATGCTGTCTCTTTCTCAGTCACGTTGGGGCGCCAGATGTTGCCCTTGATTTCTCCACAATGTTTCAGTGGGTTCGTTTCTGAGAAGAGCAGCGTGGTGGGGGAAAGAGGCGCGGAGTCAACACACAGACCCCGGGAGTCCGGTGAGAGCAGGCTTGAGGTGAGCAGCCTGCAGACTCGTTTATTACAGTTGGTACAACAGCTTATATAGCCCAGACCAGCCAATCTGGTCAAGGGGCGGTCCATACCCCAACCAATCACAGCCTGTTGCCAGGCAGTTTCCACAGCCATCCAATCACAGCCTGTCGCCAGGCAGTTTCAAATCCATCCAATCACAGCCTGTTGCCAGGCAGTTTCCAGAGCCATCCAATCACAGCCTGTTGCTAGGCAGTTTCAAAGCCATTCCTGACTAACTGACGCTCGCTTGCCAGTGGCCACCTTGGCATGGCCTTCTCATTCCACTACAAAAGGGGATCCAAAACAAACAACAGGAATATTTATGGAAAAGTAGTAGGACTAAGTCATCACTTATCAATGAATACCTTGAATATAAGTGGACTAAAATCCAATTAAAATATACAGAATTGCTGAATTGATTGAAAAGCAAGACCCATCTATATGCTGCCCAAAAGAAACACAACTGACCAACAAACATGCACATAGACTAAAAGTGAAAGGATGGAAAAAGATATTGCCTGAAATTGGAAATCAAAAATGATCAGCAATGGCTATTTTAATATCTGACAAATTAGATTTTAACACAAAAATTGTTAAAGAGACAAAAAGGTCATTATGTAATGAGTAAATGATCAACTCAACAGGAAGATATGACTATAATAAATGTATATGTACCCAGTATTAGAGCACCCAGTTATTTAAAACAAATGTTAATGGATCTAAGGGAGGCATATGCTCCAATACTATCTAATTGGGAAACTTCAGCATGCCACTTTCATCAAGGAACAGATCAACTAGACAAAAAAATCAGAGCTAATCTCTGCTATGAGCCAAAAGGATCTAGCTGATATCTACAGAACATTTCATCCTACAGTTACAGAATATACATTCTTTTCATCAGTGCATGGAACTTTCTCTAGGATATATCATATGTTAGGTCATAAAGCAAATTTTAAAAATTAAAAGAAATTCAATTATGCATGTATATTTTCTGGTGACAATGGAATGAAGCTGAAAAGTAAAAGCGTAAGAAACTTGAGAAAATATGCAAACACAAAGAGATTGAACAACATGCTCCTGAATGAACAGTCAATCATAGAAGAAATCAAAAGGGAAATAAAAAAAATACCTTCAACAAATGAAGTGTCAACACAATGCATCAAAACTTATGGGATACTGAAAAAGCAGTGTTAAAAACAAAGTTTAGAAATTAGTGTTTACATTAAGAATTTGAAAAAGATAGTAAACAAATGATCTAACCAAAAGATAGTAAACAAATGATCTAACAATGCATTTTAAGAACTTAGAAAAAGAACAAACCAAACCAAAATTTAGTAGGAGGAAAGACAAATTACAGATTACATAAAATTGAAGCAAAAAACATACAAAATATCAGAGAAATGAAGAGCTGTTTTTCTGAAAAACTAAACAAGATTGACAAACCATCGACTGACTAATCAAAGGGAGAAGGCCTAAATTAATAAAGCAAAACATGAAAAAGGAATTATTACACCTGATTCCCCTGAAGTAAAAAAGACCACTAGGAAGTATTGCAAGCAGGTTTATGCCAACAAATTGAAAAAATCTATAAGAAATGGTTGAATTTCTGAACACACATAATTTAGTAAAATTGAGGCATGAAGACACTGAAAATCTAAATAGACCAATAACCACAATGGAGTTTGAATCAGTAATAAAGACCCTCCCAACAAAGAAAAGCCCAGGACTGGATGGCTTCACTGCTGAATTCTACCAAACCTTTAAGGAAGAACTAATACCAACACTTAAACTATTCAAAAACAGTTGAAGGGATGGAAATCCTCCCAAACTCTTTCTATGGGGCCAGCATCACCTTAATTCTAAAACCAGAAAAAAGATACAACAGCAGAGAACTATAGGCTATAGACTGATATCCCTGATGATCACTGATGCAAAGATCCTCAGTGAGATACTAGCTAACCAAATCCAATAGCACATCAAAAAGATCATTGACCCAGACCAAGTAGAATTTATTCCAGCAATTCAGGGATGGTTCAACATACACAAATCAGTAAACATGATACATCACATTAACCAATTGATGAATAAGAACCACATGATTATCTCAACTGATAAAATACAACATCCTTTCATGATAAAAAATTTAAATAAATTGGACATAGAAAGAACTTATCTCAATACCATCGAGGCAATATATAACAAATGCACAGTCATCATTACAGTGAATTGGGAAAAGTTGGAAGCATTTCCACTAACATCCAGAACAGACAAGAAGGACCATTCTCACCATTGCTATTCAATATAGCCAGAACCATCTTGGAAGAAAAGTAACTCAAAGGGACACAATTTGGAAAGAAGAAAGTCAATCTGCTGTCTCCTGGCTTCAGCCTGACCCAACTCCAGTCATTGTGGTCATTTGTAGAGAGAACCAGTGTATGGAAGTGTTGCAGTTGATTTCTCAACAATGTTGCAGTGGATTCATTTCTGAGAGGAGGAGTGTGGTAGGGGCAAGAGGCGCAGAGTCACCACACAGACCCCGGGAGTCAGGTGAAAGCAGGCTTGAGGCAAACAGCCCACAGACTCATTTATTTCAGTTGGTACAACATCTTATATAGCCAAGACCAACCAATCTGGTCAAGGGGCGGTCTATGCCCCAACCAATCACAGCCTGTTGCCAGGCAGTTTCCATTTGCCATGTGGATTTCAAATCCATCCAATCACAGCCTGTTGACAGGCAGGCTCTGTTGACAGGTGGGTTTCAAAGCCATTCCTGAGTAACTGACGCTCACTTGCCAGCGGCCACCTTAGCATGGCCTTCTCATTCCACCACATGGAAGATCTCTACCTTTTCCCTCTATCTCTCTCTGTAACTCTGCCTTTCAATTAAATGAACTAAAACTTTAAAAAATAAGAAAGACAAGCAATAGAACTATCATCCATGTTTATGGATTGTAAATATCAATGTTATCAAAATGTCCATATTAGCTAAAACGATTTATAGATTTAATATAATACCAGTGAAAATACCAAGGACATTCTTCTCTTATGTAGAAGAAACTATGATAAAATTCATATGGAAACACAAGGGGCCCTGAATAGCTAAAGCTATCTTAAATAATTAAATCAAAGCTTAAGATATAACAGAAGTAGTCATAATCAAACAGTATAATATTGGAAAAAAAGTATACATGTAGATCAATGGGATAGAATAGAAAACCCAGAAATTAACCCATGCATCTATAACAAAATAGCCTTTGACAATTTAGCTAAAATCAATCCCTGGAGAAAGGATAGTATGTTCAACAAATAGTATTGCAAAAATTGGATCTCCACATGCAGGAGTATCAAACAAGACCCACACCTTATACCTTATGCAAAGATTAACTCAAAATTTTCAAGGATCTAAACCTCTGACCTTATAACATCAAATTACTAGAAGGAAAACATCAAGGAAATTCTGCAAGTTATTTGCATTAGCAAGACTTCTTGAAAAAGACCCCAGACATACAGACAATAGAAGCAAAAGAGACAAATGGGATTGCATCAAGATAAGAAGCTTCAAAAAAAAAAAAAGATAAGAAGCTTCTGCATTTCAAAGGAAATGCTCAACAATGTGAAAAGGCAATTGACAGAACAGGAGAAAATATTTGAAAACTATGCAAATGGTAAGAGATTAATATCCAGGATCCATACATAACTCAAGAAACTCAAGTACATCAAGCCAAACAATCCAGTTAAGAAATGGGCAAAGGACATGAACAGACATTTTTCAAAAGAGGAAATTCAAATGACCAACAGATGCATGACAAAATGCTCAGTATTAATAGCCACCATGGAAATGCAAATAAAACCACAATGATGTTTCTCCTCCAGTTAGTATGGCTATCATCCAAAAACTAAAAAAAAAAAAAAACAACAACAACAACAACAACAACAACAAAACAAAAAAAAAAACTCTAGTGAGGATATGAAGAAAAGAAAAAAGGTACATTGTTGTTGGGAATGTTAACTAGTACAACCATTATGGAATACAGTATGATAATTTCTCATAAATCTGTAAATAGATAAACCATTTGACCCAGCCATTTCGCTCATGGAAATTTACCCAAAGGAAATTAAATGAGCAGAATTATTTATACCTCCATGTTTATTTCAGCTCAATTCACAAATGCTAAGATATGGATTGAACCCAAATGTCCATCAACTGATGGCTGGATAAACAAAATGTGGCATGTATACACACACACACTATAGAATACTACTCAGCCATATAAAAGAAGGAAATTATATCTTTTGCAACAAAATGGATGCAACTGGAAAGCACTATAGTTAGTAAAGTAAGCCAGTCTCAAAAGCACAAAAGTCATACACTTTTTATGATATGTGGTTTGTAATATAGAATGCAAAAATGTGTAAGAGTGAAAAATAATTTAAAATTATTGTATTTTTCTTTATTTTTAACTTTGGCATTCCCTTCATTTTCATAATTTTTCAGATTAGAACTTTCCATTCTTTCTCTCCCTAATTTCAAGGTTCTTGGCTTTGCATACTGCTCTACCTAAATTAAAAATATCTCTTAAGTGCCATGTTTTTCTAAATATCATTGTTATTTTTTGAATTCAAAAACCAAAACCATAACTGAGAGATATTTCATCCACACTGCTGCTCTGTGATCTTTTGCTTTAGCCTTTCTGTTAGACTTTGTTAAAACAACAACAACAACAATAGCAACAACAACAACCACCTGATGAAATGGCAGAGATTGTTTCTGATTACCACTCCCCTGGACCTTCAGACCTTAGTACCAGAGTCATCCTGGCAGATCTCAAACAAATCCAATAGTTACCTGGAGGGGGGGTACTCACCCACCTGTAAAAATTTGACTGTCAACAATACCTCATGCATATCCAAATATATGATTTGCATTCACTGTCCTAGTTTATGAGAAGATATATGAAATTATAGATATTAAATACCACTATGAGCATATGTCCTGAGTTTAATAAATTCTAATCATGGAAGTACTTTGGAAATTTTGGTGAACAATAGTATAGAGGAAAAATAGCTTGTAATTTCATTTAAAGCAAACTACTGATCACAGCTCTTGAGTAGTTTAAATATAAATCTCATAATTCAAAAAGAAAAGTTTCACATTTCCAAGTGGACTTTTAAAAATAATAAAATCTTTAAAATCAGACAGATCTATTTGGATGCCTGATGATTAAACTGTTATGTACAGTTATTACTCATAGCTCCATTTTTTAGTATTCCATAATGTTGTGCCTTTGGTTCAACTTTCTTGAAAATTATCTTATTTATTCATCACATGATTTGATTTGGGTTAGAATTAAAAAGAGACACTGCTTTTAAAAGATTTATCACTTATCAGTGAATAATAGGTACTCAGTAATTTCTAGAACATAATATTATGAAGATTATTAGATTTGAAAATCCCAGGTTTAAAACATATTGATGGAAGTTATGAACTGAAAAGTTTTCATCAGTAAGGCCCATCATGTTAATGTTTGAGGTGATTGAGTAGGATACAGAGTGGAGCCAAAAGGCCTGGAGAAACCCAGAGATGATTGTCCTAACTAAAGTTTTTCCAATTTTGCTTTTAAGAGAACTACTGTGCTAACAAAGCAAACAATGAGTGCTTTGTTGGATCACATTGTCCATCAATTTGATATTCATGAAATACAGAAATATTAGGAAAAAAATCCTACCTTTCCCTATATCTAAGCATATTTTAAGTAAAATATTTACTGATCTCTACTTAATTAAATATTTAGTAAATAAATTTCCAGCAACATGTCAGACTTTCACTACGAGTGCATAGATATGTAAGATTAAAGCTATCATAGGAGAAATTATATTATATATGGACATTCCAAGAGAAAAATACATAAAATCCAAGTACTAGAACTTGAGAAAACTTAAAATTTGGCATTAAATATGAGCTGATACTGCAGTATTCCATAAAGTTTTCAGAACTCCATATATATTGTCTCATTTGACCATAACTCTCCAAGGCAAATGAAGATAAGAAATGTGATCCAGAAAGTACAGGAGGAAGATAAATTACAATTATTTGAAGCCAAATGTTAAGGGTGGGCATTGACATAGTAGTTAAGATGCTGCTTGGGATACCTCCATCTTGTAGTGGAGTACCTGGGTTCAAGTCCCTACATGCTTTTGATTCCAGTTTCCTGCTAATGTACACCCCGAAAACAGCAGGTGATGGCTCAAGTACTTGGGTGCCTGCAACCTCATGTGGAAGACCCAGATTGAGTTTCTGGCTCCTGGCTTCAGTATGGCCCAGCTCTGCCTGTTTCACTCTGTTTTTCAAATAAATAAAAATTTTTAAAAATGTTAAACAACAAAATATCTTCAAGAGCTGTTCTATCTGAAAAAATTTGATTAGTATACTGCTCATTCACATCCCTAGGATACTGTGAGGAAGTTTGCATCTGTCCAAGGCCTTGGAAATGGTTTAACCACCGAAATTTGTTATCTTTACCCACCATATTAACAGATTAAAAGATTGAGAAGAGGGCAAGTATTGTAGCACAACAGGTTAAGCTTTAGCATGCAATCTGAGCATCCCATACTGGAATGCTTAAGCATCTGGGAAGGCAGTGGATAAATGGCCAAAATATTTGGACCTCTGCCATCCATATGTGAGACTCAAATGAAATTCCTGGCTCCGGGCTTTGGCCTGGTCTAGCCCATGCCAATGTGGCCATTTGGGGAGTGAATCAGCTCATGGAAGATCAAGCTCTCTCTCATTGTCTCTCTCTCTTTCTCAGTCATTCTGCATTTCAAGTGGATAGAAATAAATTTAAAAAAAAACGAAAGGAAGGAACAAATTTCTGAAGCTATATTGACAAGCTTCATATCCAAGCTCTGCCACATATAAACTATGTGACCTTGGGCAATTAATTTACCTCTCTGCCTCATTTTCTTCATCTATAAGATGCAAATGATAATAATGGAACTTCAGATGGTTGCTTGAGGAATAAATGAGGTACTGGTTTTAAATCACATGAAACATAAATTGTTGCATTGTAAATGTAAATTAACTTCTAAACAAATATGAAAATATGAAAGAAAAAATATCATTAAGTTCCAAGTTAATTTTGAAGAAGACCAAAGAGTTCTACTACATATCACAACTAATTATAAAGTGGTAATAATTAAGATAATGTTTATTGATGCAGAGATATATAGACCCAAATAGTAGAATTAAAAAAATCATCAATTAATGGGGTTTCAAGAAAATTTGGTATATGACACAATAGCACTGAAATGTAATGGGAAAAGAATAAAATACTCAATAAGTGGTGCTGGGAAAATTGGTTTCCCACATGAAAAAAGAATCATATGGCTACTTCACTGCATACTCAAATAAAAAAATTAACATGCATTTTATACTGGATAGACAGTTCTTCATTGAATATACACATGACCAACACATGCATGGAAAGATGCTCAACATTGCTAATCATCAAGGAAATCCACATCAAAACCACAATGGGACACCTCTTCATACTTACCAGGATGACTATTCTCAAAAACTCTTGGAAAAATATGCAGAAATTGGACCCTCATAACTTGTCATTGGGAATTTAGAATGGTATGGCTGTGGAAAACAGTTTGGTTATTTCTCAAAAAGTTAAGCATAGGATTATCATATGCCTAGAACTTTCACTTCTAGTGGTCTGGGCTGTGGTTGAGGGGTCAACGCTGTGGTGTAATGGGTAAAGCCAGCGCCTACAGTGCCAGCATCTCATGTGGGCGCTGATTCAAGTCCCGGCAGCTCCACTTCCGATCCAGCTCTCTGCTATGGCCTGGGAAAGCAGTAGAAGATGGCGCAAGTCCTTGGGCCACAGCACCCACGTGGGAGACCCAGAAGAAGCTCCTGGCTCCTGGCTTTGGTTCGGCCCAGCTCCACTCTTTGTAGCCATTTAGGGAGTGAACCAGTAGATGGAAGATTCTCTCTCTCTCTCTCTCTCTCTCTAGCTCTGCCTTTCAAATAAATAAATAAATCTTTAAAAAAAATTTAAGTTGAACAATAACTATACCACTTATGGTAACTTTCAAATAAATGTTTTGTTCTTGAAATCCTTGCAGAATTGAAAACTTGGGCCTTAATGGGTTAAAGCAACCCGAATTCACTTAAATGGTTTGGAAACTGAAGTAAGGCATTGCTTTTATGTGTGAAAAAGTTTTAAATTCATTTGACTGTCAAGCAGACGAAGGGTCATACACCTTGACAATATCAGCAGTTTGGGGAGAAAGCTGAATTTAAATTTTAAAAGGCAAGCAAAACAGACATACTACATTTGCACTGCTCCCATTAGAATTGGAGGCTAGGAATCAGCAAGAAAGAGTGCTATCCACTGCTACTTCCATGTCTATGTCTAATTGTATGAAAATCCCTCATATTTTATGTCCTATACATATTCTACAATAGGGATACTTTTTTCAGCATGAGTTTTCTAAAAAGAACTTAAGAAGTGGTTTGTTTTCAATAGTTTGATGTCCACCTTGAAACAATTAAAGCATAGGTTTCTATGGTAAAGGAAAATAGCTTGGAAATTGCATTTAATTGCCCTAAGAAAATTAGACCAGATTATAGAACTGAATTCAGAGTGTACCTCTTATCATTTATTAACTAGGTGATGTCAAGCCGGTTGCTTACCTTGTTTCCTGCTTGCGATGGGAAACAAATGGGTTGACATTAGATGATCTTGGAGGATTAACCATTCTATATAAATAAATTCTGTGCTCATTTTGTAAAATGAGATAAAAACAAATCCAGAATCTAAACTAAACACAAAGTTAAAACAATGTTTTCCATGGACATTATAAGTTAAATCAAAAAGTCTTTTTCTACTTTATTTAGTATAAGTTTAAATAGCAGACTGAACACACACACACAAATTTAAACAGATGGCAGGTCCATGAGTAATGCTGCTTATGAGGTATGCTATTATGTTCAGGATTTCAGTTTCAAAAGTACCAATCTATTGTATATATGCCATGTTTTCTTTACACAATCATCTGATGATGAATACCTTGTTTAATTCCATATCATTGTTTCTGTAAACGGTCCTACAATAAACATGGTGTTACAGGTCAGGTATCTCTAGGATAAGGTGTGTTCATGTCTTTTGGGCATATTCCCAGTAGTGGGATTGCTGGATCATGTGTCAAGTATATTTCTAGTTTTTTCAGAAAAATCATATAGTTTTCCATATTTACTGACCTAATTTACATTCCCTCCAACAGTGTATAAGAGTTCCACTTTCTACTCTACTATGACCTGAGAAAGCACTAGAAGATGGCCCAAGTGCTAGGGCCACTGCACCTGCATGGGAAAGCTGGAGGAAGCTCCTGGATCCTGGCTTCAGATTAGCCCAGCTTTGGTCATTGCAGCCACTTGGGGAGCGAACCCAGCGACAGAAGATCGCTTTCTGTCTCTCTGCCTCTGCCTCTGCCTCTCTTTTTACTCTGCCTTTCAAATAAAATAAATCTTTTAAAAAAAGGAATACAAATGGCGATTTAAAAAAAAAACATTTAAATTTGGATTAGCCATATTTCAAGTGTTCATATCTACCACATAGGACAGTGATGACATAGGAAAAGATAGTAATATGGCTTTTAAAACTACCTAGTAAAAGCTGTCTACAGTATTGATATGACAAACAGGCCATCAGTGACAAATGTGCTAAGGTAGCAAAGGAATATAGGCTACCTGATACAGGGAAGATTTTTAGCCCATCTTTTGTTCTCCAAGATTCAAACTTTAGGGAGGCTGTCAAAATAGACAACAGTGCTAAGTTAAGACCTATTTACAGGGAATTGCAACTTGGAGTCACTTTGCAAAATAATTTTTCCCAGAGATGATTTTTATTGCAAACTTTAAATGAACTTGGTTCAATGAATTTGATTAGTTGATTACTTGATCACAGTGTCACATCAGAATATCTTTAAGTGGCTGTTGGCAGAGGATGCAGCATGATTTGTCTTTTTTTTCCATACTTCTGTGTGTCTCCTGGATTAGGCATGCATGATTGGAATGACTATGATGAAGGATATGCATTGCACAAAATGTGTGCAGTCTCCCATAAACTCACAGTTGACTGTTATGACTTTCCACTTTCCTAGGTTAAAAAAAAGAGTTTACAAAAACTTTCTTATTCCGTATATACATACCAATTTATAATAAGAATAAAGATGATGATGCTACCATGTTTGCACTTTGTTTGTGAAGTCACTTTCACCTATATTAATTTTGATTTCCACAAATCATGTGTAAGTTAAAGTGATCCAAATTACTCCCTCAAGGTCTCAGACTTTTTGATAATCAGTCCAAATCCTTGAGCTTCACTATTATTCTGGTGATATGACTAATACCACTTTTGTCATATAGGCACAGATTTAAATAAGACAGAAAGTTTAAAATGCATTGTATGTTTTATGTGATCATTACATGTTAGTTCCTCCAATTAACACAAATTTCACATAAGAATTTAGCAAACTGCATATAAAGTTGTATATATATATTGCTAATCATAAGAGCTAAAAGAGACATTTTGGCATGTGAAATCGTGCATTCATGGAGCTAGATGGATCTGAGTCCATCCAGTAACATACATTGTACCAGGCACTCTACTAGGTATAGATGATTTAATGCACATTATATGAGAGTAAACCTGAGGAGAGTGAATGATTTAATCACGGTCACATGGTTAATACATAGTGATAGGAGCACTAAAATATAGGCTTTAAAAAGTAAGTACAGAAGCTGGCGATTCATGCAGCCGTTAAGCTAGTGCATGAGATTCCTGCATCCTGTGTCTACATGCCTCAGTTCAAGTCCTGGATTTGCTCTCCAGTCCACCCTCCTGTTAATGTACAGCCATGGAGGTAGTGCTAATGGCTCAAGTAGTTGGCTTCCTATCATCCATGTGAGAGACCCAGATGGAGTTCCTGGCTCTTGGCTTTCACTTGGCCCCCAACCCTGGCTGTTGTAGGCATTTGAGGAGCAAACCAGCAGATGGGATCCTTCTCTCTCCTTCTCTCACTCTCTCTCTCTCTCTCTCTCTCCCTCTTTCCCCTCTCCCTCTTTCCCTTCTCCCTCTCCTCCTTCTCCCTCTCCCCCTTCTCCGTCTCTCACTTCTCCCTCTCCTCCTTCTTCTCTCCCTCTTTCTCGCCCTCTCCCTCTCTCTGTCTCCCTCCCTTTCCCTGTATACTTAAAAATAAAATAAATATAGAAATATAGATACTTTTTATATTACCACTTCTATCATTTCTTCTCCCAAACATAAACGTTTATTACTGAGCTTTAAGTCAGCAGAAGCAACACATTAGAGGTAGTCTAGACAGTATGTATATGAGTCAGATATACTGACAGAAGTATTTGACAGTTGGCATTCTGGGGCTTAAAGGAGGAAGCAAATGCACCGTATTTTTATAGGTTATCCTATATCTCATGTTCACAATAATGACCACAAGGCTTCTGAAAATAGAGCTGAGAAAGATTTACATGCAAATGGTTAAAATAGCATGACACTGGAAATTATATTAGGTAAAAAATGATATTATAAGTGTTCTTTTTACAGTTAGACCTTGGAAGTCACCAACTCCAGCTTCCATGTGAGGGTTAGGACGGTAACACTGATGTGATTCAACCTCTTTCTGTTGAGAAGCAGGGAAACTTAGGCCTGGGACTACTAGGTTAGGCCTCTAGATCAGCTCCTGGGATCACTAGTCTGGGTACAAGTCTCAAATTGGGCTCAGAAGATCCACTCACCTAGGGATTTAAATCTTACATAGAAATGTACAGAGACTGAAAGTGATTGGACCTAAGTCATCTGACATCAGTTTCCCTGAGAGGGTGCTCTCGCTGTAATCACTACAGTACACTGGTTCCTATCTTGCCCAAAGCTTGCTTATTTAGTTCTTCCTTTCATTATGTGAGTCATTCAAGTAGCCTCTCAATAAATCACCTGGTTTTACTGAAGTCAGTCAAATTTTCTTTTTTTTTTTTGTTTACATAAAAGCTGTTTAAATGAAACCCTAGGGAGTGAAAATCATTTTCTCAAAGTCACACAGTGAATGCTGAAGACTTGATAGGATGATGGTCTAGTCTGCATTAGTAGATAACCTCAACTTCATCTGGATCTTCCATTCCATGTTTATTCTGAACATATGAGGCATCATTATATAGTGCCAACAAAAAATTGAGTGTTAAAATTAGGCAAGGGCCTTCCAGTCCCTGAGCTCAGAATATACTTATGCAATGAAAATATTTTCTTTGCATTACACCTTCTTCCCCAGCCTTATTCAGAGATCCAGGTGTCCAGAAAGTAAAAGTTTGGATTGCTCTCCTCATTTTGGCACAACAAAGCTACCGATTTTCCTATGTGAGGAAATAACTGGGCTTTGGTTTTGTATCAGCCAGAAGTGATTGGGCTTTGCTGTGATAAACAAATCCTAAAATATTCAAGGCTTTACACATAAAAATATTCTCACTTACCTGTGGGTCACTGCTGGTTTGTCCACTGTGGAGGCCAGTTCCCTCCCAAGGACTCCTCAGAGGTGGTTTCCATCTTGTGGCTTAGCTGTTTTAACAGGAGGTTTCTATTGCCACATTGAGGGTTAAAATGAAGCAAGAGTTTTTCACTTCCTCAGTCCAGAAGAGACAATGCACTTTACTTCTTCTCATAGCATTGGCCTACTTCGTATATTGGATGCCTGAACTGGATGAGTTAGTAACACTTCCCTCTTCTAAATGACACAATTATTTCCACTAATAATTGTGGTATGAAATGAATAAAAATAATAGCCAGAAAATAAAACAGCCAGTGAAAATGTTCCTTGTTATTTGCATATTAAGCCATTAAAAAAGTTAGAAAATATCTTAAAGTAAAATACTTTATTGAAAAAAGACCAAATAAAAATAATAGATTAATGCTTCATGTTTAAAAAATGTAGTTTTTGAAAAGAGGGAGAAATAATACCCATATATTGATATGACACAGTAATAACTAATAACTAAAATGGCATTAAATTTCTGATTTTATTATTTCTGCGGATTTATCAGTCTTATCAAAATTGATCTCATATTTATGTTCATCTATAGTGATTGATTAATATGTTTACTAACTCTAATTTTATTTTTTTTCTTTCATGTGGAACAATGAATTTAGTAATATTTCAAAAATACACATAAGGATATTTGGTAGAAATTTAAAAAATCCAGTTTCAACATAAAATCTCAAAATGAGTGTCCATGTCTTTGTTACTTTAGGATTGACTTTAGCAGCCTCCAAGATTCCTTGCATTCAGAAAGTTTTTAAACACAAATGAAAATACCAAGTGGTCACATACATTTGCAATAACTTATGAGTCTTTGTCTTTATGATCACTCTAACTGTTATGGTTTCTTTTATATCTACTCTAAAGTCAGAGGAATATGCAATAGTATGGAGGTTGGAGATAGGAGCTATGCTACAAGGAATTCAAACAACCTCAAACTATGACAAATTTCTTCCTAAAAGGAACTTGTGTAACTTGTGATTCTGTGTGTCAGCACTGACTTCTACAGGGAAGTTCTTCAAATTAAATTCTATGTAAGACACAAGGTTTCTTAAAGGATAAGAAACAACCAAGTATTATTTGGGACATAGTAACCACAGAAACTACTACAAACACAGACCAAATATATATTTTTCAAGAAGAAATTATAAATCACTGACATTGTTTAGAATTGCTAGAATGGGATGATAATATATTTGTCTTAAATTATATGCAGCCTGGGGCTGACGTTGTGGCTCACTTGGTTAACCCTCGGCCTGCGGCGCCGGCATCCCATATGGATGCCAGGTTCTAGTCCCGGTTGCTCCTCTTCCAGTCCAGCTCTCTGCTGTGGCCCGGGAGTGCAGTGGAGGATGGCCCAAGTGCTTGGGCCCTGCACCCGCATGGGAGACCAGGAAGAAGCACCTGGTTCTGGCTTCAGATCGGCGTAGCTCCTGCTATAGAGGCCATTAGGTGAACCAAAGGAAGGAAGACCTTTCTCTCTGTCTCTCTCTCTCTCACTGTCTAACTCTGTGTATCAAATTAAAAAAAAATTATATGCAGCCTGGGTGAATGCTTCTACTGTCATGGTCTTGGCACACCACTGGCTCAAAATCCTTTAGCAACAGCTAGCAATTTTGCTTCCCTCAATGCAAGCCATCTGGGAAATTTGGGGGAGCACACTTATTTGCAGTGCTCTAGCGGTTCCAGCCAGCCGTACCCAAGGTTGAACAGGGTGTTTCTAATCATCTGTGCGTGTACAGAAGCAGCTCAGGCTGCAGTGGGACAGATTCAAATGGGCCGGGTAGGGACCAAGAGAATAGATACATTTACTTTAATAGACAAGTTTTCTGAAATAAGATGAGAGGATATCTTTCAGAGTGGTTTCAGAAAGAACATTGCATAAATCATAGCTTTGGTTCAGAGGGGTTATATATATTTTATTACCTTCAGGACTTCCTATTCTCAGGGCTATCTTCTTCATTTTGCACCCCAGATAAGCTGAATTCTGTGGTCTGGAAAAGATAAAACTTATGGAATAAACAATAATGCAGGGTTTTCAAAATATGCTCTCTAAGAATCACCTGGGACAATTTATTAATTAACAAAAGTCACCAGATTTTTTCCTTCAGTAGTTCTGGCCAGGGCCCAGGACTGTGTGCTATAGCAAATATACTAGGTGATTATTAACATCAGACCATCTTGGAGTACACTGTAGAAGTTAAGATAGTAAAGTCTACAGGGTCAAACACGCCTGGCTTTGACTCTCTGCTTAAAAGCAAATTTGTGTTTCCTTGAGTGAGGAGAGGTTGGAATTTTCAGCTGCCTGGTCCTGAAAGCTTCGTGCCTGAACCAAGGCAGACCCAGTACTCTTCAGTTACTGCTCTGTCTCATCTGTCATCTGCCAACATGGGCTACAGACCTGAAGGCAGACCAGTAGTAGCAGGGGACAGAACAAATTTTCTGAGTAGTTTGTGAGGATAGGTAGTTAGGACAGAGATCCATAAGACTGAGGCTTTCCATGTGGTTGGGAAGAGACGAGTTGTAGTTTAAAGGAGATTTCCAGGTGTTTTCTGTATGTATTCCACACCTATTAAATCAGTGCATCACGAAATTCATTGTACACAGAATTACCTAAATAGTTTAAAATAAATGATGCCTGAGGGCCACCTAGGTATACTAATGTATTTGTTCTTGGGTATCACATGGGCCCTGGGATTACTTTTTGAGCTACTATGGTGATTTCATATCCATACAAAGTTTAAAATTGCTCTAGTAGATTCAAAGCCATTGATCAATGACCTCCATCTATTAAGTAGTTGTAGAGGTTTATCCTGTAAATGGGTGCACATGTCCTTGGTAGATTAAAGCAACAGGGTGGTATAGTCAAGATTTCACTTGGAACCAGAGTAGAGTGGTAGCAAGTTACGGGGATGTAGGTTTGCATACAGAATCCAGGTCGGCATTCCAGACTCTGAGAATTCTTACACTAAAGGACTTCGAAAAATACCTCACACAGAGAATACAATAAATACAAAGTAAGTGAATGACAGTTGTAATTGGACATTTGCAGGACCTGGAATTCTCAAGAGCGAACTGAAGAAGGCAGTCTAACACAAGAGTCAAATTGCATGTGGTCCCAAAATAGATATGGTATGGGGGCTTGGCAAGGCCAGGACCTAGTTTTTGAAATCAAGTTTAACTGTAAGGATGATTTGAATGCAAGTAAAATAATACCCAATTAAATAGATTTAAAAAGCATCAGTCTCATAACTAGAATTCCAGTGGTATCCAGTTCCAGGTTAATTAAACTCAATGATCTCAGGCCTCTATTTTCCCCTTATGATCACAAGTTTCCCAGTACAGCTAGCTATAAGCATCATGTCTCAGCAAAACTCATACAAAAGCGGAAAGAAACAAGTTGCATTGCAACTGGTCATTCTTTTGAATGTCAGTTAGATTGCTCCCAGCGATCTTCCTTTGTACCCACATTAATGTGAAGGTTCTGTCCCTTATCAACTTGCACTACAATCATCATCAAAAAATGTATGGGGCTATTGTCATTGTCGCAGATCATGGTTCATCCCCTGGGACCTGTGCATTTTCACTCTGTGTCCTCTACTGGCAGTGAAGGTGGTGAATATCAAAGTAACTTGCATGACTGGATGATTTGAAATTGAGCTTAAAAGATCACGGTATAATCATTTTTTGTACTTTCCCAGCTTGGGAGCAATTTTGTCCCTGGACCTGGATTACTTTGCTCAACCATGATGAATGGAGTGGCCTTGGCCAGGGGCCAAGCAAGTTATTACAGAATACTGGGCACTGACTTTTGTGTTAGTTGACATAACGGCTAACTAGTGGTCAAAGCATGTGTTCTGTGAACAAAGTATTATGAAAGGCTTGTCTTCCTATACAAAGAGACTTAAAAGGAATTGTCTTGCCAGCTGGAAGACTTTATTTTTAATGGTTACTAAATGCTAAGTTGGACTGGAAAGGTGCAAAGTTGTACTTTTAAAAACACATACACACAGGCCGGCGCCGTGGCTCACTAGGCTAATCCTCCGCCTTGCGGCGCCGGCACACCAGGTTCTAGTCCGGGTCGGGGCACCGATCCTGTCCCGGTTGCCCCTCTTCCAGGCCAGCTCTCTGCTATGGCCAGGGAGTGCAGTGGAGGATGGCCCAAGTGCTTGGGCCCTGCACCCCATGGGAGACCAGGAGAAGCACCTGGCTCCTGCCATCGGATCAGCGCGGTGTGCCGGCCGCAGCGTGCCTACCGTGGCGGCCATTGTAGGGTGAACCAACGGCAAAAGGAAGACCTTTCTCTCTGTCTCTCTCTCACTGTCCACTCTGCCTGTCAAAAATAAAAAAAAAGAAAAAATAAAAAAAACCATACACACAGACACACATTGCATGTGCACTTAACCTTACAAGCCCAAAGAGCCTGGAGTGGGGAGTTGATCTTTTCTGTTTGGAGGTGCTTGTTGACAGCCTTGAAAATTTCCTTTGATCTAGTTTTATATATTTCATGATCCAAGAGTTTTCCACATAGAAATTCTGCATAGACAGAGCTTACTATGAACTAACACATACATAACTGAAATAAGAATTTACAGAAAGTAAAAATTAGAAACTGAAATGGCTGCAAGAGTCTCAACTCGCCAGGGAAGCATAGGCATCTTAGCAAGAGCATTAAGCCACTTATAACATATTGGATGACATCAGATCTTTGTTTTTTCCAATTTTTTTTTGAGATTTAAAAGTATTTATTAGAATCAAGGACCTCCAGCCAGAGCAGCTGGGGGAGGGGAGGGCAGGGATCCATGAGAGGAGAGCCCAAAGGGACTGGTGGCAGTCTGCTTTAAGTACAATTTTGAAGGAAAAAAAAAAACAACTTGACAATAAGATTGGCATTCAGTTACCAGGCAGAGACAAAAAACATCAAAAGACTTCATTTACAATTCTCCATCCTGTCTGGCCTGCTAAGGGTGGAGGGTGGGATAGGTAACTTGTTTTCACAATAAGCTGTGAACTCGGGAATCAGAGGAATCAGATCTTCTCTACATCTTAGGGAGTGAAGTGGTCTCATTTAACATTGAAATGCAGTTGTCTCTACAAACCCATGGATTCTGCATTCACAGATTGAACCAACAGTACATTGAAAATATTTCAAAAAGAAATTACTTTCATAGTGAAAATATGCAGACTTTTTTCTTGTCATTATTTCTTAAACAACACAATGTAACAACTATTTATATAAGATTAACTTTTATTCTCTATTGTAAGTCACTGAGAATTGATTTGAATTACAAAGGGGCTGGTGCTATGGCACAGTAGGTTGGTCCTCCACCTGTGGGGCTGGCATCCTATATGGGAATGGGTTCTAGCCCAGCTGCTCCTCTTCTAATCCAGCTCTCTGCTATGGCCTAGGAAAGCAGTGGAAGATGGCCCAAGTCCTTGGGCCCCTGCACCCAAGTGGGAGACCTGGAAGGAGCTCCTGGCTCCTGGCTCCTGGCTTTGATCAGCACAGTTCCGGCCTGCAGGGTCTTAGTCCACCCATACAGGATGGACTGGGTCCAAGGAAAGGTGAGTGTGCCGCTCGCCCATTCCCCAGCCTCCTGATCCTGGAGACAATCAGACACAGCGGGGAGCCAAGTCTAGTAGCAAGGACTCATTTGCTTCCTGCGTAACAGAACCTTTTATAGCACAAAACTGCAGAGTCATTGGGGCAGGGCTAAGGACCAACCAATCACTCAAAAAATCACCTTACGGGGGGATTTCCATAGGACTAGCCCTATGTCTATACACTTGTTACTAGTTTTGTTACCTCCCCTGATGTTGCGCAGCCAATTAGTTTTAGTGGTAAACAACTTTGGATTCTGCCCATCTTACTTCCTCTGGGCACCATCTTATTTGTCCCTCTCGCAGGGCCCGCTGGAGAGGAGGCCGCCAGCATCATGGTCGGCAGCCTGGTCCCTCTCCATCTGGTTCCCAACAGTCCTCTTGCTGGGGGGAGGGGGGCTGTGTCGGCCTTGTGAGCTGCTCCAGGATCCCCCTCCTCGCGCGACAGCAACTTGTTCATGGCCGGCCCTGGGCACAGCAGCATCATGGCGGCAGCTGTGCACACACTCCAGCCCACAGTCCTGCTCCTCCAGTACCTGCAGGCTGTAGATGAAGTCCTCCTGCAGGCATTGCAGCCGGTCCTGTGCCTCCTGGAGCTAGGCGTGCTCCATGTTGACCCCTCTTTGGCGCCGCCCAGCCAGGAGGCCGGAGCCGCCACCACCACGCACCCCGTAGGGTCGCTGTCCGCCATGGCGGTGGCCGGGGCCACACGTGCCGGGTCCCTCCCTGAGCTGCCATCCCCAGGACACTCGCCGGCTGGCTCCGCGGGCCCTGGCTTGGGTTAGTTTGCGGGCTCGGCTCCGTTCTGCGCAGCTCGGGTGGGGGCACCTGGGGGCAGCTGCGCATGCGGAGTCCCCGGGCCTGGCCTGGCCACGCCATGGCCGCACTCATACCCCGCACCGGCCGTTGTGGCCATTTGGGGAGTGAACCAACGGAAGGAAGACCTTTCTCTCTGTCTCTCCCTCTCACTGTCTGTAACTCTACCCCTCAAATAAATTTAAAAAAAATACTCAAAAAAATAAAGTATATAGGAGAAAGTGCACAGATTATCTGTCTCATCTAAATGAAGGACATGAGCATCCTCAGATTCTGATACCTACCTAGGCGGAAGTGATTTCTGGAACCAACCCACTGAGTATCCCAGGGACCACTATATTTACTATATGCCTGTTCTTTATGTAGATTACCTAATTACATCTTCCCAGCAAAAATTATGAAGATATCATCTTGCTTGCTTTACAGATGAGGATCTTGAAGCTCAGAGAGATTCAGTAACATGTCTAAAGCTAGATAATTAGTATGTGATAGAGCCTATATTGACACTCCCATCTTTGCCACATGGATTCTCTGTCCTTGATCATTTAGTTATACCTGTATCAGAGAGATCCAGAAATGACACATGATGAGGAGCAGTAATTTTGGAACCACATTTAGATTTAATTTTAGAGGAGCAGAGAATTACGGAGTCATCAATAGAAGAAGTGATTTCTGCTGTCTAGGTGGATATGAGCAAGTTCATTGACAAAGGATTATGTTTAATCCTTATCCACTTAAAATTATTTTAATAAAGCTTCTCTACATGTTATGCATGTAAGTTGTGCAATTTAAACATTCAAAGAGTATGGAGAATTAAGGGATGAGAGACAATATTATTTTTAAAGTCTATTTTATATAACATTATGTAATATAATATTTTTGTCTCTCAACCCTTCATTTTCCATACTCCATGAAAGTTTAAATCTCATTACTTACATGAATAACATCTAGAAATAGTAGCATTTCTATATCTAGAAAAGTGCAATTTATTTTAGTACATGATGTGATCTATGTGCAAGTATATAACTGAATTTTTTCTGGATAAATTAACTCACTGCTGTGGGATAGTTCATTGAAACCTTTTCTTTATCAACTGAGCTGTGATGCCACTTTTATAATACATTTTTTATCAATATATCCTAGGATTAAGAACTTAGACTTTGAAATCTGCAGGTGATGGCTTTATCCACTATGCCACAGTACTGGGTATTTACTGTTTTTTTTTTTTTTAACCATTTGTATGTATAGATCACCCTATAGTGGCCTGTATCTTTTAGGTACTATCTTCCTCATGACTGTAAGAGTAATATTTCCTTTAGGACCAAATTTGAAGAGTTTCCTTTTTTTTGTAACTGTTGCTATGCTTTACATAGCATGGAACATTTTTGTCTTCAAATGTGTAATGCAGAATTTTTTAACATTACTGCTACTGTCACTTTGGACTGGACACTTTTTTATTTTTTGTAATGCTGTCCTGTGCACTGTAGGATGTTTAGCAGCTTATCTGGCCTCTACTCACTACATTTCAATAGAATCTTCCTACTCCAATTGTGACAATTGAATGTATCTCTGGACATTGTCATATGCCCCCTGACCATAACATCATCCCACCTCCACCTTGCTCCACAACACAGGAGCTAAGAAACAACTTGTCTAAAGGAATTCTGCCAACTTCCTTGGCCTAGAGTCTTTTAAGATAATTTTCTTTAGTAGCATTTCTAGTTCATATCCTTTTCATGATTATGAACCTTTCTGAATTTCCCAAGATTTCTACTTCTAGCACCAATTCTGATAGTTTTTTTCTTCTCTTGAAGCTATTCATTTCCAAAATAATTTTCTTCATTATTGATAGGCTCTTTGATGTATCTATTTTTTAAAGCTTTTATTTAATGAATATAAATTTCCAAAGTACACCTTATGGATTACAATGGCTTCCCCCCTCCATAATTTCCCTCCCACCCGCAGTCCTCCCTTATTATTAACAATATCATCATTCTTATTTCCAATTTTTTAAAAATTTACTTTTATTGACTTGAAAAGTAGAGACAATGGTAGAGAAAGAATCATCCATCTTCTGATTCACTGCCCCCCCCCCCAATTGCTAACAGCCAGATTTGTGTCAGGCCACAAACTGGGTCTCCCACATGGGTGACAGAGACCTATGTACTTGAGCCATTATCTGCTGCTTCCACAGGTGCTCCCTGGTAGGAAGCTGGATTGGTAATAGAACTGGGACTCAAATCAGGCACTATTAAATGGGATGAAGGCATTTCAAGTGGCTTCTCTGCTGTTGTACCCAACACCCAGGCATCAGTTCTTTTTACACTTCAATAGTCTCTCTGTTTTCTTTATATTTGCCAAAGGTTTGTTCATCTCATCATTTTGGTATTTTTTTATGTTATTTCCCAAAGTCCTTTTCTGATTTTTTATCTTGTGTCAGGTACTATACCATATACACTAAACAAATTCTCTGCCACAATAAAAAAGCTGATTGCAGGGCACATATTTGCAAACCTACAATTACAGTATGATAATGTTTAATATAAAACATAGATTGGATACTATAAAAAGATAAGGGCAACTAAATATTAATTCTGGGCTAAGAAAAGGCTTACCAAAATCTTGAGTTGAGTCTTAAAGAGTTTGATGCAAAATTATATGATAAAGGTTCTAGACATGCCAAGGACAGCTGAGTATGGAAAGATTTTGGGTATGGTTAGGTTTGGGCAGATTTATGGGTGCTGAAGGTAATATCAGATAGGTAGAATTACAGAAGTAAAACTTTAAAAATAAAACTCAAAAAATAAAGTACCTTTTTATATTTGAAACAAAAAAAATGGTTTTGAAATTCTCTAGAATGAGTGACAGCCATGTGTGAGTGCTGTATGAAAATCAGGACACTGAACTAGTTAGAGGGCAAAAACATCAAAGTCCACTTTCATTCATACTTATTCATTATATGTCTGCATGTACTGTGCACTTTCCGACTTTCCCTTTCCCTTTATGGCTTGTCCTTTTTTGAAGTCCCACATTCAATTTACATAACTGGAGGGATTTAGCTGGTGCCTGAAGAAACTTGCTCTTAATGTCAAAAAAAAAATGTTTCATACCCCTTAGCCTAAGTACTATGGTCATTGTACATATGTTTCCCAAATTACTTTTTATGAGGAGTGGCAGGTCTCCCTTTGGGCCCATCTGATTCTTGGCATGATTCATAGTTTTGCTAGGCAATGCATCAATGGGAGAAGGACTGAGTCAAGGTCAAGATCCTTGAAGAGGAAAAGGGTGAAGTGATAATATTGTGAAATGAATCTGAGCTAAGGATTTGGCTTCTGTTTACCTCTCTAAAAATTAGAACTGCCTGGCTTGAGATCTGAAAATGTGTATACTGCTTTTCAAGTCACCTTTTGTACTGTTCTTCCCAACATTATAATGTGACTTATTCAATTCTTTCTTTGTGTTTATATCCCTAGGCAGAGTAGCTAAGTGATGCTGCACTGTGCCAAATGGCAAGTGTACCAGCATTACTGAGGAATCTCAGGTGACCTTAAAGAGGTTGGCCAGAAACAATGAGTCTAATCAAACTAACTTTTACTGAGGGGAGTCTGTTATACAAAACACAGAAGTCATCAAAGACATGTGCCAAGAGCTAAAAGCACTCCATGTACCTTTTGGCTATTTTAAGAGTGTGACCTATATGTAGTTAGGGTGGGATGGTGATCTAATTTGTTTATGCAAGTCAATTTGTATTGACTCTTGAATATGCTTTTCCTTTCCATGGTTTCCTCTTGCTGTGTACTGCTCCTCTTCCTGGGCTCTTACTCATTCTTTGACACTTTGCTATGACTTTACTCCAGGAGATTGTGATTGTTTCATTTTCTCACTCCATTATAACATGTAAATTTCTCTCTCATTGAATTTATCATATTTTATTGTGTATGTTTACTATGTCTCTTCTCCAGTAATTAATACACTCCTTAAAGGAGGGACTTGCAATACTAATCTTTAAAGATGAATGCCTAACGTGATTCATATTGAATGTTTTGGGAAATGAAAGCTGCTCTCTCTGCTCATGAACTTGACTTCTACATAGCTATATCATGTTCTTCTGTCTTCCATGTTAATGGAAATGCTTCCTTCAGCTTGAGATAAAGATCCATTTGTAGCCTCCTATAGCACTGAGTGCTTTTTCTCCAATAAAACCCACTGGTCTGTGTTATCAGTTCCTTTTCTATCTCTGTTTCCTGTGATCTTTTGAGGGCAGAGATTGTGCTGGATTCATCTTTGTATCCCCCACAGACTAGTGTTTACCTGGTTCACATTAAATACTCAATAAATGGTGGGTGGGTGGGTGGCTGGCTGGATGAATGCATGAGTGGATGACTATTCGACATAATATGATGGAATAATGACTTAGAACCTAGAAGTAATTCCTAGTTCTGTCTATTCTGCTGGAATTTGGGCAACTCACTTAACTGAAGGCTCAGCTGTAGCACCAAAAATCTTTATTCTGTTTATGGCTTACTTTAGGGTTTTGATATAAGAGAAAATGTAAATAAAATAATGGCTGTGAGGTTTTATTTTTACAATTTCATCTATTTATTTGAGATACATATCCCGAGAGAGAGAGAGAGAGAGAGAGAGAGAGAGAGGAAACAAAGAGCTACAATCAGCTGGCTCATATTCCAAATGCCAGAAATTACTGGTCCTGGACTGGGTCCAAGCTGGGATTCAGAAAACACAGATGACAGGGACCCTATTACTGGAACCCTCCTCCCAGGGTCTGCATTAGCAGGATGCTAAAGTCAAGAGGCAGAGTAAATAGTCAAACCCAGGTTTTCAGATGTGGGATGTAGTTGTCTTACATGTTAGGCTGAATACCTGCTCCTTGGCTTTGGGATTTAAAAAAAATCTGTGTAAAAACACTGGGATTTAGAAAGAAAACATGTCAAAAATGACCTTGCTTTATCTTTCTTATGTAAAGCTAAAATAGAATTTTATGATATTTTAATGATTTTTTAATAGAGGAACAAAATACATTGACACTGGGATAGATGAAAGGGCCAGAACTCCTTGTTATTTATATCTCTAAATGAAAGATGACTGATAAGTAGGAATAATACGGGATTTGCACATGTGGCAAATACATGCTGGAATTGTAGGAGGGAGTTTATATAAAGTGAATGGATTTAGCTAGTTTTTCAGGGTCTCTGGATTGGCTAATTTGAATAATCCTACTTTAGGGACATAGTGGCTCTCTATAGCTTTCTGATACTGGTGTTACTAGAGTTGATCCGTATGTCTCACAGTGTGGCAAGCCTGTGGCAAGGTTGAGGTATAAATCATAATTAGCTGTTCAAGGAGGGGACCCGACTGGCCTCTATCCAAACCCTCAAAACTGAGAAAAGATTACAAAAGTATATTAATTCTAAGATTCTCTAATGTACGTATTTCATCTTTTTTTTTTTTTGACAGGCAGAGTGGACAGTGAGAGAGAGAGACAGAGAGAAAGGTCTTCCTTTGTCCGTTGGTTCACCGCACAATGGCCTCTGCGGCCAGCGCACTGCACTGATCTGAAGCCAGAAACTCTCCCATGAGGGTGCAGGGCCCAAAGACTTGAGCCATCCTCCACTGCACTGCCAGGCCACAGCAGAGAGCTGGACTGAAAGAGGAGCAACCAGGACAGAATCTGACGCTCCAACAGGGACTAGAACCTGGTGTGCCGGCGCCACAGGCAGAGCATTAGCCTATTGAGCCACAGCGCTGGCCCAATGTATTTCATCTTTAACACTTACATGACGAATATTTTCCTAGAGAAATTCCTATTTGTATCTAAATCAGTGGATGATAGTTATGGGAGACAGTATTGAGGCATGGATGTTCAATTCTCAGTTCTGTTTCATTCAACAGGTGTCACCAAATTTCTCCAATCCCTTTCACCTAATACTTCAGTTAAAAGTTACAGGAGTCACTGTGTACTTTGGTCTCATGTGGGATCTGCCCAATGTGAAGTAATGCTATAACTAGTACTGAAACAGTATTTTTACACTTTGTGTTTCTGTGAGGGTGCAAACTGATGAAATCCTTACTTAGTATATACTGAATCGATCTTCCATATGTAAAGATAATTGAAAATGAAAAAAAAACCTTGATTTTAAATTGGAAATTGCATAGAAAATTAATCACTTTTTAAAAAATATCATGTAGAATCTCTGCCCTTAATGTGCTGCACACTGTTATTTAATGCCAACAGTACTCCAACAGTATTTTTCACTTTATGTTACTATGTGGGGGCAAACTGTTGAAAATTTACTTAATGTATACTAAACTGATCTTCTGTATATAAAGAGAATTGAAAATGAATCTTGATGTGAATGGAAGGGTAGAGGGAGAGGGAAAGGGGAGGGTTGCAGGTGGGAGGGAAGTTATGGGGGGGGAACCATTGTAATCCATAAGCTATACTTGGGAAATTTATATTCATTAAATAAAAGTTTAAAAACAAGTTTGGCAATATAGACAATTCAGACTGTGTTTTCATCTTCAGCTTTCAAATTTAGTTATACATTTTGTTATTACTCTGATCATACAATATCCAAAACACAAGGCTGTTGATAATATTGAAGATACATGTAAACTGAATATTACAGAGATCATAACTGCTATTAATCCCTAATGGATCTAGGCATAATTGACAATACCTGCTAAAATTATTAAAGAGAGGAAACCAGATATAATATACCTCTAAGTAGAAGCATACAATCAACCTATAAAACCAACTTGTAAAGGAAATATAAATAAACAAAAAACATAGAAGACAGAGCAACATTTTAAAAAAGAGATGCAACCAATAAAGGATCAATATCCAGAATATATAAGGAGCTCAAAACACTCAACAACAACAAAATAAAAAAAAAATCCAGTTAAGAAATGGGCAAAAGACTTAAAAAGCATTTTTCAAGGGATGAAATCCAAATGGCCAGCAAACACTTGAAAACAATGCTCAGGATCACTAGCCATGAATGAAATGCAAATAAAAACCACAATGAGGTTTCCCCTAACCCCAGTTAGAATGACTATCACTCAAAAATAAAAAAAAAAACAACAAATGATGGTGATGATGTGATGAATAGAGACTCAAATATACTGTTGATTAAAACATAAACTGCTACAATAATTTTGGAAGACAATATGGAGATTTTTCAAAAACTAAAAGTAGCTCTACCATATGACCCAGGTATTACATACACTCTTGGGAATATACTCGAAGAAAATGAAATTAGCATATGAAAGCATTGCCTGTACCTCCATGTTTATAGCAACTCAATCCACAATAGCTAAGATATGGAATCAACCCAGATGTTCATCAACTGATGAGTAGATAAAGAAAATATGGTACATTTACACACACTGTGAAATATTACTGAACCATAAAAGTAATGAAATTCTGATATTTGCAACAAGATGGATATAACTCTCAATCATTATGCTTAGTGACATAAGCAAGACATAAAAAAAACAAATATAACATGTTTTCTCAGATTTGTGGTAGGTAGTATACAGAGTATAAAATTTTAATGTATATGAAGGAAACTGACACTTAGGATTTGATTATTGTTTATAGCCCTTGTCTATATTGCTGCTGACCAGTGTTATTTCTATTTTCTACTTGTTGATCTCTTTATTTAGTAAAGCATTGCACCTTTGACATAAATTAAATTAGAAATATGTTACTGTAAAAATTACAAAAGAAAGGCTGGTGGCATGGCTCACTTGGCTAATCCTCTGCCTGTGGCGCTGGCATCGCATATGGGTGTCGAGTTCTAGTCCTGGTTGCTCCTCTTCCAGTCTAGCTCTCTGCTGTGGCCCAGGAAGGCAGTGGAGGATGGCCCAAGTCCTTGGTCCCTGCACCTGCATGGGAGACCAGGAGGAAGCACCTGGCTCCTGGCTTCAGATCGGCACAACACTGGCTGCGGCGGCCATTAGAGGGTGAACCAACGGTAAAGGAAGACCTTTCTCTCTGTGTCTCTCTCTGTTACTGTCTAACTCTGCTTGTCAAAAAAAAAAAAAAAGGAAAGGAAAAGGAGTCAGGGTAGGAAGTATTATATTCTTATAATTTTATCTATGAACTACATTAAATTTATTTTCTTTATATTAACAGAAAGTACACAAAAGCATGAAATTGAAAAAAGCCAGACTAAGAAACTCTAAAGAACTGTTTTTTTTTTTTAATGTTTGCTATGGCAAATTATCAGAAACTTGGTGATTTCAGAAATTTACTATCTCACAGTTCTGAAGTACAGAATTCTGAAATTAGTAATGATGTACTGAAATCAAGGTTTCAACAGCATCACACTCCCTTTTCTAGCTTCTGACTGCTGGCATCCCTTGACTTGTGGCTACATCAGTCCAACTTCGGCCTCCCTGTCACATAATCTTCTCCTCTACTCTGTGTGCAAAATATGACATTGTGATTGCATTGAAGGATCACCCAAATAATATAGAATAATCTCTCTCTTCCAAGTTCATTAATTGCATCTACAAAAATATTTTTTTTGCCATATAAGTTTTCATGTTTCCATGGATTAAGATGTAAATATTTTTGGGAGCAGGCATATATCTGCCTACCACAGAAAACAATTGCTATGTAATCTGAATATTAATCCTTTGTAGGATAAATAGCTTGCAAATAATTTTTCACAATCTGTCTGCTGTCTGTTCACTCTGTTGATTCTTAGCTTTGATGTGCTGAAGTTTCTGAGTTTGGTATAATCCATTTTTCTTGTTTTGCTTTTGTTTCCTTGAATTGTGAGTACATTGTTTTCAGCCCTCATTGTTGAAAGGATTTCCTTTCTATGCTGTTCCAGTGTGAGTCCATAATGCAGTTACTATAGTCCATTTTGGAACTGCACCCACATACAGAGCAGACCCCTTTGGAAACTAAAATTGGCCTGTATCTTCAACTATCTGATCATAAATGTCCCTCTATGTGGCCAAAGAGATGAGCTAAGTAACAATATTACTTCAAGTGTTATGCGTACCACAGAGGTCTGGGCCTCTTGCCCATGCAGATTACCCGTATCAGTTGCCAAATACCATTTACCTGAAGCAATGATAATCTGATTAGCAAGCATGTTACATCCAATACAGAAGCCAGAATTGTGGCCATCAGTTGGTTCTCTTTCATCTACCAGTATCTATTTATTTTTCTCTAGGGACCAGAAACAGATGGAGATATGATTGGTGCCACTACTCTTGTTTCCCTGAGATCTTTCAGTATAATACTGAATTCTGCCATTCCTTCTGGCATGCAATATTGTTTTGACTATGTAGGCCAGCACTGAGAGTGGTGTGGTGTTGAATATTTCAGAGTTTGTATTTCGGTATTCCTCATGGTGATACCTCTTATCTCTAGTTTGAAGCCCCAAATGGGGTTTCTGTAAGCTCTCAAGTAAACACATTCCAATTATGCATTTAAGAACTAGAAAATTTGCCTCCCAGTGATCTGTATAAAAGCCCTTCCAAAAGTTCATAGAAAATGTGTATTATGAAGAAACTAAGCATAAATTCAAAATTTTTGTACCAAAATAAATTTATTTTTAATTCCATTTTCCATAAACTTTTCAAAGTACACAGGTATATGGGCCAGGATTCCACTTATTTCATTCCTATAATCTGCCACTTTAAAGGGCTGAGCCCATGATGACATTTAAAGTCTTTGAGTCTCAAAATGTTGGCTGTTAACCTTTCTAAAATCTTCAGTTATCCAGGTGAATGTTATAGGTCCCTTTGAGGGAATACTGTGGGGCCCATTATCTTATACCCTTACCATGTTGCTATGAGGATCTTTCCTCATGGGCATCTCACCTATTTTTCAGTTGGTGGGTTCTGAGTCTGAGAATTGATGACGATGGAGATTCTGGACAAGAGACCACTCATTTTTAAGTTAGTCAGCTGCCACCAGCTTCTTTATATTCTGTTCTTGATTTATTTTGGTTATATAAATTAAGCAATACTATTCTTGACTTTTCATTTATCTTGCCCCAGTGACACTGTATTCTATTAGTCATCCTACAAACTTCTGTGTATCATGCCCCTCTGACTTCCTGATCTAATATGATCTTGACATTTTTTATAGTAATTGTAACTACTTGGCTTATACCATTTAGTTGTTATCACCTGGCCTCTATTTCTCTGGGATCCTATTATCTCCATTGCTTTTGGGCAACAGCAATCTATAACATCATCTTCTAATATCAACTCTGACCTAGAGAATAGAGCCAATGCATTTACACACCCTAAGGTAATACTCAAGGTGTCACATGTTGTTTTACAATTTTGTCCCCTTGACTAGGATTAGAACCTATAACTTACTTCTAGAAACTAGAATATGGCAGAGGTTATACCATTTCCCTGATTAGGTCATATTTTATGTAAGACTCTGTCTTAGTGGATTTGAATAAGTTTTTCCTGCTAATCTTTTTTTTTTTTTGTTTTACAAAAAAGAAAAAGATTTACTATTTTTGATGGAATTATATATAGAGAGAGAGACAGGGAGAGACAGAGACAGATAGAGAGATCTTCCATCTGCTGGTTCATTCCCCTGATGCAATGGCCAGAGTTTGGCCAGGCAGAAGCCAGTAGCCAGGAGCTTCATCTGGGTCTCCCATGTGGGTTGCAAGGGCCCACACACTTGGGCCATCTTTAGCTGCTTTTCACAGGCCATTAGCAGGGATATGGATCAGAATTGGAGCAGCCAGGACATGAACCAGCACCCATATGGGATGCTGATCTTGCAGGTGATGGCTTTTCCCAGTATGCCACAACGCTGAACTTCTCCTGCTAACCTTGAAGAAACTAAGAGCCATTTTATGAATTGCCTGTGAAGATGGCCAGATGACAGAGAAATGCAGGCAGCCTTGCTGATCTGAGAACAGCTTCAAGTTGATAGCCAGTATGAACACGAGTATATCAGTTCTACAAAGAAATGGACTATAAACAGCCACTAAAGGTTGCAAGAGAACTTTTCGTCACAGGAAGTAATGTAGCCTGTATGACACCTTGATTGTAGTCTTGTGAGAGATCTTGAAACAGAGGACCCAGTAGTGCCACGCATTGACCCTTGATGTATGAAAATTGTGTCAGTATAAATGTTTGTTGTTTAAAGCAATGAGTTGGTCATAATTTTTCAGCAATATACAAGTAACACATCCACCTATTAAGTTTCTTTAAATTATTAATCCCTTTCTTTACAGTACATTCATTTCATATAGCATTTGTATCTGAATTATTCTCTGGATCTTTCTGTAGAATGTGATGAACTATTGATTAGTTTGAACTTGTATACTAAATGTACTCCTGCAGGCCTACTTCCCTGAGTTTTCTGGTTCCTCTCTATCATAGCATTTACTTGCACTTAGAGTTAACACATTTGCAAGTTTCTCGGAACCACCTTAATAGCATGATATCAGTCTCTTCTGGGCGTTTGTTAGACTATTTACTCATTAACCATGGCGATTTTCACCCATATTTATATGCTCTGCCCTCCGGACTCAACATCTTCAGGGTCTAGTCTCATTTATAATCTCCTGAAGGATCATGCAGTTCATTTAGTGCACACTCCTTTCCTTCCCTGTGTGAGCTCAGTATTCTCTCCAACTGGTTTATGTTGCAGTTTCTTATTCCTTCACAGAAAGAAGGTGGAGATTGGTTGTGAGGGCTCTCTGAATTGTGTGGCAAGGCAGAAGACATTTTACTGTTTTCAACCAAGAACTGAACACAACAATTATGGAGAGTACAGGCTACTTTTAGAAGCCCAGTCTGTTCAGGGCAATTTGAGAAATCAAGGATTCCAGATATACTAATACCTATTTAGAATCCCTTTCCCTCCCTTTGATTGCCCTATTTTTGACATAGTCCGATTTGAGAATTCAAGATTCTCAAACTGCCTCACCCTTATAATTAAGTTCTGCTCCAGATCCTCAGCTTTGTCTGCCCTCCATCTGCAGAAGATGACAGCCCCTTTATACAAAGGAAAGGAAGCCCTCCAATTTTTCTATTTCACCTCAAATTAGTGATTTGCCACCCACAATTTCCTTATTTTTCTTGAATATAATAAAAGTACCCGCAAAAACCATCTGAGTCCATATTCTTTATAAATTACTACTCACCTCAAATCTTACCATAGGATGAGAGATATTGTGCACACTTCTGCATCCTTTTCCATCCCACGTCTCATCCCATTTGACCACCAGTAGATATTCTAACAATTGCCCTGCTACATCCTGCCAGTGGCTATTGGTACTTGAACTACTATCAGATGTGAAATCCTCTATTTATCCAGCCAGTGAGTGATCCAGCTCCAAAATCCCATTCATGAGATTACTTCTTAGGACTATTCCCAATATGAATTGTCTTAGGCCATATTTCCCCAAATAAAAAAAATAACAGCTGAAAACAGAAGTTTTAGAGAGGGATCAGAGGAGCAGCAACTTCAACGGAATGAAGGAAGTACTATAAGCAGAGGGAGAAGTTTAACCTTGCAATGGCTGCTATCAGGCTTCAGACAATTCCACAGGCACTTCTGGAGGTGGACTTGTCCTTTATTGAAGCAAAGGGATCATGCCCACATACTCCAGTTTTTCAAGAGGCTTGTAGTCTGTGATTGTAGATTTTATTATAGTTAAGGAGTTTTTTTTTCTTCAAGCCTATTTTTAATAGTACACTTTAAAAGAGAATGAAGCATTTGATGGTATTTTCTCAGTCAATAAATATTTATGGTATCCCCACTATGCCAGGCACTGATAGGCACTGTTGATACAGCCATAAACACTCTGCAATTGAAAGAATAAAACCACCCCCTTCAGTTGCACCAGATGGAGACTGGGAATTAGAATCATCCCTGACTTAAAATTAGCCATTGTAAGCACTACTGCGAAAGCTTCAGCTGCATCTTTCTGTAGTTAAGGGAAAGGACATAAAGAAGCATATGGCTCAGCAACCATGTTATTTCCTATTTCCAGTTGGCTAAAAGAATCTGAAAGGGGAGTAAGAATTGCAGCCAAGAAAAGGAGGAATAAAACTTCTCTGTATAATATAATGAACTAACATCAGTGTGAGAGGCAGGCTTGCAAATTGTGACAGTCGATAGGTTGAGACTGTTGTACCTATGAAAAGTGATGATTTCTTTTTTCTTTTTTGAGTCAGTTTTATTATGATAAAATTTATATTCAATTTTTTCACTTATTTTAAATGCACAATTTTTAAAAAAATTATTTGTTTATTTGAAAGGCAGAGTTAGAGAGAGAGGGAAAGAGAGACAGATCTTAAATCTGCTTATTCACTTCCCAAATGACCACAATGGCCAGGGCTCTGCCAGGCTGAAGCCAGGATCCCGGAGCTTCTTTTGGGTCTCCCACATATGTGCAGGGACCCAAGTACCTGGGCCTTTTTCTGGTGCTTTCCCAGGCTCATTAGCAGGGAGCTGGACAGGAAGTGGATCAGCTGGGACTTGAACCAATGCCTATATGGGATGCCAGCATTGCAGACAGTGACTTAATCTGCTGTACCACAATGCTGGTCCTTTAAGGGCAGAATTTTATGCTTGGATAAAGAATATAGTCTTGTAATCAACATCAAAATCAAGATACAGAATATTTCTATCACTCCACTCCAAATTTCCTGTTCTTCTTTGAAATCTGTCCCTTCCCTACTTACAAGATTTCTGTCACTATGATTTTACCACTTCTGTAATTCTATATAATTAAAACTATACAGAACATAGTCTTTTGTGTCTGATTTTTTTTTTACTTGGCATGACATTTTTGAGAGTCATCATGGTAGCTTTATTTAAAATAACCTTAAACTGGAAACAATCCAAATGCATATCAGCTAGTGAAATGACAACAGAGTTGTGCTACACTCCTACAAAGAAGTACTAATCAGCACAAAATAAAAGAGATCATTGATAAACATAGGGTATTCTGTGTTACGTGTATTGTAACTTCTGTTTTTCTTTACTTCGAAATGCAATTTACAAAGTTACAGAAGAAAATTACTCAATGTCTGCTACAGCTTTGTGTTAGAACAAGGGCTAGGGTGCTGATCAGCTAAGAAGTAGCAAATAGCTACTACACTTATTTTCTGATGACAATGAGCCTATTGATGTTTCTGTTTATATCATGTTGACATGTCTGGTTTGTAGTCAGCATATCCTGTCTTATGATTTGACTGGAGAGGATTATTAGGGGAGATTCAACTTGTCTAATGCAAAATCCCACACAAGAGTCTGAGATGGAACAGTTATCATTGATATTAGAGTTGGTAAAACACTTTGGAAAACCAAGTAGTCTTTAATCAGCACCATTAAATATTGACACAGTTTGTGACTTGAAGTCTATCTTATGAAAATAGAAGTGCAATTCATGATTGGGGAGTCGCAAGATGGTGGAATAGGAAGGGAACACACTGATAGTCCGGGAAGAGACAGTTTAATAAAAGTGGAGATACTGCAGTTCAAGGAAGAGTAGGGTAAGAAACAGCAGAGGAAACTCTTCCGGAACTAGTGATTCACAGTGGACCTGTGTGGAGAGCGTGGGAGCCCACAGTTCGGGACACCAGCGGCAGACTCAACACACCAGCGCTGGAACGCAAGGTGAGCAGAACCTCAATAGCCAGAGACACCAGCGGGAAAGTGGAAAGAGGAGACTAGAGGGAACGAGGCTTGAAACTCCGTGGGGAAAAGTTCACCAGGATAACTAGAAGAGAGAGAGAGAGAAAAAAAAAAGTGACCGATACAGACACGAGTTTCTCTCTCTCCGCTCAACTCTCAAAGGCGTGCAAGACAAAGAGCAGGCGCCATTTTGGACATACGTCATAAGCAGGGCGACCTCAGGTCTGCACCGGCCCTGAGCCTGGCAGAAAAACCTGACTCTGGGGGGGGGAGGGTTGAAATAACAGGAGATTAGCATCTAACTTGGCAACCCAGTGGGAGACTGCAGGAGAATTGGAGCCCACACTGAGGGCAGCACAGATTCCCTGTGTGGTCCTTGGGAAAGAGCTTCCAATCTCTGGCTCCTGTGGGTATATCATTCCCCTGCTAACTACCTCCAATTCCGTTCAGCTGTGCAGAATTACTTCCCTTTGGAATCAAAGAAAGGAAGAAAGAAAGAAAGGAAGGAAGAAAGAAAGAAAGAAAGAAAGAAAGATTGATTTACCATGCCTAATCTGGGAGTGTCATCTTTGGCACACCCTCAAACCTGAAGAACCAAACAGAGCTCTCAGGCCACACTCATCTCAAGCCTCTAAGGCTAGATCGAAAGCAGACAGTCCACTTAATCTAGAGTCACAGTATAACAAGGAAAAAAAAAACACAGTGAAGAAACCAAATATCTCCAAAATGCCAAACAACAAATGCAAAAACCGAGGTAACAAGAACAAGGAAGACACTATGACGACCCAAATGAAAAAGACACCCCAATTCAAGATTATGAAGATGATGAGATAGAAGAAATGCAAGAAGCTGATCTCAAAAAATTGATAAGAACATTAAGAAGTTCTCAAAAACAAATTCTTGAACTACAGAAATCCTTAATGGACAAGATAGAAAATCTCTTTCATGAAAGTGAAATATTAAGAAGGAATCAAAATGAAATGAAACAACTAGTAGAACAAGAAACTGTGACAGTGACGAGAAATTGTAATGAAATGAAGAATTCAATAGATCAAATAACAAACACATCAGAGAGCCTTAAAAACAGAATGGGTGAAGCAGAAGAGAGAATATCTGACTTAGAAGACAGAGCACAGGAAAGGAAACAGGCAAACCAGAGAAAAGAAGAGGAAATTAGAAATCTAACAGATATTGTCAGGAATCTACAGGATACAATTAAAAAAACCAACATTCGGGTTCTAGGAGTTCCTGAAGGCATGGAGAGGGAGAAAGGACTAGAAGGCCTTTTTAGTGAGATACTTGCAGAGAACATCCCAGGTCTGGAGAAGGACAGAGACATCCTAACAGGAAGCTCATAGAACCCCTAGTAAACATGACCAAAAGAGATCCTCACCACAACAGGTTGTAATGAAACTCACCACAGTGAAACATAAAGAAAAGATTCTAAAATGTGCAAGAGAGAAATGTCAGATTACTCCCAGAGTATCTCCAATTAGACTCATAGCTGACTTCTCATCAGAAACCCTACAAGCTAGAAGGGAATGGCGAGACATAGCCCAGGTACTAAGAGAGAAAAACTGCCAGTCCAGAATATTATATCCTGCAAAGCTCTCATTAGTGACTGAAGGTGAAATAAAGACTTTTCATAGCAAGCAGAAATTGAAAGAATTTGTTGCCACTCGTCCAGCCCTGCAAAAGATGCTTAAAGATGTGTTACACACAGAAACACAGAAACATGGTCATCAATATGAAAGTAGATAAAAGAAGGAAACCTCACAGAAAAAGATCAAAGGAAGCTCAATTTCTCTTTGACATAGAATTAAACTCTGATGCTTTGTTAAAGCAATGTGTTAAAGTAATCTATTATGTTCTCTTGATGTCTATTAAATTCTAATTGTTCAAAAACAGCAGAATTTTTATTAAGAGCTATGGGTTATTTAAATATGTGCTTATTTTCAAAGATTTGAATAATCACCTTGTAACAATGATCAAATTTGGTCTATGTTATGTCATGATTTTAAGGAATCTTATTTCAACCAGATATTTTGGAGTTTGAGCCTTCTTGGCATTCCTGACAGGCATTCAAAAAATCAAAGTTTCAAACAATCTAGACTCTAAAATTTCCAGTAAATCTTGGACTTTGGTTTTTCCTGTTTGGCCCAACTGAAAAAATCGAAGGACCTATGTCTCTCATCTAATTAGAAACACCAACTAATCAGGCCATTTGGATTATATTAGAAGTACTGTCAAGATGTGATCTGGTAGTAAATTTTAAGTTTCTATAATGGAAAATGCTATTAATACAAATGTTTGAGAATTAAAAAGTCTAATGATCTTGTGTTACTAGACATGACAGTTATCTTAATGAGAAAGCCCCAGAGGCCTAAAGGGTTAACTACTTGTAAAATCCTACAGGTGCTTTCAAAAATTCTGTGAAGTAAGCAAGTGCCTCTTGTTGGTTGAGGAGTTTATAATTTTAAACATGGCGACTTAAAGTCTTTTGTCATCCACAGTTATATATGATTTACTGCTCATAAAACTAAAGCATTGTTGGTTCTGTGTTTAGCTGTCCTCCTATAGGTTCCCATGGACTTTTTCCAGCCACTTCTATTGTATTCAGTACTTTGGGATGGATCTGTAAACAGATGAAGCCAGTACCAACTGAGAGAAAGTATGGTTAACTGAGGTTACTAAAAACAAAAAGCAATTCAAATCAACTGGCAATCTACAAAAAGAGTTAAAGATTCTAAAAGCTATTATTAAAATTGCTATATTGGTCTATTATGTTATGTTATATGTGTGTACATATTGTATGTCCACATGGGGAATTTTTATTAAGATTTTTATTTTAATTGGCTTATAGATAAGATTGTCCATAAATTTAAGCTGTTAAAATTAATCAAAGATACATTTTAATTCATGTGACCTGAATCTGTGTATCATATGTTTTATACTTGTTGGTAGAAATAAACTAAAAACATTTTATATGGTTGTGCTTAAGTTAAACAAACTACACCATGTTAGATATTTAAGAGGCGTTTCCAATTACGTGATTCCTAAAATTTATAGAAGCAATGGACCTTCTGGTAAATGTTTTCTTAAGTTGTTATCTAATGGTTGAAACTATTTGCTAAGTATTCAAGTAATATTGCTATTGTCAGCAAGTGATCTAGGACTTGCTCCCTCATTTCTCTATTCTAAGCCAAACTTATTCTTTCATTTCTCTATTCTCCTCAAGGTAGGAAACGAATTCTATTATGAAGGAATCTGCAGGATGCACAATTTAATCTTTATACCTTATAAAAGAGATGGCTAACATTTTTCTGTAATAGCATAGCCAAAATAAGAGCTTAAATGATAATCTCATAGCTAGATTCACTTCGCCATCAGCTAAGTAAACAGTAAGTAGAAAATACCTCCCTTTCAGACCAAAGGGAAAGAAAGTTTTAAAGTGAGAATATAATTTTCCTCATGGGCATTGTCTACCTTAGAAAAACTACTACAGAAAATGCCTGTGACTATAGACTTGTAGTTCAGGCTACCGAAGATTAGAGATGGGACTTGGGCACTCCCTTGACTTGCATCCTCTGGTCTGCTTGAACACAAACCAGGAGGAAAAGAAAGCTAGGCATCAGAAGCAATAGGTGGCAGGCCTATTAATGGCTGATCTGTACAGTATTCTGCCCTCAAGGAGACCCAACAGGCCAGTCAACCGCAGTGGCTTTCAATGTGGTAAGCCTGAGCTTCAGCAGAAGTCAACTTGTGAGCCCTGGCAGCTCTGCCAAGAGTAGGATCACTGGAAGTGGACCTGCCCTGGAGTCGAAGGATGCCCAGGTCAGAGCCACAGATCTTATTGGCTCTAAGCTGAAAAGCCCTTCACTCAGCCCAACTTCCAAAGTGACCACTGCAGCTGAGGGGACGGCCAAGCAGGGTCAGCAACATTGCAGGCAGAACTGTAATTTGCTTGTTAGAGATGCCACCTGCCTTTACCTGGCCAGCTGTCCTCCCAGGCCAGCCAAGTCATGAAAGTCAACAGAGTGCCTTCCCCTAGGAGGTTCACACCTCCCTTAGGATGTACCCCATGTGAAGAGATAGATAGGTCTGGGCCTCTTAACTTACAAGGCCTAAAGCCCAACAGATTATTATCAAGCCCCTTCTGTCAGGTTCTATTTGCCTCTCAATCAGAAAACCTTATTGTAGCTTAGACAGCACCTTTCTTAGCTCCTCTAATAATGACTCTGTCCTTTGTTCTAGACCCTGTCTAGCGCACTTGGGCCTCATTCCTTTGTAATCATAACCTCTACTCTACCAATGGCTCTACTCCCAACCTGTGTGTACTGATGGTCCTCTTACCCACTTAATGCTGTATAATTGTTCAGACCTGGTTAATGCCACTCTTGGGATCATTGGTTACTATCCTCACCCTGTCTTTTGTGACCTTGTCTAAATATGATCAGAGTTGGCAAACTTGGAAGGCTTCCATAGCCTTGGTAACTCATGACGAGAGCCTAGGGTGATTACTGGCGCCATAAACTAGAGTGTCAATTTGTTGGGTCAACAACAGGAGTCACTGTGCACTTGTTCCTCATGTGGGATCTCTGTCCTTAATGTGCTGCACATTGTGATTTAATGCTATAACTAGTACTCCAACAGTATGTTTCACTTTGTGTTTCTATGTGGGTGCAAACTGTTGAAATCTTTATACTAAATTGATCTTCTGTATATAAAGAGAATTGAAAATGAATCTTGATGCAAATGGAAGGGGAGAGGGATCAGAAGAGGGGAGTGTTGCGGGTGGGAGGGAAGTTATGGGAGGGGGAAGCCATTGTAATCCATAAGCTGTACTTTGGAAATTTATATTCATTAAATAAAAGTTAAAAAAAAAGAAAATAGAAGTGCAACACAATAATATGATAAAGTCACATTCAATATGCCTTTATTCATTTTGCTTCATTTTGAAATACATGAATTTATTTATTATTAGGATACTTTTAGGTTTACAAAAAATTGAACCAAAGTGCAGAGCGTTCTCATCCTGCCTCTCGACTTACTCCCAATTTCGTCTATTATTAACATATCACATATATATAATGCATTAGTTACAATCAATGAAACAATATTGGCACATTATCATCAACTTAAATTAATAGTTTACAATAAAGTTATTTCTTATGTTCTATTGGTTTAGAAAAATTTATAATTTGACTATGACCCTATCAGAATAAGATCAAAGTCAGGGAACTCTAAAGGCTTCCATAGCCCTGACAACTCACGACTAGAGCCTAGGGAGATTACTGACACCATGAACAGGAGTGTTAAGTCAACAACAGGAGTCACTGTGTACTTACACCCCATGTGGGATCTGTCCTTAATGTGTTGTCTAATGTGAAGTGATGCTATAACTAGTACTGAAACAGTATTTTTATACTTTGTGTTTCTGTGTGGGTACAAACTGATGAGGTCTTTACTAATTATATACTGAATTGATCTTCTGTTTATAAAGATAATTGGAAATGAAAAAAAAAAAAAACAACCTGGTGTTAAATTGGAAATGGCATAGAAAATTAATTAATTTTAAAAAAAATGTTATGTAGGATCTCTGTCTTTAATGTGCTGTACACTGTTATTTAATGCTATAACTAGTACTCCAACAGTAGTTTTTTCACTTTGTGTTGCTATATGGGGCAAACTGTTGAAATCTTTACCTAATATATACTAAACTGATCTTCTGTATATAAAGAGAATTGAAAATGAATCTTTACATGAATGGAAGGGGAAAGGGAGCGGGAAAGGGGAGGGTTGCGGGCAGGAGGGAAGTTATGGGAGGGGGGAAGCCATTGTAACCCATAAGCTGTACTTTGGAAATTTATACTCATTAAATAAAAATTTAATAAATGAAAAAAAAGAAAAATTTATAATTTCATGTAGCTCCCATTATTATGTCCACAGAATAGTTTCACTGCCATAAAGATCTCCTTTTCTTCATCTATTCATCCCTTCAAGACTCAGTCTTCAAAACTTCCAAACTCTTGTATTTCCACTGTCACTATACTTCTGCCTTCTCCAGATGTCACATACTTAGAATCATATATTATGTACATTTTTCATATTGGCTTATTTCATTTAGCAAGGTATTTTTGATGGTTCTCTGTGTCTTTCCATGGCTTGATAGCTCATTTCTTGTTATCACTGAAAAATATTCCATTGTGTGAATATATTATAATTTGTGTAGCAGTTCACCTATCAAAGGGATTCTTGGGTGCTACCAATTTTTAGCAATTATAAATAACACTTCTATAAACATTTATGTGAATATTTCTGTGTGGATATATTTTCAACTCATTTGACTAAATACCCAGGGACAGGTTTACTGGATCACATAGTGTGATTATGTTTAGCTTTGTAAGAAATAGCCAAGCAGTTTTCCAAAGTGACAAGTATTTTCGATTTCTATAAGCAAAAAATAAACTTTCTATTGTTCTACATTCTCCAGAGCATCTGATGTTGTGAGTGTTTTGGATTTTAATCATCTTAATAAGTATGTAATGTATCTCAGTGTTGTCTTAGTTTGCAATTCACTAATGACATATGACGTCGAATATCTTTATATGGCTTATTTGCCATCTGTATATGTTCCTTATAGAGGTATCTGTTCAGATATTTTGTATACTTTTAATTGGGTTGTTTGTTTCTTAAGTTTTAAGAGTTCTTTAAGTATCTTGGATGCAAGTCCTTTTGCAATTATGTGTTTCTTGTAATGTCTTTATCTAGTTTATATGTTAGGATAATGCTGATTTCCAAGAATCAGTTAGGAAGTGTTCCTTTTAATTAATTTATATTTTGGAATACATTGCAGATAATTGCTATCATTTCTTCTTTAGATTTTGCTGGAATTCACCAGAAAAATCAACTGGATCTGCTGCTTTGCTTTTTAGAAGGTTGTTAGTTATTGATTCAATTGCTTTCATAGATATAGGCCTTTTCAGATCATCCATTTCTCCTTGTGTGATATATGAGAATTTGTGCCTTTCACATGATTGGTTCACTTTACCTCAGTTATCATATTTGTGGGTCCGCTTAATTTCTTTCTTCCACTAAAGAAATTGTGGTCAAAGGACTCCCTCTTGGCTTTGAGTCTGGCAAACAGGCCTTTTGTGGTAGCTGTGAAACCAGTGTCATTTATCAGTGTCCAAAGACCAGAAGCAGAGACATATATGGTGGGTCTATGACTCTAAGATCTGCAGAAGGAATGACACTGTTTACAAGGACTTGAGAAGCTGTGTTTCCACACCAGTGATGGTATGGAGAGAGATGGTTCTTGTGAAGCAGCTGGTAGCCAGAGATGGGAGCACTGCTGTATGCATAGGTATAGCTACTCTGGGGTCTGGTATCTGGGTAAACTCTCTATGCCTGATGTCTGGAGCAATGGTGCATGCAGAGATGTTTATTATGGAGCCTGAAGGATGTGTGAACTAGGTCTCTATGGTGACCACTCTGGTGTCTAAGACACAAGTGAGTCTAGTATAGTCACAGAGCCAAGGTCTGGAGTGTCTGTGCTCATAGAGAAGTCATAGTTCAGGGGTCAGCGGCACTTTCAGGCTTGATAAGGACTTGTGATTCTGGTTCTGGGCCAACACAACAGTGGCTGTTGCTTGATGGAGTGTGTGCAGCAGTTTAGAACACTTGAGATTCTCTACTAACCAGAAGTAGCCAATAAAGAAGAAATTAAGTGACTCTACTTACTCTTGTATTTGTGCAAGATTTTTATTACCATATCTTTCCATTACCATTTCATTTAACCTGAAACATAATGTCTTTCCTAAGTTCTTATAATGACTGCTATTCTTTAGAATTACATTATATGTGGCACAGGACTCAAAAGGCATGCAATGGAGTGTATTTTATACTGGGAAGGTACATGAATGTGCTACTAAGATGTTAGACTTAAGTTTAAGCCTTTTTAAAGCAATCATGGGGGCCTATAGGCTCCCTGCTATTCCCTTTGGCATCACTATAAAGAAATAACTGAGGCAAGCTACTTAGGAATAAAATGTTTCATTTAAGCTACAATTTTGAAAACTAAAAGTCTAAACAGCATGGTTCAGGCTCTTTTAAGGGCACCCCTTGGCTGCATCATGTCATGTTAGATGGCAAAGGTAAAACACATGAAAAAGAGAACAATTACATCTCAAGACAGGAAACCAGAGAAAGACGCAACGGTCAGGCTCATGTTTTTATTAGAATCTCTCTTGAGAGGACTTATTCCAAGTGGGCAGTGCTCTTTTTCGAGGGCGACACTTCCCGATGACCTAAGCGCCTCTCACTGAGTCCTGTCTCTTAAAGGTCATGTCACCACATTGAGGACCAAGCCTTTAGTACCTGAAATTTTGGGGAACAAAATCACATCTAAGCCATAGCACTGCATTAACACACAAAGGCTTTATTTCCTATCATACTTGGTATTTGCTCTGTGTTTCTATTCTTTTGTTTTAAGATGAAAATTTTTCTAAAAATCATAAAATGAAAAATGGCCTTCAAACAGTATTAGAAAGCTTATAGCAAATTACATGTTATTTAACTATTATTCTAGCTCCACAGTTAAAATAAGGAAGAGAAATGACGTTTCTGCCTTTGGAACCAGTGATAAATCATTTTGGAGCTGGACATAAACTCCAAGTACCCTCCCTCTTAATCAGATGCTTTAATGAAAACCTGTGTTAATTATTTAAAATTTCAGGTGGAAGAAAATTCTATTTTTTCCTCTGTATGGAGCTATTTTTAATAGCTTAATTCATATTTGATAATTTTCAAATACTCACAAGGCAGCAACAGGAAACAATATTTTATATGTGTGAAATCCATTGCTTTGAGTCATATGTTTGAAACAGTCATTACTTTCTTGATTTTCTTCTTGCACGTTACAGGAATTGACAGCCTGAACTGTTGAAAGTATTCAGTAGATGTGACACGGCATTTGCCTAGACCAAGGATGCGGAATCATTTGCTTGGACCATTTCTTTTTTAGAAGCAGAGTGATTAAATAGCAGATAGACAACCAAGTTCATAGCAAAATTATTCTTCACAATTTTTATGAGAATAAACATTTTTATTGAAAAGGCAGCCTGCAGATGAACTCCCTGTTAAAATGAATAGTAGCCATGAAAAATGTACTCAAACTATTAAACACTGTTGTTGTTATGTTGGGAAAAGTCACAGACAGAATAGAGAAGGGCCTGCTTTAGATCCTGTCTTACAGAAGGGCATAAGAAGGTAAAGGAATTCAAGAAATGAAAGTTCCTGTTGTGTTCTGCCTTCTTTTATGAGGGCAGGTAGAAGGGAGCTTGAGTTATTCTAACTCATAATTCCACATTCATGTAGGCATGCAGATAGGATAAAATTGAATAGCTTTGTGAGCTGGAAGACCACGTCTTCACCACGCCCCTGTGTGATCTCATGCCCCTACCTGACCCCACCTGTTTGTGCACCTGCCAATCAGGCTACATAACCACTCCCCTTTGGAAGTGGATAAAGGGCCTGAAACATGGTGGGCTGGGCCTGCTTTTTTCTCTTTTTTGCCCTTTTTCACCAGTATGGACCTCTGTTGCCCTTGTTGCCCCGTGTTTTCAGGACACATGGCCTGCAGGCCCACTGCACTCTCTGCCTTCGCTTTGCTGCCAGTGGTAAACTGCTAGTAGCTGCTCAGAACCAAATGCTGCTGCACATGGCTTTTGGCCTACTCTTGGTTCAGTATGGATCCAGACTTCCACTTCTGCTTTAGGTAGAGCCCTAACTCTCCTATGTATTTCTCTCACTCAATAAACGCTTAAAACTTACCATGTAGTCTCTTTTATTTGAGCCAATATTCAGAATTCTTCTCTGCATTCATGGCAAGAACCCACAAGGCTTATACATGAATCTTGTTTAATCACTGTAGTACCTTCTATTCCTCTTGCCCAGTACTTTCATATCTCTCTCTCTCTCTCTCTCTCTCTTTCTCTCTCTCAGTCTCTCTCTCTCTCTCTCTCTCTCACACACACACACACACACTCAAACATAATCTCCATGGTTGTTTCATTATTTTGTTATTGTTTACCACAATTCAATCTTAACCTGGAATCATCTTCCCAATCCAAATCCTATTTTGTTAATCACCCTATTCAAAATATCCCATTCAAAAGGTTCCAGTTGAATCAGTCTTTTTTTTATGTATGTAGTTTCACACACACACACGAAATCTTAATATACAAGGGAACATAACATGCTAATATGAATACCTATATACTTGTTATAGAAAATTAATAAACATTGACATTTGTTTCATATTTTTTAAAGATTTATTTCATTTATTTTAAAGACAGAGTTACAGAGAGAGGTACAGTCAGAGAGAGAGAGAGGTCTTCCATCCGCTGGTTCACTCCCCAGATGGCCGCAACAGCCAGAGCTGCGCCAATCTGAAGCCAGGAGCCAGGAGCCTCTTCCAGGTCTTCCACACGGGTACAGGGGCCCAAGCACTTGGACCATCTTCTACTGCTTTCCCAGGCCATAGCAGAGAGCTGGATCGAAAGAGGAGCAGCCGGGAATCGAACTGGGGCCCATATGGGATGCTTGCGCTTAAGTCCAGGGAGTTAACCAGCTGCACCACAGCACCGACCCCATTTGTTTCATATTTTTTAAAAATTAAATAAATACATTGCTGGTGGAGCTAATTTTTTCATATCCCTAGGCAGTCAAATTTCTTTTTTATCTAACCTGATACAACCACTTCCAGAAATTTTTTTAATTCAGATATTCTACCTAATTTTATGTAGTTGATAGTGGTTCCCTCTATTTAAAATGTAAATTTTGTCCATCCCCATGGCTCACTTGGCTAATCCTCTGCCTGAGGCGCCGGCATCCCATACGGGCGTCGAGTTCTAGTCCCGGTTGCTCCTCCTCCAGTCCAGCTCTCTACTGTGGCCTGGGAAGGCAGTGGAGGATGGCCCAAGTGTTTGGGCCCTGCACCTGAATGGGAGACCAGGAGGAAGCACCTGGCTTCTGGCTTCGGATCAGCGTAGCTCCGGCCGTAGCGGCCATTTTGGGGGTTGAACCAACGGGAAAAGGAAGACCTTTCTCTCTGTCTCTGTCTCTCTCTCTCACTGTCTAACTCTGCCTGTCCAAAAAAAAATGTAAATTTTTAGCATTGGACAGATATTGTTAAATTGATTTTCTTTACAATTACATTAGTCATATTTAACTATGTTTCCACAAGCACATGGAGAGATTTTCTTTTCAAATCAGAGGTGATTCTTTTGTCTTAAGATTGCTAGTGAGATTTGACATCTTATTTATTTATTTTTTTTGGATATTGTAACTCCCTCTGCAAGGTGATCATGTTCTCTTTTGTCTCATGGATATGATTTTCTTTTTACATTGTTTTTATTTTTTAAGATGTATTTATTTATTTTAAGTCAGAGTTAGAGAGAGGGGAGGATACAGAGAGAGAGAGAGAGAGAGAGAGAGGGAGGGAGGCAAAGAGAGAGATCTTCTATCTGATGGTTCATTCCCCAGATGACTGCAATGACCTGGGCTGGGCCAGACCAAAGCCAGGAGCCAGGAGCTTCTTCCGGGTCTCTCAAATGGGGAGCAGGGGCCCAAGTACTTGGGCTCTATTCTGCTGCTTTTCCCAGGCCGTTAACAGGGAGCAGGATCAGAAGTAGAGCAGCTGGGATTTGAGCAGCTGCCCATATGGGATGCCGGCATCACAGGAGGAAGCTTAACCCACTACACCGAATCATCAGCCCCATGATTTTCTTTATATTACAGATGCTAAATATATTTTAAAATGAATGCCAGAAATAGCTTATCCAAATACTACTTTTCTTTTAATTCTTTTGTTTTTTGATACAAAATGCAACATTTTGAATGTCAATTTGGAGGAAAAAGAATGGTTGGAGCCTTGGTGGAAGGGAGGGAATTATCATTATGTTCCAAAACCTGTATATATGAAATAAATGAAACTTGCATAACTTAAATGAATTTTTTTTAAATTAAAAAATATATTTTTCATTTATTTTATGTGCTTTGTGTGTCATATGTAAGAGATTCTTTCCTACCAAATATCACAAATATATGGTATATTTTTCCTAAAAGGTATAAAATGTATTTTATTTTATTTTTTAATACTTAGTTATTTATTTGAAAGACAGAGCAGTAGGGAGTGAGGGAGAAGCAGAAGGAAAGAGAGATTGAAAGAAAGAGAGAAAGATGTCCCCAAACCCACAACAGCCAAGACTGGACCAGGACAAAGGCAGGAGCCAGGAGCTCCCTGTTGGTTTCCTACACGGAGAACAGGGCCCCAAGGATTTAGGCCATCTTCCACTGCCTTTCTGGACCCAATGGTAGGAAGCAGAATTGAGAGCAGAATTGCCAGGACTTGAACTGGCATTCATATTTAGGATGCAGGCATTGAAGGCAGCGGCTTAGCACAATGCTATGATGTACCACAATGCTGACCCCAGGATAAAGTATATTTTATTTTATTTTTACAGATATGTTTATTCATTTGAAAGGCAGAGTTACAGAGAGGGGGCAGGAGAGAGAGAGACAGAGAGAGACAGAGAGAGAGATCCATTGATCTTTAATCTGCTGGTTCACTCCTCAAATGGCTGCAATGGCCAGGGCTGGGCCAGACTGAATCCAAGATACCAGAGCTTTTTCCAGGTCTCCCACATGGGTACAAGGGCCCAAGGAGTTGGACCATCTTTAGCTGCTTTCCTAGGCACATTAGCGAGGAGCTGGATCAAAAGTAGATATATCAGAAATGGAGCTGCCAGGACTTGAACTGGAACCCTTAAGAGGCTTAACCCACTGTGGCACAATGCCAGCCACAGGATATTTTGTTTTGTAATATAAGCCAAGACAAGATCCTCACTTTGTTATACAGCTCATTACATTATATATCAACACATATGAGTCATTTCCTGGGTTGTATATTCTTTTTCAAACAAATAAATAAACCTTTAAAATAGTAATACTAAACTTTGTGCTAACATTGGTATATGGGAGAATAAATCTTTTGTATTGTTCTCACCAGTATTATTTTGACATTTTTGGACTTTAACCTTCAATATGAATTTTAGGATTTGTCTCTCTAGTGTCAATAAAATTCCTTAGAACATTTTTATTGGAATTACATTAAATGTTTAAATGTATCTATTATAGTTATAGTTTAGTATAACATTATATCATATCTTTTTCATTATATTTTGAATTGGTTTTTGGTGTGTAAGAATTTGCATTTAGAAACTTTCCTAGACATTTTTATTAATTTATCTGTAAATTCTCTTGAGTTCTCTGATGAAATCTACTATCAGTGATCAATGACAATTTTGTTTCTCATTGTTGCTTTTCTTTTTTGATTTCTTTTTTATAGATTTATTTATTTATTTGAAAGTCAGAGTTACACTTAGAGAGAAGGATAGGCAGAGAGAGAGAGAGAGAGAGAGAGAGAGAGAGAGAGGTGTCTTCCATCCACTGGCCCACTCCCCAGATGGCCGCAACAGCCAGAGCTGTGCCGATCCAAAGCCAGGAGCCAGAAGCTTCTTCCAGGTCTCCCTCACAAGTGCAGGGGCACAAGGACTTGGACCACCTTATACTGGTTTTCCAGGCCACGGCAGAGAGTGGATTGGAAGTGGAGCAACCGGGACTCAAATCGGTGCCAGCACTGCAGGTGGTGTCTTTACCCACTATGCCGCAGTGCAGGCCCCTCATTGTTGCTTTTCACTTTCAATTGGTGTCTCCACCAATGCCCAGGGCCATCATCATTTGGTGAGGAATCAAGCTCCCTTTCACTTGGCAACTTGTGCTTAGAGAGTGTATGTTACTAACTGGATTCCCAAAATTCTGCAGAGTGACTATCCTAACTTCTGCAATATCCATGTGAAATGGTGTCTGAGTCTCGATTTCTTGGGCTAGTCTCTGTTACCGAATCTCTAGCATCTATGTATATGCAGATGACTTTTTCTTCAGTTCTCAGATATGTATTTAAGAGTCTTATCTGGCATGCATTCTGGTTTTCAGCAAGAAGGAAAGTGTCTTCTAAAGTCTTCACAAAGATTCAGCAAAATTCTTTTCTGTGCTTTGAGAGTCCAAGTGCCTTTGGGCACTCCATCAGATTCTACAGTTGCTTGGCCTTAGATGACTATCATCGCTGCAGAATCTTTTGTGTCTACACTGAACAACATTCAAAAGTTTTTCTCCTTAATAGAATATCCGTTGCTATAAATTGCCTCAAGTTTGGGAAGATTATCATTTGCATAGCAAGCAAAATATTCTGTCCCATTAAGTTAGTCACTGTCCTGAGCAGCATGTCCCAGCAAAGCATAGCTAGAAATCTTTCATACCCCGGGGGGCTGCTAACATCTGTAGCTGTACACCATTACCTTTCAGATAATAATTTCTCATTTTGTTTTGTTTGTTTTTTTTCCTTGGAAAAAAATTAACAATCTATTACTAGAACCTAAACAAAATCTAGTGTGAGCACATTCATCCACTCCTCCTTCTGAGGATTGCTTCTACAGATCATGCCAAAGGGGTGAAACATATTTTGAATGCTGTCCTATACAAATATAGCAGAGAATTCTGGAGGTGACACTCATCTCTGCATACCAACTTGTGAACAATTGCAACCTTGGTCTCAAAATTAACCTTGTTCAATTCTGGTAGCTACAATGAAATGAGTTGTCATCATGGGCATGCCTTTTTTGAAATCCAAGAAAAAATTTTCCCCATGAGGCAAATTTAAGGCTCAGTGCAAAATCTCACATGTAGAAGATATACATGCTATGTTAACTGAAGTTGATATAGTTCTAATTTGTAGGCTCCATCATGCCATCCAGCAAGAGAAGTTCATTTTAGTCATCCTCGAGGCCTAGACCTATCAGGGTGGTCCAGATGTCTGAAATCTTATATCCATATATTAGGAAAGGTTCCTTTGATAATTAATCATCTGTCTACTGTGGTTGCCACAGGGGTACCTACACTTGGATAATCTTTCTTACATACAGTCTGCTACTTCTCTGGATGGTGATTCATCAGTTTTTCTTAATAACAGTCCTCTTCCATCTCCCAACCCCAAGTCATAAGAACATTTCTCTCCTTTCCTAAATCTTTATCCCATTCCTCACTCCATTCCCTGATCCAGGCTCTCTCTTTGTTAGACTAATTAGTAAGTGTTTCCAATTGATTTAGATTTGTGGAAACAAACCCAGGAAAATGATTATCACAGAATCAATGTCTCTAAATGTGTCTCTTTTTCTAACTTATTCCCCATACTCAAGAAACCTCTACAGAGGAAAGAAAACACAGACCCCAGTTGTTCCTGTTTCTCCATCCAAGCAGCTCTTACCAAGTACATGGCACACTTTTGTGCCAAACACTATTTTAGGTGTATGGTTTAATTTACTTTCTTAATAGTTTCTGTTTAGTCCATGACTGGTAATGTCAACTTTGATCAGTCAATTAAGGTGTCTTAAGTCTTCCAGGCTTTGATGTTGTTCAGTTAACCTTTTTCCCACTGTAACTAATGAGTATTTTGAGGAAAGGTACTTTAAAGCCATGTAAATAACACTGTCTTTCATTATATTATTGATTACTGGATCTTATTTAATAAAATGAATTATAAACCATATTGGCTGAAATGAAGACTATTTAAATGTAAAACAATGCTGTGAGCCAAATACAATTAAATCATCATTGCTATGCCATTTCACACGCTCCTATCAATTTTTTAAAGATTTATTTATTTATTTGAAAGTCAGAGTTACAGAGTGTGAGAGAGAGAGAGTTCTTCCATCTGCTGGTTCACTCCTCGATTGGCCACAACAGCCAGAGCTATGTGAATCTGAAGGCAGGAGCCAGGAGCTTCTTCTGGTTCTCCCATGCGGGTGCAGGGGCCCAAGGACTTGGGTCATCTTCTGCTGCTTTCTCAGGCCACAGCAGAGAGCTGGATCAGAAGTGGAGCAGCCAGGACTCGAACTGGTGCCCATTTGGGATGCCGGCATTGCAAGAGGTGGCTTTTACCTGCTACACCACAGTGCTGGCCCCTCTCATCAATTTATATAAAGCATTTCTTTACTTTATGACACAAGATATCTCAGGTTTATCTTGAATTTTCCTGTCACAACCCTACTCTCAGCCACTTCAGTAAGGACTCTCTAAAATGGATATAAAGAACCAAACAAAAATTGGGTAGAGGGAGACTATGAGAAATACAGTGTGAATTACGTAACATAGAACATAAACTTGGTTCTTCTTTTTCCATTATGAAAGCAGTTGAAGCCTTTTTCTAGATTAAGTTGCTTGTTTTTTGCAATAATTGTCTTATTTGAAGCACTGTTTGGTAAATGTTTTCTGTTAACAGCCTGGTGAGAAATACTTACTTTGGGGGATATATAGTCTCTATCTTACAGTATGTGTGTGTGTATGTGTGTGTGTGACAACACTTTAACAATATAAAAAAATTCTTAGATCATGAGATGTACTAAATTGGGCTGAGAGTGGATTGGCCATATGATTGTGGTTTGTTGACTTCTGTTTAAAAAAAAAATGCTCAATGCCCTGGCAGCTCTGCCAGCCAAGAGTTAGATCACTGGAAATGGAACTTCCCTGGAATCGAAGGACACCCAGGTCAGAGCCACAGACCTTGCTGGCTCCAAGCTGAAAAGCTCTGTACTTGGCCCAGCTTTCAAAGTAACCACCACTGCTGAGGGGAGGGCGAAGTAGGGTCAGCAACATTGCAGGCAGAACTGTAAACTTCCTGTTAGAGATGCCACCTGCCTTTACCTGGCCAGCTCTCCTCCCAGGCCAACTAGGTAATGGAAGTCCACAGGGTGCTTTCCCTAAGAGGTTCACACCTCCCTTAGGATGTACTCCATGTGAAGAGATAGACAATCTGGGCCTCATAACTGACAGGGCCTTAAAGCCCACCAGATTATTATCAGGCCCCTTCTGTCAGTTCCCATTTGATTCTCAATCAGAAAACTGAGTCATGGCTTAGATAGTACCTCTCTTAGGTCCTCTAATAATGACTCTGTCCTTTGTTCTAGATCCTGTCTAGCCCACTTGGGGCCTCATTCTTTTGTAATCATAGCCTCTACTCTTAATCAATGGCTCTACTCCGGACCTGTGTGTATTGATGGTCCTCTCTCCCACTTAATGTTGTATGATTTCAGAATTTTTCTACAGACAAACCCCTCTACCTGCAAAAAGGTGAGTGGCTTTTTGCCCGGTCTTGGTTGGGATCAGCTTTAAACCACATCCATCAAACTGTCCTCACAAGGGTCCAGAGACCCCTCCCATTTCCTCTCCTCTATGAAATCCTCTCATTACCTGGTTAATGCCACTCATAGGATCATTGGTTGCTATTCTCACTCTGACTTTTATGCTACAGTGTCTGTTTAAGTATTTACAGGAGTTGATAATGGAACGAACCAAAGCCTTCAGCAGCCAGGTGGTCAACCAAATGCTGCTACAGGGATATACTCAGCTCCCTATCCAGGAGACGGCAGCTTGAGACATCACCTCATGCCAGCAGAGAGTACCTCATTGCCCCGTTTCAGCAGGAAGTAGCTCTAAAGACAGATCATCATCCCTCTACCCCTCTTGGACTTTTGGGGCTAATATAATCTCATACAACTCCTGCCTTATAAAAAACAAAAGGGAGGAATGTTAGTAAAATGGTGCAGTCTTATCCATGGTGTGACCTAAAGCCCAACACCATCCTAGGCTCTAACCTCCGCCACCATTGCTGGAAGCCAAGTGGCCATATGGCCCAACCACCAGTGTCAGCTCCACCCCAATCCTAATGGGACTGGCTGCTCCTATTTCTCTACCTGCCCCCTGGCAAAGTTTTAAGATGACTTGTTCCTGAACACGTGGCTCTCTTTCTTTCCATCTCCTGATCTCTCCCCCCTCCTCTATCTCTCTCTGTCCCTTGATCTCTCTCTTATGCTCTCCTTCTCCCTTTTTTCCTTCTTCTCCCCTTCCCTCTGGTCTGTCAGGTTTCCTCCAATAAACTGTTTCCCTTAAAGAAACGCTCAATGGGTCTCAAAGTATGATTCCTGAAGCAGCATGTTGCATTTGTCTCTCTCTGCCTCTGTCTCTCTTCCCCTCAAGTACAAAAAAATTTCAGTTAATGTACCAGAACTTCAGAGCAAGGAGAAACCTGATTATTACAACTAGAACTCATTGATGGAAGAAGGAGCAATTACAAACAGATGCAAAATCATTCAAATAAACTTGCCTCAATTATTTAATTTCCAGTTGATTGGAATACTCTGAAGGTATACTGGTGTAAAATGATGCCACCTGTGACAAAGACAAGAGGGAGAGAAAGTTGGAAAAGGGGAAGTGGATTCACAAAAACAAATTAGGAAAATTATTACCAACAGAGACATAGAGAGAGACAAGACAGAGGACACACACACACATACAGAGAGAGAGAGAGAGTTTTCCTATCCTGATTTGTTCTCCAAATGTCCACAAGGGCCTGGGGGCTAGGCCGAGATGAAACAAGGAGCAGGAACTCAATTCAGATCACCCACATGTGTAACAGTGACCCAGCCACTTGGGGCATCAATTCTGCCTCCCAAGTTTTGCATTCATAGAGATAGAATCAGAAGCTGGATCTCATTGCCAAACACTAGTATTCTAATGCAGGATATATGCATCTTAACAGGAATCTTTAACAGCTGGGCTAAATGCCTGTTTCTGGTACCTAAACTTTTTAAAAAAGATGTATTTATTTATTTGAAAGGCAGAGTTACAGGAAGAAAGAGGGAGAGACATAGAGAGTCTTCCATTCACTCCCCAAAATGGCTGTGACTGCCAGGACTGGGCCAGGCTGATGCCAAGTATCTGTAACTCCTTCCTGATATCCCATGTGAGTGCAGGAGCCCAAGCAATTGGATCATCTGCTGCTGCTTTCCCAGGTGAATTCGCAGGGAGCTGGATAGGAAGAGGGACAGCCAGGACTCAAGCTGTACTCACAGGGGATACGGGTGTTGCAGACAGAAGCTTAACCTGTTGCACTAGAACACTGGCCCTGAGTAGCCAAACTTTGTATATTTCCTTAGATGTTCTGAATTTTTTTTTCCTTCCTGTGTCCTATGGTACCCTTGTACTTCTTTGCAGCCTTTCTTATTATTTTATTTGTTTAGCTCCTCCATCTCTGGCCAGTTAGATTAGGAAATCTGAACATAACATTTAGTTGAAAGCTTTGCTGAAGGTAAGAATAGAAACTCAGCGCATGGGATGATGGAGAAGCACAAACTGACCAGTCATAATGGTTGCCACATTATTAGAAAGGCCTGGGTTCACGGGATATGTAAAAGAGGAATCCAGACGTGATTGTTCCCAGGCCCCTGGAATCCAAACATTGCTTCCTCTCCTTATTTCACCTTCACCTCTTTTTTTTTGCTACCTCTTTAACCCTTAACCTTGACTAAACAAACAAATGTAGTACTTTCACAAAATGACTCTTGGCACTCAGGAGAATGGGATTATTGGAACTATTTTGAGCAAGAGGCATGGATACTCGTACTGAAGCTAGCTGCAACTTTTCCATCTGCTAACTGCTACTTTCACACAAACACACGGCCAGGTATGTCTCACTTTTTTCCTTCACTCTGTAAAAGGACAATCAAGCTTCAACAGGTAAATTACCTGAGCTTCACCTTGTTCCTAATATGCATCAGCTAAATTATTACTTCTATATGAGCCATTCAAACTATTTTTTCTCATTGACAGGTACTTATCTATGCTCTGTAGAAAAAAAAAATCAATCCCAAAATAAATTTGTTTTTGTTATTAATTTAGTGTTTTGTAATAAACTTGGTAGCACACTTTAAACAACGTTGTGCTATGCATTTAGAAGGTATTTTCTTAATGATGCTGGCATGGAGTATTTACATTTATGTTCTCTTATACTTATAATCCACAGAATTATATGCAATTAGTATGAATTTAGAGAGATGAAAAGGTTCTAGTCCCGGTTGGGGCACCGGATTCTGTCCCAGTTGCTCCTCTTCCACTCCAGCTCTCTGCTGTGGCCTGGGAAGGCAGTGGAGGATGGCCCAAGTGCTTGGACCCTGCACCTGCATGGGAGACCAGGAAGAAGCACCTGGCTCCTGGCTTCGGATCAGCGCAGCGTGCCGGCTGTAGCAGCCATTTGGGGGGGTGAACCAACGGAAGGGAGACCTTTCTCTCTGTCTCTCACTGTCTAACTCTGCCTGTCAAAAAAAAAAAAAGAAAGAAAAAAGAACAGGTAATGATTTAAATAATCATCCCACAACCACTTCAGGGAACTTATTTTGTTGCATCACTATGACATTGTAGATGCCACTCTGTGTTCTTATACATTCTCGATCTCACAATATGCCTCTTAATCTGTGATCGCTTTATCATGTTGCATGTGATTCCAAGGTCTAAATGTTAAGCATGTCATATAGTATTGACCCTAATTGTAAGAAAGGCCAACTGGCTCTTGGCCAACAAAATAGATAATTATTCTAAGTTAATAAGAAAGAGATGCTGTAATGTTGACCTCATTGCCATGCTTTAATCTACTGTCTACCTTATACTGCTAATCACCCAATGGTACTTCACATTCGCAATGTGAAACAATGCCTAACAAATCCATGGTTCCTTTGATGCACTTTTTAGTTTCGAAAGTTATATTCTTAATTCAGACACTATTCAGGCCTTGGACTTAGTCTATGAACATATCTAAATGTGACTTCTAGATAGGAAATGCAAGATATGTGTAACTAAAAGCTATGTCCCTTTTATATATCTTCTTTTTTTTTACAGGCAGAGTAGACAGTGAGAGAGAGAGAGGAGACAGAGAGAAAGGTCTTCCTTTTGCCTTTGGTTCACTCTCCAATGGCCGGCGCAGCCAGCGTGCTGTGGCCGGCATACTGCGCTGATCCAAAGGCAGGAGCCAGGTGCTTATCCTGGTCTCCCATGCGGTGCAGGGCCCAAGTACTTGGGCCATCCTCCACTGCACTCCCATTGATCTGTTTATTTGAAAGGCAGAGTTACAGAGAGAGAGAGCAGGAGGCACACACACACAGAGAGAGAGAGAGAGAAAGAGAGAGAGAGAGAGAGAGAGAGAGAGAGAGAGAGAGAGATCTTCTACCTGATGGTTCACACCCTAAATGTCCATAATGACTGGGACTGGCCTAGGCCCAAAAACTTGGGTCATTTCCACTGGGCCCAAATAATTGGGCCATCTTCCACTGTTTTCCTAGGTGCATTAGCAGTAAGCTGGATCAGAAGTAGAGCAGCTGAGTGCCCATTTTGGATGTTGGCATTGCAGACAGAGACTTAATCCACTGTGCCACAACATTGCCCCCATCTTCCTTTTCTTAGTGACAACTAGAACCATGCAATGGAAAACCTTTTTGGTTAAACAAGCAGTTTTCAGAGAACATCAACCAGCTATCATTTTTAACCTATGTTATTATAATAAATTAAGAAAGCAAAACAATAATAGGTTATCTTGGTAAGGCATGGAAAATCATTTCTCTTCACACAATATTTTTGGTGTACTGATTGACCTAACATTTTTATAAGGATTGGTAGTATCAACAATTCACATGTAGAAACACTTTGCTAGTGGGCTAGGTTAGCCTCAAACTCCTATTTCAGGTTCTTCCCATTTACTTAGAGAAAAATTCTAAATAGAGGCTCAAACACAACGTGCAGCATGATAAGGTTTATTTAGAAAGTGAGGAGTCTACACCAGAACCTGAAGGCTTTATTAACAGAGAGTGGGCGAGGAAGGGGAAAGGCAGACCTCCATACCAGTCTTTGCCTAGGTCCATGAGAGGAGAGAGAGTGAGCAAGAAAGAGGCCCCTTCCCTTCACCATGCTTCTTAGCTGCTTTCAAATGCGGAGTAGTTACATAGTCTGATTGACAGGTGGGGTTATATGGGGTGGAGGAGGTGTTGTCTTCAGTTCATAAACTAGCTAACTACTTGATTTTTCCTACATCACTATGACACTGAAATGTTCCATTTTTTTCCTTCAAAAATGTTCATGTTCTCAAAAATATATGGACAAGAGACAAGTGTTGTGTTGTCATGTGTTAAGCTGTCATGTGGGACACCCATGTCTTATATTACAGTACTGGAACAAGTCTCAGCTGCTCCACTTCCAATCCAGCTCCCTGCTAATGCACCTAGGAATAAAGTAGAAAATAACCCATGTGCTTGGACCTCTGCCATCCATGTGGGAGACCTGTGTGGAGTTCCTGGCTCCTAGCTTCAGCCTGGCCAAGCCACAATTGTTTCAGCAATTTAAGGTGTGAACCAGTGGATAGAAGATCTCTGTATATAGATCTTTGTGTAACCTGATTTTTGAAAAAATAAATATTTTAGGGTAAAGTATATGGGCAGTATTTCTACTATAGCCTTATATATAAAGAGCAAAAAATTGTAAGTAACATAAATGATCAGATACAGGAAGGCTAAACAAATTATGGTATACTCATTCTATGACATTCAATATATTTTTAAAGAGGTTTATTCTATTTATTTGAAAGGCAGAGTCATGCAGGGAGAAGAAGACAGAGACAGAGGGAACTGTTCCATCTGTTGGTTCACTCATCAGATGGCCACAATGGGTGGAGCTGGGCCAGGCGAAAGCCAGGAGCTTGAATCTCCATCCAGGTCTTCCACATAGGTAGCAGGGGCCCAAGAACTTGGGTCATCTTCTGCTGCTTTCCCGGGCACATTAGCAGGGATTTGGATCAGAAGTAGAGTCACTGGGACTCAAACCAGCACCCATATGGGATACTAGCATTGCAGACAGTGGCTTAACCCTCTGTGCCACCACACCAGTCCTTGACAGTCAAGATCTTAAGAAAAAGTAAAATGAAGTAGATTTATATATACTGACAGAAAATATAAGCCCAAGATGTATTCTTAAGTGAGAAAACAAACTTCAGATTCCTGTGAAGTGCAGCACAATTTCTTTCTAATACTACTTGCTTTTTATTATCTCCTCAGGTAATCACGTTATTCTTAGGTTGTATAGAATTCATACTTGGCTCACTTTAATGTTATAGTTATGTCTCTCAAGCTAATTAAGATAGAAATTCAACTATATGTCATTCTCCTTCTGTATGTGGCTGCGTGTTACAGGAAAACACCAAGCTTTGGCAAATCATCTCAGCAAATAGGAAAAATTGCAGATATCCTCTGTCTCAGGGAATGTAATTTTAAAGGTAAGCTCTTGAAACAAAATAAACAACTTACAAAAGTAGCACATGGATTGACATATACCACTTCAAATTAAACTGGTCGCAAATATAGAATTATAAGTAAAAATATCCCTTTACCTTTTTCTAAGTTCAAATTCTCTTCACAGATAATCACTTAGAATTTGCTGGTTTGAAATATTCCAGATTTCTTTCTAGGCATCTGTTTACATAAATCTGTATGTAGATAACTTCAGCTTTCTACAGGTAAGTATTTTTGGTTCTATTTTAACAAAAAATGATATCATACTAAATGCAATTTTCTTTAGGGATTAACAGATTCTTTTCAAAGTGCTACTGTTAGAGAAGATATAAATTTCCTTCATGCTTGCATGTACTACTCCATATTGAGATTATTGGAAGATGATAGTCAGATCAATGGGACATTTATTTTCCCTTTGCCCAGAAGAAAGCAGACCACCTGTACCTTCAACAGTTCCACCAAAACGTTCTGTAGTGATGGAGGAACAAGAGATAATTGGAATGCCAGTGGTGGACACATGATGTCAAATGGGCATAAAGGACATATCACATCCCTGTATTTGACAAGCTCAGTATACTGGGGAGAATATACAAGAAAGAAAAAATACAGACAATAAGAGAGACATAAATGTTGTGTCATGGATACAAAAATGAAAGAACAGTTAAGTTTACCTGGAAATTTGGGAGAAACCTTAATGAACCTTAAAGGGATGCTTAAGAATATCCCTGTGAATAGATTTCTAGTGTTGACACATGAAAACATGGTAAAATTATGAGCATTCATACCCTACCTCTTCTTTAAAACCCAAAACAAGCTCCTCCAAACAGCTTGCTATTATTTGCTAACTATTTAGCATATGACTTTCTCATTTAAAATTTTGATAAAAATATATTAAATTGTACCCCAATGCATTTGATTTATACTTTTCATGTTTTGGTACTAAACATATGTAGATGTTTAACTCATTAAAAAATAATAAAGTTAATTTGATCTTCTAATATGTATAAATTTTGAAGTGCCCCCAGTATTATAAATTTAGCCTTTTCCCTTTGTGTATAATGTCACTGTGAGATAATCAATAAGTGCCTATCATCTTAATTTATAATTCTCAAATATTTCACTGTCTTGTGATGATTATGTACAAATAGTAAATTGTCAACACACTTGGTTAGACCACAGCCTTTTATATATTTTCCAGTCAGAAGGCATTTATTTGCTGAAAATATCAGTGTCCAGACTATTGTGTTGAAATTATTTTTAGTAACATTTCCACCTCTGACTTAAAAAAAAATACTGTCACCACTTACTTGGATTTTTTTACACTGTGAAGAGAGATATGACATAGGAGATAAAAACAGATGAACAGAAAGGAATACACACAAATGCACACACATATAATACACACACACAGCAGGCCATTTTAATTATTTATCTCATGACTTAATTCTAGAAAGAAGTGTAGTATGGTTAAGAGAGAATAGTATAGGGGCCAGAGCTGTGGTGCAGCAGGTTAAAGCCATGGCCTGAAGGGCCAGCATTCTATATGGGCATCGATTCTTTTTTTTTTTTTTTTTTTTTTTTTTGACAAGCAGAGTTAGACAGTGAGAGAGAGAGAGAGAAAGGTCTTCCTTTTTCCGTTGGTTCACCCCCAAGATGGCTGCCACGGCTGGCGCACTGTGCTGATCCAAACCCAGGAGCCTGGTGCTTCCTCCTGGTCTCCCATACGGGTGCAGGGCCCAAGCACTTGAGCCATCCTCTGCTGCCTTCCCGGGCCACAGCAGAGACCTGGACTGGAAGAGGGGCAACCGGGACAGAATCCGGCACCCCAGCTGGGACTAGAACCTGGGGTGCCAGTGCCACAGGCGGAGGACTAGCCTAGTGAGCCGCGGTGCCAGCCAATGGGCACCCATTCTAATCCTGGCTGCTTCTCTTCCAACCCAGCTTTCTGCTATGGCCTGGGAAAGCAGTAGAAGATGGCCCAAGTCCTTGGGTCCCTGCACCTGTGTGAGAGACCCGGAGGAAGCTCCTGGCTCCTGGCTTCAGATCGGCGCAGCTCCAGCCGTTGTGGCCATCTGGGGAGTGAACTAGTGGATGGAAGACATCTCTGTCTCTACCTCTCTCTGTAACTCTGTCTTTCAAATAAATTAAATAAATCTTTTTTTTTAAAAAAGGATAGTATAGATTCCTATAGCTGATGACATTTTTTCAAGGTATACAAAGTTTTTTCAAAAATATTTACTTGAAAGGCAGATATATGGAGAGAGAAGGAGAAAGAGAGAGAGAGGAAGTTTCCATCCGCTGGTTCCCTCCCCAAATGGCCGCAAAGGCTGGAGCTGAGCTGATCCAAAGTCAGAAGTCAGGAGCTTCTTCTAGGTCTCCCATGTGGTTGCAGGGGCGTAAGTACTTGGGCCATCTTCCACTGCTTTCCAGGGCACATTAGCAGGGAGCTGGATCAGACGTGGAACAGCCAGGACTAGAACTGGCCCCCATATGGAAAACTGGCATTGCACATGAAGGTTTAACATTCTACACCACAGCACCGGCCCCAAGGTATACAATGTTTACTGATGCATTTCTGACACAATATTTTCAGTAAACGATAACAGTTCCAGGTATGTATTTAACAATTTTTAGAGTGCTTGGCTCTTTATTAGAAAAACATTACATGTTATGGAATGAATGTTTTTGAGTTCTGAACAGCAGATTTACATGTCAAAGGTGATGCTATGGGGATGTAGAGACTCTGGGAGTTGATTAGGTATAGATGAGATCATGTGGTTGGAGCCCCCATGAAGAGATTTGTCCCATACTAGTAGGCAAGACACCCGAGCATTCTTTGTCATATGAGAAGACAAGAAGGCAGCCCTTCACAAACCAGGAAGAAGACTCTCAAAAGAACCCAAAAAATCTGGCTCCAGATCTAGGAATTCCTAGTCTCCAAAATTATGAGAAATAAATGTTGAAATTACCCAGTCTATGGCATTTTGTTATAGCAGCTCAATCAGAGAAATCATATTAAGCTACAAGGTTTTTTTATTATTTTTTTATTTGAAATGCAGGGTTATAGAGAGGCAAATGCAGAGAGAAAGAGAGGGATCTTCCAACCACTGATTCAATCCCCAAATGCCCACAGCAGTTGGGACTGGGCCAGGCCAAAGCCAGGAGCCAGGAAATCCACCCAGGACTGCCACATGGTTGTCAGGGACTCAAGCCCTTGCACCATCCTCTGATGCTTTCCCAGGCACATTAGTACAGAACTGCATCAGCAGCCGAGCAGCTGGGACTCCAACCAGCACTCTGATAGGGGATGCTGGTATCATAGGCAGTGGTTTAACCAGCTGTACCACAATGCCAGCCCCTGAAAACTTTAGCTTTAAAAAGAAAATATATCAGAAAAGAGTAGAAAGTTTAAAATGCTTAAAACCTTCTATAAGAACACTAATAAGGCATCATTTGGAGGCGCTTTCTATAACTATATTTTCTCTCCAGTAAGTCAGAACTAGATGACTGTATCGGCCGGCGCCACAGCTCAATAGGCTAATCCTCCACCTTGCGGCGCCGGCACACCGGGTTCTAGTCCCGGTCGGGGCACCGGATTCTGTCCTGGTTGCCCCTCTTCCAGGCCAGCTCTCTGCTGTGGCCAGGGAGTGCAGTGGAGGCTGGCCCAAGTCCTTGGGCCCTGCACCCCATGGGAGACCAGGATAAGCACCTGGCTCCTGCCATCGGATCAGTGCGGTGCGCCGGCCGCAGCGCACCAACCGCGGCTGCCATTGGAGGGTGAACCAAAGGCAAAGGAAGACCTTTCTGTCTGTCTCTCTCTCTCTCACTGTCCACTCTGTCTGTCAAAAATAAAAAAAAATAAAAAATAAAAAAACTAGATGAATGTGATTCCATATTTTCACTACTTATTTCCTTCATGACATCACACATGTAGGTAGTAAGTTTGTTACTTCATTCGAAACTGACTGAAAACAGGGATTTGTTTGTTTTTGTAGATGATGAGGATCAATTAGCATAGGGCTTGTATGTAACCCTTTCATAACTATTTGTTGAATATGTGAATAAATAAGTGAGAAAGTAGATAATTCCTCTACGGTACTCAAGATAATTTGGCTGTTAAATTTATCTAAGTCTTCGGCTTCCAATAATATATTCAATGTAGATAACCAATAATGATACTTAGAATGTCTCTATGGCTCATAAAAGTAAATGGAAGCTTTCCAATTGTGATTGCTCAATTGATTTTCACCAAAGAATTTCCTTTATCATCCATAAGATCTTTTCTCCACATCCTTTCACAAAAGCAAACAAATAAGTGTGCCTTTCAGTAGTCAAAGAGAAGAAGCCCCCGGAGGCAATCAAAGATTCCACCATGGCATATGACCCATTTCTAGTTATTATCTTTGTTTAAAATCAACTACTTTGTTATTCCTCTTTGAAATTCCAATTTATTATCTTTTACTGATTTAGTGCTCAGCAAAGACATGATAGCCACAAAAAAGTTTGTTGTTACTCACAAGGTAGTTTAACAACTATATGCTCTTGGATAATGTAGCTTCTGATGCCTAATATTTCAAATGAGAATAAGGACTTACATTATGGTGCAGTAGGCCATGCCACTGCCTGTGACACCGGCATCCTATGTCAGAGCACCAGTTTGAATCCTGGATGCTCCACTTCTGATCCAGCTCCCTGCTAAAGAGCCAGGGAAAGCAGTGGAAGAGGATTCAAGTGCTTGGGTCCCTGCACCCCTGTTGGAGATGAGGAGGAGAGGAACATGGTTAAGAAAACTTCTATTGCTTTAGAGAAAATCTAAACCACCAAAACAGACTGTTGGTAAAATATGTATCTAAAAGGCACTGCTGATGAGGTCTCACAGGGAAACTGAAGGGAACAGGATCAGTATTATATCACTGTAGAAAATTTTGCTGAATTCTGCCCTATGGTTATATGGAAAGCAAAACTACTCAGTGATGAATTTGAATATTTAGCTGAAACTAATTCCAAGCAAAGTATTTAAGGTGTTGCCTAGTTTCTTACTGACACTCATAATGAAATGAGACGGAACAGAGGTTTAAGGAAGAGCTGTTACACAAAATGAAACCAGTACTTGACAATTTGGGAAGTTCTCAGTCTATTCAGATTGTACAAGGTGCTAAAATTAGGAGATTTGCTGTCAGCAAATAATGTTCTTGAGAGAAATCCATGGGTGTGTCCAGATAATCTTTTATTAGTGTCTCAAAAGAAATAAAAGCAAAATATTCAGTCATTCACATTCTTTTTATTCAAAAGAGCTACAGAGAGAGGGGGAAAGATAGAGGGAGATCCTTCATCCACTAGTTCACCCCCAAGACGGCTGCAACAGCCAGAGTAGGGTCGGGTCAAAGCCAGGAGCCAGGAAATTCCTGCTGGCCCCTCACTCAGGTAGCAGGGACTCAATCAGCTGAGTTAACCCCTACCACCCCTGCCAGGCCACTAGCAGGGAGCTGGATGGGAAACAGAGCAGCTGGGACATGAGCCAGCACCCAAATGGGATGCTGACACTGCAGCCATGGCCCTACTCGCTATGCTGCAATGCCAGCTCCCAGAAGGCTATTTGATGAGATAAATCATATAATAAGGGATCCCCTTAAACATCTCAGCAGGAACAAGAAATAGAGATGGCATTATCTAGGAAAAACCTATAGACTCTAATGAAGTGCATCTCTTTGACATCATACAAACTCACAAGGTTTTTGTAAATGATATATCAAAGAAACACCACTGTCTTGCAGTGAAAAAAAAAATGGAGAAAACTAAATGAAAGGAGACTGTGAGACTGTCAGCATTGAACTCTAATGGCAAGAAACATGCTGATAATATTGCTTAGCTGTAGACACATGCTACTTTTCTTAAAAAGGAAGGATTATTCCATGGGAAGAGCTGAAGGCCATAAGGGTGAAGCTGTAGGATCCAAGGGATGAGTCAAGAGCCACAGAGTATTATTCTCAGGCCTTAACATCTACTGTAGTCTCAAAACTTAGATTTTAAACTTTCTGGGGACCAGTGGTTCCTCTTTTTCTTTTTCCTTTTATTCTCTCCTATTTTGAATGTAAATGTACAACTGCTTTCCTAGGTCTGCACCACTACTGTATTGTGCGATCAGATGAATGTTTCTTTGAGGTTTAGAGGTTCAAAGCTGAAGAATTTTCTACCAAAATAGATTATACTGAGATTTAGATTATGATACTTGTGGTTTGTGATCTGCCTGAGCATATTTGGTAAGCCTTTGGGTTTCAGTTGATACTACAATGGGTTGAAGCTTTGGGAGACTTTAATATGGGATGGATGTGTTGGATGTGTTTTCCATAATGGGATTAGCATGAATCTTTGGAGGCTGGAGGGAAGACTGTGGTAGACTAATAGCTCTCCAAGGAATCCCACATCTTAATCCCTGGAATCTGTGAATATGTCATTTTACTTGGTGAGACGGATTTTGCAGATACCAGCATGTTAAAGATCCTGAGATGGGAGATTTTCTAGGTGGGTATTATGTAATCACAAAGGTCATTACAAAAGGGAGTCAAGAAGATCAAATTTATTAGTAATAAATGAAAGAATAGGAGGAAGAGGTTGAAGTGATGTAAGGAAAAGTCATGAGCCAAAGAATATAGACAGTGGCTGGAATCCAAAGAAGTCAAGCAAAAAGATTCTTCCATGAAGCATCCAGAAGTAATGCAGCCCCCGCTGACACAATGAGTCCAGACAGTTGACCTCGAGAGCTATAAGATAATACACTTGTCCTGTATTAACTCACAAAGTTTCTGGTAATTTGTTTCAATGGCAACAGGAAAGTATTGCATATTTTAATGCATTTTTTGAGTGATTAGAGGAAATAAACATTGAATTTCCCATCTTATGACTAGAATTAAATGCTACTATTGTTCCTAGAAAAAGTGGGATGGGTGTTGCGGTGCAGCATGTTAGACTACCACTTGGGATACCTGAATACTATATCTGAGTGCTGGGTTTGCGCCACAGTGACTCTGTGCTTCCAATCCAGCTTCCTGCTAATGTGTGTGGGAGGATGTACAGGATTGCCTGAGTACTTAGGACACTGACACCCATGTGGGAGACCCAGATAGTGTTCCTGGCTCCTGGCTTCAGATTGGCCTATCTCTGGCTGTTGTGGGAATTGGAAGAGTGAACCAGCAGATGGAAGATATCTCTCTCTTCCTCTCCCTCTCCCACTTTCCCTCCTCCCTCTCCCCCTCCTTCTATGTCATGCTGTTTTTCAAATAAATAAATATTTTAAACACTCACAAAATTAAAATATTTCTCTTTGATGAAAACTCTCTGTTATTTAAATTCTATATACCATCTCACAACTTCTATAAAAGCTTTTTTTAAAAAAATTCCCTATCACATAGTAGCCTACTTTGTGCAACCTATACAGTATTTATTGGTTTTCTACTTTATTTCACACTTAACCATTGTATTCATCAACCTTTTCATTATTATAATGAAACATCTGAGGCAGGCTACTTCATACAGAAAAGAGGTCTTGAGATTCAAAGTCCAAATAGCGCGGGCTTTCATGAAGGTCACCGTTGTCTGCATCACACCATAGTAGGTACACATGTCTGTGTGTATGAGTGGTTTCTCTCTCCCTCCTTATAAAGACAGCAATATTCAATCAGGGAGCTCCGCTCTAATCACTTTATCTACTCTAATCACTTCACTTCACAAAGGTCCCATCTCTGAACATCTGGGTTGGATTAAGTTCCCAGCCTCTTAATACTGTTAACATAAGATTTGGGGGATTAAACCCTTAGATGATTTGTGGGGACAAATCATATACAAATCATAGCAACCATATAAGAATATAGTATTAGCTTGGTTTCTAATGACATTTCATATACTGCCTTGACATTTCATATACTGCCTTAACTATTTGTTAAACTATGTTTTTTTAGATCTATTTTATTTATTTGAAAAGCAGAGTTATGAGAGGGGGAGACAGAAAAAGAGGGAGAGTGGGAGAGATTGTCCATCCACTGGTTCATCCCCCAAATGGCCCCAACAGCCATGGCTGGGCCATGCCAAAGCCAGGAGCCTGGAGCTTTCTCTAAGTCTCCCTCTTGAGTGAAGAGGCCCAAGGGCTTGGGCCATCTTCCATTGCTTTCCCAGGAGTATTAGCAAGGCGCTGGATTGAAAGTGGAGCAGCTGGGACTCAAGCTGCTGCCCATTTGGGATGCCAGCATTGCAGTCGGCTGCTTAACCTTTTAGACCACAATGCTGGACCCTAACCTAGTTTAAATATATTGAACATCTCTTAATGACAGACACTGTGCTGAGTGTTGAAGTAAGATTCAAAGAATCCAAGACAAAAATACTACCCTTGGAAGCACACATTATGCCCACTCTTCTAATTCCCTATATAAGTCTCTGTTAAATTGTCAGTTCTGTGAAGAAAGATAATTTTATATTTCACTAATATATATATATATATATATAATATGACATTAAAAGCTTACTCAAACTTTCTTCATGAAACACTGAGAAAGAAAGGAAAGAAGAAAAAGTAATGCAACCTATTGTAGGAATGGAAGCATTTCTTTGTTCTCCATCTAAATGCCATTTAGAGAGTAACTTGCTAAAATAGACTATTAACATAATTTATTCCCTTTGTTGACAATGCTAAACAATTACAAATTTAGCTTAAAATCCATTGTGTACATTAAATTAAATTGAATCTTATTGGTTCTTGATCTACATGTCATTATTAAAATTAAAACATCTGCAGCCATTTTATATTGGTAATAATTTAGAATTTTTGATTTGGCCTTTTATAAAGGTGATGTGTATAAAGTCATACTTCCTAAAATACATTTTATGTTTCCTCCCTTAACCTTTAAGAAATTCAATTAGGCAATTAATGTCTGTAATTAATGAAGTTAGTGATTTTAGCTCCTGTGTAGCAGAATGTTTAAGAAAATGCCCCATACTTCTCCAATAAGGGAACAAAAATTACTTTAATTTTCAGTACATGTCATCAGTTCCCATGGAAACAGTTGAGTAAAAGAAGTTTGAAATACTACATATATTTAATATCTTATATTGATATAAATATTGCCAGAAGATATGCCTTATCTATTCAAGTATAAAGTACCATGAGAATTAAGCAAAGGAATATATTAAATTGAAACTCATTGTGGCCCATCACTGTTGACACTACTGGCCTGGAAGGAACTTCAGTGAGTAGCTAAATGTCAATTTTGGCAAAATAATCAATACCTTCAGTAAAAATTGTACTGATTTTATTAGTGAGGCTAGTTATGATCACACTTTACTTTTCTATTAAAAATGCCTGTAGTTCGGCGCTGTGGTGCAGAGGGTTAATGCCTTGGCCTAAAGCGCCGGCATCCCATATGGGCGCTGGTTCTAGTCCGGCTGCTCCTCTCTCTGCTATGGCCTGGAAAAGCAGTAGAGGATGCCCCAAGTCCTTGGGCCCCTGCACCCACGCAGGAGACCTGGAAGAAGCTCCTGGCTCCTCGCTTCGGATTGGTGCAGCTCCGGCCATTGCAGCCAATTGGGGAGTGAATCATCGGATGGAAGATCTCTCTCTCTCTCTCTCTCTCTCTCTCTCGGCCTCTCCTCTCTCTGTGTAATTCTGACTTTCAAATAAATAAATAAAATATTTTTAAAAAATACCTGTAGAAAAAAGACTTCAGAACTTGGATTTAGATAACACTCTTAAGGGATATCAATTCAAAATTGCCTTACATATATTCATCTAGATTTATTTGGGGTCCAGAAAATCTGGATGAATCCTAAAAAAAAGTATGTTATTGGCCTTGCATAAGAACATTTATAATTAATATTATTTATTGACTTCCAACTAAATCCGTATACCATTGGCCAATCTTAACTATTAAGCCCAAGGATTTGGCTGTTCCAATCATTAGGAATTCTCTCAATGTTATTCTAAAAATCTGATGGATAGGAATAACAGTACTGAAGGAAATGTTAGAGATAATCATACACAAGCATTTTCTTTCATGTATTTTTTTTAAATTGCAGAACATTGACGAAATTGCTTATATGCCATGAAGCCTATATATGATACATTCTTCTTCAGCATGTTTTCTTTGAGTGTCACATGCGGTTTCCAGTAATAGCCACTACAAATCAGCCTGACCATCCCCTAATGTATCAGTCTCTGTGGATCCTTCCTGGACTGCCTAGCCTCAGAATGTGGAAAGTTAGGCATCATGGTACAGCTGGGTAAGCCACTGCCTATGACATCTGCAACCCATATGAGGAACGGTTTGAGTTTTGCGATATTGCTTCTGATGCAGGTCCCTGCTAATGCACTTGGGGAAACAGTGGATGATGGCCTAGGTCCTGGGGCCCCAGGCACACAAGTGGGAGAACCAGATGGAGTTCCATACTTCTGGCTTTGGCCTGATTTAATCCCAGACACGGTGGTCATTTGGGGAGTGAACCAGTGGATAGAATATATCATCACTGTTCCATCTCTCTGTCACTGTGCCTTTCAAATAAATAAATCTTTTAAACATTTGGAAGGTTAAGGCAGACACCACACCCATCCAAGTTCCAGTAGCACTTTCAACTCTGTTTGCTTCCTTACATGTCAGTACTACTACACTGTAAACTCCATGAGGCCAGGGGTGAGGTCTTATTGAGTTGTAGTTCATTCTTATCTAGCATTTCTGAGCTAGAGCTCAATAAGTTAATACTAATAAATCCCGTCTGAGAGAAACATGCTTTGCTAAGATACATTTTCCCTTGCATTTAGCAATGTATATTGGATGACAAACTAGAAATATGTGAGTATATGGGATATGCTAAATTTTCAAATAGCTAACTTGACTCTGTCACACAAAAATGTCTCAGTGAATTTTCTGTGAAAATACAGCATGGCTGGCTTTGTAACAGCTCAGCGATTAAATGATATTGGTAGGTTATTACAGAAACAGTCATGTGATTGCATTGTTTAAGAAAAAATCAATTTAAAAATATATCCTTAAGCAGTTACTTACAAGTCTTTTCCAGTATAAGACACTATGACTTACAAGGGTGGGAGTTATACAGCCAAGATTAGATAGTACCCAAGACCCTGCTGCTCTCTCACTTCCTGATCTTGTCACCAAACTTTGTTTTGTGCCTGTCCATGCAGCTGTAAAACTGCAGAAATTAGTCTCTCTTAGAAAAGCTTTTCCCAACTGATATTATCTGAGGGTTATGTATGTTAAATATAAAATTATGAACAAAATGCCATGAGCAATACTAACTATCTCAGTAGCAAAAAATGCACAAATGAATATTGAAATTTTTTTTATTTTAAAGTAACTTTATACTGTTTGAGTACTAGTTATAGCATTAATTCACGTTGTACAACACATTAAGGACAGAGATCCTACATGGGGAGTAAGTGCACAGTGACTCCTGTTGTTGACTTAACAATTGACACTCTTGTTCATGGTGTCAGTAATCACCTGTCATGAGTTGCCAAGGCTATGGAAGCCTTTTGAGTTTGCCAACTCTGATCTTATTTAGACAAGGTCATAGTCAAAGTGGAAGTTCTCTCCTCCCTTCAGAGAAAGGCACCTCTTCTTTGATGGCCCATTCTTAATATTGAAATCTTTGACATAAAGAATTTTAAAAATGTTATTGATTCACTTGTCTCCCTATCTCATTCCTTTTGGGAAGAATCAATACTCCATGGTAGGCTCTAACACCATAGAGATTTTTTTGAAGTAGCAAGTTTCTACAACTGCTATGAAGCCAAACTAATTCACAAAAACCAGCAGAGCTAGGCAAGGGTAGCAGGAGTGTAGTGACATGGCTACTTGAAATATTGTTTATTGACATTGACTAAAATGAAATCAGTCAAATGATAAAACAGTTTGCAGAGTCAACAATAAGATCTTGTATGTCCATTTAGTACAGTTCCTCTTATATATAATTTTATCTCTATATGGTCTTCTAGTATCCATTGAACAAGACTGTTAACAAATGCTTTCCCTGTCATTCACAGAAGGTGGACCTGACTATACTTTATTTTACTCTGATTGCTGATAAACTTTCTGATTACTGTTTAATTCATTTGAATAATCTTTGTTCATAATATCGTGATCAAGAAAGGGATGGAAATAGGGCAACTAGGGTCTGTGCCATTCAGTCTCAGTTATAACTTCTGGTTTATTTGGTCAAATTCAACTGTGTTCTTGACTCATGTCCTGTAGTACTAAGAGTGTAAATAGTAGGTTTTCCACCTTTCCTTGTCTGCTGTTCTATAGCGCTTAACTTGTATGTGTACCTCTTATTTCAATGATCTAGCTCATTCTATTTCTTTTATTTTATTTTTTTGACAGGCAGAGTGGACAGAGAGAGAGAGAGACAGAGAGAAAGGTCTTCCTTTTGCTCTTGGTTCACCCTCCAATGGCTGCTGTGGCTGCCGCGCTGCGGCCGGCGCATCATGCTGATCCGAAGCCAGGAGCCAGGTGCTTCTCCTGATCTCCCACGCAGGTGCAGGGCCCAAGGACTTGGGCCATCCTCCACTGTACTCCAGGGCCACAGCAGAGAGCTGGCCTAGAAGAGGGGCAACCGGGACAGAATCCGGTGCCCCAACCGGGACTAGAACCCGGTGTGCCGGCGCCACAGGCAGAGGATTAGCCTATTGAGCCGTGGCGCCGGCCTAGCTCATTCTATTTCTAATTAAAGTGATTCATTTCCCTCCTCTTATATCAGAGTTTACTTCCTTGATTAAACATTTATCCGTTGAATGAGTCTCATTCAAAAAAGCACTCTGAGGGAAATATTGAAAACTATTTTTTTAGTTTATTTATTTTTTAAAAAGAATTAAGATTATATTAATTTGAGAGGCAGAGTTACAGATACAGAGAGGGAGAAGCAAAGAAACAGATCTTCCATACACTGGTTCACTCCCAAAATGGCCTCAACAGCTGGAGCTGGGCGGAGCCCAAGCAAGGATCCAGGAGTTCCTTCCAGGTCTTCCATGTGGGTGCAAGGCCCCAAGGACTTGGGCCATCTTCTGTTTCTTTCCCAGGCCATTAGTAGATAGCTGGGTTGGATGTGGAGCAGCTGAAATCCGAACCAGCACCCATATGAGATTCCAGTACCACAGGCAAGGGTTAACCTACTGTGTCACAGCAGCATCCCCTATTTTTTAAATTTATTGTGAACAAACTTCATGCATTTCATATATGCAGATTTCTGAACATACTGTTTCCCATCTGACCCTACCTCCTGCCTGCACTCCCACCCTTCTTTCTCCTCCCTCTCTTATTCCCTCTCCTAATTTTTACAAGTATGTACTTTCAGTTTACTTTTTACTCGTAAGAGTAAACACTATTTCTAGCATCTCCCAACTCTACAAATTACCATACACTGCTATATATATATATATATATATATATATATATATATCCCACTTTTGCAGGTTATTCAGTTGACATCTGCCTTATTCTGGAGAATTTTAACTTCCTTTAGTTGTGCTACAAATATTTTATTGATAATTTTAGAAATACTTTGTATTAAAACCGTTTCCACTTGTATTCTTTTAATTTTTTCATTCAGTTGGTATGATAAGACAGTTTTTAACTGGACACCTTCTAGGCCTCTCACACTGTTTGCTTCTATTATGGAGGTAAGATTATTTACATATAGAGGTTGATTTTTACACCATTATTTAGAAGCCCAAGTTGGCCCTTGCTGTATCCTGTGTGGAACATGTTTAAAATGATGGAGAAAACTATTTCTTTGAAAATGTCAAACTTTTTACCTTAGGCTAAAATGGAGAAATGAATTAAACAGAAAAAGTACTAAATGGGGGTATGTGCCATTAGATTATTCTAGGAATATTTCAATTCCAAAAATATGAATGAGTCACAAAAATACAGAGGAAAGGTATAATTAGCTTAAGGTATGTTTTAATACCATACGCATTTATTCTAAAGGGCAAGTTGTTTTATAGCAAATGGTAAATATAGCTGACAAAATGGACTCTAGCTACTAATGAACATGTAGTAAAAAGAAAAATAAGTATAGGAACATATTTGCCAATCAGTTCCACTTTTGTATGCCATTTAAATCTTTTGAACAAAAGAAGTACAGAGACAATTCAAAGCTATCTTTTATGCAAGGTTTTGAATTAAAATAGAATATTTTAAGCTGAAAACATAATGTTCTGATATAATTAAGTTTTATTTTATTACCAGAGGCAGGGAGCATATTTTGTTTATTTTATCATCTCCTAAACCACTTAGCACAGCTCAATACATATTGTTTCAATGAAGTAATTCGCTTGCTTTTTCCTGTTAATTTTCATTTTTGCTTTTGAAATTCAAAGGTCATCCTAAATGAGAAAAAATATAATGACTTGGAAAATCCATTAGAATTCATCCCCTTCCTTGACTGTTTTGCTCTATTAATTAATCTATTCGTTGATCAAACATATACTGAGTGGAAACTATATATTATTACATGCCAGGAACAATTCAAGAGCTGGCATACAAAAAAATAAAATATAGAACTTCTCAAAAACTGCACACAAGCTAAAGTAGAATGCATATAAATAAATTGTTAAAATATAACACATAAAATCATTCATGTGTAATCAGCATGGTCTTCATTTACTCTGGGTAAGAAATCAATCAAATATCTTTTCCCCTAAGTATCAACCATCTCGTTAGCAGAAATTCTATAGCTTTCCTTTAAACCTTGCTCATCTCTTTACCCTTATTTTAATATCTAATAGCTCATTGGTTGTTGTTGAGTCTAAGAAAATCATTTTTTCTTCCAAATATCAGGAATAAAGAGAACTGAGAAATGGCGTTTCAGATCTATCAAGATATCAGCCTTTGTTGTTGCCACAAGGACCTGGATTTCTGTAACATGTTTAGATGCCAAGGTCTTAATTGCATTTTTTAAAAATTTTTATTTATTTACTCTGAAAGTCAGAGCTAACACAGAGAGAGGAGAGGCGGCGAGGGGGGTGGGTCTTCCATCCGCTGGTTCACTCCCAATTGGCTGCAAGGGCCAAAGCTGTGCAGATCCAAAGCCAGGAGCCAGGATGTTCTTCTGGTTCTTCCCTTGCCAGTGCAGGAGCCCAAGGGTTTGCCCATCTTCTACTGCTTTCCCAGGCTATAGCAAAAGACTGGATCAGAAGTGGAGCAGCCGAGTCTGAAACCGCCACCCATATGGGATGCCGGCACTGTATGTTAACATCTTACATTCAGTCTACTTCTAAAAGTAATCTACATGGTTAAAAAGAATGGTGTAAGAACCCACTATGAGAAGGGGTAAGTATACAAAGATTGAGATAATAACTATATTGAATTCAGGTCAATACCTTTTTAAAAAAAATGATTTATTTATTTATTTATTTGAGAGGTAGAGTTACTGACAGAGAGAAAGCTCTTACATCTGTTGATTCACTCCTCAAATGGCTGCAACAGCCAGAGCTGAGTGGATCTGAATTCAGGAGCCAGGATCTTCCAGATCTCCCACATAGGTGCATGAGCCCAAGCACCTGGGCCATCTTCCAATGCTTCCTCAGCCCATAACGGAGAGCTGGATTGGAAAAGGAACAGCCAGGATATGAACTGTATGGGTTGCCTATGCTGCACGCAGAGGCTTAGCCCAGTATGCCACAGTGCTGGCCTTTTAAGAATTAAAATTTAGGGGCCGATGCCATGGCTCACTTGGTTAATCCTCCGTGTGTGGCGCCAGCATCCCATATGGATGCCAGGTTCTAGTCCCGGCTGCTCCTCTTCCAGTCCAGCTCTCTGCTGTGGCCTGGGAAGGCAGAGAAAGATGGCCCAAGTGTTTGGGCACCTGCACCCGCATGGGAGACCAGGAAAAAGCACCTGGCTCTTGGCTTTGGACCAGCGCAGCACCGGCCATGGTAGCCATTTGGAGAGTGAACCAACAGAAGGAAGACCTTTCTCTCCTTCTCTCTCTCTCTCACTGTCTAACTCTACCTGTCAAATAAAAAAAATTAAAATTTGAACCAAAGCAATATAGATCTCTTTTTTTTATTTTTTTTTAATTTTTGACAGGCAGAGTGGACAGTGAGAGAGAGAGAGACAGAGAGAAAGGTCTTCCTTTTGCCGTTGGTTCACCCTCCAATGGCTGCCACGGCCAGCGCGCTGCAGCCAGCGCACCGCGCTGATCCGAAGCCAGGAGCCAGGTGCTTCTCCTGGTCTCCCATGGGGTGCAGGGCCCAAGCACTTGGGCCATCCTCCACTGCACTCCCGGGCCATAGCAGAGAGCTGGCCTGGAAGAGGAACAACCGGGACAGAATCCGGCAGCCCGACTGGGACTAGAACCCCGTGTGCCAGCACCGCTAGGCGGAGGATTAGCCTGTTGAGCCATGGCGCCGGCCCCCAATATAGATCTTACTACCTGATTATTTAAAAGGAGAACAATCTTCTAAAAAATTACTTTAAAAAAAGACAAGCTTAATGCATCACTAACCATAATGTTCAACAAGTGAAACGTAGACAGACCACTGGTTCCACAGGAATATAGACAAGGGCTATGAGCAATAATTAAATCATAAAATGTCAGTTTCATTCTCATGTATTGTTTTCCTTTGTATTCTATATTAACTACCACATATCAGAGAAAACATGGTATTTGTCTTCTGGGCTCTGGCTTATTTCACTAAGCATAATAGTCTCCAGTTGGTGTATATACACAAAGGAGAGGAATTTTCCATGAATCAGGAAGCCTGTATTCTGCAACTCTACCTCTGGTCCCCATTTGCCAAATAATATGAGTTAATCATATCACAATCTGAACTTAATCTGAACTCACACTGGGAGACTGGCTTACAGGAGAAGCCCTATTTTCTATACTACAAACGGTTTATTGTAACAAATAATCAAATGTAGAAAACATATCTTGCTTATTGTAATGATACTGTAAAAATGGGAATCTTTAAAATAATAACTGACCTGTAAGTCAAAAAACCAAGTGTTCCCTTGACCGTCATTTCGAAGAGAAAATTTTATTGCATGGAAATTCTTATAAAATATATTATTAAGTCACTACTTTAATAGCAATTATGAAAAAGTTGCACAAATGTTTTTGTTCTATTGGATCTATCTTCTGCAATTTAGAAGCATAGTGTATACTTAAGTAGCAGATGTTTGATACAGATTTGAAAATTATGGAAATGAATAAATAATTACTGTAAACATGTATGCATATATGCATGCATATGAGTATTTGCATGTGTATATGCATATATAGGTAAACATTGACATACGTATTTATGAATATGTTATGAGCAACAGCATATAGATATATTTTGGTATTTCTCAATCAGCTACATTCCCTGCAGTAAAAACAAAAATGTTATATATTTTTAATGCTTATTTCTAGTTGTAATGTATCCATTCCATGACAATGTATCAAGTGGAGGAAATGCTTTTATTTAAAATATCTAGCAACAAAGTTCTGATGCAGAAATTAGCCTTAATTCTATATATGCAGCTATCACTATATTGTGTTTCTATTTTTAATTCTAATTCCATTTTCCAAAGAAACATCTATTTATTTTCATTTTATTTGAAAGGCAGTGAGAGAGATACAGTGAGTCAGAGAACTCCCGCTAGTGGTTCACTCCCCAAATGCCCAAAATAGTTAGGGCTGGGCCAGGCTCATTATTCACTTCAAACCTCTCATATGGGTGGCAGGGACAGGCTGTGCTTTAGCATGAATGTGGATTGGAAGCAGAGTAGCTGCAACTCATACTGGCACTTAGATATGGGATAAGAGCATCCCAAGCAGTTATTTCAGTTGCTGGGTCAATTGATCACCCCTATTCATTTTCATTTTCATTTACTTATTTTAATTTTATTTCAAAATCAGAAAGACACAAAAAAGGAAACGACAGAGAGATCTTCCATCTGCTGGTTCATATCCTAGGTTCTCAGGAAAACCAGGGTTAGCACAGGCTAAAACTGTGCACCCAGGACTCCATCTGGGTCTTCTGTGTAGATTGCAGTGGCCCAAGCACTTGAGCCATCACCCTCTGTCTTTCAGGATGAGCATTAGCAGGGCACTTTATCAGAAGTGGGGCAGCTAGGGCCCAAACCAGAGACTGACATGGGATGTGAGCATCCCAAGCAGTGTAGTAAACTGCTGTACCAGCTGCCACCCCTATTTCTGTTAAAATGAAATGTAAATCTACCTAGAGCTAACACACTTCCTTTGTAACAGCCAAATTATCAGCACTACTGTTATAATTAATATTTTTTAGCTCTTGAATGTATCTGTGATATTCCCCAAGGTATTTGAGAAGACACAGAGATTGATAAGAGATGTCACATACATGTTCTTAAACCTACAATTTTAATTAATATATACTCACTAGCATAAATATAGTTAGTAAGAATAAGAAATGAGACGTACAAAATATAGATGTATTGATTTCACCATTCTTAATTTGTAAAAAAATTCATTAAGAGTTGTAGTGGAATGAGAAGGCCATGTGAAGGTAGCCACTGGCAAGCGAGCGTCAGTTAGTCAGGAATGGCTTTGAAACCCACCTGGCTTTGGAAACTGCCTGGCAACAGGCTGTGATTGGATGGCTCTGGAAACTGCCTGGCGACAGGCTGTGATTGGATGGATTTGAAACTGCCTGGCGACAGGCTGTGATTGGATGGCTGTGGAAACTGCCTGGCAACAGGCTGTGATTGGTTGGGGTATAGACCGCCCCTTGACCAGATTGGCTGGTCTTGGTTATATAAGCTGTTGTACCAACTGTAATAAACGAGTCTGTGGGCTGCTCGCCTCAAGCCTGCTTTCATCCGACTCCCGGGGTCTGTGTGTTGACTCCGCGCCTCTTGCCCCCACCACGCTGCTCCTCTCAGAAACGAACCCACTGCAACATTGTTGTGAATTCAACGGCAACAAAGAGTAATGTGATTTTAAAAGAAATCATTAACTATTTCATCCCAAAATAGAATTCTCATGCTAATTAGCTGATAAAATTAAGGTCTTAGATGTGTAACTTAGACTGGTGTTTCATCATTTTCTCAGTATTGAATACCTAACATGTTTCCAGGAATTGTTCCCAAAAATGGAAACAACAGGGTAGAAAAAGAAGAGCAAAGTTCCTGCTCATACTGAAGCTTACATTCTGGAAGTTATAAGTGAAAATAAATAAGCAAATAATTAAAAAGAATAATTTGAGGTAGCAGTGTTGCAAAGAAAACATACCTGATGATAAGTTTGTAATAGTGAGAAAGTGATATCTTAATTGTGAATAAAAGCATGACATTTGAAGACTCAACAAAACAATTCAGAAATGCATTGTTACAAATAAGCATAATGATTAGAATCAGCATTCTTCTCCTTGTTGGCAAATGAATTGAAAATTTAATTGAGGGTCTATTTTATATTTGTTATTTGTGTATAGGCAATGATCATATCTAGTGTTGGCAAAAAATATAATGAAGTTTGTATAATTTTATCAGTGGTAGTACAAATTTATACAGCTCTTTTGAAAATTGGCAATATAAATTAAGCTACAAAATAAAGATGTCCTTTGACATTGTTGTTATATTATTAGAAATGTAAACTAAAGTACTAATCCAAAATTAAAAGGAAGTGCTCTATATCTGAATATATTTTTGTAGTTTTCTTTTTAACCATAAAAAGTTGAATAGAACTGAAATATCCAACCTGTAGAAACACATGTTTAACACATGTGCATTGAATATTGTGTAGTTATTCAATATGACAATAACAATTTGGCACAATGATCATAATTTCAAGCTTTTAAATGAATTTTTCAGCAATATTTAATTGAACTTAACAATGATCAAATCTAGAATATGAAATTTATATTCTCCTCACGTTTTCTTTATTACCATCCCTAGACAACATTTATTCCTCTTCTGTCTCCTGTAATGTTTAAAGGCAATGCCATCTACCAAGGCACTTAAGCTAGAAACCTAGTAACTGTTTTCAACTCATCTCTCCTCCTCATCCCCATATTCAGTCATCAAAATTTTCTGGCATGCATATTTTCCTTTGTGTCTTTGAATCATTACTTTTATCAGTACTTTATTGTCTCTCAACAGGACTTGCAAAAGAGTCTGTTGTTTTATTTGGTTTTCTAATCTAACATGTCTCTCCAGTTCTTGAAGAAAGTTGCTGCCAATCATAATTCCGAAATATACTTGATTATGCTATTCTCTGGTTGAACACCCTTCTATAAATATCTGTATAATTTAGCCCCACATGAAGGACATATGGGAGTTGTTTCACACCAGTTTGCAAGAGCCCATTATGAGCATCTATTCCTAATTCCATGTTTAGTGACATATGTTAATAGCTTGATCTTGGCTGTGACAAGAATGTTCATACCACAGAAATTGGCAAAGCTTACAAATGAAGGCTTTCTGGGAAGCTGGGTGTTAATTTACCAGGATAACATTTGCCCAAAGTACTTTTTTCTGTTTATCTCTCACTCTAATCCCCCAATGAGACCTATTTTATTCATTCCATTCTGTTTCCCATTACTAAACTCTCCCGATTCTTAATCTTGTGCAATCCATTCATTTTGTCAGGAATGCTCTTCTCAAACCCTGGCTCTTTCTTATCTGTGACAGCCTATTTATCCTTCAGATCAAATTCAAATCCCCATCCTGCAAATATCACCAGGCAATCATCACTAAACACTCTCCTGAAATTTATCTTTTTTATACTCCGAAACCATCATCCCTTTAATATAACAGAATTCTGTCTTGTTTGATGCTTAATTGTGTAGATGGCTGCTTTCTTTACAAATATGTATATATCTGAAAATATTTATTTGTCTTACTTTGCTCCATAGCACTGAACACAATGTTTTCTACATAGAAAATGATCAACAATAACAATGATAGTTACATTAAAATGGGTTGAAGAAAGCATGAATCATAATGTTATCATGGCACAAATGCTTGAAAGTCTACTAAATAACAAAGGGAAAACATTGTACATCAGTTGAAAACAAATCAAGCATTCTCTTACTGAAATTGTCTACCTATTATTTTCTTATTATAGATTATATATATATCATATTCATCAAAACTCCATGATGCAATGTGTCATTAAATATTTTGAAAGAAATTGCTGAAGAATTCTTCACATTAAAAATATTATTCATAAGCAAGTTGGCTTTATTCAGGCTCATAAATCAGTTCTGTTCCCTTTCATTTTAGTTACTGTTGACTTCTACATGATACTGAAACAATTTAGACATACTATTTTTATATATATTATTTAAGCTATACAAATTTCATATATTTCCTTTATACAACTTTAGGAACATAGTAGCAATTCTCCCCTTACCTACCCCCCTTCCCATGCTCTAATCCTTCTTGCCTCTCCCTTTCATATTTTCACTTTTATTTTGTACAAGGATCTTCTTTCAGTAAACTTAATGATTGTATATTTAATCTTGCCCTATGTAAAATAGTATAAACAAAGCAAAACAAAGCAACAACAACAAAAATCCTGTTCCTCAATGACAGAGACAAGGGCTATAAATGATCATTGCTTCTCAAGATGTCTACTTCACTCTGATACATTATATTTCAGGTACTCTATTAGTTCAGGAAGAACATATGTTATCTGTCTTTTGGGAACTGGCTTATTTCACTAAGTATAATGGTTGCCAGTTGTGACCATCTTGTTGCAAAAGACAAAATTTCATGGTTTTTTTTTACAGCTGAATACTATACCATAGTGTATATATACCATCATTTCTTTATCCAGTTATCAGTTGATGGACATCTGGGTTTATTCCATATCTTAGCTATGGTGAATTATGCTGCAATGAACATAGGAGTACGGATAACTCTTTCATATGCTGTTTTTGATTAGTTTTGATAAATTCCCAGGAGTGTGATGGAGGGATTATATAATAGGTCTATATTCAAATTTCTGAGGTATCTCCATACTGTCTTCCACAGTGATTGTGCCAGTATAAATTTCCACCAACAATGTACCAGGGTACTGTTTTCCCCACATACTTGCCAGCATTTGTCATTTGTTGATTTTTGTATGTGGGCCATTCTAATTGGAGTGAGGTGAAACCTCATTGTGGTTTTGATTTGAATTTCCCTGATGGCTAGTGATCCTGAACATTTTTTATGTGTCTGTTGGCCATTTGAATTTCCTCTTTTGAAAAATGCCTGCTCAAGCTCTTTGCCGATTTCTTAACTGGATTAATAATTTTGTTTCTGTTGAGTTTCTTGAGCTGTTTATAGATTCTAGATGTTAACCCTTTATCAGTTGTTTAGTTTGCAAATATTTTCTCCCATTCTGCTGGTTGCCTCTTCACTTTGCTGAGTGTTTCTTTTGTAGTGCAGAAGCTTCTCAGCTTGATGAAATCCCATTGTCAATGTTGGCTTTCATTGACTGTGCTTCTGGGGACTATCCAAGAAGTCTTTGCCTATGCCAATGTCTTGAAAGTTTCCCCAATGTTCTCTAATGATTTCATGGTATTGGGTCATAGATTTAAGTCTTTGATCCATTTGAGTGGATTTTGGTATAAGCTTTAACGTAGGGGTCTGGTTTCATATTTCTGCACGTGGATATCCAGTTTAACAGCATAATTTTTAAAAGATTTATTTGAAAGAGAGAGTCACAGAGAGAGGTAGAGACAGAGAGAGAGGTATTCTATCTGATGGTTAACTTCCCAGATGCCTGCAACAGCAGAAACTATACCAATCCAAAGCCAGGAGCCATGAGCTTCTTCCAGGTCTCCCATGTGGGTTCAGGGGCCCAAGGACTTGAACCATTCTCTAGTGCTATCCCAGGCCATAGCAGAGAGCTGGATCGGGAGAGGAGCAGCCAGGACTAGAACCAGCGCCCATACGGGATGCCGGCACCTCAGGCCAGGGCTTTAACCCACTGCACCACAAGCGCCAACCCCGAAGAGAGACCATTGTTCCTCCAGAAATCAATTTGAGCTCTTTTGTTATAGATAAGTTGGTTGTAGATGCATTAGTTACTTTCTGAAATTTCTATTCTGCTCCATTGATCTACAAGTCTGTTTTTGTGCCAGTATCAGGCTGTTTTCATTATAACTGCCCTATATTATGTCTTGAAATCAGATATTGTGATGCCTCTGGCTTTGTTTTTGTTGTATAAGATTGCTTTAGCTATTCAGGGTCTCTTATGATTCTATATGAATTCTAGCATCATTTTTTTCTAGATCTGCAAAGAATGTCTTTGGTATTTTGATTGGTATACCTTCAAGTCTGTAAATTGCTTTGGTATTATGGACATTTTGATGACGTTGATTCTTCCAATCCATGAACATGGAATATTTTTTTCCATTTTTAAATGTCCTCTTGCATTTCTTTCTTTAGTATTTTGTAAATTTCTTTGTAGAGATCTTTGACACCCTTGGTTAAATTTATTTAAAGGTATTTGATTCATTTTGGAACTATTGTGAATGGGACTGATGTGAAAAGTTCTTTCTCAGCCAAGACCTTATCTGTGTATGCAATGACTATTGATTTTTGTGTGTTAATTTTATATCCAGCCACTTTACCAAACTCTTTTATGAGTTTCACTAGTCTCTCAGTGGAGTTTTTTTTTTTCTTTTTGGATCCCCTATATAAAGGATCAAATCATTTGCAAATAGGGGTAGTTTGATTTCCTCCTTTCCAATTTGTATCCCTTTGACATATTTTTCTTGCCTAATGGCTCTGGCGACAACTTCTAGTATTATATTAAATGGCAATGGTGAGAGTGGGCATTCTTGTCTTATTCTGTATATTAGCAGGAATACTTCCATTTTTCCCCCATTCAGTAGGATGCTGGGCATGAGTTTGTTAGAGATTGCCTTGATTGTGTTGAGGTCTGTTCCTTCTACACCCTATTTGCTTAAGGGTTTCATCGGGAAATGATGTTGTAGTTTATCAAATGCTTTCTCTGCATCTATTGAGATAACCATGTTTTTGTTCTTCAGTTTGTTAATGTGATGTATCATATGTATTGATTTGTGAATGTTTATGTTTAAGTCTATTTTGTCTGATATTAGGATGGCAACATCAGCTCTTTTTTGGTTTCTGTGAGCACAGAATATCTTTTTCCATGCTTTCACTTTTAGTCTGTGTGTATTTTCTTGATGAGATGTGTTTCTTGTAGGCAGCAAATAGATGGGTTTTGTTCTTCAATCCATTCAACCAGCCTGTATCTTGATGTCATTTACATCCAAGGTTACTATTGATAAGTAGCAACTTGTTGCTGCTGTTTTCCCATAAATATTTCTATTTTTTACTTCGGATTTATTTTGAACTTCTACTCGGGGTTTTTCTGCCTTTTCATTCTTTCAAATTCATGGCTATCTTTCTGTGTTTCTGTGTGTAGCACTTCCTTAAGCATCTTTTGTAAGTTTGGATGAGGGATGACAAATTCTTTTAATTTTTGTTTGTTATGGAAGGTCTTTATTTCACCTTCATTCATAAATGAGAGTTTTTCAGGGTACAGTACTCTGGATTGAGAATTTTTTATTTAAGACTTGGAATATATCTCATCATTTCCTTCTAGTTTGTAGAGTTTCTGATGAGAAGTCAGCTGTGCATCTAATGGGAGATTCTCTGAACATAATCTGGCATTTCTCTTGCACACATTTTAGAATCTTCCCTTAATGTTTTACTGAGAAGAGTTTGACTACAATGCGTCATGGTGAAGATTTTTTCTGGTCATGTCTGTCAAGAGTTCTATGTGCTTCCTCTACTTGGGCATCCCTTTATTTCTCCAAATTGGGGAACTTTTTCACTAAATTGGTCTTCTAGTCCATTCTCTTTTTCCATACCTTCAGGAACTCCTAAGACCCATATATTTGGTCATTTGATGATATCCCATAAGTCTCCACTTCTGGTTTAAACTTTCTATTTTCTTCTTGTGTTTTTTGATCTGACTTTAGGATTCCCAAATATTGATCTAATTTTCATATTTTTTCTTCTGCCTTGATAAGTCTGCTGTTAAGGTTACCACTGCATTTTTTATCTCATCTATTGTGTGCTCCATTTCTAATATTTCATTTTGATTTCTCTTCAAAGTCTCAATTTCATGGGGAAATTTCCTTTCATGTCACATATGGTTTTATTTAGTTCATAAATTTTCTTCTGATTGCTTTTGTGCAATCCTATGATTAATTTTTAAATTCCATTTCTGACATTTCATCAATCACTTCATCTTCACATTCTAATATTGAGTTGTTGTTGTGTTCCTTTGTGGGGGGAGTCATGGTGTCTTCCTTATTCTTGTTTCTTGAATTTCTTCTTTTAGTTTTAAGCATTTGTGGAGTTAAATGTTGTTTTTTGTTTCCCATCTGATGGCTTTTGTCTTTGAGCTGTGCCTGTATGGCTTAGTGAAATGTCTGTTCTTTCAGTGAATATGGAGAGGTGTATGGTGGGTGTGTCCAGGGGACTCTTTTCAGTGCTCCTTGGTGGAACAAATATCCAGGGTAGCTTCCAAGTTGGGGTTGATAGCTTTCCTCTTATTAACAGAAGCTGGGCTGGTCACAACTGTTGGTGTGAGCACTACATAACACCCTCTTCTTCAAGCTGAGCAGTGCATGGGTGTTACTACCCAGTGTGTTCAACACTCATCTGCACAAATAATCTGTTCAGTCCTCCCTGTGAGCACATTTCCAGCTGCAGTGAGCTACCCTGGCAACCAAGCTATTCCAAGAGTGTGACTCTGTACCCAGAGCTTGCCCAAAACTCCAGCTAAATCCTGCCCCTCTCATGCAGTCCCAGTGTCTTCTCAGTCTCAGCATTCAGGGCTCCCATTGCCAAAGGGTGCAAGAGAGTCCACTCTGCCTCACTAGCCTGTCTTGTCTACAAAGAGACTGAGGGATTTCTGAAGCCACTGCTCATCTGTGCTTTACCTAGTCAGATCAAGTTTGGTTCCCCCAGCCAGACAGGTCAGTGGAGAATGCAGATTTTACCCCTGGTAAAATCCTTGTATCACAAGCATGCACAACACCCACCGACTGCAGCCCTACTCTTTTCACAATTGTGCTTGGCAGGTACAAGATTCATTGCAGGTGGAACTTCCCTTCCATGGGGCTGGCTCTCACTCCCCACCCATTGCTGGGTGGACACAGCAGCGCTGTTGTTGTTCCTATCACTAGGTAGGGGCAGACCCCAACAGCTGTCCTAAATTGCTATGGTTGCTCCTGCTGACAGTCCCCTCTAGCTGCTGTGTGCACAAAAGAGCTGGAGCAGCTGGTACTGTTTATATTACAAGTGGTGCCCACTTTCTCACAGCTAGCCACAAGGTGCTGGTGTGGTGGGGGGAAGAAGGAGAGAGAGAGAGAGACGGCTTCCCCCCACTCCTCACCCCCACTATGGATCAGCAGTCGCCCAGCTCCCCTGAGGGTTCCAGACCAGAATCAAACACAGTACAGTCTATTAGGCTCTGCCTCCAGATGTATCAACAGTGGCACTAGCCTGACATCACCTTGGTAGTCAGTGCAGGCTGCTGGGTTCTTTGTTGTGTTTGTTGCCATGCTCTGTGCTTGTTGCTGCACACCTGCATCTTCCACTCAGGTCCAGGCCATTTCCACTGTTTTGCAAGACCTCCCACTGCAGTTTTCCCTACAACTTTGCCCTGAGATTGTATGTTCTCCATTTTTTTCTGCTAAGTTCACGAAGCCAACAGCAGACCTCCCTCTTGCTATTCAGCCATCTTGCCTCCTCTATTAAGACATATTATTAATTATTTTTATAATCATTACTTTTATCAGTTGGTCAATCAGTATGTCTCTCTTTTATTGAAATGACAGCTTCAGAAGTGTAAAGGAATTGATTTATAAATGGGTTACTGGAACATTGACCTTTGCACTCAACTACTTTACCCACTTGGGAGTATGGATTGTGAAATTTTAATGGAAAATAATTTTAATTACATTTTTCTTATTGCAAAATCAATAAGTTCTCATTAACTAAAAAGCACAAGATGCAGATAAGCAAAAGGAAGCAATAAAAATGACTTACTATTCAATCTACCTGAGATGAATACAATTGTTGTATACCTTTTTTCCTATATTTTATATATTTACTCATTCATTAAGTTATTTATTTAGTCATACATCAATGTTTATGTGCCAAGAACATTTCTAGGTCTTAGAGCTAGAAAAACGAATAAACAGACAACACATCTGCACTAATGGAACTTAAAATCTAGAAATGAAAAGACATAATAAAAATTTAAAAATACTAAAGAGCATATAAGAGATGCGTAGAAAACTAATGTAAGGAAAATAATAGAGAGTAGGGTAAGGAGAGTTATATTAGATAATCTGGTGACGGAAGGCCAGAAAATGTGACATCAAAGCAGAGATCTGAAAATATAGGACAATGTCATGTGAATGTCTGAGAGAAGAGTGTTACAGGCAGAAAGAAGTTTACACAAACTCAAAAATGTAGACATGAACTTGTTATATTTAAAGTGCAGCAAAATGATAAAAATTGTTTTTATTTACTTATTTGAGAAGCAATGAGCAAGAGAGAAAGTGCAGGAGAGAGACAGCCATCTGCAGATTTATTTCCTAAATGCCTACAATAACAAGAGCTGGGTTGAGGTCAAAGTTGGGAGCCTAATGTTCACTCTGTCCAGGTCCCCCATGGGGGTGGCAGGAGTCCAATCACTTGAGCCATCACTGTTGCTTCCAAGGGTCTGCATCCACAGGAAACTGGAATAGGAGCCAGAGGTGGTTATTAAAATTAGGTACTCCAAAAATGTGACACAGGTATCTTAACTGCTAAACCAAGTGCCCATCACTCAAATGTTTTGACCACAGTGAATGAAGAAGTGAGTAACAGCAGATTAAATCTGGGGAAAGATTAGCACCGGAATATGTAGTGTCTTTACATTAGTGAGAGTTAATCAGAGATATAGAGCCAATACAAAGGAACAAGGAAAGTAAGAGAAATAAAATTTCTATGAAGAATTGGCTTTATTTATATAAAGGTAGCAGAGCAAAGATGCCTCATGCTCTGTAATCTATACCCAGAAAGCCAGGTGATTTAATTCAGTATGGGTCTGAAGACTTGGGAACCTGGGGAGTCAATGATGTGAATTCTAGTCAGAGGATTGGACAAGATGAGAAGAGATGTCCCAGCTCAAGTGCTAATGAAGGTGAATATAGGGAAGTTTTCTCCTTCCTGTGCCTTTGGTTCTATTTAGGCCCTCAGTGGATTGGATGATACCTAAACTCACCAGATAATCCAATCTTCTTTGCTGAGTACACTGAATCAAATTACCAAACATATTTAGCAACATTCTCATAGGGTCATATAGAAACAATGTTTAGTTTGCTTACCGATTTTCATCCCATTATTTTACCACATCTTCAGTACCCACTCCCACACACGTTCCTTTGATTTCTGCCTGGATAAATAAATAAAAAAAAACTTGAGTAGTTATTTTATAGTGTAGTATACCTCCTCATGTGTCACACTTTGTACCTCACTGGTAAGGGCCTACCAGAAATTGAGTCTAGTTATAGGTCTAGTTGCAAGGGGTGGTTAAGATGGGTCCTAAGAAAAACCAGCATGATCTTACATGGCAACTAACTAAGGGGAAGTCATTACACTTTTCTCCAGCAATGCAGGGTTAAGCTCTTCATACAGAAAGGGAAAGGCTGATATCATTGGTGGTAGAGGTGCTGCAGTTACTTCTGGAAGTGAGAAGAGAATTTCCACTGGAGTCAGGGAAGCCAATTCTGTTGAGACTGGGAATGCAACTTCCAGTGGAGCAGAGGCTTGCCTCCTCCCCCTTACTGGCAATGAAAACCCATCAGAATTTCAAGGCTCAGCGTCCCCATCTTCATCAGTGTCTTCACATATACCCCCACCACAACTTCCAGATCTTATTCTTTCTAATCAATTCACTCACTTTAATGGATACATTGAGAGCCTAGATAGAAGTGCATCTTGTTTGTAATTAAGACAGTCTTAGGAGGAGATTCTGTGTTTGATTTTTAGAAATTTCTGCTCTGTAGCTATAGGTGCTATAGGATTTCTGTAGCTATAGGATTTCCCTCAGGGCATATGTAGAAGTGAGATCATTTAGATGACTCTGGATATGGGAATTCAAATCCTTAGGTTTATTTTTTCTTTCACCACTTTTGTAGTGACAACAGGAAAAATCAGCCAACATCATTATATTGGTTAATTTTCCAAAAATGTCTAAAGGTTTCTTATACAGAGTCATCTAGTTTCTCTCATATGTGTATGACTTGAAGTAAACAATACTTATATTTTACACATTTGTATATGCAGTTTACATCATGAGTTATTAGTGCTATCTATTACTAGAAATTGCATCACGCTTGTCTTGAGATATAATCAGATTATAGAACCAATTTCAAAAACCCCAGAACTAATTAAGGTATCTCATCCTTAGCACTATGGTTCTACAGATCTTCTCTTGGTACCAAAATCTGTGTGAGGTTGTCTAGAGAGGGCGAACAAATCAGATCTCTCTCTCTCTCTCTCTCTCTCTCTCTGTGTGTTTGTCTAAAGTATTGCAGAGAATAATCTGGTCTACTGAGTCCACTTATTCAAATGCCAATCTCATTCAGAAATATCATCACAGATACACCTCAAAAATGTTTAATCTGAGCACCATATTGCCCCACTCAGGCTGTCACATAAAATTAACTAATAGAGCCCTAAAGACTGTTTCAATTTGTAATAATGGGAATAAGTTTTAAGGTTCTAAGTAGTCATGGGTAATAATCTCATGCATGTTTTAAGTGATTAGTTTGTTTGCTGTGAGTTCCATGGGGAGGAAACGATTGAAAACAGGATAATGAATAATCTCTAGACAGCATTCTAGAGTCAAGTTAGCAGATTATGATAATTGATTGTACATGGGATATGACAAATGAAAGAAAAGACAGGATAAATCCTAGGGTTTTGGCCAGAGCAACTGACAAAATGGAAATACTATTGTATAGTGCTATAGTTTGAATATGACATAGCTTCTGGACTCACACAGATGTTTAAAACCTTTCAAAGTCCAAAATTAAGAGGTACTAATAAGGTAGAAACAATTCAATGATGTGTTTAGAGTTGGGGCCTAGTGGGAGGTCCTTAGGTTATTTGGGAGCATGTTATAATAAGGTAGATTTGTGTTTTATTTAAGTTGTATTTATTTATTTGGAAGACAGAGTTACAGACAGAGAGAGAGGGGGAGAGAGAGAAATCTTCCATCCATTGGTTCACTCCCCAAATCACCACAGTGGCCAGGGCTGGTACAGTCTGAAGAAAGGAGCCTGGAACTCCATTCTGGTCTCCCATGTGGGTGGCAGGGACCCAAGTACTTGGGTCATCTGCTACCTTCCCAGGTTTATTAGCAGAAAATGGATTGGAAGTGAACTGAAATTGATCACTTGGACTAGTGAAGTGGCATTGGTACATGCCACCTTGATGGGATTGTATTGGAATCCCCTGGCACATTTCTAACTCCACCATTTGGGGCAAGTCCAATTGAGCATGTCCCAAATTGTACATCTCCTCCCTCTCTTTTTCTACTTTTATATTTAACAGGGATCACTTTTCAGTTAAAATTTAAACACCTAAGAATAATTGTGTGTTAATTACAGAGGTAAACCACTAGTACTAGAACAACAATAACAACAACAACAACAACAAATACTAAAAAGGATAAAGTATTACATTGTACATCAACAGTCAGGACAAAAGCTGATCAGGTCATTGTTTCTTATAGTGTCCATTTCACTTCAACAAGTTTCCCCTTTGGTGCTCAGTTGTCACTGATCAGGGAAAACAAATGATATTTGTCTCTTTGGGACTGGCTTAATTCACTCAGCATGATGTTTTCCAGATTCCTCCATCTTGTTGCAAATGACCGGGTTTCATTGTTTCTTACTGCTGTATAGTATTCTATGGAGTACATGTCCCATAGTTTCTTTATCCAGTCTACTGTTGATGGGCATTTGGGTTGGTTCCAGGTCTTAGCTATTGTGAATTGAGCTGCAATAAACATTAATGTGCAGACGGCTCTTTTATTAGCCAAATTGATTTCCTTTGGGTAAATTCCAAGGAGTGGGATGGCTGGGTTGTATGGTAGGGTTATGTTCAGGTTTCTGAGGAATCTACAGACTGACTTCCATAGTGGCTTAACCAGTTTGCATTCCCACCAACAGTGGGTTAGTGTCCCTTTTTCCCTACATCCTCTCCAGCATCTGTTGTTGGTAGATCTCTGAATGTGAGCCATTCTCACCGGGGTGAGGTGAAACCTCATTGTGGTTTTGATTTGCATTTCTCTGATGGCTAGTGATCTTGAAAATTTTTTCATGTGCCTATTGGCCATTTGGATTTCCTCTTTTGAAAAATGTCTATTGAGTTCCTTGGTCCATCTCTTAAGTGGGTTGTTTGTTTTGTTGTGGAGTTTCTTGATTTCTTTGTAGATTCTGGTTATCAACCCTTTATCTGTTGCGTAGTTTGCAAATATTTTTTCCCATTCTGTCGGTTACCTCTTGACTTTTCTGACTGTTTCTTTTGAAGTACAGAAACTTCTCAATTTGATGCAATCCCAAATGTTAATTTTGGTTTTGACTGCCTGTGCTGCTAGAGTATTTTCCAAGAAGTCTTTGCCGGTACCTATATCTTGCAGGGTTTCTCTAATGCTCTCTAATAATTTGATGGTTTTGGGTCATAGATTTAAGTCTTTAATCCATGTTAAGTGAGTTTTTGTGTAAGGTGAAAGGTATGGGTCTTGCTTCAAGCTTCTGCACGTGGACATTCAATTTTCCCAGCACCATTTATTAAATAGACTGTCCTTATTCCAGGGATTAGTTTTTGGATCTTTGATCAAATATAAGTTGGCTGTAGATGTTTGGATTGATTTCTGGTGTTTCTATTCTGTTCCATTGGTCTATCCATCTGTTTCTGTACCAGTGCCATGCTGTTTTGAAGTGAAACAACCACAACTTGAACTGGCGCTCATAGGGGATGCTGACATCACAGGTGACAGCTTTACCCTCTGAGCTACAACACAGGCCCCCAGAAAGGTAGTTTTTACTAGCGGGTTATTATACAAGTATGGGTTGGGTCCTAGAACAGTTCCTTTCTCACCATATGATCCTTCCTCCACATGTGCTACACCATTGCCATTTGATCACATCACAGAGGTCCAACTAATGAGGCCATCTCATCTTGGATTTAAACCTCTTTAATTGTTAGCAGCACAAGCTTTTTCTTTTCATAAAATTAATTATATCAGAAATAAAATTTGGGGAATTTACTGTGAAAGGTTGGATTTTATAATCATAGGATTGGTTACCTAACCTAGGAAATGGAAGTAGAGATGAGAAAAAGTGAAAATGAGAAGATATAAAAGTAAAACATGCTGAAGATATAAAAATGAAGTAGGAGGAGGCCTAAGAGAGTGGATTACATATCCTAACATCAGTGAAGAAAATATTTAAGGGCTTGCTAGTATTTTGGTACATTGGATTGGACTGCTGCTTATGACAATGGCATCTCATATCAGAGTGCTGGTAGAGTATCAACTGCCCCACTTCTGAAGCAACTCCCTGTTAATGCACCTGGGAAGACAGTAGGTGATATCTCAAGTACTTGGACCCCTACCACCCATGTGGGAGACCAGGATGGAGTTTCAGGCTCCTGGCTTTGATCTGGCCTAGCTCCAGCTGTTGCAGCTAATTGGGGAGTGAACCAGCAGATGAAAGATTTCTCTCTCTCTCTCTCTCTCTCTCTCTCTCTCTCTGTCTCTCTCTCTCTCTTCCTCCCACTCTGTTTCCCTGCCTTTCAAATAAATAAATAAATAAGAAAATATTTTAATAAATAAATCACCAACTCTACAAAAAATGGCTCATAAATAAGACTTAGACTGAAATTGGATTTGGCTATTGTGAAAGTCATTATTGAAAATTTCAAGAACATTTAATGTCAATTAGTTAAGACTTTTGGTATGTGATATTTCAATTTAGTGATTAGATATAATAGATATGTAAATTTTAATGAATTATTTTACTTAGGTAAATTTATATTGCTTGCTCAGGAAGAGTTTAAAATAGAGAATTGATCTCATTCATGCAATAAATATGCATTGACATCTCCTTAGTGCCATATACTCTTCTAAGTTTTAGAACGGGGCAGATGCAAATAAAATCCTCAGGCATTTGGAGAGTGAACCAGTGAATGAGGAGACTTCTGTCTGCCTCTCTCTCTGCCTTTCAAATCCATTGTTTAAAAAAGCACAAAATATTTATTCAAAAAGCTCATATTATGATTTATGGAGCCAGACATTCAGCAAAAAACAAAATAATAAGTAAAATACTTAGTATGTCAAGTGGTATCTGTATTGGTCAGTTTTTCATTACTATTGACTAAAATACATATAAATACCTTCTTAGGAATAAAGAAGTTTTATTTTGGTTTAAAATTTAGAGGTCCATGTGCTAAAATCAGGAGACCCCATTAGTTTGGCAGATGATGGCTGAATACCTGCAGAGGGTGGCAAGCCAGGGAATACAGAGAGACAGGAAGTATACTCAACTTGTATAACCAACACTTTTATGAGAATTCCTTTCTTAGGGCAAGCCCCAGTGACCTAAAAACCTCCCACTTGGCCCACCTCCCAGACACCATAATTAGATCAAATCCCCACTTTTAATACACTAACATTAATCCACTAGTCATTAACATGAGAATTTGATGTGTTAATACCTGCTTGGGATTAGGGAGCTAAATCCTGTTTAACCATAGCAGCACCTTATCAGTTTGTGCTGCAATACCAAAAATATCTTAAAATAGAGTTTAATAACAAATAAAAATTTATTTTTTGTACAGCTATCTAGGCTGGCAAGTCCAAGATCAAGGTGCTCAACAGGAGTGAGCTCTGATGAGAATCTGCTTCTAGGTTGCAGAATGTCAACTTCTTGCTATGTCTTCACATGATGGAAGATATGAGTTTTCTTGGACCTCTTAAGAGACTTAATAACCTCCCCCCAAAAGCCTTATGTCCTAATATGAACAATTTAGTGGTTAGGATTTCAACATTAAGTTTTTGAGGGACACAAGCACCTAGATAGCGATAACTGGTATAACGAAAAACAAAATTGGAAAGGGGTGTAGTGTGTGTTGGGGTGGAGAAAAGTTTGCGATTTTAAAGAGCATGATTAGAGGGCTTCCTTGATTAGGTTATATTTGAGCAAAGGCATGAGGGTGGTGAGGACAAGGAGGAAGGATATTTTCTGGCAGATGGAAAGAAGAACTGTTAAGGGTCTGAGTAAAGAGCAATCCCACAGATGTTTTAAAGATGGTAAGAAGACCGAGACGACCAACATGACTGAAACATGATGAGGAAGAGCTAGAGAAGCAATAGATCATACAAGAGAGGAAAAGAAGGCAGGGGCAGTAGGCAGGGCAGATCACATAGGGTCTTTTGGGAAATTGGCAAATTTTGGCAGTTCAGTTCAAGTAACAACACCCTATAAATGGAGTTTTCCAGAGATCTGTAAGATAAGAGAAACACTGGCAATGCTCAGAGATGAGGTCATTTTGTGGAGCTCCAAATTCAGTCTGCCTCCTCCAACGAGTACACGGCTGGTGCTTTTCACAGCTACTGCAATCTCTAGGCAGCTTGCTTACATAACCACCACTGAGCAGTGAGGAAAGTATTGGGATTGTGCGAGTTTATTCTATCAGCTTACTGTGTTTTTCCTTTACTTGTCCTCTTAGAAACTTACAGTGAAGTTGAAGTTGCCAAATCTCATTATGGATTTACGTATTTATCCTTTCACTTCTACCAGTTTTTGGTTCATTTATTGACCTCTAAATCAGTTGAAATGACCTTCCGTGTCCTAGTTGTATCTTGTTCCTATATGTGTTTTATATGATAGTAATGTAAATTCTACATTTTTTTTGTCTTTTCTTTTTTTTTTAACTTTTATTTAATGAATATAAATTTCCAATGTATAGCTTATGGATTACAATGGCTTCCCCCTCCCATAACTTCCCTCCCACCCGCAACCCTCCCCTCTTCCAATCCCTCTCCCTTCCATTTGCATCAAGATTCATTTTCCATTCTCTTTATATACAGAAGATCAATTTAGTATAAACATTTCAACAGTTTGCACCCACATAGAAACACAAAGTGAAACATACTGTTGGAGTACTAGTTATAGCATTAAATCACAATGTGCAGCACGTTAAGGACAGAGATCCCACATGAGGAGCAAGTGCACAGTGGCTCTTTTTGTTGACCCAACAAATTGACACTCTAGTTTATGGTGCCAGTAATCACCCTAGGCTGTCGTCATGAGTTGCCAAGGATATGGAAGCCCTCCAAGTTTGCCGACTCTGATCATATTTAGACAAGGTCATAAAAGACAGAGTGAGGATAGTAACCAATGATCCTAAGAGTGGCATTTACCAGGTTTGAACAATTATACAGCATTAAGTGGGGAAGAGGACCATCAGTACACACAGGTTGGGAGAAGAGCCATTGGTGGTAGAGTAGAGGTTATGATTACAAAGGAATGAGGCCCAAGTACGCTAGACAGGGTCTAGAACAAAGGACAGAGTCATTATTAGAGGAGCTAAGAAAGGTGCTGTCTAAGCTACAATTAAGTTTTCTGATTGAGAGGCAAATAGAACCTGATAGAAGGGGCTTGATAATAATCTGGTGGGCTTTACATTTTTTAAACTGTATTTATTTATTTGAAAGACAGAGTTACATAGAGAAGGATCTTCCATCTGTTGGTTCACTCCCCAAATGGCCACAATAGCCAAGGCTGGACCAGACTGAAGCTAAGATCCAGGAGCCTCTTCTAGGTCTCCTATGTGGGTAGCAGGGGCCCAAGCACTTGGGCCATTCTCTGATATCTTCCCTGGCACATGATCAGGGAGCTGGATTGGAAGTGAATTAGTCGGGACTAGAATGGGCACCTATATGGGTTGCCAGCACTGCAGGCAGAGGTTTAATTTGGTATGCCACAATGCCAGCCCCTCTACAATTATAATAGTATTTTTAGGAAATATGCATTTACACACATTTGCCTTTATTAATGCCTTTATATTTAATTTTTCTTGTGTGCAATTTGGATTTGATTCTTGCTTTATTATCAATATAACAAAGTCTGATGCTAAATTGCATAATTATGCATCATTTAAGTTTTATGTAATTGTTGCCAGGTTTGGATAAAGAATTCTTCTAAGGGTATTTTTTTTCCTTTTGGCACTTTAAAAAATGTTGTTCTGGGGCTGGCGCTGTGGCATAGAGGGTAAAACTGCCACCTGCAGTGCCAGCATCCCATTTGGGCACAGGTTCAAATCCTGGCTGCCCTACTTCCGATCCTGCTGTCTGCTGTGGCCTGGGAATGCAGTGGAAGATGGCCCAAGTCCTTGGGCCCCTGCACTCATGTGAGACCCAGAAGAAGCTCCCGTCACCTGGCTTCAGATCGGTGCAGCTCTGGCCATTGTGACCAATTAGGGAGTGAACCAGCGGATAGAAGACCCCCCCCCCCCACCGTGTGTGTGTGTGTGTGTGTGTAACTCTTAATTTCAAGTAAATAAATAAATTTATAAAAAAAGTTTCTCTACTTTCTCTTGTCTTCATAATTTCTGATGAGAACTATACTACCATTCTCATGTGTGTTCTTCTGTATGCAGTCATTTAACTTTGGCTAGATTTGAAGATTTCTCTGTACCACTGATTTTTAGCAATTTTTTTTGACAGGCAGAGTGGACAGTGAGAGAGAGAGAGACAGATAGAAAGGTCTTCCTTTTGCCGTTGGTTCACCCTCCAATGGCCGCCGCGGTAGGCGCGCTGCGGCCAGCGCACTGCGCTGATCCGAAGGCAGGAGCCAGGTGCTTCTCCTGGTCTCCCATGGGGTGCAGGGCCCAAGCACTTGGGCCATCCTCCACTGCACTCCCTGGCCACAGCAGAGAGCTGGCCTGGAAGAGGGGCAACTGGGACAGGATCGGTGCCCCGACCGGGACTAGAACCCGGTGTGCCGGCGCCACAAGGCGGAGGATTAGCCTAGTGAGCCGCGGCACCGGCCAGCAATTTGTTTGTTATACACTTTAGCATGGCCCTCCCTAGATTTATTTTAATTGGGACATATTTCTTTGAAACAAATTTCTTAAATTTGTGAATTTATATCTTTGCTCACATTTGGAAAATTCCCACCCTTCCTACAATATGATACTGTCCTACATTTCTCTGATGCTCTACTGATATTCATCCTTCATTCTTTTTTTCTCTTTGTGCTTTAATTTGGAACTTTTTAATTAAAAATTGAGAGACAGACACACAGAGAAAAAGGGGGAGAAAATGGAAGGGAGAGAGGGGGAGAGAGAGAGAGAGAGCGAGAGCACTCTTATGCACTTCCATCCACTGGTTCACTTTCCAAATACCACAGTTGCCAGAGCTGATTCAAACTGAAGCTTGGTATTGGGAAATCATTCTGAGTCTTCCATGTGGATGACAGGGAACCAATCAGTTGATGCATCCCCAACTACCTCCTAGGATCTACAGTGGTAAGATGTTGGAATCAGGAGCTACAGTCAAAAAAAGAACCCACTTATTTTAATATGGGATGTGGGTACCTCAATTGTCAGTTTATCCGCTTGACTAAATGTTCGCCCTGAAATTGGACACTTTTTGTTTCTGTATCTCCAAGGTATTGTGTTTTCTTATGAAGGTCTATATTGCTTATAATTATATCCAGTATATTTTTCATTGCAGGTATTTCCATTTTTTTCTGTAAATACTCCATGTAGTGCTTTATTTCTTCTATTTCTTTCCTCATTGTGCTCATAATTTTGTCTCCATTCTTGAACACTTGAAACACACATTCATACATTTCAGAAAGTTCATGGATAAATTAATTAAAAGATAAGATTACTTTGGTGCAAAACATTTTGTAATGGCTGTTTAAGAGGACTCTTTTTTTTCTTTTTGACAGGCATTGAAAAGCTATTGGAAAAATGCTAGGCATGAAAATATATATAATTACTTTAATATCCCTTGCTACAATTTCTATCATTTCTGTTATTTATGAACTTGTTTCTGTTGATTGACATTTTTTCTCCTTGCTATGAGTATTAGATTATATTTTCCTCCTTCTTTACAAACCATGAAAGTTGTACCATTTTCAAACCTAGACCTCGGTTTATTTTAGAGAAATAGTGATAGATTGTGTTCCGGCTTGCAGTTTAGTTGTTTGGAATTAATTAGGTCCTTTTGAGGCTTGATTTTATCTTGGTTACATGTAGTTGATAGCAATTGTTAGACTAGAGCTAATCTAGCTCACTAATGATAGCATTCCAAGAATTCAGCCTTATGACCCATATATTATTAAACCTTCTCCAATTTGTTGGAACATGACCTATTTATAGATTTGTGTGGACATTAGTAATTGCAATGTCTGCTCCTTTATGGTTCCTTGTAAGACCACAGGCAATTTCTAGTCATGCATACAGAGATTGGAACTCAGCCAAATACCCTTTGCATATTTCCAGAGCTTTCATTCTCTTTGTGTGGCTTCCTATTCTCCAATATTATGTCTTACAAATTTTCACCTCTTTCAAATTTTCTTATTTGCATCTTAGTTCAGCAAGACATTAGCCTTTGAATGAGTTCCCTTTCTGAGATGTGACTGAGAGATTGCTTCCAGGAAGGAAGCTGGTGAGATAATCCTTACTTTGTTTGCTGTCCTTCTGTCAGCATACTCATCCGTGTAACCCTCTGTTGTCCAATGCTTGAAAACCCTTGTTTCATATTTTTCTAGTTTCCTTTTGCTTAAGGGAGATGGACTAATCTGACTGTTCTCACTCTTTGTTGACTGACAGGTTTTGAAAAGATTATTCTGTGTTGAGAATAGACTGAAGTAGAGAAAAGGTGTAGCCGAGAGACACTTGGGAGTCTCTTACATAAAATTCCAGGCTAGATAAGATGATGGCTTGGATCTGATATGTTACAATGGAACTTGAGAGAACTGGTTACATTTTGAGTATACTTTGAAGACAGAGACAAGGTTTCCTTAGAGAGTGACTTCGAGTTATGAGAGAGCAGAATCAGGAATGTCTAACAAAAAACGAACATTTAAGCATTTATTCTTCAATTTTACAAATATGTATTTCCTTTAAAAAAGTTCCTTTTGACTGAGATTTTCAATGACATTAGTATATATTTATGCATATTCTTTATGTCCTCAAATATCTAAATCTATAATTGCATGCCCTTTTCTTTTCTAAAACTGTATTTTCTCTTTCTCTTATCAACTGGAATTGCCAGATTTGTGACTATTTTTAACTCTAATCTGTCTCTGTAAAAGAGAGGTTAAGATAATAGAATGGGTGGGGCTCTTGACAACATGATGTGGGAAATTCATCATAGTTAAATTGGTCAGTAAAGTCTTCTTCTACAAATGTACAATTTTATTCTAAAAACATTTTTTGAATGAATGAGGTAGAAACTGAGGCTTTAAATGGTGAAACCTTGTGTTCAAGATCATATATACTCAATGACAAAGTCTATATATTTTCCCCCCCATAAACATTCAATATTCTGTATTATGGAGTATATGTATACTTATATTTGTGAGTGGGTTTATGTCCATGTAGATGCTTATATTTATTTATACCTTTCTTGTGCATATGCAGTAAAACATGGAGTAGGATTATGGTTTATAGAACTCTCATAAGAGTGAAAAAAAAAGGGTCTGTGATGCTGCATAGGATAATTTTCTTACATTAAACTATCTGCGATTTTCTAATATTTATTTCTTCCAAGAAACTTAAGCCATCATAGCAAGCCTTTTTGAATGTTAAATTTCAAATTAGATATATATTTGACTTGTTATTGAGTCATTTGAAATAATTATTTCAACAATGATGCAACTCTGCTTTATATGTACAGATATCCCTGTGGGTCTTAATGGGGATATTTGTAAGTAACATGAAAATATCATAAACTACTCTGAAGCACAAAATAAAAGACAGAGTAAATGATGACAGCAAATAGTGTAAGAAAAGAAAGAGAAAGAGGGAAAAACCTATTTGATTTTTATCAGATTCCTATATATGTTTCCTCCTAAAGTATTCGAAAATAGTGATCTTTGTGATTGTCTAAGTCTTATACCATCGCAGACATTGTGTTAAACATGAAAAGGTGCTTTTGGTGGAAATGCCTTTTGAAATGATAACACTCTTGTATCCCAAGGCATTGTTTGTTTTTCCTTGCTTGTTTTCAGGTTATTGCAATTCAGAATTTTCAGATATGACTAATTCAATAGCAATTTAATTTATGAAAAACTGATATATACTAGGCAGATGCTGTTCCTTATTCATATATCTCATAGAGAATTTTTGTGCTATCATAAGAGATCAAACAATAAAATAATTTTATTGTTCTGAGAACAAACATATGACATATTTGAATCTGAGTCAGAGAGTACAGTTTTCAGAGAACAAAGCGTGTTACAAAATTTTCATTCTGAAGCTATTTCCAAAAGTAAAACTCAAAGCCTTCATTTCACATTGCTATATTTACATATGGCTTATATTTAATTACATGAAGACAGCAAAGTGACCAAAAATCTTCAAGTTCCTTAGAGACATCACTTTAGTCCTTTTAACAAAAAATCTCGGCTTAATCTTTTTTTCTTTTTTTATACAATTCTCTAGTACAGTAAGCAAAACCCAGTTATGTACACATTCAGTGGCTGGAGGACAGTATATTGTGTGAACCTGCTAGAGGAGGCTAATTTACATGGCAATGAACATCTTGCTACATTAACTATTTTGACTGAGATGACTACTTTGTGTTTGATCAATAATAGATGATATTTGGCCTCACTAGCACAGTGTCACTGCTACAGTGATGATGTTGATGGCTGATAGTTCTCAGAAACATTTGGTTAAGCTAATTTCTTTTACAGAGTCCCAAGAACATACACACACACACACACACACATGCACAAATTTATATTTTATTAAATTCACATTTGTTTAGTCCTGTCTATGCTTCCTGCCAATAATTCTACCAGCTGGCCTGTGGGAGCTGTTTACAAAAATGTTTGCATTTCCCTTCTGTCCTCTCCAAACCTTTGTTTCACCACAATAATGAAGAGAACAAATGTTCACATTTTCCAAAGGTTTATCGTTTGCGAGGAAAACATAAATGTTCAACTGAAATGAGTGTTTATTTGCTGGGATGTAGCCAAGAACAAACAGATGTTTAGCTTTTGTGGATTGACTTTTTTTGTTTGTTTTTGAGCTTGATGCTACTTAGTTGAACACATTTTTCTTTTAGAAGTGAACTGATTCCTAGTGTCAGCATTCTATGTCATGAAAGGCTTGATTTTCTAGTGATATCTTGGCTTATTCAAAAGGTAGTGCATTTCCTGATGTTAAGGTTTTAAGAGCTTAATTGTGCACACTCCCAACAGAGTAAAAACAGCCCTAAACAGAACACCTGGATGCTACTTCTCTGCCGCTAACTCCTTGTATGTCGTTGGGGAATCATGATACCTACCTCGGTGTTGATTTCCTATGTGTCACAGGACAGATACTCTAAGATTATGTAAACCTGGATTCTCTTTTTGTGCCTTAATATTCATGAGGAAAACCTTAGCAGTCATTAGAAGTACATTTTTCATAGATGAATTAATCTTTATTCTCTTGATCAATCTAGACAGCTTAATTTGTATACCTTGCAGAAAATTGAAAAAGAGTTCCAATTGGTTGGACGCTATGAGCAGATTCTGGAGCGAGGCTGCATGGGAGAGTGTCACTCTTAACAGCTGTGTGACCTCAGGGAAGTCAGTTAAATTCTTCAGTATCTTAGGAAGCCCAGTTTCTTCATCTGAAAAATGCGTGTAATGAAAAGATCTACCATAAAATGTTGTGGCAATTAAATGACGTAACATATAGTACAAAGTTCAAATCTTTAAAGCGATTGCTATAAATTTTGCATATTGTTTGATATCCCAAGAAATTAGAAAGCACATAGAGATTTATGGGGTAAAGAAAGAATTTGCAATGATAAAGAAGAGCAATTGTGTCAGGTACACTATTATCTGACAATACAATCATTTCACCATGATGTAACAGCATCATTACATTCTCACAGAATGCACTGCAGCAAACATTTCTCTTGGACCTACTTTTGGTGAGTCCCTAACTCATAATGATGACATACACTGTCTCTAAAAGGGGAAGTTTAAAATACTGACATTCTATTATGGACTCTACTACTAGTTTTCTATGGCTCCCACAGTAGTTTGACGTGGAAGCCAGTTGTATTTATTGAATTTTGAAGTACAAATTAATCTCCATTTGACATCAAAAACTGCAGTACTATTGATTGAGCCTCATTTATCAAGGGGATTGGGAAAGCAGGATAGCTGAATTTTAAATGCACATATATTTAATTATTTATACTTTATAATTAATGAATATTCAAAGTACTTAATATTAATCAGGATACCCTTTTAGTTTTATTCTGTAATTAATCAGCTGATCACCATAGAAAATATGCAAATAATTTATTTTGCAAATACACCAATAATAACCAGATTACTTTTTTAAAAACAATTCAATTTATAATAATGACCTAACCTTTAAAGTTTAATAAATAATAAATAATGTTAACAATGAATGAAGAAAACTTTCAGAAGAAAATGCTAAATATGTGTTGAAGTCATCAAGAAAGTTTGAGTCAATAATGGAGCATGTTATAGTTCTGAATTAGAAGTCTCAATATTTTAAAATTATATATCTCCAAAGTAGTTTATAATTTAATAAAAGTTCAAGGAACAATAACAGATATGTAGGCATTTGACACAGCAGTGAAGTCAAAACTTGAGACACTTCCATTCCCTATCAAAATGCCTAAATCTAGTCTCTGCTCCACCACACTTCTGATCCATCTTCCTATTAATGACATCAGATGATGAGTCAAGTACCTGGATTTCTGACTACACGTGAGAGACCTGGATTGAGCTGCAGGCCCCTGGCATTGGCCTGGCCAAGCAATGGCCATTATGGGCATTTGGGGAGTGAATCAGATGATGGAAGATCTCTCTTTCCATGTCTGTTTGTGTTTCTTTGAGTTTTAAATAAAATTAAAATAAATAGACACTAAAGCAAAGAGAATAAAGACAGATATTTCAAAATGTATTAATTTAATTTAAAAGATGATATGAAAAAACACGTATATGAGAAATGCAAAGAACTTTTAAAAAAGAATCAGAGGGGGGAACTGGTGAAACATACTATGAAAGTTAAAAGAATCTGAACAGAGTAGCATTATTACAAAATGTAACAAATGGATCAAATTAATAGTCCAGAAATAGATTCTTATATTTATGGAAGTTTATTATATTCTGTCCCAACTCAGTGAAGGAGAAAACTGGCTATCCAACAGATTATGTTCAGACAACTGAAAATCCATATTTAAAAAAAAAAAAAACAAAGTTCAACTTTTATCTCATAACACAAAATCTTCTTGGACTGCAATTTTAAATAATGAGAAATAAAAGGTACTAAAAGAAAATAGGAGGCAATTTATATAATATTGGTAAAGGAAAGAGGTTTATGTTTTTTTTTTTAATTTATTTGAGAAACAGAGTTACAGAGAGAGGTAGAGACAGAGAGGTCTTCCATGCACTGATTCACTCTCCAAATGGCTGCAATGGCCAGAGCTGAGCTGATCTGAAGCCAGGAGCCAGAAGCTTTTTTCAGTCTCCCATGTGGGTGCAGGGACCCAAGGACTTGGGCCATCTTCTACTGCTTTCCCAGGCCACAGCAAAGAGCTGGGTGGGAAGTGGAGCAGCCGGGACTCGAACCAGCGCCCATATGGGATGCCAGCACTGCAGTTGGCAACTTTAGCTGCTACACCACAGCGCCGGCCCCATAGTTTAACGTCTTCAAAATATGCTATTAGTAATAGATTTTGAATATTTATTAAAAAGGGAAAATCAGTGAAATATCCACCATAATATTAATAATGGTTGCATTTCTGGAGTTGAAGGGATATCATTTTTTATAATATTTATGTACTTTTAGCATTTGCATTTGTACATGAAAGTATGCTTTAGTCCAGCTTATGCTACTATAAACGAATACCACAGACTAAGCAATTTATGATGAATGGAAATCACTTGGATCCTCTTTCTGAAGCATGTGGATTCCAAGAGCATGACATCACCATCTGACAAGGACCTTCACACTGTGTCATCTCATGGTAAGAGGCGAAAAGGGAAGGAGAGTGTGAAAGTGAGAGAGCAAGAGCAAGCTGTACTCATTTTTATAACAAACATGCTCTGGCAATAACTAACCCACTCATGGATTGATGACACTCATCTGTTGATGAAGGCAAAGCCCTTATGGGTCCCACCCTCCACCCCCTCCACACACACACTGTTACAATGATTATTATGTTTCCTGTGCATCAACTCACTTTCCTTTATTGAAAAGTAGGGGGGATAGGGAGAGAATCACAAATAGATAGTCTATCTGCTGGTCCATTCCTCAAATTCCTGCAGCAGTTAGGACTGGTTCGGTCTGGAGCCAGGAGCCTGGAACTCAATGTAGTTAGATCTCCCACGTGAGTGACAGGGAGACAAATATTCCAGCTGAAATTGGAAATGAAGGCAAGATTCAAATCTAGGTACTCTGATATGGGATATGATCATCCTAAGTAGTGTCTTAACTGCTCTGCCAAATGTCTGTCCCCCAAAGCATGAACTTTGGGAGTACTCATTCAAAGCATAACAACATATAAATTTCAGGACAAAAGTAATTTGTGTGAAAAATGTAAAAAGCTTGCGAATGCACTTATTCCTATCTGAGAAGAGGATATTTATCTTTGAGCTGGTTCAAGAAGATTAAACAATAAGTGTTCTAGAGCACTGAGAGCATTATTAATAGAATTGAAGAGGCCTTTCCTCACTGTTCACTCTATTCGCACTTCATCTCACTATTCCAGTCTCATGTGTAGGGCAGTAAGATTGGTGATTAAAGTGAGGTGCAAGAGATTAGCTACTGTCCAGTTTAAGTTACTCTATAAAGGAAATAATTACCTGTTTCTTTTATGCCAATTGGTAAACTGAATATGTTGTGACTTGGTACAGGTCTGATCAGACTCTTCCATCTGTGTTTCAGGTAGTTTATTCTGGAGCAAACGCCACACTGAGAAACAATATTCCTCTATTCAGAGTCATAGCATGGAGGGTATGGAACACTCATCTGCCCTGCATCTCCAATTGCTGCATTCAGGTCATGAGTGCCCAGAGGATCCAAATCCTGACATCTCTGACTTGACAAATCAGAGGCTTCTATGTTCATAAATGAAGGGATAATGCGCATGTTGCCTCGGTCCAGAAGGTCGTCCTTTTCTTTTCTAAAGCTATTTGATCATGTTATCATTAAATTAACTAAGGTGTTCAATTTAACACATTTTTATGGAGTACAGTGCAATATTTTCACAATATACTCAGGCAACAAGCATTCTCTTCTCTTCTCTTCTCTTCTCTTCTCTCTCCTCTCCTTTCCTCTCCTCTTCTCTTCTCTTACTTTTGTGCTTGGAGCAGATCTGTATTTCATAGCCCTATGATCTGAGTGTTCAGAGAGTCAGCAGCTGACCTAAGTTGATGAGCATAACTGGTCTTTGCCTCTGTGCAAACTATAGATATTCAGAAGCTTGACAAGACAGGAGAGTGTTGGAACCCTCAGGTATGGGGAACTGCTTGAAAACTGGTCTTCTGGTCACCTTGAAAAACCCACGGGGGACTCTCCCTCTGATGTAGGCAGGCAGATAGGATCAAATTGATTAGATCTGTAAGCTGGAGGCCATGCACCCTGTGTGATCTCACACTCCTACCTGACCCCACCTTCATGCCCACCTGCCAATCAGACTACGTAACCGCTGCCCCTTTGGGAGTAAATAAAATGCCAGGAATATGGTGGGCCCGCCCTTGCTGCCCCACAGGTGCATGGCCTTTAGGCTGCCAGCTCTCTGGTTTCCTGCCTGTATGCTTGCTCCACATGGCTCGTGGCCTGCTCTCTACCTTTGTTTTGCTACCAGCGCAAAGCTACCTGTGGCTGCTCATAACCATGTGGTTGCTCCACGTGGCTTGCTCCTGTCCAGCTCTATGCCTGATATGGACCAAATGTAGCTTCTAGACCTCTCTCTCTCCCTTAATTAAAGCCCTCACTTCCTTTTTTAAATTTTTTAAAAAAATATTTATTTTTTAATTAATTAATTAGCTAATTAATTTTTTAAGGAATACAAATTTCATAAGTACAACTTTAGGAATATAGTTATTCTTCCCACCATACCCACTCTCCCACCCACACTCCCACCCCTCCTCTTCCTCTCTCTCCCCTTCCTAGTACCATTCTCCATTAAGATTCATTTTCAATTAACTTTGTACACAGAAGACCAACTCTATACTAAGTAGAGATTTCAACAATTTGTACACATGTACACACAGGAAAAAAACTGTTTGAGAACTAGTTTTACAGTTTACTCTCATAATACAACTCACTGAGTGCAGAGGTCCTGCATGGTGAGTTAGTGCACCATGATTCCTGTTGCTATTTTAACAATTAACACCCTTATGTATGATGTTAGTGATCACCTGAGGCTCTTGACATGAGCTGCCTAGGCTATGGAAGCCTTTTGAATCCTCAAACTCCATCAGTGTTTGGACAAGGCCATAAGCAAAGTAGAAGTTCTCTGCTCCCTTCAGAGAAAAGGACATCCTTCTTTGATGACCACTTCTTTTCACTGGGGTCTCACTCACAGAGATCCTTCATGTAGAACATTTTCTGCCACAGCGTCTTGGCTTTCCATGCCTGAAATCAAAGCCCTCACTTTCCTGTGCATTCCTCTCACTGAATAAAATCCTTAAAAACTTACCATGTTGTCTGGTCTACTTGAGCCAGTATTCAGAATTCTTCTCTGAATCTGTGGCAAGAATACACAGGGTTATTAATTTTGAAAATTATTAATAAGCAGGATGATATCAACTCAAGTTGGAGGAAAAAGGAATGAACTTAGCTTCAAAGTAGTTGACTGGATTTTCTATGGAGATTGTACAGTCAAGAATGTGGCATTTAGATGAGTGTCGAAAAACTGGAAGATCAGAAGAGAGAAGATACATGGAGGATCACCCTAAGGGAAAGAGAGGAAGGTATGTTCAGGCCTTTGGAGTGACTCAGGAGATCAGATGAACTCAAGTCCCCACTGGAGAGAGTGCTCAGTAGCCAGGTGATGTAGGCATTTTGGCACAATGAAGAGACTATCGTTATGAAGGGCTTTCAATGAACTCATGATGATAACCACCTCTCACTGGTCCTCAAGATGGCCCATAAAAGACTGTACTAAAGCCATGTTTGTCAATCAGGGACAACATTGCCCTCACTTCCCCAGGATATTTTGGTGATATTTGAACACAATCTTAGTTGTCATAACTTGAGATATGCTACTGGAAATCAATGGATAGTGGCCAGAAATGCTGCCAAACATCACATCATACAAAGCACAAGACAACTCCACCATCAGTAAAGAATTTTATGACTCACAATGTCAATACCACTGAGGTAAAGTAATCTGGTGATACCACTTTTTTTGGCTATGTTCAAACACTCAAGGGATTCATCTATCGGAAGCTAGGATTAAGTATGGTATTTTTAGGACCATGTTCATAATACATTGTGTCTTTCCACTCAGGTGTTGGGTGTAGAGATGATGGATCTTTCCGTTACTAATAGAGTCCTCTAGATTCAGAAGAGCATGGCTTTAGGTAACGGGAAATTATAGCAAAGGATTATGGAAAGAGTGATGTCAAATGTTTTCTGTTTTCTTTGATAACATTCAACACTTTATGCTTTTCAGAGAGATTATATTCAAGTCTAGCTTCCCATTAATTTTCCTTTTGGCCCAAAAGGTAGATCTAATTGGGAGGTTAAGTATGTTCTAAATTAGTGATTTTGTTTTATACATTTAAGGTCATAAAATGATCCACTCTGTATGAATATTAACTTGTGATTGTTGTATAAAAAAGTACAACAAATTTAGTGGTTTTATGGAATCCATATTTATTATGTCACTGCTTCCAAGGATCAGAAATTAAGGTGTTTGCCAGACTGTATTATTATCTGAGCCTTGAGGTCATCTTCTAAACTAAAGTGGTTGTTTATAGAAAATAGTACACTATGAATTTAAGACTAATGTCCTCCCATTACTGCTCATTGCCATCCAGGTGTCACTTCATGCACCTAGCTGTAACTATCCCATCACCATTATAATATATATTTTTTGTTAGGTTCGACCCACAATCAAGGAAGTGGATTATACAAAAGCATGTGATTCATTGGGTGCCACATTAGAGAATTCTGCTGAACATAAAATCTCTCTCCTACAATTTGTACTTCTTAAGAAGGACATTAGATTTTGTTTTTCAATTCTTTTATCTTGGTTAGGGTGTTCTAACCTGGCCAGAAAATAAATCCAGATTACTTTTTGAAGTCGTAAAAGAACTACTTGAAAAGAACAGGCTTCTCATTTCCCTTTTGAGGGCCTAGACTGTTATTACAACCGCCCTCTTGACACTGTCATATTGTTTTCTATGCTTAAAAAAATTTAAGAGAGAAACAATAGATAAAATATGGATCTATGTGCAGCTGGCAAGGGTACACTTTCTCAAAACAGGATGAAAGGCTGGCAGCCCTCAGGGATCAGCTTCTCTTCCAGGTATCTAGATAAGAGTTGCATGAGCTACTGCTTGCAAGTCTAGCTTACTTGTTGCTTTTGGTTTTTCAATTACTTTGTAAGGGAGGCAAAAATGGAAATTCATCCAGGCACTTTAATCATTTCTCTGCAACTGATTTTAAAATTATCTTTATAGATTTGCTGCCTTATTTAATTAACTCTTCTTCTTTCTTTGGCACTGAACAGACTGCATGGTCCTTGCTTTGTCTTCTTGTGCCTATGCTCTGACATTCCAGACATTCTTTTAAATAAATCCTATAACTCCAGATGTTTCCTTGAAGGCAGCAGAGTCACCTGGTGTGTCGATACTATTGTTTCTTTGACGGCACAACACTAACCCACGGTAAGCTTGCTTTTCACATAATCAGTAATAGTCTGTATAACTTGTTGTGTACTGCACATATAGATTAGCTATCATGTCTTCCTGGGGATTGTTCCCTTCAGTTTCAGCATAAAATGATGTAGTGAAAAGAAATCTCAGCTTAAACATTAAAGTACAAAAGAAAAATTACTTTGTTTATTTCTCTTAAATCAATTAGTGCTGACATTGAAGCTGCATTTTCCTGAGTTGATATACAATTACATTTCAATCATTACTGTGATTCACCCTACCCAACGTAACAGAAGATTCTGGATGGCTTTAGTTTGTCTGCAGAATAATAATTATAACCACCATGAACACCATCTCTATGATAACTACTCTCTGTATAGCAAGTACTTTGTTCCAGACACTATTTTATATGATTTACATATATCAATATGAGATCATGGATGACTGATTATTGTGGACGCAAAACCACATTTCATACCTTTCTACTTAAGCGTCCTCTGACCTTCCTTTTACTAACTTGGAGTAGGGCCATGTTGCTCCGTTCTCAAAGAACTTCTATCTCTCCCTCCTGTTTTGGTCCATTTGTGCTACTATAATAAAATTCCATAAATTGCCTGGCTTATAGAAGCATAAATGTATTTCTCACCATTCTAGATGTTGGGAGCTCCAAGGATAATAAACTGAAACATTTGGTGTCTGCTGAGGGCCTGCTTTCTCATAGATGGCACCTTCTCATTTTGTGCTTCTGTGAAAGATGGGGCAAGGCCTTTCTCTTTCACTTCCTTTTAAAAGACATAATCACATTCCTGAAGGCTCCACCTTCATGACCCAAACACCTCCCAAAGACCCTACCTCCTAATATCACCTTGGTGATTAAATTTCAACACATGCTCTAACAAAATACAGCCTTCTTCACTTATGTTTCTAGACCTACCTACCCAGAACAAAAATTTACACAATCTTGGCATGATCTTTAATGTTAGGCTCATCTGATGATATATGATAAGAGATTTAGAAGGATGAATCAAGCAAGTAAAATCCTAACATTTGCTCTTATATATTTAATTTCCCTCTCTATATATTCTCTCCTCTGTTTCGCTTACCTCCTCCCTCATGTTTCAGCCATTGGCCAACAAAAATGTTTGCAATATTAGGTTCTTAGAGATCATGCAATCTAATATCTTTAGATTAAACTTGAAAATTTTAGCATTTGAACATCTGACTATGTCAAAGGCATTCTACAAGTTTACCAAAGAGAGGGAACACTGAGAATAGATGTTAAGGAAGGGAAGAGATTTTTAAAAGTCAGAGATTTTAAAAGAAGAAAAAATGCTGGCAGAGTTTGATTTATTAAAGTTCATATTGTTACATAAAAATGGTCTAGATTCTAACTCAGATCCTTTGGGCTCTATTTGGGATCGTGAGATCAAATTGTGTTCTCTAAAAATCATATATTGAATCCTTAATGCCCAGTACCATAGAATGTGACTGATTTGAGAATATGGCCTTGAGAAAGGTAATTGGGGATAAATGAGTTCACTGGAGTTGAACCTAATCCAATCTGACTGATGTCCTTATAAAAAGAAATTAGGACACAGACATGCAGAGGGAAGATTATGTGAAGACACAGGGAGAAAATGGAGAGCTAAACGCCATGGAATGAAGCCTAAGTAGAAAGTAGTCCTGCTGATACCTTCATCTGAACATCTAGACTTCAGAGGTGTCAAAAATAAATTTCTGTTGGTTAAGCAATTCAGGCTGTGGTCTTTGTTTTAGAAATCATAGCAAACAGGCTCCAATAGCCATGTAGCATTAATTTGCTACTCTTAATTCTACCTTCTTTAGTAGAACAAAATCCTTGAGGCTGGCATGTGGTACAGTAGGTTAAGCTGTTTGCAACACTGGCATTCTATATCAGAGTTCTAGTTTGAGTCCTGGCTACTCTGCTTCCAGTCTAGCTTCTGCTAATGTGCCTGGGAAGGCAGTGAAGATTGCCTGCATGATTGTGCATGATTCCTGGCTTAAGCCTTGCCCGGACCTGGCTGTTGCTGCTATTTGGAACGTGAACCAGCAGATGGAAGATATTTACCCTCAACCCTGTCATTCTGCATTTCAAATAAATACATGCAAATAAATAAATCTTAAAACAAAATATTTTAATAATATGGCAAAATGAGGTTTTCAGCATTATTTTTAAAATAAAGTTTTTAAATTTTGGAATAATTTTAGATTTTTTTTTGAACTCTGGTTTTATTTTTTTTAAACTTTTATTTAGTAAATATAAACTTCCAAAGTACAGTTTATGGATTACAATGGCTTCCCCCCCCATAACTTCCCTCCCACTCGCACCCCTCCCATCTCCTGCTCCCTCTCTCATTCCATTCACATCAAGATTCATTCTCAATTATCTTAATATACAGAAGATCGATTTAGTATATATTAAGTAAAAATTTCATCTGTTTGCACCCACACAGAAACACAAAATGTAAAATACTGTTTCAGTACTAGATATAGCATTACTTCACATTGGACAACACATAATTTTAGATTTATAGAAAAGTTGTTAGTGTAGTTTAAATATGCTGTGCACTTGTAATGTTAATATCTTACATTATCATAATGCAGTTGTCAAAACCAAGAAACACACTCTACTATTAATAAACTTCTGGACTTTGTATTTCGCCAGTTTCCTCCCTAAAACCTGCTTTACTATTCCAGAAACCAGTCTAGGGGCCCCCATTACTCCACTTCTGATCCTGCTCCCTATTAGTGCACCTGGGAAAGCAGCAGAAGATGGCCGAAGTAGTTGGGCCCCTGAACCCACATGAAAGACCTGAGGAAGCTCCTGGCTCCTGGCTTTGGTCTGGCCTAACCCCATCCATTGCAGCCATTTGCAGAGTGGAACAGCAGATGGAAGATATCTCTCTCTCTCTCACACACACACTTTCTGTAACTCTGCCTGTAAAATAAATAAAATAAATCTTTAAAAATGATATGTCTAACATTTCCCTCTTGACTAGATAAGAGTTTTGGGTTTTTGGAGGAAGACCACAGGTATCAAATTTCTTTCCGTCACTTATTGGGAAGATATTTGGAATCAGTATGACTCATCATTGACAATACTAACCTTGATTGTTTGCTTAAGGTAGCCTATATCAGGTTTTAACATCTTAGCATGATATTACCATTTTCCCATTTTATACTATAGTCTTTGAAAAGGATTCACTCGGCAGAGCCAAGATGGCGGAAGAGTGAGGACGCACACAACAGTTTGGGAAAAGAAATTTTAACAAGGGTGGAGTTACTGTACCCTTAAGAAGAGACTCAGAGGAAAAAACCGCAGAGGAAACTCTTCCGGATCTAGTGGATGTGACACGGAGGACCTACGAGGAGAGTAAAGTGGCCCACTGCCCCGCCAAGCCGCGCCGCGCTGCACCGAGCCGCACGGAGCCGCACCTAGCAGCACCCAGCTGCGCCGCGCGGAACCGACCCGACCCTCACTGAGCCGCGCAACGGAACGGGGGCCACTAGAGTTGGGAAAACAGCGAACCCAGCTACAGAAGCCCACCCACAGAATTAGAGCCCCGGCGCTGGAAGCACAGGTAACCCGAGACTTGGCCACGAAGGTTAGACAGTGGTCCGAGCTCACACGGGGGGTAGGGGGAACTACACCAGGCTGACTGGAAGAAAAAAAAAAGGGGGGGGAACCAGCTGGGACACTAGCCTCTCTGCACTCTCCTTACAAACCCCAGAAAGACAAAGAGCAGGGACCACTTTACATAAGAAAAACAAACTCTTTGGCCTAGGCAACACTGAAAAACCAAACAGAGCTCTTTGGCCACACCTGCAAGATGCCAAATAAACATAGAAACCAAGGTAACAAGTGCAAGGAAGAAACTCTCATGCTCCCAAATGAAAAAGGCACCCCAATCCAAGATTATGAAGATGATGAAATAGAAGAAATGCAAGAAACAGATCTCAAAAAATTGGTAAGATCATTAAGAAGCTCTCAAAAACAAATTCTTGAACTACAGAAATCATTAATGGACAAGATAGAAAACATCTCTCACGAAAATGAAATATTAAGTAGGAATCAAAATGAAATGAAACAACTAGTAGAACAAGAAACAGTGATAGTGACTAGAAACCATAATGAAATGAAGAATTCAATAGATCAAATGACAAACACATTAGAAAGCCTTAAAAATAGAATGGGTGAAGCAGAAGAGAGAATATCGGAAATAGAAGACAGAGAACAGGAAAGGAAACAGGCAAACCAAAGAAAAGAAGAGGAAATTAGAAATCTAAAAAATATTGTCGGGAATCTACAGGATACTATTAAAAAACCCAACATTCGGGTCCTAGGAGTTCCTGAAGGCATGGAGAGGGAGAAAGGATTAAAAGGCCTTTTTAGTGAGATACTAGCAGAAAATTTCCCAGGTTTGGAGAAGGACAGAGACATCATAGTACAGGAAGCTCATAGAACCCCTAATAAACATGACCAAAAGAGATCCTCACCACGACACGTCGTAATCAAATTCAACACAGTGAAACATAAAGAAAAGATCCTAAAATGTGCAAGAGAGAAATGCCAGATTACTCTCAGAGGATCTCCAATTAGACTCGCAGCTGACTTCTCTTCAGAAACCCTACAAGCTAGGAGACAATGGCGAGACATAGCCCAGATACTAAGAGAGAAAAACTGCCAACCCAGAACATTATATCCTGCAAAGCTCTCATTTGTGAATGAAGGTGAAATAAAGACCTTTCACAGCAAACAGAAATTGAAAGAATTTGTCGCCACTCGTCCAGCCCTGCAAAAGATGCTTAAAGATGTGTTACATACAGAAACACAGAAACACGGTCACCAATATGAAAGAAGGTAAAGGAAGGAAACCTCACACCAAAAGATCACAGGAATCTCAAACCATATATTAGAAAATATCTTTGGCAAATGGCAGGGCAAAGTTACTGTCCAGTTAAAAGACACTGATTGGCTGATTGGGTTAAGGAACAAAACCCATCTTTTTGCTGCTTACAAGAAACCCATCTATCCAACGATGATCCATACAGGCTGAAAGTGAAAGGCTGGAAAAAGATATACCATGCCAACAGAAATGAAAAAAGAGCGGGCGTAGCCATCTTAATATCAGACAACATAAACTTTACCACAAAAACTGTTAGGAGAGACAAAGAGGGGCACTATATAATGATTAAGGGATCCATTAAACAGGAAGATATAACGATTATCAATGTATATGCACCTAATTACAGAGCACTAGCTTATTTAAAAGACTTGTTAAGGGACTTAAAGGGAGACTTAGACCCCAATACAATAGTACTGGGGGACTTCAATACTCCACTCTCAGAGATAGACAGATCAACAGGACAGAAGATCAACAAGGAGACAGTAGATTTAAATGACACTATAGCCCAAATGGATCTAACAGATATCTACAGAACATTTCATCCTACATCTAAGGACTTTACATTCTTCTCAGCAGTACATGGAACCCTCTCCAGGATTGACCACATACTAGGCCATAAAGCAAGTCTCAGCAAATTCAAAAGAATTAGAATCATACCATGCGGCTTCTCAGACCACAAAGGAATGAAATTGGAAATTAGCAACTCAGGAATCCCTAGAACACGTGCAAACACATGGAGATTGAACAACATGCTCCTGAATGAACAATGGGTCATAGAAGAAATTAAAAGAGAAATCAAAAATTTTCTGGAAGTAAATGAGGATAACAGCACAACATACCAAAACCTATGGGATACAACAAAAGCAGTGTTAAGAGGAAAGTTTATATCAATAGGTGCCTACATCAAGAAATTGGAAAGGCACCAAATAGATGAGCTTTCAAGTCATCTCAAGGATCTAGAAAATCTACAGCAAACCAAACCCAAACCCAGTAGGAGAAGAGAAATAATTAAAATCAAAAAAGAAATCAACAGGATTGAATCCAAAAAAACATTACAAAAAATCAGCAAATGAGGAGCTGTTTTTTTGAAAAAATAAACAAAATTGACACCCCATTGGCCCAACTAACTAAAAAAAGAAGAGAAAAGACCCAAATCAATAGGATCAGAGATGAAAAGGGAAACATAACAACAGACGCCGCAGAAATAAAAAGAATCATCAGAAATTACTACAAGGACTTGTATGCCAGCAAACAGGGAAATCTATCAGAAATGGACAGATTCTTGGACACATACAACCTCCCTAAATTGAGCCAGGAAGACATAGAAAACCTAAACAGACCCATAACTGACACAGAAATTGAAACAGTAATAAAGGCCCTCCCAACAAAGAAAAGCCCCGGGCCAGATGGATTCACTGCTGAGTTCTACCAGACATTTAGAGAAGAACTAACTCCAATTCTTCTCAAACTATTCAGAACAATCGAAAAAGAGGGAATCCTCCCAAATTCTTTCTATGAAGCCAGCATCACCTTAATTCCTAGGCAAGAAAAAGATGCAACATTGAAAGAGAATTACAGACCAATATCCCTGATGAACATAGATGCAAAAATCCTCAATAAAATTCTGGCCAATAGAATGCAACAACACATCAGCAAGATCATCCACCCAGACCAAGTGGGATTTATCCCTGGTATGCAGGGATGGTTCAACATTCGCAAAACAATCAACGTAATACACTACATTAACAGACTGCAGAAGAAAAACCACATGATTCTCTCAATAGATGCAGAGAAAGCATTTGATAAAATACAACACCCTTTCATGATGAAAACCCTAAGCAAACTGGGTATGGAAGGAACATTCCTCAATACAATCAAAGCAATTTATAAAAAGCCCACGGCCAACATCCTATTGAATGGGGAAAAGTTAGAAGCATTTCCACTGAAATCTGGTACCAGACAGGGATGCCCACTCTCACCACTGCTATTCAATATAGTTCTGGAAGTTTTGGCCAGAGGTATTAGGCAAGAAAAAGAAATTAAAGGAATACAAATCAGGAAGGAAGAACTCAAACTATCCATATTGCAGATGATATGATTCTTTATTTAGGTGACCCAAAGAACTCTACTAAGAGACTGCTGGATCTCATTGAAGAGTTTGGCAAAGTAGCAGGATATAAAATCAATGCACAAAAATCAAGAGCCTTTGTATACACAGGCAATGCCACGGCTGAGGAAGAACTTCTAAGATCAATCCCATTCACAATAGCTACAAAAACAATCAAATACCTTGGAATAAACTTAACCAAAGAAGTTAAAGATCTCTACGATGAAAACTACAAAACCTTAGAGAAAGAAATAGAAGAGGATACCAAAAAATGGAGAAATCTTCCATGCTCATGGATTGGAAGAATCAACATCATCAAAATGTCTATTCTCCCAAAAGCAATTTATACATTCAATGCAATACCAATCAAAATACCAAAGACCTTATTCTCAGATCTGGAAAAAATGATGCTGAAATTCATATGGAGACACAGAAGACCTCGAATAGCCAAAGCAATCCTGTACAATAAAAACAAAGCCGGAGGCATCACAATACCTGATTTCAGGACATACTACAGGGCAGTTGTTATCAAAACAGCATGGTACTGGTACAGCAACAGATGGATAGACCAATGGAAGAGAATAGAAACACCAGAAATCAATCCAAACATCTACAGCCAACTTATATTTGACCAAAGATCCAAATCTAATCCCTGGAATAAGGACAGTCTATTTAATAAATGTTGCTGGAAAATTGGATTTCCACGTGCAGAAGCTTGAAGCAAGACCCATACCTATCACCTTACACAAAAATTCACTCAACATGGATTAAAGACTTAAATCTATGACCCAAAACCATCAAATTATTAGAGAGCATTGGAGAAACCCTGCAAGATATAGGTACCGGCAAAGACTTCTTGGAAAATACTCTAGCAGCACAGGCAGTCAAAACCAAAATTAACATTTGGGATTGCATCAAATTGAGAAGTTTCTGTACTTCAAAAGAAACAGTCAGGAAAGTGAAGAGGCAACCAACAGAATGGGAAAAAATATTTGCAATCTATACTACAGATAAAGGATTGATAACCAGAATCCACAAAGAAATCAAGAAAATCCACAACAACAAAACAAACAACCCACTTAAGAGATGGGCCAAGGAACTCAATAGACATTTTTCGAAAGAGGAAATCCAAATGGCCAACAGATACATGAAAAAATGTTCAAGATCACTAGCCATCAGAGAAATGCAAATCAAAACCACCATGAGGTTCCATCTCACCCCGGTGAGAATGGCTCACATTCAGAGATCTACCAACAACAGATCCTGGAGAGGATGTGGGGAAAAAGCGACACTAACCCACTGTTGGTGGGAATGCAAACTGGTTAAGCCACTATGGAAATCTGTCTGGAGATTCCTCAGAAACCTGAACATAACCCTACCATACAACCCAGCCATCCCACTCCTTGGAATTTACCCAAAGGAAATTAATTTGGCAAATAAAAAAGCCATCTGCACATTAATGTTTATTGCAGCTCAATTCACAATAGCTAAGACCTGGAACCAACCCAAATGCCCATCAACAGTAGACTGGATAAAGAAATTATGGGACATGTACTCCATAGAATACTATACAGCAGTAAGAAACAACAAAACCCGGTCATTTGCAACAAGATGGAGCAATCTGGAAAACATCATGCTGAGTGAATTAAGCCAGTCCCAAAGAGACAAATATCATTTGTTTTCCCTGATTGGTGACAACTGAGCACCAAAGGGGAAACCTGTTAAGTGAAATGGACACTATAAGAAACAATGACCTGATCAGCTCTTGTCCTGACTCTAGATGTACAATGTAATACTTTATCCTTTTTAGTATTTGTTGTTGTTGTTGTTATTCTAGTACTAGTGATTGAACTCTGTAATTAACATACAATTATTCTTAGGTGTTTAAATTTTAACTGAAAAGTGATCCCTGTTAAATTTAAGAGTGGAAAAAGAGAGGGAGGAGATGTACAATTTGGAATATGCTCAATGAGACATGCTGCAAATGGTGGAGTTAGAAATGTGCCAGGGGATTCCAACACAATCCCATCAAGGTGGCATGTACCAATGCCATCTCACTAGTCCAAGTGATCAATTTCAGTTCACAATTGATGGCTCTGATAGGTCTGAGTCAAAGGGATCACACAAACAAGACAAGTGTCTGCTAATACTAACTGATAGAATCAAAAAGGTAGAGAAAGATCCAACATGGGAAGCGGGATACACAGCAGACTCATAGGATGGCAGATGTCCTAAACAACACTCTGGCCTCAGAATCAGCCCTCAAGGCATTCGGATCTGGCTGAAGAGCCCATGAGAGTATAGTAGGCATGGAAAGCCAAGATATCATGGCAAAAAAAAAAAAGACCTAAATGAATGATCTCTGTGAGTGAGATCCCAGTGGAAAGAATGGGGCCATCAAAGAAGGAGGTACCTTTCTCTGAAGGGAGGAGAGAACTTCCACTTTGACTATGACCCTATCGGAATAAGATCAAAGTCAGCGAACTCTAAAGGCTTCCATAGCCCTGGCAACTCATGACTAGAGCCTAGGGAGATTACTGACGCCATGAACAGGAGTGTCCAATTGTTAAGTCAGCAACAGGAGTCACTGTGTACTTACACCCCATGTGGGATCTGTCCTTAATGTGTTGTCTAATATGAAGTGATGCTATAACTAGTACTGAAACAGTATTTTTATACTTTGTGTTTCTGTGTGGGTACAAACTGATGAGGTCTTCACTAATTATATACTGAATCCATCTTCTGTATATAAAGAGAATTGGAAATGAAAAAAAACAACCTGGTGTTAAATTGGAAATGGCATAGAAAATTAATTAATTTTTTTAAAAAACTATTATGTAGGATCTGTGTCTTTATTGTGCTGTACATTGTTATTTAATGCTATAATTAGTACTCCAATGGTAGTTTTTTCACTTTATGTTGCTATATGGGCAAACTGTTGAAATCTTTACCTAATATGTACTAAACTGATCTTCTGTATATAAAGAGAATTGAAAATGAATCTTTATGCGAATGGAAGGGGAAAGGGAGCGGGAAAGGGAGGGTTGTGGGTGGGAGGAATGTTATGGGAGGGGGGAAGCCATTGTAACCCATAAGCTGTACTTTGGAAATTTATATTCATTAAATAAAAAAAATAAAAAGAAAGAAAAGGATTCACTCAATTGAGGCCACATTCAATGGGGATTGGGAATTCATCTTTACCTTCTAGAGGGAACAGTATCTACATATATCATTTGGACCAACACTCCTTTTTTTTTTCAAACCCTTTTTTTTTTAAATTTATTTGACAGATAGTTAGACAGAGAGAGAGAGAGAGAGAGAGAGACAGAGAAAATGATCTTCCTTCCGTTGCTTCACCCCCCAGATGGCCGCTATGGCCATAACTACGCCGATCCGAAGGCAGGAGACAGGTGCTTCCTCCTTGTCTACCATGCGGGTACAAGGGCGTAAGCATTTGAGCCATCCTCCACTGCCTTCCCGGGCCACAGCAGAGAGCTGGACTGGAAGAGGAGCAACTGGGACTAGAACCCGACACCCAGTTGGGATGCCATTGCTGCAGGCGGAGGATTAACCAAGTGAGCCACTGTGCTGGCCCCAACACTCCTTTTAATATATGACTGCTGCCATAGTTGTTCCATGAGCCTATTGGCCTCTTCCTTCTTGTGTTTAGTGACTTAGTTAACTGGAATATAATTGAAATCATTTCCTCATCAGAAATCACCATTCTCAACATTATCTCTCTATTTTATTTATATTAAGTAATATGACGCTTTACTATTCTTAACCTGTACTGATGATTAACTATTATATCTTGATCAGGTCAAGCTATAATTTTAGGAAATTTTTCTATATGATGCCATTTGATAACTAAAACTAGCAGTTCTAATAGTAAGTATTACAGAGATGATAACAAGAAAACAAACTGTCCCGGGTAGGAAAACGTATTTTTCTCTGTATCAATTAGGACTTTGAAAATTTGAGGATTGTCTTATATTTTTTCAAGAAAAGTATTGTTACATGAAATGGTTTCTTTCCTGAAAGAAAAATCATCATTTGTATCAGTTGCTACACGTTTATGATATTGTCTTCTTTTCCTAGAAATAAAAGTTTCTTACCTTTTTGTCTCTTTTATGGAATTTAAGTGAGCTTAGAGACATGTGAAAACCTTTAACAGAATTGTAGTATACAGGGTATGGCATTCTTGTAAAGATTCAGCTCTTAGAAATCCTTGATTGAAAGTTTAATCTATAGATATGGGTAATACGCAGTTCATTGTATGTTCTATTCAGCAAATTTTAAAAGATACCTTAAGGTATTGCTGATTGACAAATGAGATGTTATTCCTTTGAAGGAGAAAGCTGTATCAGGCTGCTATTAATGTCAGAACAGTGATGGAATATTTTAATTACATATATAAAGAGATACCTGATAACAACGAATAGCTAAGAGAAGATGAGATTGAACCATTTACAAGTATATATAAAGCTATCTGGATGTCTCAGGCATGTTTTTAAAGATGACTTTCTTCTTTCTGTGATTTTTGGGAACAAAAAAGGTTGCAAGGTTATGAATTAACTTTCCAATCTGTCAGTGCTGTATTACAGAGAGATTTGGAAGGCTCAAAGCAATATTTCACTCTCTGCTGAAAATCCACATAAAGGGCACATTCCCATGCTTCTGTTTCTTATGTGGTCAGTTCAGCAGTAGAATGTGGTATCCCGTTTTTAAGGTACATTTTAGGCCTATGTTTGTCAAAAAATAAGTTAGAATTTGAAAGTTAGATCTATAAAAGTGCCGAAGTATTCCTATGAAATAAATGATAAATTAACAATAAATATATTAACTTCTTCCACAATTATTATAGAAGTATTCTGTTGTTTTCTTCGATAAGTTAAAAAGGGGAATATTTTCTGCATTTCAACACTTATAGGTACCTTCTATGCCCTGGCATGTTATTCCATATATATATATATATATATATATATATGAAAAATATATATATATATATGAAAAAATATATATTGAAAAACAAATATATATATATTTGTTTTTCATTCATTTAATGAACAGACATTTATTGACCTTCTATGATATTCCAGGTACTATGCCAAGTCCTGGGGATTCAGCAGTAAATATGATTGACACAGGCTAGACCTAACAGAAATATGCCCTTACAGGAGAAATTGGTATTAATTAAGCAGTCAAGAGAGTATCAAATGGCATTTCTGCTTCCAGACCTTTCTAGTTCCCTGAAGGAAGGATTGTGGTGTGTAATGTTAGGCTGATCTGATGATCTGATGATGATATGAGGTTTAGCATGATTAATCTGTCAAGATGAAATTTAGCATTAATTTTTGTATGTGTGTGTGTGTGTGTGTACAATTTCTCTCTATTTTTCTCTACATAATCCCCTGTCTTACTCACCTCCCCTATCACATTTATTCCAAAACATATTGCTCTCATTGCACCCAGGCAATGCAGTCCCTGCTTGCCTGGTCACACTTGTTAAGATTCAGGAAGATACTGACTGGTACTGATGGATGTCTCTTTAGGGGTAGCCTAAGGCCCTAAGTTCATGTGGTTCATGTGGCAGCCCTCAGATCAGCTGATGAGCATTCTTTCTCTGATCAGAGACCATAAGCTTTGGGAATCTTTCTTGCTATCAGTGTGCATTAGACTCTACCTGGAGTGGGAAATATTTGTAATTCTTACTTCCTCTCTTTGTTTAGGGATCTTCCTCTGTCTTATTCACAGAATCTTGGGAAGTTGGAGACAATATTTGAATGTGCACAATTTTGACTCACTCCGCATTATTCTGTTCTTTGGCTGAAGACTCACTAATTGGAAGGAACACAATGTGCTCCTAGCTCCATTGATGCAACTGAACACATTACTCCTAAAGTAATCTAATATACCTAGTCATAGAGACCAGGGAAAAATTCTTGTTATGTAACACTTGAAGAGAGGTCTGAATGATGAGCAATAGTTAATGAGACCAAGAGGGAAGGAAGAGTATTCCATGAAGTAGGGTTAGTCCATGAAAATGATTTATAGCAGGAAAGATCAAACTACATGAGCAAAGATTAGGGGGAAAGATAATTGAGAGATGAAACTTCCCCAAGAGGTAGAGGCTAGACTATGGGGTGCTTATTGTAGGCTATGTGATGAATTTACTCCTTATTCAAAATACAATGAAAGCCTTTCCTTAATGTATGAGGAAAAATTTAAAATAACCAAATCTGTCTTTGGGAAAGATCAATATGAGAATAAATCGTAGGGCATGAGTTCAAGATCATTAACAACAGCTAATATTACTGAAAGATAAAAATATTTATGGCTAAAAATGCTTGATCTCCATTGATAATTGTTTGATGAGGTGATGGGGCTGTGAGTGACAGTAAGAAACTCAGGAGTAAAAAGGAACTGAGGAAATAGAGCTGAGGATAATAGGCAGCGTCTGTAAGAAGTTTGTGAAATGAAGGAGAGACACAAGATGGGAGGTACAAGGTTGGTTTTATAGTTGTTTTAATGAGATACATAAGTAGGATTAACAGACTGGCAAGAAGGAGAATTAAAATAGACATTGCCAACTTTTTATGCTTTACTCTTTCCCTAAGCCCCATTTTTACCCCTAATGAACCAACGGTATTATGAAAATTTGAAGGGATTGTGCCTAACAAATTGATAGAATGCCTCTGTGTTTAAAAAATAGGATTTGTCACCTCTTCTTAAGGACTTTGAATAATAGCTATATTAATATAATTAGCAACATCAAAGACATCCTTTGTAATTTTCACATGATTTCCATTTTTTTTTATATATCAGATATCTAGTTCTAGCTTGAGGCATTGCTATATTTTACAGATGATGAAACAGATTCAGAATGGTGAGGGAACTTACCAAGTGTCACACAGCAACACGTTCTGGAGTCAGAATTAAAACAGTGTAACCGTGACTTTAAATTCTGTGTAGATCATCCACACATTTTGGTTTATCTTGTTTATAACCAAAGTTTTGTATTTTCTTTGTAGGTAGCATCTTAGTCTTTTTTGAATTTTGAATTTTTTAATTTTTTATAACACACATATGAGGGAGAATATGCAGTATTTGTCTTTCTTTGTCTTTCATTGAATATCAATTGTGAGACTCTTCCATGTGTGTCAGGGCCAGTGGCCCTGGCCCGACATGAGATGCAGCAGGCTGAGGCTGTCCCTTATCTAATCCTGTTTCCTGTGCTTGTTGTCCTGAAGGCTGAAAGCACAAGATTTTTCATCCCACATTCCTGCAGGCAGGATGTGACTTCTGATGAAGGTTTATGATGTTCTTTGCTCCATCTGCAGAGCTTGTACCCTGATCATTGCTACTTTGTAAACTTGCTCTATTCCTGTGCTATGCATGATTGCACACAATGAATGTTATCTGTATGGGGTCTGGGGTATATATCCTTGTCTTTCTGTGTGCTCGGGGCTGGAGACTGAAGGGTTTCCTTAGGGAGACTGCCTCCAGTCCCTCATCACCGGGCCCCCTACTTTGGCTTGGAACATGATGAGGCAATAAACGTGGTGATGAATTGACTGAGTGCTGCGTGTCTCTGTGTGGTTTGTTGGGTGGCCTCCGACAATGTGTTATTAAACTTCTCCCTATGTAATTCCAACACAAGGCACTTAGGAATATGTTAAAATGTACAAATCACAAAAAGGGAACAAAGTTATCAAGTGAGATAATTATATATTAATATGCACATAAAATATATTATGTTAGTGTGATATATATGGAGAGACTAAATTATTTTTGACATAAATCATTCTCCAATACAATGAGAAATAGCTGATGAGATCCTTGATAACTAAATAGAATGCTAAAAAATTATAAATAGTCAAAGTAAACAGGAAAAAAGTAACAGAAGAACAAAAACAGAGAGACTAAACAATAAAAAATTAATAAAATGGTATACATCAACCAAAATGTATAGACGGTCACATTAAAATGAAATGGATTAAACTCTTCCATTAAAAAGCAGAGAAGACTTCAGAAATAAACCCATTCACTTATGGTCAATTAACTTTTATTTATTTACTTGTTTATTATTAAGGGTGCAGTTCAGGAACAGAGAAATGAAAGAGCTGAATAGGAAAAGCTATGGAGTGGGAGCTGGTGTGTGAGGTTTCCATGCCTTCTCTTGGTATGTCACCCTATAAGAACCTACATATGTTCCATAAAATTTCATTGTTCAAGAGATCCATCACCACCTCTCCCCAAGTCTGTTCTCAGAAGTTATCGGGTATGGCTGAAAGTTCCAAACTAATCATTTGGTCTTTTTTGTGACCAGTCCCATGCTGGTCCTGAGGCTATCTAGAGTACATATTTTGTCACCTCATTAGTATCTACTCAGGTATGTTTAAAAGAGGCTCATTATGATTCATAAGAAACTTTTGTAACTAAGGAAATCCCAAGAGTTTGCTAGTTCCTGTCCCAGGAACACCACAATTTATGTCTTGGTGTTTGACCACAGATCCCTTATAACAAAGGATGATAAAAGTTATGAGACGCTAACACATTATTAGAGCCACATTCAGTGATGAATAGTGAGTACAATCCACCATAATGATATATGGATACATTTTCCAGAGTAGGATCATCAGATCTGTAGGTTCCATTTGATCTTGTCAGTTTCCAAAAGCAGAAGTGGTCTCAGCAATATAGTGCTCCACTCCTTCAGGTATCAGTGTAATTGAGCTTAAAGATAATACCTCTTGTTTGTTATGAATCTCTGTTTTTTTTTAAGATTTATTTATATTATATCAAAGGCAGAGTTTCAGAGAAGCAGAGAGAGACAGAGAGAGAGAGAGAGAGAGAGAGAGAGACGTCTTCCATCCTTTGGATACTCCCCAGATGGCCACAACAGCCAGAGCTGGACAAATCTGAAGCCAGCAGCCAGAAGCTTCTTCAGGGTCTCTCATGTGGGTGCGGGGGCCCACCGACTGGGCCATCTTCCACTACTTTCCCAGGCCATAGCAGAGAGCTGGATTGAAAGAAGAGCAGCCAGGAATCGAACCAGTGCCCATATTGGATGCCAGCACCGCAGGCGACGGCTTTACTTGCTATGCCACAGTGCCACAGAATAGCATTTTGTGTCTTGGAATATGGAGAAAGAATATGTCTAGATTCAGTCCATTTCTGCATAGCAGCAGTACCTCCATTTATACTTTTCATGGGCTCGGGGAGCACAATGAGCACATACAGATGTTATCCCAATCACCTTCCCATCTTGGGATAGAGTTCTAGTGGTTATCAACTTGTCTTAATTGAATGCACCTCTTAGATTCCTGGAGTAACTACTATAGGACTATGCCTTATATGGACATCTTTTTAGTAGACTTGTGATTTTTTGTAATTCTGCTGGACCATATGGCCAGATTGGTAAAAACCAAAACACTATGACAAGTAGGTTTCAGTTTAGCCCATTGAGCTGATCTCTTTTCACTGTCTTCAGTCACAGTGATAGCCTTCCAAAAGGGATGCTGTTTGCTCACCTAAGATCTTCTGTCTGTAAACAAAGCAGCTCTTTCCTGGTCAGTTGATACCTGTTTACAGGAAACTGTCTAAGTGACAACAGAATCCAGTAGCAACTCATGAATTCCAAAATCAGTCCTACCCTGTGAGTATCTCTTCACTGCATTCCTTGAGTAGCATGATCCTGTAGAAATCATTTCAATTCTGTTATGGGATTGTTCTGATCATAGATAGTCCCTTTAGACAGTTTCCCAGGCATTATGCAAGGCATCATGGGTATTTTGGGTTTTAAGATTAATTTCTGTCCTTAAATCTTAGGAGTAGGTTCAATTAATGTCTGATAGCAGGCTAGTAAATGTCCCTCAAATGGAAATCCACTTTTATAAATTCCAATAGTTACACAAGGAAATACTTAAATCTCAGTGTAATTTTGAAGGCTGTTATATGAAGAATTTGGGTCAGTACTTCAGTTTCTATTCCACATTATGTGCGCTCAGACAGCCTTATTCCTTCCTATTTAGCATGCCCAGTTAATATTGCTTGAAGAATGAATTTATATGCCACTTATTTTACATAAAAAATTTCCCAGGTGTAATGTTCATCCCAAGAGTACCTTCAGATAAAGACACAACCCCTTCACATAAAGCCTGTTTAAGCATGCCAATTCTCCTCCAAACTTTCACCTTAATCCCATCAACCATATTCCTTACTGTAGCATCCATTGAGAGTTCAACAGCAAGTTTTGGTTTGACAATATTGTATAACAGAAGGGTTCCGCAGTTGAACTTAATACTCATTCATACAAAACATTCAGGTAAAGGAAACACAATCTATTCACATAAACCCTGTTTAAACATTACAGATTTCATAATCCTTACACTTAAACATTCTATGTTCTCTCAATTTAATGGAATCTTTCATTAGGGCTTCATCAGCAGGTTTTGTTACCACAGTGCAGAGGGCTACCATGCAAAGAAGACTTTTCTAACTTCTGACCATTTATCCCACATTTTTGGAATTAATTTTAAGGCTTACAATATGATGGCTGCACAAGAAATCCTACTAAAATCCAGTTATTGAATACAGATGAATAGTAAAATGGTTACCATAGTGAGGCAGATTAACATATCTATCATCTCATATAGTTACTTTTTTGTAACAAGATCAGTTAAAATGTATTAACAAAAATATCCAATACAATACAATTTCATTCGCTTTACATTAAATTTCTACTCTTCTTCACCCTACATATATGATCCTTTGCAGAATTTGATCCATTCTAGCACTCCCCCCACTCACCTACTGGAACCACTTTTTCATTCTCCTGTGTATTTGTGCTCTTTTTAATTCACATACTCATGTAAGCATGATCAAGTAATATTTTTCTTTCTGTCTCTTACTTAGTCCACTTAACATAGTGAATCCCAGTTCCATTTTGTTGTTGCAACTGGCAGAATATCATTTACAAAGACAGAAACATATTCCATTGTGTAGTATGTGTGTGTATCTGTGTGCATCACATTTTCTTTAAGCATTTGTTTACTGATGTTAATTTATGTTATGTCCATATTTTTTCTATTGTAAGTAATGGTGCTATGAACATGGAAGTGAAGATGTCTTTTGAAGGTAGTAGTTTCATTTCTTTTGGATGAGGGATATCTGAGTCATATGGTAGTTCTATTTTAATTTTTTAGGAACTGCCATACTGTTTCCAAAGTGGCTATATAAATGTACATTCCCAACAACAGTATACCAAGACTTCCTTTTCTCATCAGCATTTATTATCTCTTGTCTTATTGATAGCAGAGATCATCATAGGTGTCAGATTAATTTGTAGTGATTTTCATTTGCATTGCCCTGCTGATTAATGATGTTGAACAACTTTTCATATACCTGTTGGCCATATGTATTTCTTCTTCAGAAAAATGTTTATTCAGATCATGTGTCCATTTTTCATTTTTAAATTTTTAAAATTTATTTTTCATGGAAAAGTTTAGAGAGAGAGAAGGAGGAGGAGGAAGAGGAGGAGAGAAAAGAGGAGAGAAGAGAGGAGAGAAGGGAGGAGGAGATTATCTTCTTTTCTTTTTTTTTTTTTTTTTTTTTGACAGGCAGAGTTACACAGTGAGAGAGACAGAGACAGAGAGAAAGGTCTTCTTTCTGTTGGTTCACCCCTCAAATGGTGCTATGGCCGGCGCTGCGCTGATCCGAAGCCAGGAGCCAGGTGCTTCCTCCTGGTCTCCCATGTGGGTGCAGGGCCCAAGCACTTGGGCCATCCTCCACTGCCTTCCCGGGCCACAGTAGAGAGCTGGACTGGAGGAGGAGCAACTGCGACAGAATCCGGCTCCCCAACTGGGACTAGAACCAGGGATGCCAGTGCCGCAGGCAGAGGATTAACCTAGTGAGCCGCACTGCCGGCCAATATCTTCTATCAGTTGGTTCACTTTCAAAATTCCCACACAGGTAGAACTGGGAAGAGAAAATCCAGGAGTCTTGACCTCAATTTTTATCTCCCAAGTTAGTAGCAGGGACAAGAATAGTTGAACTATCACCTGCTGCCTCCCAGGGTACACATTAGCAGGAAGTTGGATAGAAAGAATAACTGAGACTTGAATCAGGCACTCCTACATGGGATGCAGGCACCCAAGCATTGACTTAACCACCATCCCTCCTTTGTCCATTTTAAAATGAGGTTATTTGTTTTTGTTATTAAATTTTAAGATTTCCTTATTTATTCTGTATATTAAATCCTTATTAGATATGTGTGTAAGGCTTTGGGTTCCCAGAGAGGTGTTGAATCAAGAATTCTGGCCCTTTTTGTCAATATTTATGCTTATTAAGCTGCCTGATTATTGTTTCAAGTTCCTGAAGATCAAGTTTCTCATTGTAATTTTTCCTTCGGACTTTTTAAATTTCTCCAAACTGGAATAAATAGAGACTTGTTTGGAGTCCTTTAATGTTGGGGAACTATCAGAGGATCTTATTGTTCCACTAAATCTTCAATAGTGCTATATCAATATCTTTGTTTCAACTTTACCAATGCAGATTTTATTCATTTCCTTACTTATTAACCAAATAAAGATTTCTACTCAGTTGTGACAAGTCAGTTGATTCTCCCCATTGTTTTCCTCTTCATTTCTTTCCTATAATATTCCCATTGCTATTTTTTAATTGTGTGCTTTTTTGAAAAAAAAGTTTATTTTTCTTTAGTTATTTGAAAGTCATAGAGGGAGAGATAGAGGAAGAGATAGACACACAGATAGAGATAGAAGGATGATAGATAATAAATAATAGGTAAATAGATATAGATAGATAGATAGATAGATAGATAGATAGGAAGATCGACTGACAGAAATTGACAGATAGAGATCCCAACCAGTGGTTCACTCCAAATGTCTGCAATACCCAGGACTGAGCCAGGCTGAAATCAGGAACTGCAATTCAATCCATGTCTCTTTTGTGGATGGCAGGAATTCAACTACTTGAGCCATCATCTGCTATCTCCCAGGGTATGTATTGTGCAGCTGGAAATAGAATGAGAGCCAGGACTTGAATCCAGGCAATCTTAAATGGGATGCAAGCATCCCAAGCATCATATTAACCATTGCACCAAATACTTGCCCTACATTTACCCCATTTCTTCATAACTATTTTAAAATTTTCTCCCTACTGAGATGAGTCTCCTGATTCTCTCTCCTGCCTCTAATGCTTATATTTGTGTCTCTAAGACCCATAAATATAGTTGAGACCAAAAAAATGGTAAGTTTTCCTAGACTGTTGCTTGATTTTCACCAATAAAGTCAGATGAGATGCCCATGCAAAAGGGGACTAATTTAACCACACCACAGAAGTATTTACCATTGCCTGGCTGAGTGAATATTGATATTATTATGAAGTCAGCCACACATGGCTTGCATACAGAACATATCTTGGATGCTCCACTTGGCATTTATAAAGAGATTTGGATAATCCCCCTACTCAGGGTAAGCAAACTGTACAGAATCTTTTATTCAGTCCCTGAAGCTGGGTGTTCCCTCAGAAATAAGCTACTATACGGCTGGATCATGTATACCCACTGTGAACAGTGGGTGTGGTGTTAAATAAAATATACTCTGACATTGAAGTATTCAAAACAAAAGATAATGCCCCATAATTAATCGTTCATTAATCATTCTTGCAACCCAATTTAGTAAAAACTCCTTAAGGAATTACTGGTACTGATTTGCAAAATGAACTAATTCCTTCACATTAATATACATTAGTTTTAGCAGTATTGTGGGGTGGGATGGGTTCCTCCCCTCATATGGGCTAGCTTCTTGATGACCAGACTTCCTAAAGGTACTATTTGTTGTTCTAGCCTATATTTTCCCTTTTGCAGACACTTCTGAGGCTTGTGACCAAAATTCAGGCTGATCAAAATCTGTGCTTGGTTCAACATCAAGTTTTCAACCAATACTGTCATTTATTTTATTGTTGCTATTACAGATAACAATAATGAAGGTTTTATATATTCAATATCATTCTATGAATCCAAATGCACCAACACTGAGGAAGTTCGATCCATACCTAAATTTGGTCAGTATATTTTTCTTTAGTAACTGCTAAATTACTAATTACAGTTTCTGCTCTATGCTGTGGGAAATTACATGGTCACCCAGTAATCAAATGTTTTTCATCCCCTTCCCTTTCATCCTTTCTATTCCCTCACCACATGTTTCCTTGATTCAGGACCATTCTAGCAAATTTCACTTCTGACACACATCATTGTGTGTTTTCTCAGACACTGAAAACTTATTAATTCTCTGATACCAATTATATATCCAACAATGCAATTCAATTCGGACACTATCTGCCTACATATTAAATTACTGTGTCCCAGAAGACTTCCTTCACTGCAAATGCAATTCATAAGTTTCAGGCAACCAATACATCTGATCAACCAACAATAAATTTGTTCTTAGGATCTACTCAATCAGGTTAAATAATTTCTTGTAACAGCTCACAAAACTCAGAAGAAGACTTTGACATTTGTAATTAATCACACTCAGAAACAGCCAAACAAAAGACACGCATAGGGAAAAGTTGGCAGCCATTTGGGGAGTGACCTAGCTAGTGGAAACCTCTTTCTGTATCTCTCCCTCTTTCTCTGTAACTCTCCTTTTCTAATAAATAAATATATCTTCTAAAAATCCAGTTATATTAACAGTAAATATATGGATAAAGGAATGCCACACAACCATTAATCATCAGACTTTGAGGTGACTTAAATGCAGAATAAAGAGAGTTGAAGATAAACTGTATCACCAGTCAAAACAAGGAAAATTTCATAATGATAAAGACAATAACTAATCAAGAAGATATAGCCAGGAAAAATAAGTATGCATTAAATAACATAGATTCAAAATATGTGTAACATTAGTTGACAGAAAATTCCACAAGTATAATAAAGGAGTTTTAAATATCTCTCTTAGCAATTAATGGAACATGCAGACAAAAGAAAGATCAGTAACATATAGGACATATGAACAATAACATCAAGCACTTTGATCTAATTTCCTACAATATTAGAATGCACATTCCTTCCAAGTTGACATGGTATATTTACCAAGACACACAATACACAAGGTCATAAAACAAATATCTATTAATCTAAAAGGATAGACAGCATACCTAGCATATTTTTGACTGGAGCTGCATTAAATGATAAATCAATATTGAAATACTTGGAAATTAGCCAACATAATTCTAAATAATGCATGGGTCAAAGATGAATTTCTAAAGGAAATTAGAAAAATATTTTGAACAAAATGATAATGAATATAGTGTGCAAAAGGTGTGAGATACAGAAAAAACAGTGCTTAGAAAACAAAGTACAGCTTTAAGTGCTTATATTTGAAAAAAATTAAATCAGCGATCTAAAGTACCAGCAAAACATGTTCAAAAAAAATATGAGCAAGGCAAAAACAAATAGGAGAAAGGAAGGAAACAGTAGTGATATTAACTGAAAGTAATCAAATATAAAATAAAAACAACAGAAATAAGGCTGGCACCGTGGCTTAACAGGCTAATCCTCCACCTTGCGGCGCCGGCACACCGGGTTCTAGTCCCGGTTGGGGTGCCGGATTCTATCCCGGTTGCCCCTCTTCCAGGCCAGCTCTCTGCTATGGCCCAGGAAGGCAGTGGAGGATGGCCCAAGTGCTTGGGCCCTGCAACCGCATGGGAGACCAGGAGAAGTACCTGGCTCCTGGCTTCGGATCGGCGAGATGCGCCAGCTGCAGCGGCCATTGGAGGGTGAACCAATGGCAAAAAGGAAGACCTTTCTCTCTGTCTCGCTCTCTCACTATCCACTCTGCCTGTCCAAAATAATAATAATAATAATAATAATAATTAACCAACAAAGTTATGAACTCCTAGTCACTATGGGTCAAGAAAAAAAATGAGAAAGTAGATTTTTGTAACAATTAAGAATGGTTAAGAACGGGAGAAAGAAGAGGAAAAAGGTTTGGAGTGTAGGTCGGGGGGGAGGGTAGGGTGGGAATTATCAAAAGGCTCTTAAATCTGTATATGTGAAACACATGAAACTTCTATAACTTAAATAAAATTTTAAAATAATACTTAAAATATGGAAAAATGAAGACTTATTTATTCCTTTACTTGAAATTCAGAGAGGGAGAGAGAGAGAGGCCATCTTCCACAAAGGCCTCAGTCACAAAGCTGGGCCTGGCAGAAGCCAGAAGCCAAGAACTCCATCCAGGTCTCTAATATCATTGCCAGGGACCCAAGCAATTGTGCCATTTCCCATTGTGGATCAGAAGCCGAGTGGGTAGAACTTGAACTGGCACTCTAATGTGAGATGTGGGCTTCAGAATCCATGCCAGAATTAAATAGGCACAAAGTCCATTCTCCCCAAAATCACATATTAAGAAACAAATAATATACATCATATCATATAGATTAAAGAATTTGAATTGGTCAAAAACCTTTCCAGGCCGGCGCCGTGGCTCAACAGGCTAATCCTCCGCCTTGCGGCGCTGGCACACCGGGTTCTAGTCCCGGTCGGGGCACCGATCCTGTCCCGGTTGCCCCTCTTCCAGGCCAGCTCTCTGCTGTGGCCAGGGAGTGCAGTGGAGGATGGCCCAAGTGTTTGGGCTCTGCACCCCATGGGAGACCAGGAGAAGCACCTGGCTCCTGCCATCGGAACAGCGCGGTGCGCCGGCCGCAGCGCGCTACCGCGGCGGCCATTGGAGGGTGAACCAACGGCAAAGGAAGACCTTTCTCTCTGTCTCTCTCTCTCTCTCACTGTCCACTCTGCCTGTCAAAAATAAAAAAAAAAAAAAAACCTTTCCAAAAAACTCCTTGTGAATTTTGTTTAACATTCAATGAAAAAATAACAGCAATCCTAAGCTTCTTCAGAACACAGAAGAGACAGCACTTCTCAACACTATATGAGCTTAGATAACTCTAATATCAAATTTTACAAAGAAATTTGAAAAAAAAATCAAGCCAACATCTCTCATGAATACAGACACAAAGCCCTCTAACAAAATGACATCCAATTGATAACAATATATACAAAGGGTAATGATGACTCATAACCAAGTAGGTTTTAATCACAAAATATTCAAGGTTGGTTTAACAATTAAAACTGAGTCACTGTAACTTTATGTTGAAAGAATGTACTGGAATATCCCATTTGTTTAAGTAAGTGCAAAGAAAATACTTTAGAAAATGTAAAACCTATTCATTGTGAAATTTTGCATCAAAATAAAAATAGCATGGATCTTCAAATTGACAAAGCTCTTCTGAGAAAAATCAACAGCCACAATCTTGTTTAAGGGTGAAAAACAGTGTTTTCAGTGAGCTAATGCTGGTAAAATAATCTCTGACATATAGGTTTAATGTACACAAGCTTGAGAAAACACTAGTATATTTTATTGAAAGCGACTTGACTCTCCAAGATCAATTGTGAAATGCCAGACTTTTCCTCTTCATCACACATACATTATTTTTGCTTGTTAGTGTGAATATGCATGTGTACACAAACATAGTCAGATGACAATATTATTTGAAATTTTCAATCTCTAGCTTCAAAATATAGTTAATCTTATGTTATAAGACAAACATAAACCACATGAAATTTTCCATCTTAATTGGAGCTTTATCAAAACCAAATATAAATACATAGCTATGGGTAAGTAAAGACAACATGGTTACCTTTGCTTTATCTATCTTCATAACTTTTAACATTTTTTAAAAGATATATTTATTTATCCGAAAGGCAGAGTTGAGAGAGAGAAAGAGAGAGAAAGAGAGAGAGAGAGAGAGAGAGAGAGATCTTCCATTCACTGGTTCACTCCCCAAATGGCCAGAATGGCTAGAGCTGAGCCGATCTGAAGCCAGGAGCCAGAAGTTTCTTCTGGTTCTCCCACGTGATTGCATGGTGACAAGGACTTGGGCCATCCTCCACTGCTTTCCTAGGCCATAGCAGAGAGCTGGATCACAAGTGGAGCAGCCAGGAATCGAACTGGTGCCCATATGGGATACCAGCACTGCAAGAGGTGGTTTTACCTGCTATGCCACAAAGCCGACCCTTTTTAATTTTTTGGAATGCTTCCAAGTCACCAAGAACGTTTTGTCAATTAAATCAATATAATTTAATTTTAGATCTTAAAGTCATTTGATGAACTTGTAAATTAAATTTATGTTGACATAGAAGAGCAACATAAACATTATGGATATTACAAATCTATCCGGGGCAAGTGCTGTGGCACAGTGGGTTAATGCCCTGGCCTGAAGTGCCGGCATCCCATATGGGCACCGATTCAAGACCTGGCTGCTCCACTTCCAATCCAGCTCTCTGCTACGGCCTTGGAAAGCAGTGGAAGGTGGCACAAGTCCTTGGGCCCCTGAACCCATGTTGGAGACCTGGAGGAAGCTCCTGGCTCCTGGCTTTGGATTGGTGCAGTTATGGCCGTTGCAACAAATTGGGGAATGAGCCAGTGGATGGAAGACCTCTCTCTCTCTCTCTCTCTCTCTCTCTCTCTCTCTCTCTCTCTTTCTCTCTCTGTCTCTCCTCTCTCTGTGTAACTCTGACTTTCAAATAAATAAATAAATCTTAAAAAAAAAGTATCTGTCCAAGGAGCCACCATTTAGCATAGAGGTAAGCCACCACTTAGAATTATCTTGCATCCCCTGCTCAGATTTGAGTCCTGACTCTGTATCTCAGTTACAGCTTTCTGCTAATAGAAGTAGAAGATAGTCTGAGTACTTGGGTCCCTGACATTCATATGGGTCACTCAAATTGAGTTCTCAGCTCCAGGCTCTAGCTTAGCCCAGTCCCAGCTGTTGTGGAAATTTGCAGAGGGCAACAGTAAATGGGAGGTAACTCTCTTTCTTTCTCTCTCTCTCTCTCTCTCTCTCTCTCTCTCTCTCTCTTTCAAATACAGTGAAAACAAATGAATTTCACAAATTTGTCTATAAGATGATGTTTAAAAATTTACACCAGTATTGATGTTAGAAATTGAGGTTTATAGGGACCCAGCACTGTGGCGTAGTGTATAAAACCACTGCCTGTGACACCAGAATCATTTATTGGGGCCAGTTTCAGACCTGGATGCTCAACTTCTGATGCAGCGCCTTGCTAATTGCCTGGGAAAGCAGCAAAAGATGGTCCAAGTACTTGGATCCCTGTACCCTCATGGTAGACCCATAAGGCTCTTGGCTTCTGGCTTCAGATCAGCTTAGCCCTGGCCATTACCACCATTTGAGGAGTGAACAAGCACACGGAAGATCCCTCTCTATCTCTGTATCTCACTCTCTCTCTGTAACTCTGTCTTTCAAATAAATAAACAAATAAATCTTCAAAAAAAAAAAGGAAATTGAAGATCAGAAAAAAAAAATCAACCCTTGATTTAATTATAATCCAATAGATTGCATAAGCAGTATTCACTTATTTGTCATAAAAAGGAGTGTCGAAATACTTAAAAGGTTCAAATTAATTAGACTTTTAATAAAGAAGGAAAACTCAAGCTCTCCAAAAAAATTTACCTATTAACTTGTAAGCAGAGAGTTTTGTGCCCCCCACCCCCCATATTACCTTGACCTAACCTGGAAGTCATTACAGAGAATATTTGCACATGCAGACAGCTTTTTGTAGTTATCTTCTTGAGGTCTCTTTCTTGCCAGTGGAATGTGGTCATTTTATTTATGGTGCCAGCCAGATATTCTGGGGAGTTAATATTTCAGAGCTATACTCATCCAAAAGTGAAAAGAGTTGGTGGATCCTTGTGTATAGTCCAGGTTCCTTGACTCTCAGGGGAATGATGGGATTGAAACTCTGTTTTCCACTGAGATGGCTTTCCAAATTAACCTCTTTTTCTTTATTTTTTTAAAATTTGGATTAACATGTAACATTTGTATATTTATGGGTTGCAGTGCAATATTTGAATCCATATGTACAGTGTAGCCCAGTCATACCAGCATTTAGCCTTTCTATCTTATTGACAAATTCTTTGGCTCAGTGATCACATTTCCAGGAGTCCAAACATATCTTTCCTGTACATGCAAGTGTTTGTGTCTTGATTAGAAGAAATATGTGAACTTAATTATCAGTAGCTCCAGACATAATTCTGCATTTACTTACCTAGAATTCAAAATAATTCAGAAGTTTTTATTACTGAAATTTTATAATTGCTAGTTTGATACCAGTTTGCATTTTTTTGTATTTGATCATGAATTTGTGTTTTGAAATCTATTTTCCTATATTATAGGCAAATGACAGACTCTGAGTAACCCCAAGACGTTGTTCCAAGATACATAGGGCTACAAGCACAAGTAGACCACTGGAAATGGTCAGTTGCTTCCCTTTATGAGTAGGAGTTAGACTTTGTTAATTTATAGGACCACAGACACACAAACAAAAAATGTAAATATAGGCATTACAAAATATTGTGAACCAATTCTGCAGGCAAAGTCAGAAGTCAGATATTAGCCCCCCCCCCAAAAAAAAAGGTCTCTACAAAAATAAAAGCAAAAATCAAACAAAAAGCTAGATCCCTGAGACTACAGAATTGCTCAAACTAACTCATTTTTTTAAATACAGGTGCTCACCATTGTTCTGACACAAGAGATACAGATGACTGGATGACACTAATTTCTCTTTACTCTGAAATTTGCAGCCAGAAGTAAACATTTCTTAAAAGAAAAAGTCACAGACATCTACAGGTGCATTCCTTTACTTCAACTTTGACATCTCCCAGACACAAAATGTGGAGCTACAGCTGGGAGGCACATCATGCTCTAGCCTCTAGTCCTTAACCTGAAAGGTGATCATAGAGTGCTTCTGAACTGTTAGTTTGTAGACCATCTCTGGCACCTAAAGCAGGTCTTCTAGATGTCTTAAAAGACAATCACCAGGTCCTATCAGCTTCCAACTGGCAGACAGTGATGATGTGTGAAAGCAGTGTCCAATTTTAAAACACAAAGATGCCTCAGACAGATTTTGTTATGTGGGATCTCTAAAAATATACTCAATGTATCTTTTCTCAGCTCAAAATCAACAGGTGGTGCTGGTAGCACTGGGATCAGGACATCAGGGAGCATTAAAAGATCCTAAGGTGTTCCTTCTGTGACATTCATGCATCAAGGATTGTTCTTTGCTCTAGTGTCTAGAGTCCTCAGGGCTGATAACTACCAAACCTTTTAAAGGCATACGAATCCAATTGTTAAAAATATAATTCTGAAACAAATAAGCAATGAGCATGTTTAATAGATCCAGCTTGAAGAATATTTGATAAACTTAGATTTCTACAACTACTGGAGATAGAGACATTGAAATAAATTTGCTAGGTTATTTAACAAACTGTGTCACTATACTAGGCAATAAAGCTATAATCTTCTGTATGATATTATCCATCAGAAAGAAAAAAAGCTATCATTAAACTCCTTCAGTGTTCTACAATTTAAGGTGCAATAGAACATCTGGACCCTTATTATGTATGTACCTTTTTAGGTACATTTCCTGAGGGAATTTATGAATTTCAGCACACACTATTAGGAGATCATATGTTTTTTATTGTTGTCAAATTTTGGATTTTTTTAACCCATGAATGTTCAGAAGAAGTGATTTCTCTGAAATAATGTAGGTAGGGTAGAGGTAGCTATCAAATATTGTATAACAAATTCAAAGCAAGAAACTGAATCCTGAGGAATGTTGTAATGTTTACTATTAATATTTGCAAGGATTTGCAGATATCCCTGTAATTGCATCTCCTTCACCAGTATTCAAATATGTGTTCTTTTGTGGAAGACATTATTTGCATCAGGATCTCTGAGGGGGGAAAGCTTGCAATCTTGCACTGATAGTTTTTTAAAAGATCCCCAGGAGATTCTGTCAGCAGCGAGGATAGAGAACTATTGAGTTAAATAAACCATTACCCCTTCTGGCAAAAAAAGGCTGCCCCTCTACTTTTGCTCTACTCCCTCTAGAGCAAAAGTCCTACCCAATTCCCAGCACTGTTTCTAAGTAGCTGATCTTATATATGTGTGTGTGTGTCTTTGTGTGCGTAGGTAGTGAGAATACATTGCAGCATAGGGGGTTATATACATAATCTGAGATTTGAACTAGCAATTAAGGGTAGCGAGGTAATAGAAGAACACATACAAATGTTAGAAGAGAAAGTAAATGAACAGGAAAAAATGACTTTTCCATATGTATGCATGCTTTCAGGAACAGTTTAAAATAATTCTAAATGGAAATAACATATATATATATATATATATATATATATATAAATTTTAGACAAGACTTTAAGGAAGAAAAAAACTAATATGGGAGTTCAAAAACCCTGTTTGCCACCACACAAAAAAAATTCCTCCTGTGCAATTAGAAGAGGGTTAGTAAATTTATACCTTATGTTCCTAAATTGAACATTGCTCAGTGAAAAACGCACTATAATACTGATGCTCATTTTATATACAAGGCTACCAAATTCATGAGGTCTTATTATGCCTGGAAAAAAATGTTGTATGTCTCTAGTCCATTCACTCAAGTTTTGTTCAAGTCCCCAGTTCCTCTTCCCTAATCCTCATTCTCAAAAATTACCTTGTTGTCTTTTTCACCAAGAAAATTCAAGTGATCAGAACTGAGTATCCTGAGACACCCACCACCATATTTACACATGTGCTCTGCCTTCCTGTCTGTTAAGAACTCTTCATGCTCCCAACAGTAAGGCTGTGGGCCCAATTCCATTGCCAACTCCAGAACATAGCTACGGCAATTCTCCCCTTTCTCTTTTTCATCCACTTTCATTCTCTGTGGAACATACCATATGTGAGTAAATGTATTTCTTCTTATTTTTCTTCTTATTAACTGCACACAAGCATTTAAAGGTATACACACACCTTCTGTTCATCTCACATTCCCCTTAAAGTATCATCCTGTATTTCTCCTCTTCCTTAAAGTAAAACTCCTTGAAAGAATTGACAAGCCTTCCTCTCCTCCCATTATTTCTTACTCCTTTAAGTTTCGTTATCATCCACTCCACTGAAACTGTCAAGGTAACTAGTGAGCACTGCATTTTCAAATTAAATGGTCTATTTTGAATTTTCATTTTACTTGACCCATCAGCACATTTGACAAAATGACTCTTTTCTTTGTAAATCATTTTGTTCACTTGGCTTTAGGAATACATCTTTCCACCTTATTGTCCTTTCTTCTATCGCTTCTCACCTTACTAATAATCACATGATGGCTTCAGGATTCAGTCCTTGCTCCTCTTCTTTGCTCCATTTTTCCCTCACCCCCTTGAACTTTCAATCCCACAGTTTTATATATTATCTAAAAGTTTCCAGGCTTTCTATGGCATAGAAATGAGTCTTACATTTGTATCTATAGCCTGATCTCTCTTCCGAACTCCTAACATTCATTTTAATCACCTACTAGACTTTTCTACTGGGATGTCTAATAGACATCTGAGATTTGTGTGAGCTTTTGATCTCTTACACACAATCCATTTGACCTTAAAATGCCCCATCTCCGTTAATGGTACCTCTATCTTCCTGTTGTGGGCTATGTTGGGGCTAAATTTCTATTCCACATGCTTGCCTTTTACCTAGAGAAGAATACTAAGGACAGGTGCAAACATAATATGCAATGTAACAATATTTATTTACAAAATGAGAAAAATCACAAGCACTTTTGGACTTTATTTAACGAGAATGGGCCAGGAAAGGTAAAGAGGGATTTTCATAACCTGCTTGCACTGTGTCCATGAGTAGGGAGAGAGAGAGAGAGAGATAGAGAGAGAGAGAGAGAGAGAGAGCCCGCCCCTTAACCAGACTTCTTATGAATTTACAAAAGTATTGCACCCAAGTCCCAGGTAAGGGGAGGTACATTCTGGGGAAGAGCTCATTTGATTAGCAGGTGGGTTGATAGGATTATATGGGGTGGGGAAGATGTGGCTTCCAGCTCATAAACTTAATTTTATCTCCCTGACATGACCCACATAACTCCCAGCTGTTTAAACTGAAAACTTTCAATTTGTTTGTAGGAAAGTGTTTTCTTCTACTGACTTAGGTTCTGTAGTTAGGGACCTCATGATTTGACTGACAGATTAACAGGAGAAAATACAAGGTTCATTCATACACATGTTAGAGTGCATAAAAGAAGTAACTCACTCAACAACTAGGAATAGGATTTTAAATAACTGACAGAGAAAGTGAGGGAGAGAAAAACTTCTATGGGGAAATCAAATTGTTTTATCAGCCGAGTTAAAAAGCATTTTAGAAGAACAAAGGAGAGATAAGAGAGTTTGTGATTGTTTGTTTGTTTATGCAGGTGTCAGTGGTCTTCCTGGAAGGAAAAATTCCCCAGAAGGGAGATTTCTGGTAACTTTACTGTCTCCTTCCGAGGCGTGAAGCTACCCAGAAAAGGGGATTTATGGCAGATGTATGCTTTTAGTCAGATAATGGAAGCTCTGCAAAGGCTTCTTTCTGCATCTGTTGAATTTCATCTCTAGCTTAAAATAATCTTTTTTTTTTAACTTTTATTTAATGAATATAAATTTCCAGTGTACAGCTTATGGATTACAATGGCTTCCCCCCCCCCATAACTTCCCTCCCACCCGCAACCCTCCCCCCTCCCGCTCCCTCTCCCCTTCCATTTGCATCAAGATTCATTTTCAATTCTCTTTATATACAGAAGATCAATTTAGTATAAAGATTTCAACAGTTTGCACCCACATAGAAACACAAAGTGAAACATACTGTTTGAGTACTAGTTATAGCATTAAATCACAATGTACAGCACATTAAGGACAGAGATCCCACATGAGGAGCAAGTGCACAGTGGCTCCTGTTGTTGACCCAACAAATTGACACTCTAGTTTATGGCGCCAGTAACCACCCTAGGCTGTCGTCATGAGTTGCCAAGGCTATGGAAGCCTTCCAAGTTTGCCGACTCTGATCATATTTAGACAAGGTCATAAAAGACAGAGTGAGGATAATAACCAATGCCTGTGACTATAGACTTGTAGTTCAGGCCACCGAAGATTAGAGATGGGAAACGGGCACTCCCTTGACTTGCATCCTCTGGTCTGCTTTAACACAAACCAGGAGGAAAGGAAAGCTAGGCATCAGAAGCAATGGGTGGCAGGCCTATTAATGGCTGATCTGTACAGTGATCTGCCCTCAAGGAGACCCAACAGGCCAGTCCACTGCAGTGGCTTTCAATGTGGTAAGCCTGGGCTTCAGCAGAAGTCAGCTTGTGAAGAGCCCTGGCAGCTCTGCCAAGAGTTGGATCACTGGAAATGGACCTGCCCTGGAGTCGAAGGATGCCCAGGTCAGAGCCACAGATCTGATTGGCTCTAAGCTGAAAAGCCCTTCACTCAGCCCAACTTCCAAAGGGACCACTGCAGCTGAGGGTATGGTCAAGTAGGGTCAGCAACATTGCAGGCAGAACTGTAAATTTCTTGTTAGAGATGCCACCTGCCTTTACCTGGCCAGCTCTCCTCCCAGGCCAGCCAAGTAATGAAAGTCAACAGAGTGCCTTCCCCTAGGAGGTTCACACCTCCCTTAGGATATACCCCATGTGAAGAGATAGATAGGTCTGGGCCTCTGAATTTACAAGGCCTAAAGCCCACCAGATTATTATCAAGCCCCTTCTATCAGGTTCTATTTGCCTCTCAATCAGAAAACTTAATTGTAGCTTAGACAGCACCTTTCTTAGCTCCTCTAATAATGACTCTGTCCTTTGTTCTAGGCCCTGTCTAGTGCACTTGGGCCTCATTCCTTTGTAATCATAACCTCTACTCTACCACCAATGGCTCTACTCCCAACCTGTGTGTACTGATGGTCCTCTTCCCCACTTAATGCTGTATAATTGTTCAAACCTGGTAAAATAATCTTTTTACTAACTTTTTGAGTCTGAGTGGATACCCACATATCTGTAACTCCTCTTTCTCTCATGTTCTTTATTTAATCTATCAGCCAATCCTGTTTGATTTATCTTCGGAATATACCAGAATCTGAGGAGGTCTCAGTAGTAGAACCCTGGTCTACACAACTGCATCTGTTTGCTGTCTAGTCCCTTAATTCTGTCCTTGCTGTATCCTTCTACAAGGCTATACTCCATCCATCAGCCAGAACACTTCCTTTTAAAACTTAGTCAGATAATGTTCTTCATTTACTCAACATCTTCCAATGGGTTCCCATCTTACTCAGAGTAAAATTCAAAGCCCTCGTAAAGGCCTATAAAATCTTACATGACCTTCATGCTACCATTCCGGCCTGATACCTCTGTCTTACTTAATTTAAATTATACTGCTTTCCTTTTTGTTATCTACTTTCTTGCACTTTCCTATACTCTAAATACTCCTCTGCCAGATGGAATGCCTATTTTATTTATTTTCTTCAAATTTCTGATAGACTGTGAATCACATTTTCATATTTTTCACATGAGAAAGATAAAGAGATCTCCAGACCTTAAAAAATCTATCTAAAAAACTCTGAAAACAACACAGTAGGGTAATGAGTGGGCATATGAATAGCACATTCAGATAAAGTAAAAAATGCAAGCAATACTATAAAATGTGTTCCACCTTTGTTGTAAAGATCTTCTAATGAGAGCAAGTAAATTTTAGCAGTCATTGGTACAATGAAATAAACGCTATGCATCCATTTAATCAATTAATGTAACTCCATACATACTTACATGGAAATATGTATATGATATACTATTACCTAAAAAAACAATGGCAAAAAGACATGCAAATTATGAGCTTGCCTTAATAAGGTTTAAGTGCATATTTATTTTGTGCATAATATTACACTGTTCCAAGTTTTGCTTTTTACCTACAATGATACGAAACAGCAGGGCTTTTTGGACTGGTGTAATAGTGGGATTAGATTGGGTTTTTGTGATCTTGGTGATCAGTTTTGGAACCTGCCAGTTTGTTAGGAGAATTTTCTAAGATTTTTTTTTCTTTATTCAATTGAAAGACAGGATGACAGAGAGGTGTAGAGAGAGAGACAGACAGACAGATAGACATATCTTCCATCCACTAGTTCACTCTCCAAATGCCCATAAAAGCCAGGATGGGGCCAGGCCAAAGCCAGGTACCAGGGACTTCATCTAGGTCTTCCATGAGGGTGACACAGGCCCAGGTACTTGGGTCATCTTCTGCAACCTTCCCAGATGTGTTAATATAGGGAGCTGGATTAGAAGCAGAGCAGATGGGGATCAAAATGTGGCTCCAATACAGATGGTAGCATAAAAAATGGCAGCCCAATGCACTGTGCCACCATGTGGGTACTTAAAAGGAGAATTTACTAACTTTTTTATTAAACTTTTATTTAATGAATATAAATTTCCAAAGTACAGCTTATGGGTTACAATGGCTTCCCCCTCCCAAAACTTCCCTCCCACCCACAACCCTCCCCTTTCCCGCTCCCTCTCCCCTTCCAATCATATCATGATTCATTTTCAATTCTCTTTATATACAGAAGATCAGTTTAGTATATATTAGATAACGATTTCAACAGTTTGCCCCCATATAGCAACACAAAGTGAAAAAAAAATACTGTTGGAGTACTAGTTATAGCATTAAATAAGAGTGTACAGTACATTAAAAACAGAGATCCTACATAATATTTTTTTTAAAAATTAATTAATTTTCTACACCATTTCCAACTTAACACCAGGTTTTTTTTTTTTTTCATTTCCAATTATCTTTATATACAGAAGATCAATTCAGTATATAATTATTAAAGATCTCATCAGTTTGTACCCACGCAGAAACACAAAGTGTAAAAATACTGTTTCAGTACTAGTTATAGCATCACTGCACATAAGACAACACATTAAGGACAGATCCCACATGGGATGTAAGTACACAGTGACTCCTGTTGCTGACTTAACAATTGGACACTCCTGTTCATGGCGTCAGTAATCTCCCTAGGCTCTAGTCATGAGTTGCCAGGGCTATGGAAGCCTTTAGAGTTCGCTGACTTTGATCTTATTCCAATAGGGTCATAGTCAAAGTGGAAGTTCTCTCCTCCCTTCAGAGAAAGGTACCTCCTTCTTTGATGGCCCCGTTCTTTCCACTGGGATCTCACTCACAGAGATCTTTCATTTAGGTCTTCTTCTTTTTTTTCTTTTCCATGGTATCTTGGCTTTCCATGCCTCCAATACTCTCATGGGCTCTTCAGCCAGATCCGAATGCCTTAAGGGCTGATTCTGAGTCCAGAGTGTTGTTTAGAACGTCTGCCATTCTATGAGTCTGCTGTGTATCCCACTTCCCATGTTGGATCTTTCTCTCCCTTTTTGATTCTATCAGTTAGTATTAGCAGACACTTGTCTTGTTTGTGTGATCCCTTTGAATCTTAGACCTATCCAAGCCATCGAATGTGAACTGAAATTGATCACTTGGACTAGTGAGATGGCATTGGTACATGCCACCTTGATGGGATTGTATTGGAATCCCCTGGCACGCTTCTCACTCCATCATTTGGGGCAAGTCCAATTGAGCATGTCCCAAATTGTACATCTCCTCCCTCTCTTTTTCCACTCTGAAATTTAACAGGGATCACTTTTCAGTTAAAATTTAAACACCTAAGGATAATTGTGTGTTAATTACAGAGGTCAACCACTAGTACTAGAACAACAACAACAAAAACAACAACAAATACTAAAAAGGATAAAGTATTACATTGTACATCTAGAGTCAGGACAAGAGCTGATCAGGTCATTGTTTCTTATAGTGTCCATTTCACTTCAACAGGTTTCCCCTTTGGTGCTCAGTTGTCGCCGATCAGGGAAAATAAATGATATTTGTCTCTTTGGGACTGGCTTAATTCACTCAGCATGATGTATTCCAGATTCCTCCATCTTGTTGCAAATTATTGGGTTTCATTGTTTCTTACTGCTGTATAGTATCTATGGAGTAACATCCAACATGGTATGGAAGATTATAATCAAGATGCTTTAAAGATTTAAATTTTTTCTTTATTTTTAAAGCATTAAAAATGTTTGATTAACAATAATTATACATATTTATGTGATAAAGTGTAACATTTCAATACAAATAGCAGTAGGGGGATAGAATAAGGTTGTATAGAGGGTAACAAATTAGAATTAGATAGAATGTATAAGGTCTTAGTATTACAGAGCTAAATAGAGTCATAGAGTAAGGTGCTAGAGAGGAGGCAGTCAGAATAATAGAAAGCTGAGAGATGCAAAGCTGCATTCATTTTTATACTCAGTCATTTCATTTATCTCTAGGCTTCCTGGAAATCAAGGCAAAACAGGAAACAGATTTTACAATAGGAACAAAATTTCCTGGACAGTTTTTCTACTCCAACAGAATTAAGAGACTCAGTTATAATAATGGAAGCAAAAATGTCCCACGCAATATAAAGTGCCATAGAAATGTAAGGAATTGCTTTAACAGAGTCAAAAATTTCTTAACTAATTTCTCTTCTTTAAGAAACCACTGCGCAGACTTTTCTTTGGTGATGAATTACTCCATACAAACCTAGTACAGTAGAAAGAAATATTTCTAGAATTTATTGGACTTGTTGTTATAGTACTTACCATTTTGCCTTTGAAGAAGTGCTCTTTTAATCAGTAGCTGTGTTACACTCAATTATCAGTAAATAACTTGCACATTAAATACATTCTTGAAGAAATCATAAACAAATTGCCATTTAAAATAATCTTATTTATTGGAGAAGTTTGTCAAGTTCAAAAATTGATGATTAGTCTCACACTTGTTCTTGAAACTTAAAACACACCAGATAGTTCTTATCATGTCACTTGTGACTTCATTTCTGGTTACGTTGCTTAGCTAAATTGGTATCACTTGAGATTATTGATTACTAGATTCAATCTGTCAAAGAGGCAACATAGATTGATACTGACTTGATTGTTATTCATTTTCTTCTTTCAACATGATCTGAACAAGAGGTATTCTACAGTTTAGCAAAAAATCATATTAAATTGTGATTGACACAGTTAAGATCTTTTTCTTAAATTGTGTATAAATTCATTAGAAAAATTTGCCTAAATTGCATGACTTCTGGAGAAAAGCTTGCTTTTGAAAATCCCTTTCTCTCCCATAAATCTGCTACGCATGACCTTGAGCAAAGACATTAACAATTCTATTACTTAGCTTCCCACTTTGTAAAATTGAGACTATAATGATACTTACCTCAACGGATTGTTGTGAGGATTAAATGAGGCAGTATCTATAATGGGCTTAGCATAGTTCCTGGCTGCTAATATGCAATACATTTTAGTCAATAGAAATAGTAATATCACATAGGCCAGAATGCCATACGTTGTGCTGGAGAAATATTAATTTTCCAGGCCAACTAGCTAGCAAATCCTATTTTAATCTATTTTGTGTTAGAACATTTTCTCCAAATGAAATTCACCAAATAAATCGGTTTCTGGAGTTGGTTTGCAGAGTACTACTACACAATGAAAGTGGAAGGAGAGACAGAAATGTTTCTTAGAGACAGCCAGAGATAAAATAAAACTCGCTCATTCCAAAGAGCAAGTACTAGGTTTAAAATTGGAGGAAAAGGCAGAGGTTAAGAGTCAGGCAAAGGTAGGGGGGACAGGGGCAAAAAAAGCAAACATGGGATAGCCTTCTCTAATACTTAAAAAGCATTTAGATATCCTTTACTATACTTTGGACACCAATGTAAGACCCAAGCCTGGATGGGTTTGATTGGCTTTTTTATATAATATTTTTATTTATACAAGGTGAATAAGTTTAATGTATTTAATATGTGCATACTAAGGAGCATAGTGATACTTCCCACCATAGTCTGTCTCCCAACCACATTTACACCCTGTCTCCATATTTCTTTCTTATTCTTTTAATTATTATAATGACATTTTCAGTTTATTTTAAAATCAGAAGCTCAACACTCCACTAAATAAACATGTCAACAAGCAGTAAGAAGAAAAAAGACACTGTCCCTCAATAGTAGAGACAAGGGCTGTAAACAATCACCAAATCTCAAAATGTCAATTTTATTTACCCACACTACATTTTTTATACTCTAATAGTTACCACAGATCAGGGAGAACGTGTGATATTTGCCTTTTGGGATTTGCTTATTTCACTAAGCATAATGGTTTTCAGGTGCATCCTTTTTTTTTTTTGTAAAAGATATTGTTTCATTCCTTTTATGGTGGGTGCTATTCCATAGTGTATATATACCACATTGTCGTTATCCAGGCATTGGTGATGGACATCTGGGTTGATTCTATATCTTAGCTATTATGAATTGAGCTGTGATAAACATGGGGGTACGGATAACTCTTTCATATGTTGATTTCATTTCCTTAGAGTAAATTCCCAGAAGTGGGATGGCTGGGTCATATGGTAGATCTATCTTCAGCTTTCTGAAGAATCTCCATACTGTCTTCCACAATGGTTACTCTAGTTTTCATTCCCACCAAGAGAGGATTAGGATACACTTTCCCCCACATTCTTGTACCATTTATTATTATTTTTTAAATTTTTGTATGTTACCCTATCTAAGTGAGGTGAGGGAAAAAACTCGTTGTGGTATATATGTGCATTTCCCTGATGTTGGTGCTCCTGTGCATTTTTCCATGTGCCAGTTGGACATTTGAATTGCATTCATTAAAAAATGCCTATTCATGTCCTTAGCCCACTTCTTAACTGGGTTATCTGTACTGTTGTTGAGTTTTGTGAGCTCTTTAAAGATGCTGGATATTAATCATTTATTAGTTGAATAGTTTGCTGTTATTTTACCCAATTCTGGTAGTTGCCTCTTTACTATGTTGAGTGTTTCCATGCAGTGCAGAAGCTTTGTAGCTTGATGTAATCCCATCTGTCTATTTTGGCTTTGATTGTGCTTCTGGGGTCTTTTCCAAGAATTCTTTGCCTATGCCAATGTCTTGCTGAATTTCCCTCTAGTATTTTGTGGTATCAGGTCATAGATTTAGATCATTGATTCTTGTGAATTGAACCTTTCTAAGGTGTTATATAGGGTCTTGTTACATACTTCTGCAAGTGGAGATCTAATTTCTACAACACCATTTGTTGAAGAGACTAACCTTTCTCCAGGGATTGTTTTCAGCTAGTTTGTCAAACATTGGTGGTTGTAGATGTATGGATTAATATCTAGAGTTTCTATTCTGTTCCATTTTTCCACATGTCTGTTTTTATGCCAGGTCATTTGAATTGTAACTGCCCTGTGATATATGTAGAAATCTGGTATTTTGATGCTTCTGGCTTTCTTTTTGATGTAAGATTGATTTAGCGATTCAAGGTCTGTTGTGTTTCCATATGAATTTTAGCATCAGTTTTTCTAGATCGAAGAAGAATGTTGTTGGTTTTATGATTGGGCTAACATTGAATCAGTAAATCACTTTTGATAATATGGACATTTTGATATTAATTCTCCCAATCAATGAATATGAAAGATTTTTCCATCTTTTGTATCTTCATCTCCTTGGGAATGATCTTACAAGTTCATTTTCAGCCATGGCATTTTCTCTGCATAAAAAGACTTGTTTTTTGTGTGTTAATTTTATATTCTGCACGGGAGGGAGGGAGGTTTGTTGGGGGGAAGCCACAACAATACAAAAGTTGCACTTTGTAAATTCACATTTATGAAATAAAAAATAAAAAAGACAAAAAAATCTTTTAAAATGTATTAAAATTTCACTTGAACATAGAATTCAATTACAAATTTATTTTGGTATGAAAAATCTTTGAAATACATGCAAAAAAAAGTTAGAGAGAGAAAGAAACACATAGAGACAGAGACAGAGACAGAGATCAACCAATCACTGGTTCACTCATGAAATGCTTACAACATTTAGAGATGAGCCAGGCCAAAGGCAGGAGCCAGGAATTCAGTCTGTGTCTACCACATGGGTGGCAGTGACCCAACTACTTGAGCCATCACTTGGTGCCTCCTAGGATGCACATTAGCTGGAAAACTGTAAGCAAGAATTGAGCCAGGACTTGAACCCAGGCACTACAATATGGAAAGTGGATATACCAAGCAGCATCTTAACCACTTTAACAGCACCCTACCTTCCTTTGTATTTAAGGCTGAGTAATATTTCATTGTGGGTATATATTACGGTATTTTCTTTACTCATTCATCCATCCACAGACACAGGTTTTAAGATGCTTTTTCTATTTCAATGAAAAACATCATTGGAATTTTGATAGTGCACTGAATCTGTAAATAGATTTGAAGGGTACAATATTTATTTTTCTAATCCATTAACATGGGGCATCTTTTTTGTTTTCTGTGTCTTCTCCAACTTTTTCATCATTTTTATAGTTTTCAATGTACAGATATTTTACCTCCTTGGTTAGGGTTATGCCTAAGTATTTTATTCTTCTTAATGTATTTGTAAATGGGGTTGCTTATACAATCTCATCATTAGACACTGTTGTTAGTATATAGTGATGCAATTGATTTTTGTATGTTGATTTTGTATCCTGCAACTTTACTGAATTCATTTACCAATTCTAACAATTTTTGAGGGAATATTTAAGATTTTATATACATAAGACCCATGTCATCTGCAAACAGAGACAGGTTTATTTCTTTCTTTACTTCTAGTCTAATTTGAATATTTTTATATTTATTTTTAATCCAACTTCCCTGGCTGGGACTTCTAGAATTATGTTGAATAGAAGTAGTGAAAGTCTTGTTCTTGATCTTTGAAAAAGTTTTCAGCATTTCACCATTGGATATGATGCTAACTGTAGGCTTGTTATATGCACTCTTTATTATGCCGAGGTGCATTCCTTTTACATATACTTTGTAAAATAAATAATTTTTATCAAGAAATGATTTTGAATTTTGTCGAATGTTCTTCCTGCATATATTGAGTTGATCATATAATTCATACAGGTCATTCTGTTAATGTAGTATAGTGTACATGTTACATTATTAATGTATATGTATAATGTATATGTAGTGCATATTAATGTATTAATGTATATGTTACATTATTTCATGTGTTGACCCATTCTTGCATTCAAAGGATTAATCCCACTTGATAATGAAGCATGATTCTTTGAATGTGCTGTTATACTTGGCTTGCTAAATTTTTTTGAGGATTAAATGTTTATCAGGGAAAAAATTATATTCTGTTACTTTACCAATACTATGATGAATGACAATAGTCTCTTAGTGGAGTTTTTTGGTTCCCTATGTATACAATTCATGTCATCTGCAAATAAGGATATTTGGACTTCTTCCTTTCCAGTTTGTTTCTTTTTATTTCTTTTTCTTGCCCAATGGCTCTAGCTACAACTTCCAGTACTCTATTAATTGGCAATGGTGGAAGTGCACATTGTTGTCTTGTTCTGGATCTTAGTGGAAATGCTTCCAACTTTCCCCCCTTTCAATGTTATGCTGCCTGTAGGTTTACCATATATTGACTTCATTGTGTTCTTGATGTGATTTATCACCTTCATCGATTTCCATATATTGAGCCATCCCTGAATACCAGGGATAAATCCCACTTGATCTAGGTCAATTATCTTTCTGATGTGTTGTTGGAATCAATTAGCACTAATCTATAGTTCTCTTTATTTGTTGTATCATTTATTGGTTTTAGAATTAGGGTGATACTGGACACATAGGAGGAGTTTGGGAGGATTCCCTGCCTTTCAATTGTTATTAATAGTTTAAGAATTGGAATTAGTTTTCATTTAAAAGTCTGGTAGAGTTCAGCAGTGAAGCTCTCTGATCCTGGTCTTTACATTCTTGAGAAGGTCTTTATCATTGATTCAATCTCAATATTGGTTATTGGCTGTTATGTTTTCTCTATCTTTATGACTAAATTTTGGTCAATTATATGTGTTTGGGAACCTATCCATTTCACCTAGATTTTCCAATTTGTTGGCATATGGCTGCTTGTAGTAGTTCCAGATGATTCTTTTTATTTTTGTGTATACATTGTCACATATCCTTCTCATTTCTGAAAAAGATTTGGGTATTCTCCCTCTTTCTTTTGGCTAGTTGCTAGTTGTGCTGATGATGTATCACTTTCACTTATTTTTTTTTAAATCAGCTGTTCATTTTAATGATCTTTTGTAGTGCATTTTTGTTTCAATTTTGTTTAACTCCCTAGTTTCAACTACTTGTTTCTTCTTATTAATTTGAGGTTTGGTTAGTTGTTGTTTTTTGAAGTCGTTGAGATGCATTGATAGCTCATTTTTTGATGCCTTTCCAATGCCTTTCTTGATATAGGCAATGATTGCTATATTCTTCCCTGTTAACACTGGTTTGGCTGTATCCCATAAAGTTTTACATGTTGTATGGCCATTTGCATTCATTTCCAGGTTTTTTTTTTTAATTTCCCTTTTGATTTCCTCTATGACATATTGCCATTGTCATTCATTTCCAGAATTTTTTTATTTCCTTTTTGATTTCCTCTATGATCCACTGTTCATTCAGGACCATGTTGTTAATCTCCATGTGTTTGCATATTTTCTATAGATTCCTCAGTTGTTAATGTCTAGCTTCATTCCATGGTTGTCAGAAAACATATATGGTATAATTTCATTGTATTTAATTTACTGAGACTTACTTTATGGCTTATTATATGGTCTATCCCAGAGAAAGTTCCATGCACTGATGAATAGAATGTGTATTCTGCAGCTGTGGGATGAAATGTTCTGTAGAGTTCTGTTAAGTCCATTTGGTCCATAGTGTAGATTATGTCTTTTGCTTCTATGTTTATGTTTGTCTTTTTATCTGTCTTTTGATTTAAGTGGGCTGTTGAAGTCCCCTAATACTAATTTATTGGAGTCTATGTCTCCCTTTAGATCCATTAACATTTGTTTTAAATAGCCATACACCCTAGCATTGGTTGCATTTACATTTATTATAGTCACATCCTCCAGTTAAATTGATCCCTTAATCATTACATAATGCCCTTCTTTGTCTCTTTCAGCAGTTTTTGCATTAAAGTCTATTTTGTCTGATATTAAGATGGCTATATCTGCTTGTTTTTGCTTTCCATTAGCACAGAATATCTTTTTCCATTCTTTCACCTTCAGTCTGTGTGTATCTTTGTTGAAGTGTGTTTCTTGCAGCCAGCAAGTAGATGGTACTTGCTTTGCAATCCATTTAGCCACAGTTTATCTGTTAATTGGAGATTTTAGGCCATTTACATCTAAGGTTATTATTGATAAGTGATGATTTGGTCCTATAATCTTCTCATAAATACTCTTATTTTTTCCTTTGAATTTACTTTGTACTTTTGCTAGGAGATTTTATGCCTTCCCATATTCATAAATATGACATTTTTTCTCTATTTCTATGTGTAGCACATCCTTAACAATCATATATAAGGCTGGGCAAGTTTTGACAATTTCTTTAAATTTCTGTGTTTTGGAAGGTTTTCATTTCATCTTCATTTATAAATGAGAGCTTTGTTGCTTACAGTATTCTGGATTGACTGTTTCATTTAGGATATGAACTATGTCTCTCCATTCACTTCATATTTTAACTGTTTAAAGTTTGACTGTAATGTTTCATGGTGAAGATCTTTTCTGGTCTTATCCAGTGGAGTTGCATGTGGTTCCTGTACTTGGCTGTCTCTTGCTTTTTCCAAATTAGGGATTTTTCTGCTATTATTTCATTGAATAGGCCTTCTAGTACATTCTTTATTTCTACCCCTCTAGGAAGTTCTAAGACCTGTATGTTCTTTGATAATACCCCATGTATCTTGAAAACTATATTCAGTTTTTTCTAATTTTTTTCATTTTTTTGTCTGAGATATTTGTCTTCTGGTTTGGATATTCTTTCTACTGACTCTTGAAGTCTGTTGTTAAGAGTTCTCACTGTGTTTTTATTTGACATATTGACTGTTTCTTTTTAATACCTCAGTTTGATTTCTCTTCAATAATGTCTATCTCCTGGCAAAATTTTTCATGTATGAATTTCTTTAAATCATGAATTTGCTTCTCATTGTTTTGACTAATCTTATAATCATTCTTTTGAATTTCTTTTCAGGCATTTCAACAATTTCTTCACCGTTACATCCTAATACTAAAGTGTTGTTGTTTTCCTTTTGTGGAGTTATATTGTCTTCCTTGTTCTTGTTTGTTATATTTCTGCATTTATTTTTAGATATTTTGGAAATACTTGTTGGTTTTCTCCTCTTATGACTTTTATCTTTGAACTATGCCTTTTTGCCTTAGTAGAGTGTCTGTTCCTTCAGTGGATATCTAGAGATGTGTGATTGGTGGGGCCATGGAGCTCTGGTCAGTGCTCAATGGTTGGGTGATAATCTAGGGAGACACCCAAGTTGTTTGTGGTAGGTCTCCTCTATTATCAGCAGGGAGGAAGGCATGATCATGCCTGTTGGCATAATCAAAACCTCATCTCCTCTTCCTCCAAAGTAATCAATGTCTAGGGTTAGCTCATATTGGATACACCTCCCATCCACACAGGTACATGAACTGAACAAAGGATCTGTGCTGTCCTCAGTGTGTGCACAGAACCCTCTGCAGTAACCCACCCCAGGCCATTGAGGGTCTCAGCCTCTGATGCAAGACACAGTGATTGCCAAGAGTTCCAGCTTCATTTTATGCCTATCATATAGTCACAGAATTCCCATAGTCATGGGGTACAGAGCATCTACTCTCAACCCTGCAAGCTTGCCCCATCCACAGAGACAGAAGGGATGTTCACAGAGCTCTGTCTTTGCAGTTTGAGTCCCAGAGCCTTGATAAGTTAAAGGGATGGGAGCACCTCACTGTCCTAAATGGTTGCTCAGTCCCCTGCTAACCCTCCCAACCAGATTCAACATCAGTGGGGAACACAAATTTTTCCCTCTGATAAAATTGCTGGTCGCACTTGCTCAACAGCCATTGCAGCCTCTAGTGGCTTCAAGATGGCGCTTTCTCCCTAGTGGTCACTAGACACTTTATGGGGGTATGGTGAAATAGAAATGTTCTTTTCCTTCACTGAATTAGGCGAGTACCCTGCCCCCTGCAGGGGTTCCAGGCAAGACACAAAATTAATGTGTTTTGTGAAGTTCTGCCTCAGGCAATATCATCAGTGGTATGGGCTGTCCCAGTCTACTCTAATCTCGCTCTCAGAACCTGGCATCTCCTCCGGTCCCCTGCTGTGGGAGTTGTGGGTGATATTCCTTGTCAATATTGTGGGTCTACACTTTCCAGGCTGTGTTCCTCTTCTTTCTGTAGAATTGCCACTGCAAACTTCTCTCCCTCGGAATGTACTTCCTCCTCTTTTCTTCTGCTATCTTTCCTTGGTTAAAGTCATCACCTCCTTTCCATATTCAGCCGTCTTCTATGATATCAGCTTCTAGTTTCAGGCTTCCACTTTCATTCTCATTTCCTATCTTCCAAGTTTATCCAGCATCACACTTGCCAGCTCCTGTGGTGAGGGAAAGTCTAGATGGGCTAAAATATAGGATCAGATCGACTACTTCTGGTGGATGTCTTCCACATTTTTGTTTATTGAATAAACATTGTGGTAGAGTATAAAGAAAATTAAGACAAGTACCAGGAAATCTTTGAATGATTTCATGCAGAAAAAGAAAACAGTAACTAGACATGGGAAATGCCAGAAAGAGAGATGATTGATAGAGTCAGTCCTACAGGAGGCAAGAATGAACATTATGGAGAAATCAGTCTTAGAATGGAAGAACTGCTTTGGCTTTGAAATAGAAAGAATAAAAAAAAAATAAGTGAATACATAGGGAATTAATATGAGAAGATAAAAGAGCTTGCTTTGCATAGCTTACCTTTATGTAAAATAAGTGTCACTGTTAGCTTCCTCTAGGGGCTTGAGAATAGAGTGGAGTGGTTTGAACAAAAGCTGCAGGGAATGTGATAGGAAGTCTAAGTGAGATAAGGAAAAGAATCAGGGATTTCTGAGCACCAGGAAAGATCTCACTGAAATTACATACTTGACTCTAATGTGGATGCAGTCAAGCTACCAATGAAATTGTTTTCCTCCAGTTCAGTATTTTGCAGTGGTTTGCATTTACTTGCAGTTTCTCATCTGGCTCATACAAAAATAAAAGTTAAGAAAATTGGTGAGTTTAGAGTCCCAAAGAGAGGATAAAGAAAAATTGAGAGTAAAAAGTGAGAGTCTTGGGGCCAGCGTTGTGGCGTAGCAGGTAAAGCTGCCACCTGCAGGGCCGGCATCCCATATGGGAGCTGGTTCCAGTCCCAGCTGCTCCACTTTTGATTCAGCTCTCTGCTATGCCCTGGGAAACAGCTCGCTGCTATGCCCTTGGGCCAACTACATGGGCCCTTGCACCCATGTGGGAGACCTGGAAGAAGCTCCTGGCTCCTCGCTTTGGACTGGTGCAGCTCCAGCCATTGCTGCCAATTGGGGAGTGAACCAGCAGATCAAAGAGCTCTCTCTCTGCCTCTACCTCTCTCCCTGTAACTTTGCCTTTTAAATAAATAATTAAATAAATTTTTTAAAAAATGACAGTCTCTGGGGAGAAAAAAAAAACTCCAAGAATAACAGTAAAAGAATTAAATTCTTAATGCTTTCTTTTAAATTTCAATGATTATTTCATATTACAATTTTTGGAGGCAATTAGAATACTTAAATAGAAGAATTTGAGCAGAAATTAGCTTCTTAAGTAGTTTATGTCCTAAAGCATAAGTTTTCCTTTAAGAAAGTTAGTTATTGCCACAAGTCATATATTTATTTTTTTTTCAGTTAAAGTAAGAGTGAATAATTAGAATAATTGAAACAGCCTTACTAACAACTAGAGAATAGCATACAGGATGAGTAAACATCTACGAATGAAATTCTGGTAGTATAATTAGTTAAAATTAAATAGGTAAAATAGAAATATATTAAATAAGTTTTAGTGAACTCTTTTAATATCACATATAAGTATATGATCTATCCTAAGATATTTATTGACTGTACTTAGTTTTAATCTTTTTTTGTTTGAAGGATGGAGAGAGAGAGAGAGAGAGAGAGAGAGACCTCCCATCTGCTGGTTCACTCCCTAAGTGCTAGTGGGGGAACCAGGGCTAAGCTAGGGGATATCAGAGTCCAAGGCTTTGTATCTCATGTAGATGGCAGGAACTCAACCACTTGAGTCATCCATGGTGCCTCACAGGAACTACATTAGCAGGCAACTGAAAGCAAGACCTTGATCCCAGCATTCCTTAGTGGGTTTGACCATCTTAACCACTAAACCAAATTGTCTGCCTCATCAGCTCTAGTATTATGATTACAGATGGTACAAAGGCATTATAAGCTGTAGATACAGGCATCCTGAGTTAGTAATCTAATTGGGAAGACAATATCAATATGCATGAAACAGATCATTACTAACTTTTAACACCTCTAAGTATTTCAAATAAGAAATTTGTTATCTACTGTACTTATTTTTAGTAAAATAGCTCACAAATGAGTGGTTGGCATTTGGCACAGCATTTAAGATGCTGCTTTGGATGCCCATGTCCCATATTACAGTGCCTGAATTTGAGTTCTGGCTGTGTTTCCAATTACAGATTCCTGCTAATGTGTACAGCAAGTGATGGCTTGAGCTCTTGGGTCTCTGCCATCCACATTTGAGACCTAAATTCAGTTCTAGGTTTCAGAGTTGGTCTTTCATAGCCATGGTTATTGCAGGCATTTGGATGAGTGAATCAGTGGATGAGCGATCTCTCTCTCACACTCCTTATCTTTCTATTTGATTTTCAAATAAACTGAAAATAAATAAATAGAAATCTAAAAATAATAATAGTCACAACATTTAAGAGTTAACAAACTCATTTCATACAATTATATAATTTTGTATTTACAATTCTTAGAAGTAATTAATCTAATTACTGCTGCTGAGTAATAAGCTATGTCATATTTTAGTGGCATAAAACAATAATTTTATTATGATCAAGAATTCTGTGCATTAGGAATGTGTAGGGCATTCATCATGCCACATAGTATCTCTTGCACACTTTCTATCATGTGTTTTCTGGGCCTTCAGTCTAATGAAGGCTCTATTGGACTGGATGTACCAGATAGCCCACATATTAAGGCTGGCAATTTGATGTAGGCTATTGGCTTGGATCTTAGCTGGGATTGTCAATTAGTTAAACTACATGTGGCCTCTCCATGTAGCTTTTCTTCCCTTTCACATTGATGGCCTGGGTAAACTTCTGACATGGTAGTTCAGAACTTATACTAAAGTAAACCATCAGAGGGGTGGAAGCTTCATAGTCTTTTTATTTATTTATTTATTTATTTATTTATTTATTTATTTATTTTTGGACAGGCAGAGTGGACAGTGAGAGAGAGAGACAGATAGAAAGGTCTTCCTTTTCCGTTAGTTCACCCCTCAATGGCCACTGCAGCTGGCGCGCTGCTGCCAGCGCACCACACTGATCTGAAGCCAGGAGCCAGGTGCTTCTCTTGGTCTCCCTTGCAGGTGCAGGGCCCAAGGACTTGGGCCATCCTCCACTGCACTCCCGGGCCACAGCAGAGAGCTGGATTGGAAGAGGAGCAACCAGGGGGGGCGGAGCCAAGATGGCGGATAGTGAGGACGTGTGCCCATAGTCTGGAAAATAAAGTTTCATAAAAGTGGAATTACTGTAGCCTCAGGAAAAGATTCAAGAAAAAAACTGCAGAGGAAACGCTTCCGGATCTAGTGGATGTGACACAGAGGACCTACAAGGAGCCCACAGCGTGGAAACCCAACCACGGGAGACGAGCCGCAGAATCTCCCCAGCGCGGGAACGAGCGGGAGGTAAGACAAAAGCCTCAGAAACGCGAGACATTAGCCGGGAAAGACAGAGGCCCCTTCCTCCACTTGAGCAAATCAAAGAGCAGGCACCATTTTACATATGTAAAGCGGCAATGAGTACACAATCTCAGTAACTTTGGGTCTAAGGTGAAACTTGAGAACACAGTGAGGGCTGCATAAACTCTTTGTGTGGTCCCAGAGGTAGATCAAACGAATACTCACAGAGGCCAGATCTCAACTACCCTCAATTCCACTCAGCCATTCGGAATTACTTCCCAACTGAATCAAAAAAAAAAAGAGAGAGAGAGAGAGAGAGAGATCCAGCAAGGAGCAAGGTGAGTCACTTTTTGCACAGCCTTAAACCTGAAGAATCAAGCAGAGCTCTCTGGCCACACCCATCACAGCCTCTAAGGATCCATCAAAGCAGACAGCCCACTTAGAGGCATAGTATAACGGGAAGAGGAGCAACCAGGACAGAATTCGGTAACCCAACCAAGACTAGAACCTGGTGTGCCGGCGCCACAGGCGGAGGATTAGCCTATTGAGCCACGGAGCCAGCCTAGCTTCATGGTCTTTTGATTTAATGTTCAATATTACACAACATTCTTTCTGCTGTATTCTATTGTTTGAAGCAGTCATGACTGTCCTTATCAAGCTGACTGTCTCCAGATGGTAGAGTTAGAAATGTGCCAGGGGATTCCAACACAATTCCATCAAGGTGGCATGTACCAATGCCATCTACTAGTCCGAGTGATCAATTTCAGTTCACAATTCAGAATTGATCATACTGATAGGTCTAAGAGTCAAAGGTATCATATAAACAAGACTAGTGTCTGCTAATACTATCTAATAGAACTAAGAAGGAGAGAATGATCCAACATGGGTAGCGGGATACACAGCAGACTCATAGAATGGCAGATGTCCTAAACAGCACTCTGGCCTCAGAATCAGCCCTTAAGGCATTCAGATCTGGCTGATGAGCCCATGAGAGTATATTAGGCATGGAAAGCCTAGACACTCTGGGGAAAAAAAAAAAGAGGACCTAAATGAAAGATCTCTGTGAGATCCCAGTAGAAAGAATGGGGTCATCAAAGAAGGAGGTACCTTTCTCTGAAGGGAGGAGAGAACTTCCACTTTGACTATGACCTTGTCTAAATAAGATCAAAGTCGGTGTACTCAAAAGGCTTCCATAGCCTTGGCAACTCAGGGCGAGAACCTAGGGAGTTTACTGACACCATAAACAAGACTGTCAAATTGTTAAGTCAACAACAGGAGTCACTGTGTACTTGCTCCTCATGTAGGATCTCTGTCCTTAATGTGTTGTTCAATGTGAATTAATGCTATAACTAGTACTGAAACAGTATTTTACACTTTATGTTCTGTGTGGGTGCAAACTGATTAAATCTTTACTTAATATATATTAAATTGATCTTCTGTATATAATGATAATTGAAAATGAATCTTGATGTGAATGGAATGGGAGAGGGAGTAAGAGATGGGAGGGTTGAGGGTGGGAGGAAATTTATAGGGGGGAAGCCATTGTAATCCATAAACTGTACTTTGGAAATCTATATTTACTAAATAAAAGTTTTAAAAAAATTAAAATTTAAAGATAAGATTATTTTGGCAGAAAAAAAAAAAGAAATTTGCCTTAGGATGAACTATAACTTGAGTCTCAACCATACTTGATTCAGATGACATTTAGATGAGAACTTGTCTCGTAGACTTAGAGCTGATGCTAGAATTAATTAAAACCTTGGTGGATATTGGGATAGAATGGATATATTTTTCATGTGAGTAGAATCTGAGCTTTTGGGAGCTAAATGCAGAATGCTATTGAATTTGTCTTCCCAAAATCCATGATGAAATCATAACCCCTAATGTGTTGGAAATAGGAATTGTCATGTTTGATAGGGATTAGTGCCCAATAAATGAGGTTCTAGAAAGCTCCTACACCTCTTTCTGACATATGAAGTAACAGTGAGGAAACAACCATTTATGAACTAGGAACTGAGTCCTCAAAATACACTGAATCTGTTGTAGCTTGATTTTCTATTTCCTAGCCTTCAGAAGTATGAGGAATAAACCGCCTGTTGTTTATATGGAAAGTACTTTGTGGTTCTCTATTACATTAATCTGAAAAGACCAAGTATCTAAAATAATAATAATACTTAATCATAAGTAAAAGCTCATATTGCAAACCAAGTAGGAATAAGAAATATATCTGTTTTGTATAGGGCTGTCATTTTCAGTGTCTAGCATATGGAGAATCACACACTAGGCCCATCTGTCTCAACCCCAGAAGGCAATGAGAAACACCTCTGGACATCATTTGTTTGTTTTATTATGAGAGTTGTCTATGTCCCACATATTTATTTTTAAAGTAATTTATTAATGCATTAAATTGTCAGGGTCACAGAAAATGCATGATAATTACTATAATGTAATTGCCATCAATTCTGTGTTCATGTGATATTAATACAAAGAGGACAGATTCAATGTAGTTCACAGACAAAATTCTAAGAATGTAACATTTCTCTCCCTTCTCCCTTTCTCTCTGCTTCTTTCTTCCTTCTTTTATTTTTGAGGTAACATTTTTAATTTACATTATAGTCAAAGATTTAATGCTCCACTAAATAAGGGCTTGACAAGGGGCCTGTACCATGGCTTAGCAGGTTAAGCTGCCACCTGCAGTGCTGGCATCCCATATGGGTGCTGGTTTAAGACCCGGCTGCTCCACTTCCCATCCCGCTCTCAGCTAGATCCTGGGAAAGTAGTAGAAGATGACCCAAATTCTTGGACTCTATGACCCGAGTGGGAGACGTGGAAGAAGCTCCTGGCTCATGGCTTCAGATCAGCACAGCTCCAGCCGTTGTAGCCAATTGGGGAGTGAGTGAGCAAATGGAAAAATCTCTCTCTCTCTCTCTCTCTCTCTCTCTCTCTCTCTGTGTAACTCTGACTTCCAAATAAATAAATAAATATTTTAAAAAAAGTTTGACAAGTCAAAGTAAAAAGACCCTTGTTAAGCAGAAACATAGACAAAGGCTTTGAACAATAATCAAATGGGAAAATAATGAGCATTTCAATTCTGTATAGTAAATTTTTAAAAAATCACAGATCATTAAAATTATAGTACTATATGCTTCTTTTTTATAAAAAAAATTTATTTATTTATTTGAAAATCAGAGTTACACAGAGAAAGGAGAGGCCGAGAGAGAGACAGACAGAGAGAGAGAGAGAGAGAGAGAGGTCTTCCATCTGCTGGTTCACTCCCCAATTGGCTGCAATGGCTGGAGCTGCGCTGATCCAAAGCCAGGAGCCAGGAGCTTCTTCTGGGTCTCCCATGCGAGTGCAGGGGTCCAAGGACTTTGGCTATCTTCTATTGCACTCTCAGGCCACAGCAGAGAGCTGGATCAGAAGTGGATCAGCCAGGTTTTGAATCGGCGCCCATATGGGATACCGGTGCCTCAGGCCAGGGCGTTAACGCACTGCCCCACAGCACAGGCCTCCTATTTTTCTTAATTTTACTTTTTAATTCTGAACTATTTAAAAGTAAACACAAATAATTGGGCATCCAATACCTAAATATTTCAGTATACAACTCTTAAAATTAATAAACTTATTTTATGGATGAATTTAACACTATAATACCCAGAGTTAGTAAATTTCTAATGATAGAATTGTTAAGTTTGTAATGATAGGTTTCTGATCATCTCTTGCCAAATGTGTGCTCAAGTTTACCATTTTTTAAAAAATTATCTTTAAAGCTAGGATGCTATTCAAGGCCACATATTTTGTTGCATGCTGTATTTCTTAATCCCTTTTAAAACTAGGGTAATCCCTTTTTAAAATAATTATTTTAAAAAGTTCTTTTGTAGGGAGAGAGAGAGATTGATTTTCTGTCGAGCACTTCCAAAATGGCTCCAGCACTGATGCTGGGCAAGGATGAAGCCAGGAGCCAGAACACCATCCTGTTTTCCCACATGGGTGACAAGGAATCAAGGACTTGAGCTATCATCTGCTACCTTCTAGGTGCATTAACAAAGAGCTGGATCAGAAGAGGAGTAGCTGGGACTCAAGCCAGCATGTGGAATTTCCAAGAGGTAACTTAATGCACTGTGTCACAATGCCCTTCCCTACAGTAATCCACCCCCCCTTTTAAAAAAATGTGTTTATTTATTTGAAAGAATTACACAGAGAGAAGAGAGAAGAGGGAAGAGGGGGAGAGGGAAAGAGAATCTTCCATCCATTGGTTCACTCTCCAAATGGCTACAAAGGCCAGAACTGGGCCAGGCCGAAGCCAGGGGTCAGGAGTTTCTTGCAGGTCTCCCACATGGGTGCAGGGGCCCAAGGACTTGGGACATCTTCTAGAAGTTTCCCAAATACATTAGCGGGAAGCCGGATTGCAAGTGGATCAGCCAGGACACAAACTGGTATGCATATGGTATGCCAGTGTCACGGGTAACAGCTTTACTTACTACGCCACAAGGCTGGCCCCGAGTAATTACTATATTTTTTTGACACTAAATATTTAAAGAAATCAGGCTCTCATTGTACATGCCAACTTCTGAATTTGATTGTTTCCTTGAGGTGTTTATTTTTACTTCCCATTTTTAGCAACTTTGTTGTGGTAAAATTGACACGTTAGTAAGCATATTTAAAGCACACAATTTGATGCCTTCTGAAATCACTATGTATCTATGAATCCATCAACACTACCAAGATAATAAACATATTCTTGATCCCAATATATTCCTCATGTCCCTTTGTTACCCTTCTCCTACTAACTCGGAACCTCACGGTTCCCAGGCAACCACTGACAGGCTTTTTGTCATTATAGATGAGTTCACGTTTTCTAGAATTTTAGATAATTGGACTCATGAATTGTATACAATTTTTGATATAGTGTCTGTCATTCAGCACAGTTATTTGGATATTCACTTATGTTGCTGCATGTCACAATAGGTCATTTGTTCATTTTTTTCTTTGTGAATAGTATGTCAATGCATAATGTATCACAAATTGTTTATCTGTTTTTCATGATATGTAATAAGCTGCTTTCAATTTTTGACTATTACAAATAAAACTGTTAAAGCATTCATTTACAAGTTGTTTAGTTGACATATGTTTTTATTTTGCTTCTGTAGCTAACCAGAAGTGCAATTTATGGGTCATATGCTAGTTTTATGTTTAATGATTTTGAAAACACCAATCTGTTTTGCAAAGAGGCTGTATCACTTTATATTGCCATCACCAGTGTATGCGATTTCCACTCGCTCCAAATGCTCATCAAATACTTGATATAACTTTTTATTTTAATTTAGACACTCTAGTGGTAATGTAGGGGTATCTAAAAATGTGTTTGCTTCACATGTCCCAAATGACCAGTGATGTTGAATAGCTATTCAGGTGCTTTTTTAAAAATATCTTTATTTGAGAGACATAGAGGAAGAGCAAGCTACAACAAGAGAGAGAAGTCTCCCATCCAATGGTTCACTTCCCAGTTGCCTGAAACAGTAGAGCTGAGCCAGGCTATAGTCATGAGCCAGGGACTCAATTTTCTTTTCCCACATGAGTGGCAAGGACGCAAGTACTTTAGCCTTCACCTGATGTTTCTCAGATTGTGCATCAGCAGGACACTGGATTCAGGAACAGAGCCTGTATTCAAACACAGGCATACCAGTATGGGTTATGAACATCTCCAGCACCATTTTAATAGCTAGGCCAAATGCCCACACCATATGTGTTTATTTGGTATCTGAATATTTTCTTTATCAATGTATCTGTGTAAATGATTTTTCCTGCTTTAATTGCATTGTTTATATTCAAATAATTATTTATATAATATACAAATATTTTATTGTAATTATGGGTAAAAATTGTACCCATATTTTTAATTTCCTTTTCATTTGTATAACTATAGCTTTTGAAGAGAACAAGATTGTTTATATTGGTACATGCCAATCTATTGACTTTTACTTATAAAGTTTCTTTAAATATAATTTAGCTTTTAAATGTGTTTGAATTGAAAAACTATGGTTTGTATTATATTTTAAAAATTTTTAACAATCACATAATATTAATAACAAATTATAAAATTCTCTTATATTTTCTTCTGGAAATTTTATACTATTAGTTCATAGAGATATATGAGTCATTTCTAGTTAAAGTACATGCTATGAAGTAAAGATTGAAACTTATTTTTCATACAGAAGCCCTTCCACACTGAATTGTCTTGGTACTTTGATGAAAATCATTTGACTGTGTATGTGTGTGTCTGATTCTGTATTTGCTGTCTAGCTGTATTTATCTATGTCAATGTTAATGCCAGTACTACATTGGCTTGATTACAGTAGCTTTATAATAAATATTGACATTAGGAAATTTGATTTATTCAACTTTTTTTCTTCTATTTATAAATCATTTTGGCTAGTCTAGGTCTTGAGAGTTTCTGTACATGTTCATATTCAGCTCTCCATTTTTTTAAAGGAGATAGCATTTTTTATTTTTTTCTCTTTTTTTCCAGCTCTCCATTTTTTAAAAGCACACTGTTATCTTGAGTGGGATTGTGTTGAATCTAGAGATCAATTTAGAGAGAACTGTCATTTTAACATCAATAAGTCTTTTGATCAATGAGAAAAGTCTCTCCATTTAACAGACTTTTTCAATTTATGTCACCAATGTTTGTAGTTTTCAGTATATAGATCTTGCATATCTTTTGTTAAATCATTCATTTAAATAGTTAAGATTTCAAGCCATTGCTACTGATATAATTTTTAAATCTTTTTTTTTGAATTTTGATTGTTTCATATTTTCCTGAAACAAATTGCTTTACAGCTTTCAAATAAAACAACTAATGAAAATAAATTGATTTTTTAAAATAATGAGAAGTATTACTGTGTTAGAGAAATACATGAATAAAGGACAAGTGTTATAGAAATTTTACATTTTAGGAGCTGGCTCTGTGGAATAGCCAGTAAAGCCACTGCCTGTAGTGCTGGCATCCCATATGGGCACCGGTTGAAGTACAGCTCCACTTCCAATCCAGCTCTCTTCTGATGGCCTGGGAAAGCAGTAGAAGATGACTCAAATCCTTGGGCCCCTGCACCCTCGTGGGAGACCTGAAAGAAGCTCCTGGCTCCTGGCTTTGGATCAGTGCAGCTCTGGCTGTTGCAGCCAATTGGGGAGTAAACTAGTGGATGGAAGAACTTTCTCTCTCTGCCTCTCCTTCTCTCTGCCTTTCAGATACAAATAAATCTTTTTAAAAAAAATTTTACATTTTAAATTGTACAGTGAAACAATAATCTCACTATTTATATATTTTTTAAAGCTTTTATTTAATGAATATAAATTTCCAAAGTACAGCTTATGGATTACAATGGCTTCCCCCCCCCCCATAACTTCCCTCCCACCCGCAACCCTCCCCTTTCCCGCTCTCTCTCCACTTCCATTCACATCAAGATTCATTTTCAGTTCTCTTTATATACAGAAATTCAGTTGAGTATATATAAAGATTTCAACAGTTTGCCCTCACATAGCAACACAAAGTGAAAAATACTGTTGGAGTACTAGTTATAGCATTAAATCACAGTGTACAGCACATTAATGACAGAGATCCTACGTGATATTTTTTTTAAAAAATGATTAATTTTCTATGTAATTTTCAATTTAAAACCAAGTTTTGTTTTTTTTTTTCATTTTCAATTGTCTTTATATACCGAAGATTGATTCAGTATATACTAAGTAAGGATTTCATCAGTTTGCACCCACACAGAGACACAAAGTGTAAAAATACTGTTTCAGTACTAGTTATAGCATTACTTCACATTGGACAACCCATTAAGGACAGATCCCACATGGGACGTAAGTACACAGTGACACTTGATGTTGATTTAACAATTTAACACTCCTGTTCATGGCGTCAGTAACCTCCCTAGGCTCTAGTCATGAGTTGCCGAGGCTATGGAAGCCTTTAGGATTCGCCATCAATCCAAACATCTACAGCCAACTCATATTTGATCAAGGATTCAAAACCAATCCTTGGAGTAAGGACAGTCTATTCAATAAATGGTGCTGGGAAAACTGGACTTCCACGTGCAGAAGCATGAAGCAAGATCCCTACCTTTCACCTTACACAAAAATTCACTCAACATGGATTAAAGACTTAAATCTATGACCCGACACCATCAAATTATTAAAGAGCATTGGAGAAACCCTGCAAGATATAGGTACTGGCAAAGACTTCTTGGAAAAGACCCCAGGAGTACAGGCAGTCAAAGCCAAAATTAACTATTGGGATTGCATCAAATGGAGAAGTTTCTGTACTGCAAAAGAAACAGTCAGGAAAGTGAATAGGAAACCGACAGAATGGGAAAAATATTTGCAAACTACGCAACAGATAAAGGGTTGATAACCAGAATCTACAAAGAAATCAAGAAACTCCACAACATCAAAACAAACAACCCATTTGATAGATGGGCCAAAGACCTCAACAGACATCTTTCCAAAGAGGAAATCCAAATGGCCAACAGACACAGGAAAAAATGTTCAAGATCACTAGCCATCAGGGAAATGCAAATCAAAACCACAATGAGGTTTCACCTCACCCCGGTTAGAATGGCACATATTCAGAAATCTACCAACAACAGATGCTGGAGAGGATGTGGGGAAAAATGGACACTAACCCACTGTTGGAGGGAATGCAAACTGGTTAAGCCACTATGGAAGTCAGTCTGGAGATTCCTCAGAAACCTGAATATAACCCTACCATTCAACCCAGCCATCTCACTCCTGGGAATTTACCCAAAGGAAATTAATTTGGCAAACAAAAAAGCCATCTGCACATTAATGTTTATTGCAGCTCAATTCACAATAGCTAAGACCTGGAACCAACCCAAATGCCCATCAACAGTAGACTGGATAAAGAAATTATGGGACATGTACTCTATAGAATACTATACAGCAGTCAAAAACAATGAAATCCGGTCATTTTCAACAAGATGGAGGAATCTGGAAAACATCATGCTGAGTGAATTAAGCCAGTCCCAAAGAGACAAATATCATTTGTTTTCCCTGATCGGGGACAACTAACTGAGCACCAAAGAGGAAACCTGTGGAGCTGAAATGGACACTACGAGAAACAGTGACTTGATCAGCTCTTGTGCTGACTGTTGATGTACAATGTAATACTTTATCCATTTTAGTATTTTTTTGTTCTAGTACTAGTGGCTGAACTCGGTAATTAACACACAATTATTCTTAGGTGTTTAAATCTTAACTGAAAAGTGATCCCGGTTAAATATAAGAATGAGAAAAGGAGAGGGAGGAGCTGTAGAATTGGGGACATGCTCAATCGGACTTGCCCCAAATAATCTCACTTTATAAAGGGATTTACTTTGAATAAAATGGTTGATAAACATTGGCTATTGGTAATAGTATCATTTTGAAAAGAAATAGGTTCTTTTGAAAGTACTTGTGGGTTTACTCATATGAAAATGTATCATCTCAGGGCTGACATTGTGGGATAATGGGTGAAGCCACAGCCTGTGACACCAGCATCCCAGATCAGCACTGGCTCAAATCCCAGCTGCTTCACCTCCCATCCAGCTGCCTGCAGATGTGCCTAGATAAGCAGCAGATGATGGCCGAAGTGCTTGGTCTATGAATCAATGCTGGAGACCTGGAAGAAGCTCCCAATTCCTGGCTCTTGATTGTCCTATCTCTGGCCACTGCAGCCACCTGGGAAGTGAACCAGCAGATGGAATAGCTCCCTCTCCCTCTTCCCACTTCCCATCTCTCTCTGTGTGTCTCTTCCTCTTTCTCTATGTAACACTGCCTTTCAACTAAAGATAAAAAAAAAATCTTAAAAAAAAAGATAATTTCTACTTTTGTGAACTTAATTATATAGTAAAAGCATTTATAGGTTTTTGAAAGAGTGTTATTTATATTCTAGGGAAAAAGCAGGTAAATTTTATATATGACCATGACTACATTACTCAGTCATCTAAAACAATCTCAGAGTCATCTAAAACAATCTCAGATGATTTTTTAAACTTATATTTAATAAATATAAATTTCAAAAGTACAACTTTCGGATTATAGTGGCCTTTCTCCCCATAACTTCCCTCCCATCTGCAACCATCCCAACTCCCACTCCCTCTCCCATCCCATTCTTCACCAAGATTCATTTTCAATTATCTTTATATACAGAAGATCAACTTGGTACATACTAAGTAAAGATTTCAACAGTTTGCACCCTCACAGATAAACAAAGTATTAAGTACTGTTTGAGTAGTAGTTTTACTGTTAATTCGTGTAATACAACAGGACAGAGATCCTACAAGGGGAGTAAGTGCACAGTGACTCCCATTGTTGATTTAACAATTGACACTCTTATTTATGATGTCAGTAATCACCCAAGGCTCTTCTCATGAACTTCCAAGGCTATGGAAGCCTCTTGAGTTCACAAACTCTGACCTTATTTAGACAAGGCCATAATCAAAGTGGAAGTTCTCTCCTCCCTTCAGAGAAAGGTATCTCCTTCTTTGACGGTTGGTCCTTTCCACTGGGAACTCACTCAGAGATCTTTCATTTAGGTCATTTTTTTTTTTTTGCCGCAGCGTCATGGCTTTCCATGCCTGAAATACTCTCATGGGCTTTTTAGCCTGAACTGAATGCCTTAAGGGCTAATTCTGAGGCCAGAGTGCCGTTTAGGGCATCTGACATTCTATGAGTCTGCTGTGTATCCCGCTTTCCATGTTGGGTCATTCTCTCCTTTTTAATTCTATCAGTTATTATTAGCAGACACTAGTCTTGTTTATGTGATCCCTTTGACATTTAATCCTATCATTATGATCAATTATGAACTGAAACTGATCACTTTGACTAGTGAGATAACAATGGTACATGCCACCTTGATGGGATCGAATTGGAATCCACTGGTACATTTCTAGCTCTACCATTAGGGGTAAGTCAGAGTGAGCATGTGCCGAACTGTACATCTCCCTCTCTTATTCCCACTCTTATATTTAACAGGGATCACTTTTCAGTTAAATTTAAATGACTAAGAATAATTGTGTGTTAATTAAAGAGCTCAACCAATGGTATTAAGTAGAAAAAACAATACTAAAAGGAATAAAATAGTAAGTTGTTCCTCGACAGTTAGGACAAGGGTTGATCAAGTTATTGTTTCTCATAGTGTCCATTTCACTTCTGCAGGTTTCCTTTAAGGTGCTCAGTAGCTAAGTTAAGTAGTTTACTGATAAGTGTATTAAATAGTATAGATTGATAAGTATATTGATAATGATAAGTGTATTGACCTCAATGAGCATGCTGATGAGTAGTGTGATAAAAAAAAAACCCTCGTGTGTAAGCAATAAAATCTCTCATTGAAAAGACAGTCTTCTGTCCCTGTATTCCTTTCTTTCCCATGCTCTGACATATCGCTCTTAGCTCCTGTTGAGCTGTGTGACAGCAGGTGCTCATGACATGCCTCCAGCTTTGTTTCTGTTGTACAAGATTGCTTTAGCTATTTGAGGTCTCTTGTGCCTCCATATGAATTTCAGCATCATTTTTTCCAGATCTGAGAAGAATGCCTTTGGTATTTTGATTTTTATCACATTGAATCTATAAATTGCTTTTATGAGAAGGGACATTTCGATGATATTTATTCTTCCAATCCATAAGCATGAAAATTTTTTTCATTTTTTTTTGCTATCCTCTTCTATTTCTTTCTTTAAGGTTTTGTAATTCTCATCATAGAGATTTTTGACATCCTTGGTTAAGTTTATTCCAAGGTATTTGATTGTTTTGTAGCTATTTTTAATGGAGTTGATCTTAGAAGTTCTTTCTTAGCCATGGTATTGCCTGTATATACAAAGGCTGTTGATTTTTGTGCATTGATTTTATATCCTGCTACTTTGCCAAACTCTTCTATGAGTTCCAATAGTCTCTTAGTAGAGTTCTTTGGATCCCCTAAATAAAGAATCATATCACCTGCAAAGAGGGATACTTTTTCTTCTTCCTTCCCAATTTATATCCCTTTAATTTCTTTTTTCTTGCCTAATGACTCTGGTTAAAACTTCCAGTACTATATTGAATAGCAATGGGATCTCAGAGGATTTTGAGTGGCCTTCCTCTAAGAATTCCATATTTTGGCACTGGTGTTTTGTTGCAGTGGGTCAAATTAACACTTTTGACACTGGCATCCCATATCAGAGTTCTGCCAGTTCTAAGATGCTCTTTTGATCCAGCTTATGGCTAATGTGCCTGAAGTACACAGATTACTCAATTACTTTGGGTCCCTGCTACCCATTGGGAGATGCTGGTGGATTTCCAGACTCTGACTTTGGTCTGGCTCAGACCCAATGTTTGTGGCCACTTTGGATCTGAACAATTAAATGGAATTTCTCTCTCTCCCTCCCTTACACCCTCTTTCTCTTTCCTAAGTTCTGAAGTTTTATTTATTTGACAGTTAATAGATATGTTACTGATTTTTATATAACCCTGTCATTCTGCAACCTTGCTAAATTCATTTATTTTTATAGTAAACTTTTTGCTATATTATTTGGAAACAATATAAGAATGATCATTTTATGTGAAGATAAATAGAGTTTTACTTTCTGTTTTCAATCTTTATGAATTTTATTTCATCTTCTGGTCTGATTTAGATAGAAAGAACTTTGGTTCTTAAAACTGCATTGGTTAGGGTTTATCAGAGAAACAGAACCACTATGATATGTCTGTCTGAATGTATTTGAGTGTGTACACATCTATACACATATGCTTTCTCTAACTACATACACATGAGTAGTTCCAAAAGTTCAAGGAAAATGGAGGTATAGGGGCCCATGCTGTGGCACAGGGTGTTTGTTAAGCCACTGCCTGTGATGTCCTGGCTCTTCCACATCTGATCTAGTTCTCTGTTAATGTGCTTTCAAATGCAACAGAAAATGGCCCAAGTGCCTGGGCCCTTGCCACTCACATTGGAGACCTTGATGGAGTTCCTGGCTCCTGGTTTCAACCTGGCCTAGCCCTGGCTGTTGAGGCCATTTGGGAAGTGAACCAGTTGATGAAAGATCTCTCTCTCTCTCTTTCTGTTTCTGTCCTTTTCCCTTTGTAACAGTGCTTTTCAGATAAATAAATGAATCTTTTTTAAAAAGAAAGAAAATTGAGTTATAAGTTCATTTTGGTGCAAAAAATTAAAGTCAATGTTCAGGTTTTTCGTAAGTGTTTTCCATAAACTTGTGTGTGTGTGTGTGTGTTTGTTTGTTTATGAATGTCCTTTTGCTAATTTAGGACATGGCTAATTTATTCTCTCTCTCCCCCTTCCTTGTCTTTTTGGAATAATATGGTTGATTTTCTTAAAGAATCAGCTTTTAGTTTATTTGATTCTTCTGTATTTTCTTTCCATATTGTATCTCATTGAGTTCTGCTCTTACATTTAGTGTTTATATTCTTTTGCTTTCATTGGATTTCATGTCCTCTTATTTTTATGGATCTTAAGGTGATAGCACAGATTTTTGATTTGAGAATTTATTTCTTTAATAATACAATTTTAATTGTAATAAATGTTCTGCTAAGTACTGCTTCAACTTTTTCAATAAAATTTGATAATTTATGTTTTCATTTTATTCAGTCCAAAAAAGGTTTCTAATTGACTTTTTAAGAAAGATTTGTTTATTTAAAAGTCAGAGATACAGGGAGAGAGGAGGAAGAGAGAGGTCTTGCATCTGTTGGTTCACTGCCAAGATGGTTGCAATGGCCAGGGGTGGGCCAGGCCAAAGCCAGGAGCCAGGAGTTTCTCCCATATCTCTCACATGAGTAGCAGGGGCCCAAACACTTGAGCCATCTTCCCTTCCTTTTCCCAGACCATTAACAGGGAGCTGGATTGGAAGTGGAGCAGCTGGGTTACAAACCAGCGTCCATATGGGATGCTGGTGTCACAGGCAGCAGTTTTACTCCCTACGTCACAATGCCAACCCTTCTGATTGCCTTTTTTGATTTATTTGTTTATCTTTGTGCTATTTTGAATCATGCTATTTGGTTTCTAAATTTTGGGGTATTTTCTAGATATAACTTTATTTTCAATTTCTATTTTAATTCTGTAGTAGTCTAAGAAGGTACTTTGAACATTATAAATTTATTATGACTTGTTAGATGACCCTTAATATTGTGTATCTTGGTAAATGATATAAATACAGCTGAAAAGACTGAGTATTCTATTATATTTTAGTGACAGGTTCTATAAATGTCTTTTGGGTCAAATTAGTTAATAGATTACGTAATTCTTGATATAATAAATAATTTTGTTTCTCTGTCGACCTCAAATTTTGAGTAACACTGCAGCAATCTAGAATTATAATGAAGCTTTTTTTTATCCTTTCAGTTATATTAGGTTTTGCTTCATGTAGTTTGAAATTTTGTGATTAGATTAACATAACTCTAATAATGTTTTTTATTCTTAACTAACTGGTCCTTTTATTATTATTTATAAACTCTTATCTCAACACAAGGAGATCAATGCAGTCTATCTGGGTTTCTTCTCACTGTGCTGTAGCCTAGATATTCTCTCCAACCTAGAAGTATAAGCAATTATAGGGCACACCATGACTGCTTTCTTTTTCTTCGTGTCACTGTTTTGCCCTTCTTATTGTGCAGTGTTAAAAAAACATCACATATACTTTTGTTTTCATTTGTTGTTGTTGTTCTTTAATGTGGGTGGGTAAATCTCATCTGTGACATTCTACCTTGGCTGTCATAGATGTCCTTAGTTCACATTATTTTAAATGAAATAAGTTGTGTTACACATAATTTCAATTTCCCAAGATGTATTAAAAACATTCTATAGATTAATAACAGATGAACAGATTAAGGTGCAAAATGTTTAACATACAACTCATCATTCACAAACCAGTTAATATTATTTTTCAAAAGCTGTTTCTGTGTATGTAACACGGCTTTTCCAAGTACCACCAACATCCAGTATGTACATATCCTTTGAAATTTTTAAAAATGTCTTCTTATGATTTTGATATGCAAAACTAATATTTAGAATATAAACTGAGACTTTTTTCAAACATGATATTATTTAATGTGATATAAACAATTTGGATATATAAATGTAAGTTTTTGTTATATAAATCTTGGTACCAAATATTTATTTGAAAAATTACTTAGGGAATAGTGTTGTGGCATAGCAGGTTAAGTTGCTGCTTGGAATGCTTTTATTTCATATTGAAGTAACTTGCTTGACTCCTGGCTTGTCTGCTTCAAATCCAGTTTCCTGCTAATGCAACTGTAAGGCAGCACATTATGACCCAAGTACTTGGGCCCCTGCATGGGAGACCCAGATTGAGTTCTGGGATCTGGGTTTTGGATCCATCTAGCTAGGTTATTGGGGAGGTTTGAGAGAGTAAACAAGTGGATGGAACATCTCCCTTTGTTTCTGTCTTTCTCCCCTGTCCATTTCTCTGTCTATAAAATAAATAAATTACGGGCCAGTGCTGTGGCATAGTGGGTAAAGCTGCTACCTGCAGTGCTAGCATCCCATATGAACGCCAGTTCAAGACCTGACTGCTTTCTGCTATGGCCTGGGAAAGCAGTGGAAGATGACCCAAGTGCTTGGGGCCCTGCACCTGCTTGGGAGACCTGGAGGAAACTCCAGGCCCCTCGTTTCAGATCGGCCTAGCTCCAGTTGTTGCAGCCATTTGGGGAGTGAATCATCAGGGGGAAGACCAGTCTCTCTCTCTCTCTCTCTCTCTCTCTCTTTCTCTCTGCTTTTGCCTCTGCCTGTCTGTAACGCTACCTTTCAAATAAATAAGTAAATCTTTAAAAAAATAAAAAAATAAATAAGTAATTTCAGTTGTTCATCTCAGTAATTATGTACATAGGCTCAATCTGCTGCCAATAGGGAGATCATAACAAAGACATTTTGTTTTACCACTGTGTCTTGCCAATGGAACACAAAATCCTCATTGAATATTAATGTGAATAGAATGAAGAAATGAATACAGAGGCACAAAGGAAAACATTTTATTAAAAAGTGGGCCTTGACCGGCGCTGAGGCTCACTAGGCTAATCCTCCAACTGCGGTGCCGGCACCCCGGGTTCTAGTCCTGGTTGGGGCACCGGATTCTGTCCTGGTCGCTCTTCTGACAGTCCATCTCTCATGCCAGGAGTGCAGTGGAGGATGGCCCAAGTCCTTGGGCTTTGCACCTGCATGGGAGACCAGGAGGAAACACCTGGCTCCTGGCTTCGGATCGACACAGCGCACCGGCCATAGCAGCCATTTGGGGGGTGAATCAACAGAAGGAAGACCTTTCTCTCTGCCTCTCTCTCTCACTGTCTAACTCTGCCTGTCCAAAAAAAAAAATAGGCCAGCCCCCAAAAGACAAATGTGTGTTTTCTTTGATTTGTGCTAGCTAATACATAAAGTACAAAAATAATGTATATGAGTGAAATTGATTTCTTGAGATTTGATTATCATTGTTATCCCATTTATACTCCTGAGGAACAGTGGTTTTTCTACTTTCTACTTGTTGATTTTTTTTTTTAGTGGAGGATTAAGCCTGTACTAGAAAGTAAATCAGGGGACAGTGCTGTGGCTTAGCAGGTGAGGCCACCACCTGCAGTGCCGGCATCCCATATGGGCGCCGGTTCAGGTCTTTGGTCACAGCTGCTCCACTTACGATCCAGCTCTCTGCTGTGGCCCGGGAGGGCAGTGGAAGATGGCCCAAGTTCTTGGGCCCCTGCAACCTTGTTGGAGACCCAAAAGAAACTCCAGGCTCCTAGGTTTGGATTGGTGCAGTTCTGACTGCTGCGGCCACCTGGGGAGTGAACCATCAATGGAAGACCTCTGCCTCTCTTTCTCTATGTAACTCTAACTTTCAAATAAATAAATAAATCTTTAAAAAAAAGGAAAGTAAATTGAAATTATGTTGTCATATAAAGCAAAAGTAAAGAAAAATGAGAAACAAATAAAAGAGGAGGGAGAGAGGTAGGGTGGGACGTATCACTATAGGTTTAAAATTTCACATATGAAATAAATGAAATTTGCTCTCTTTCCATAATTGTTTGAAAAAGGAAAATGGAAGTCTTTCGATGACAAAACATCATGTATACTTTGTGCTAGCTGTTAGTGTGTATATTTTTTTAACTTTTATTTAATGAATATAAATTTCCAGTGTACAGCTTATGGATTACAATGGCTTCCCCCTCCCATAATTTCCCTCCCACCCACAACCCTCCCCTCTCCTGCTCCCTCTCCCCTTCCATTTGCATCAAGATTCATTTTCAATTCTCTTTATATACAGAAGATCAATTTAGTATAAAGATTTCAACAGTTTGCACCCACATAGAAACACAAAGTGAAACATACTGTTTGAGTACTAGTTATAGCATTAAATCAAAATGTACAGCACATTAAGGACAGAGATCCCGCATGAGGAGCAACTGCACAGTGGCTCCTGTTGTTGACCCAACAAATTGACACTCTAGTTTATGGCACCAGTAACCACTCTAGGCTGTCGTCATGAGTTGCCAAGGCTATGGAAGCCTTCCAAGTTCGCCGACTCTGATCATATTTAGACAAGGTCATAAAAGACAGAGTGAGGATAGTAACCAATGATCCTAAGAGTGGCATTTACCAGGTTTGAACAATTATACAGCATTAAGTGGGGAAGAGGACGATCAGTACACACAGGTTGGGGGTAGAGCCATTGGTGGTAGAGTAGAGGTTATGATTACAAAGGAATGAGGCCCAAGTAGGCTAGACAGGGTCTAGAACAAAGGACAGAGTCATTATTAGATGTGCTAAGAAAGGTGCTGTCTAAGCTACAATTAAGTTTTCTGATTGAGAGGCAAATAGAACCTGATAGAAGGGGCTAGATAATAATCTGGTGGGCTTTAGGCCTTGTAAGTTAAGAGGCCCAGACCTATCTATCTCTTCACATGGGGTATATCCGAAGGGAGGTGTGAACCTCCTAGGGGAAGGCACTCTGTTGACTTTCATTACTTGGTTGGCCTGGGAGGAGAGCTGGCCAGGTAAAGGCAGGTGGCATCTCTAACAAGAAATTTACAGTTCTGCCTGCAATGTTGCTGACCCTACTTGGCCGTCCCCTCAGCTGCAGTGGTCACTTTGGAAGTTGGGCTGAGTGAAGGGCTTTTCAGCTTAGAGCCAATAAGATCTGTGGCTCTGACCTGGGCATCCTTCGACTCCAGGGCAGGTCCATTTCCAGTGATCCAACTCTTGGCAGAGCTGCCAGGGCTCTTCACAAGCTGACTTCTGCTGAAGCCCAGGCTTATCACATTGAAAGCCACTGCAGTGGACTGGCCTGTTGGGTCTCCTTGAGGGCAGATCCCTGTACAGATCAGCCATTAATAGGCCTGCCACCCATTGCTTCTGATGCCTAGCTTTCTTTTCCTCCTGGTTTGTGTTAAAGCAGACCAGAGGATGCAAGTCAAGGGAGTGCCCGTTTCCCATCTCTAATCTTCGGTGGCCTGAACTACAAGTCTATAGTCACAGGCATGTTCTGTAGTACTTTTTCTAAGGTAGACAATGCCCATGAGGAAAATTATATTCTCACTTTAAAACTTTCTTTCCCTTTGGTCTGAAAGGGAGGTTTTTTCTACTTACTGTATACTTTGCTGATGGCGAAGTGAATCTAGCTATGAGATTATTATTTAAGTTCTTATTTTGGCTATGCTATTATAGAAAAATGTTAGCCATCTCTTTTATAAGGTCTAAAGATTAAATTGTGCGTCCTACAGATTCCTTCATAATAGAATTAGTTTCCTACCTTGAAGAGAATAGAGAAATGAAAGAACAAGTTGGGCTTAGAATAGAGAAATGAGGGAGCAAGTCCTAGATCGCTTGCTGACAATAGCAATATTACTTGAATACTTAGCAAACCGTTTCAACCATTAGATAACAACTTAAGAAAACATTTACCAGAAGGTCCAATGCCTTCTATAAATTTTAAGAATCATGTATTTGAAAACATCTCTTAAATATCTAACATGGTGTAGTTTGTTTAACCAGTAAACTTAAGCACAACCATAAAAAATGTTTTTAGCTTCTTTCTACCAACAAGTTTAAAATATATGATACACAGATTCTGGTCACACAAATTAAAATGTATCTTTGATTGATTTTAGCAGCTTAAATTTATGGACAATATTATCTATAAGCCATTTAAAATAAAACTCTTAATAAAATTTCCTATGTGGACATACAATATGTACACACATATAACATAGCATAATAGACCAATATAGCAATTTTAATAATAGCTTTTAAAATCTTTAACTCTTTTTGTAGATTGCCAATTGATTTGAATTGCTTTTTCTTTTTGGATTACTTTAACACATTGCTTTAACAGAGCATCAGAGTTTAATTCTACATCAAAGAGAAATTGAGCTTCCTGTGATCTTTTGCTCTGAGGTTTCCTTCCTTTACCTTATTTCATATTGGTGACCATGTTTCTGTGTTTCTGTGTGTAACACATCTTTAAGCATCTTTTGCAGGGCAGGATGAGTGGCAACAAATTCTTTCAGTTTCTGTTTGCTGTGAAAAGTCTTAATTTCACCTTCATTCACAAATGAGAGCTTTACAGGAGATAATATTCTGGGCTGGCAGTTTTTCTCTCTTAGTACCTGGGCTATATCTCGCCATTCCCTTCTAGCTTGTAGGGTTTCTGATGAGAAGTCTGCTGTGAGTCTAATTGGAGATCCTCTGAGAGTAATCTGACGTTTCTCTCTTGCACCTTTTAGAATCTTTTCTTTATGTTTCACTGTGGTGAGTTTGATTACAATGTTTCGTGGTGAGGGGACCTGCGTGGAGAGTGTGGAAGCCCAAGTTCGGGACACCAGCGGCAGACTCAACACACCAGCGCTGGAACACGAGGTGAGCCGAACCTCAATAGCCTGAGACACCAGCGGGCAAGCAGAAAGAGGAGACTAGAGGGAACGAGGCTTGAAACTCCGTGGGGAAAAGTTCACCAGGCTAACTAGAAGAGAGAGAGGAAAAAAAAAAAAAGTGGCCGATATGGACACGAGTTTCTCTCTCTCTGCTCACCCCTCAAAGGCGAGCAAGACAAAGAGCAGGCACCATTTTGGACATACTTCATAAGCAGGGCGACCTCAGGTCTGCACCAGCCCTGAGCCTAGCAGAAAAACCTGACTCTGGGGGGAGGGGTGAAATAACAGGAGATTAGCATCTAACTTGGCAACCCAGTGGGAGACTGCAGGAGAATTGGAGCCCACACTGAGGGCATCAGAGATTCCCTGTGTGGTCCTTGGGAAAGAGCTTCCGATCTCTGGCTCCTGTGGGTATATCATTTGCCTGCTAACTACTTCCAATTACGTTCAGCTGTGCGGAATTACTTCCCTTTTGAATCAAAAAATAAATAAATAAATAAATAAAGAGCGATTTACCACGCCTAACCTGGGAGTGTCATCTTTGACACACCCTCAACCCTGAGGAACCAAACACAGCTCTCAGTCCACACTCATCTCAAGCCTCTAAGGCTCCACCGAAAGCAGACAGTCCACTTAATATAGAGCCATAGTGTAACAAGAAAAAACACCACAGGGAAGAAACCAAATATCTCCAACATGCCATACAACAAACGCAAAAATCAAGGTAACAAGAACAAGGAAGACACTATGACGCCCCCAAATGAAAAAGACACCCCAATTCAAGATTATGAAGATGATGAGATAGAAGAAATGCAAGAAGCTGATCTCATAAAATTGATAAGAACATTAAGAAGTTCTCAAAAACAAATTCTTGAACTACAGAAATCCTTAATGGACAAGATAGAAAATCTCTCTTGTGAAAATGAAATATTAAGGAGGAATCAAAATGAAATGAAACAACTAGTAGAACATGAAACTGTGATAGTGACAAAAAACCACAATGAAATGAAGAACTCAATAGATCAAATGAGAAACACATTAGAGAGCCTTAAAAACAGAATGGGCAAAGCAGAAGAGAGAATATCAGACTTAGAAGACAGAGAACAGGAAAGGAAACAGGCAAACCAAAGAAAAGAAGAAGAAATTAGAAATCTAAAAAATATTGTCGGGAATCTATAGGATACTATTAAAAAACCTAATATTCGGGTTCTAGGAGTTCCTGAAGGCATAGAGAGGAAGAAAGGATTAGAAGGCATTTTCAGTGAGATACTAGCAGAAAATTTCCCAGGTTTGGAGAAGGACAGAGGCATCTTAGTACAGGAAGCTTATAGAACCCCTAATAAACATGACCAAAGAGATCCTCACCACGACACATTGTTAGTGTGTATTTTGAAAAGCAAAAACAGAGAAAGAGGACAAAGTTAAATTGAGGTAGAAAAATAATTATATATACATGCTGAATTCTGCACAGGCATAAAAAAGAATGAAACGTTGTCTTTTGTAACAAAATAGATGCAACTGGAGGCCATTTTGCATAGTGAAATAATCCAAATTCAAAAAGATAAAAATCATATACTTTGATTTGTTTTAATTAATATATAGAGTAAATAAATGAAATGTAGATGAGTAAAATTGACATCTTGAGATTTGTTTATTGTTACAGCCCTTGTCTATACTCCTGAGCAACAGCAATCTCTCTACTTTTGACTTGTTGAATTCTTTACTTAGTGAAGGATTAATCCTGTGATTATAAAGTAATTTGAAAGTATATTATTGTGAAAACTAAAAGAAAGGAAGGAGGTGGGAGGAAAGGAGGGTAACAAGTATCATTATGGACTTAAAATCACATATATGAAGTACATAAAATCTGTTCTCTTTATGTTAAAAATCTTAAATTGTTCATTTCTTTAAAAAAGTGAATAATGAAAAATACACATATGCATCAATCACAGAAAAAAGGAAAAATATTGTGACAAAGATGAACGCAGAATAATTATAATAGGAATTAAGATATACAATGATTCTACTACTACAATGATATAATTTTTCATTTGCATAGTGAACAACCAAATTGACCAATGTTCCCCTAGCCTAACTAAAGATCACACAGCTTTCTTCCTGGATATAGGCTTCTTTAGGATGTACATCTTTTTTCCTGTATCTTGCTAGTTTTATAACCCAGAGATATCTTTATCAAGGACTTGGGAGTCATTCCTTTAAAATATTATCTCCCAGTCTGCGGAGAAGGTAGAAGCCAGACTTCCATAAATGCCATTTAGTGAGTACAGATGGCCTGATAACATTGAACAACTTCCTCCACTACCTCACCCAGGTACTTAAAAAGCCTCTTGCTTCTTATTTCAGTGTAGTCGTGTCCAGTCTTTCTTCCCCACTGTAATAGTCTTCACCTAAATAAAATCTTCCTTGTCTGCTTGTCCACATGGTTGCAACATTTCTTTGGCATCGCTAAAGAGGTAGAACATTTTTAGATGTACTTATTGAGGAGCTGAATATCTTTTTAGTTATTAAGCACCCATTTAATACATTTTGTATATTTTTCAATTGTACTTTGTATTCTTGTTGTCATGGTTTGTGTGTATTGGGTGTGAGACCTTCTTTGCTCCCACTGCATTGTGCAGTTACTTCTTATATCAAAGGACCACAGGTATATGATCTGGTCCTGAACTCTGCTCTATTATTTTTCTTTGCTTGTTTCTAACTATATGCCCGAACTGATCTATGCTTAGTTATTGGAATTTTACAAATTCATCAGTATCAATGTTCTAAACTTGCTTCTTCACTCCAAAAACATAAGATTAAATTGCAAGTTGTTTTTTTGCTCTTTAAAAATTATTTATATAAAGAGATTTTATGCATTCCATAAATATAGTTCCAAGACAACCACACTTCCCTTACTCCTCTGCTTCCCTCAATTCCCCTCTCTCGCTCCCCTTTCTTCATCAGTTTTTGCAGACATAATTTTAATCCACTCTAAATTCACAGGCTTAATTTGTCACTAATCATAATATTCAACAAGTCGAAAGTAGGAAGACCACAGTTCCACACGAGTATAAATGGGCTAAAAGACAATAATCATATCCCAAAATGATCATTTAATTCATATACATTCTATGAGTCTGCTGTGTATCCTGCTTCCCATGTTGGATCCTTCTCTCCCTTTTTGATTCTATTGTATTCTATATTAACTACTACATATTAGAAAACATATATTTGTCTTTTTGAGACTGGCTTATTTCACTAAGCATAATGTTTTGAAGTTGTATCCATATTCTTGCAAAAGTTAGAATTTCATTATTTTTTATGGCTGAGTAGTTTTCTATAGTATATATATACAACATTACCTTTAAAAATATTTATTTGAAAGGCAGAGTGATAGAGAAAGATAGAGATAGAGATAGAGATAGAGATAGAGAGAGAGAGAGAGAGAGAGAGAGAGAGAGAGAGAGAGAACCAGAAACTGCATCCGGGTCTCTTAATAGGCCATTATACGCTGCCTCCCAGGCACATCAGCAGGAGGCTAGATTGAAAGTAGAGATGGAAGATCTGGTGCTATGGAGTAGAAAGTAAAGCTGCCACCTGCAGTGCTGGCATCCCATATGGGCGCCGGTTTGAGTCCTGGTTGCTCCACTTCCTATACAGCTCTCTGCTATGGCCTGGGAAAGCAGTAGAAGATGGCTCAAGTCCTTGGGTTCCTGAACCCGCTTGGGAGACCTGGAGGAATCTCCTGGCTCCTGGTTGTTGCTGCCAAATGGGGAGAGAACCAGCGGATGAATATTTCTCTCTCTGTCTCTCTCTCGCGCTCTCTCTCTCTTCCTCTCTCTCTCTCTCTGCCTCTCATTCTCTCTCTGTGTAACTCTGACTTTCAAATAAATAAATAAATCTTAACAAAAAGTAGAGATGGAATTCAATGTGTTATGTGAGCTTTACATATTCTGCCAGTCTCAAGTGGATTTCTTACTGATTAATAGTACTATGTAGGAAAATACAATTAATGAACTTAGATTAATATTGAAATATATTAAAATATGTTCATATTTTTATCTCTTAAAAATTATTCTCCCAATGTCTGAAAGGAAAAATTCATTTGAAGCCGGCGCCGCGGCTCACTAGGCTAATCCTCCGCCTTGCGGCGCCGGCACACCGGGTTCTAGTCCCGGTCGGGGCACCAATCCTGTCCCAGTTGCCCCTCTTCCAGGCCAGCTCTCTGCTGTGGCCAGGGAGTGCAGTGGAGGATGGCCCAAGTGCTTGGGCCCTGCACCCCATGGGAGACCAGGAGAAGCACCTGGCTCCTGCCATCGGATCAGCGCGGTGCGCCGGCTGCAGCGTGCCAACCGCGGCGGCCATTGGAGGGTGAACCAACGGCAAAGGAAGACCTTTCTCTCTGTCTCTCTCTCTCACTGTCCACTCATCCTGTCAAAAAAAAAAAAAAAAGAAAAAAGAAAAATTCATTTGAGAAGACAAGTGTACTAGTTTATAACATATATGATTGTCACCCCTCTTAAATTAATGACACAAAAGGAAGGTAATATTCTTATAACTACATACATATTTTTTGATAAATGCTTTCCTTGAAATATTTGCAACATCACTTTGTGGAAGGCAAAATATGGAGCTGTATTATTGACTTGGTCCAACCTAGTGTGCATTGATCAAATTAGTACAGTCTGTCATGCAGGACCAAACCCTCAAATTTAGTGGCTTAGTAGAACAGTTTATTTATTGCTGACATTACAATCCAACTCAGGTTAGACAGCCTTCCACCTTCACTATACAGTTTGAATTCTAATGTCTCATTAGCATGCAATGTGAATTCTGTTTTTTAACTGCTTCAGCCTGGAAATGACATATTTGGTTTTGCTTACAATCCAATAGGTAAAAATCATTTCTATGAACCCACATTTATTGTAAAGAGGTTTGGAAGCTATCATGAAGCTTATGGAATATTTGGTGATAACTCTTACCAACTTCTAAGTTGTTATATTTACTCCATGGAAGCCTAAGAAAGCTCCACAAAAAATGGCTTGGAAAGCTGGGTGTGAAAAATTTTATTACTCACATATTGAGCCTTCTGGAAAGAGCAAGGTAGTCTTCCATGCAGATCTGAAAATGGCTTTAAGAAAGAGAAATGGGAGGAAGAAAAGTTTATCATTATACATGGGAATGAATTACTTCATTATTTCCACTGGTTATTTACTTAATATATTTCTAAAACATTTTAAAGAATCTTTTAGAGTTTATGATACTCATTCTAAGCATGATTATCATTTGAAGAAATTCTCTATATTTAAGAAATTATTTTTTTATTTATTCAATTTCTCCATTCTCTTATACTTTTCAGCAAGAGCCATATGTGATCTCTACATGTAAAATAATTTGCTGAAGCAATCTTAATTAGAGTATAGAGTATGTCAGAAATTTTAGTCCAGTCTTTGGAAGAATCACAGTTCATCATTTTAGCATAGATTTGTCTCCGGTTTGTAAGGAGGAACACTTGGAACCCGTATGTTTACTGAATCACAGAACTTTATGTTAAATTACTTCCTAAATATTTTGTGGTTTTGTTCACATCTTTCAGTCTCTACTGTTGTTATCCTGTTATCTCTTGCCTAGACTGCAGGAACAACTTCATGTTGTATATTTCTGAATCCACTTTGACTCCTTTTGCAACTCATTCTCCATACGACTCATTTCTGTAGCCTCATCCTACTCCAGTAACCCTACGTATGTTCTCCCAAGCCATTCTGGACCTTTTCTGGTTCTCAAAGACTCAGTAGTCTGGCCTCCCTTAGAGTCTTTGTTAGGAGTTTATCTCTTTCATAAGAATGATTTCCCTATCCCCTAACCCACAACAGCACTTAGGTCTCAGCACAAACATAATTTCTTTAGGGATGTTTTCCCTGACCTTGTAGTTCCAGTAGTCATTACCTCTTGTGATAATCTCTTAATTACTCCCTCCACTTTTTCATCATAATTGTATTGAGATTGTCACTATACTTGTCTGTCTTATCTTTCACACTGTGAACTACATTATGTAAAGAGTCTAGTGCTCTATCTATTTTGTTTAGCTTGCATCCTTAAGACCCAGATAACATCACAAAGGTTTTCTATAATAGAACCTCAGTCTCCTCATAGGACTAAATCCCTATTCTGAACAGTACACCTTATACGTGAGTTATTTTTAACATCCATCTAAAAATCTTTGAAATATTAAACACACTATGAAATTTTGTTCAGCTGAACCTCCATCTACACCCTGCTAAGCTGTTGCCAGAACTCTTTTTCAGAAGTCTTGAATGTCATGTTTAAGAACCTGATCTTGGTCCTGAAGAATCACAGAAGAGTCAGTGTATTTTAATAGAAGAGCACTGTCACAAAGCATGTGCTTTTGAAAAACCCCTCTGCCTGCAGTGTGGGGTCAGGAATAACCAGATGAATTGTGACAAAGATGAGAAACTGAATTTGCATAATAACAGGAGAATGTGGGAAGTAAATGCATTGGGTTTTAGAATGAAAATTGATGCCAGATTATTATCGGAGATCATGTAGAGGATTACAAAATGACTTTAAACATCTTATCTTGAGTAACGAGATGATAATACTGCCAAACTTTATTGGGAAAATGGTGTTACTAGACAAATTGTCACTATGTTTCTTCTTTGGCTATCTTTACAGGTATATATAAACATTGATGTATTTCCTTTTATAATTGGTGTGGTCAGTGTTTCTTTCTAACTCTCTAATGATGTTGGGGAATATTTTGTTGCAGCACAAAACTCCATGATATAAAATATAGTTCAGAGATGGAACAAGCCAGAAGACAAGTTATATTTATAAATAGTAGAAAATGGAAAAAGTATTATTATAAAAGAAGATTTTCCTTCTTTAAACCACTATTAATTTCTATATATCTCTATAACACAGAAAATGTAAGTTTTACTAGCTCTAAGAAAACTAATACTCCCTTCATGATAATTGTTGAAGAGATTATAATAATTAGAAAAAGTAGGATTTTAAAAAATAGCCAAATCCCTTGCAAAAAATAAACCATTTTAAAGAAAAACAAGCCAGCTGAATGAAATGTAAATTTTCTTCTTCAGAGTCATGCTTCAAATCACAGACTTAAGCTTTGTCTAGTTAATCAACTTTCAAGGAAATAAAAAAGAAATACTGTGGACTTCCAGATGAAGATGATAGATTGACTATATTAAAATTACAATAAAATAATTTCAATGGTACAAAAAGCCAAGAAAAAATAATTTCAAAACAGGGAACATCATAGGGCAAATAATTTCAACACCATTTGGGAGAGACATAAAACAGACACACAAGTAACTTATAGAAGAGGCATCAAGGGGAGGGGGTCAGTTTACCCCATGGAAGCCAGAAGAGACAGGATTGAATGGCACCAAGGAAGGCAAAGGGACAGAAAGAGTTGCAGGACAGAAAACAATGTGATAAATTGAAAATCTACCTGCTTAATAATTGAGATCCATACTTACTCCCACCCACAGATGCCTGAAAGTAGAGATTCAAAAAAAAGATCTTCAGCAATTAAATAGTTTATATATACTAAAAAATACTATGCGTGTTGACAAGTCACAGACTACATAAACCATGTCCTAGCTTTGAAAACTGCCTCCATGACACAAGTTATGTGATCCTGGGAATACACCCAACCTTTCATAGCCTCTGCTTCCTTATCTTAAAAGGAGACGATAATGACATCTTTTCCATATTGTTTTTCTGAAAAGTATGTGTAAACATGACTATATGTAGAATATTTATAATAATATTTTATATAGAACACTATATATGTTGAAATTTTAAAAACTGTGTGTTTCCATACAAGAAGAAGATACTATTTAAAAAGAAAAAAATCAAAGGAATGATCTTGAAAATTGAATATGTGGTAACTGAAATATTTTAAAAATTAATAAGAGGAAAAATCGGACAGCAGGCTAAGATTCTCTCTCATAATATAAGACAAATAGACAAAATCATGGGAAATAGAAAAGAAAATATAAGAATCAATCCAGTCAGTCCATCACACAAGCAATAGTTCCAGAGATAGAACTTACAAAGTGGAAATAAGGAAATTACCAAAAATATATCAAAAAATGCTCAGGTTTAGGTCTCCAGATTGAAATGGTAAATTAAACACCCAGTAAAAGAAAGAAAAAGGCTCTGTGTCAAGTTTCATGGCAAAATTCCAGTACTTGGTGGAAACATTAGAAGATACAAAGAAGGATTGCATTGAAAGGGACAGGCATCGAGAGTCATCAGACCTCTTTCAAGCAACATTAGAGACTAGTGGACAAGAATACCAATGTCTTCTAAATTTGAAAGAAATTTGTTTTCATAATGAAAATCAGCTGAGATTTATGTACCAATTCAATCTATTATTTAAGGACAATACCTATAAAATATAGTTTCAAGTATTACTGCATTTCTGAATTTGTGCTCTTTCTTAGGAAGAAACTGGAGGATGTGCTCCAGTCGGTGAGAGAAATAAGCAAAGCAAGACAGAGTTCAAACAAGAGTGGGAACTTAGTGGAAAATTGGGGAAGAGAAGCCAAGAATGACCATTGTGCAGTAGACCTATAGAACAACCAAGCCAGACTAGATCTAAATGCTGGCAGATTCCCATTACACATTCCTATTACACATCAATACAGAAAGAATGTAAATTTCACAGTGGTTTAAGCACAGGATTTGAGAAATAAACTCCTGTGTCTTCCACTTTGGTTTTGCAGTATAAAATTTACATGATTGCTAGAAAAAAAAAGAATGTATAAAGAAAGAAAAAGTGTATCTGGTGGAAAAATAAACTGTTTCAAGCAATAAAGAGGCTGGCACTGTGGCATAGCAGGTAAAGCCATCATCTGAAGTGCTGGCATCCTATTAGGGCTCCAGTTCGAGTCCCAGCTGCTCTATTTCTGATCCAGCTTTCTGCTATACCCTGGGACAGCAGTAGAAGGTAGCCCAAGTCCTTGGGCCTCTTCACCCACATGGGAGACCCAGAAGAAACTCCTGGTTCCTGGCTTTGGATCCGCACAGCTCCAGCCATTGAAGCTTATTGGGGAGTGAACCAACAGATAGAAGACCTCCACATTTCTAAATAAAAGGCTTATTTCTAAAAAATTGTTTATTATTAATTGAGAGACAGAGAAAAAGAGAGAGAGGGAGAGAGAGAGACAGACAGAGAGACACAGAGAGACTGACAGAGACAGAGAGAGACAGAGATCCCATTTTCTGGTTTACTTACAAATTTCTCTGGAGCTGGGTACTCAAGCCAGGTCTCCTACATGAGTTGCAGGGACCATTTTAGCCATTATCTGTTGCCTCACAGGGTGTGCAGTAGCAGAAATCTAGAATCAAAAATGGTTTTGAGACATGAACCTATGCACTCATGCATAGATGGCTGCTGACAACAGAAACTATCTGGCAACAGGTCGTGATTGGATGGCTTCGTAAACCACATGACAACAGAGACTGACTGATGGCAGGCCATGAATGGATGGTTTCAGAAACTATCTGGCAACAGGTCGTGATTGGATGGCTTCAGAAACCACATGACAACAGAGACTGACTGACTGCAGACCGTGATTGGATGGTTTCAAAAACTGTCTGGCAACAAGAGCCTGACTGGCAACGGGCTGTGATTGGATGGTTTTGGAAACTGCCTGGCAACAGGCTGTGATTGGTTGGGGCATAGACCACCCCTTGACCGGATTGGCTGGTCTTGGCTATATAAGCTGTTGGACTAACTCAAATAAACGAGTCTGCAGGCTGCTCGCCTCAGGCCTGTTTTCACCCGACTCCCGAGGTCTGTGTGTTGACTCCGCGCCTCTTGCCCCCACCACGCTGCTCCTCTCAGAAACGAACCCACTGCAACATTGTTGAGAAATCAACAGCAACAGTAAACAATCACCAAATCTCAAAATATCCATTTGACTCCAACACATCACATTTTAGGTACTCAGTTAGTTACTGCAGTTCACGGAAAACATGATAGCCATCTTTTAGAGAGTGGCTTATTTCAGTAAGTATAATGAGTTTCAGTTTAATGCATTTGGTTACAAAAGAAAGTATTCCATTTTATTTTTTACAGCTGAGTAGTACTTGATAGTGTATATATAACAAAATTTATTTATCTAGTCATCCAATCATCAGTTAATGGACATCTGTGTTGCTTCCATATCTTAGTCATTGTGAATTAAGCTGCTACAGACATAAGGGTACAAACACTCTTTCATATACTGATTTCTGTTCATTTGGGTAAAATCCAGAGTGGGATGAATGGATCATATGGTAGGTCTATTTTTCAGATTTCTAAGGTAGCTCCATACTGTTTTCCACAGTGTCTACACCAGTTTACATTCCCACCAACAGTGGATCAGGGTATATTTTCCACACATCCTCTCCAGCATTTCTTGTTTCTTGATTTCTGTATGAGAGCTATTCTAACTGGGGGAGTTGAAACCTCGTTGTGATTTTGATTTGCATTTCCCTTATGGCTAGTGATCCTGAGCATTTTTTTCAAGTGTCTATTGGCCATTTGGATTTCCTCTCTTGAAAAATGCCTGTTCAAGGCCAGCGCTGCAGCTTACTTGGCTAATCATCCGCCTGCAGTGCCAGCACCCCAGGTTCTAGTCCTGGTTGGGGTGCTGGATTCTGTCCCAGTTGCTCCTCTTCCAGTTCAGCTCTCTGCTCTGGCCCAGGAAGGCAGTGGAGGATATCCCAAGTGCTTGGGCCCTGCACCTGCATGGGAGACCAGGAGGCAGCCCATGGCTCCTGGCTTTGGATCAGTGCAGCTCACTGGTAGTAGCGGCCATTTGGGGGGTGAACCAACAGAAAAGGAAGACCTTTCTCTCTGTCTCTCTCTCTCTCTCTCACTGTCTAACTCTGCATATCAAAAAAAATTAAAATTAATTAAAATAAAAAAGAAAAATGCCTGTTCAATCCACTGCCCATTTTGTAACTCAATTGTTTGTGTTCTTGTCATTGAATTTCTTGAGTTTTATAGATTCTGGATTTTAACCCTTAATCAGTTTCTTAGTTTCCAAATATTTTCTCCCATTCTGTTGATTGCCTCTTCACTTTTCTGAATGTTTCTTTTGCATTGCAGAAGCTTCTTAGCTTGATGTAATGCAATTTGTCAATCTTGGCTTTGAATGACTGTGCTCCTAAGGTTTTTTCAAGAAATCTTTCCTATGCCAATGTATTGCAGGGTTTTGCCAATGTTCTTTAATGATTTGATGACCTCGAGTCATAGATTTTAGATCTTTGAACCATTTTGAGTGGATGTTTGTGTAAGGTGTAATGTAGGGTTCTTGTTTCATACTTCTGAAGGTGTAGATCTGGTTTTCCCAGAACCATTTGTTGCAGAGACTTTGCTTTCTCTAGGGATTCATTTTAGCTCCTTTGTCAAAGATTAGTTGGTTATAGATACCTGGATTGATTTCTTGACTTTCTATTTTGTTCCATTGGTCTACATGTCTGTTATTGTTCCCGTAACAGTCTGTTTTGATTATAACTGCCCTGTAGTATGTCTTAAAATCAAGTATCATTATATTTCCAGCTTTGCTTTTGTTGTATAAATTTACTTTAGATATTCAAGGTCTCTTGTGTTTCCATATGAATTTTAGCATTGTTTTTTTCCATATCTGAGAAGAATGTTGTTTGTATTTTGATTGGGATCACAATGAATCTGTAAACTGCTTTTAGCTGTATGGACATTTTGATGATATTGATTTCCAAACTATGAACATGGAAGATTTTTCCATTCATTGTGTCTTTATCTATTTATTCTTTAATGTTGTATAATTTTCATTATAGAGATCTTTGACATCCTTAATTAAATTTATTCCAAGATATTTAATTTTTGTTGCTATTGTGAATGGAATTTATCTTAGAAGTTATTCGTCAGCCATGGCATTGTCTGTGAATACAAAAGCTATTGATTTTTGTGTGTTGATTTTATATCATGTCACTTCTTTTTTTCAAAAAACTAGCTCTTCATTTCAATATTTTGTATTTTTTTTGTTTTAATTACATTTATTCTCTAATTTTAACTGTTTTTTCCCCCTACCACTTTTGGGTTTGACTTGTTCTTTTTTCTCTAGGTCCTTGAGATACATTGATAGCTCATTTATTTGTTGCTGTTCCAGTTTCCTGATGTAGGCACCAAGCTTCCCTTTTAACATAGTTTTTGCTGGATCCCTTAAGTTTTTACATGATGTATGGCCAGTTCTATTCCCTGTACAGCCAAGTAATCAGATTCAATGTATTCCCTAGATCACCCACAGATTTGGACCTCACCCATAACTGGCCAGACCTTTAAGACCACCTGATTATTATTATTAAACCTAAGAATTCCTCCTGTAAGTCAATATTTACTTTTAAATTGGTTAAAAACAAGACATAATGTAATAGCTAACCTGGACAGTACTGCCCACATCTATTTGAGCAGGCCCTTAAGAAGGCCCTAAAGACCAATCTCTTGAGGAATGTGGAGAGATATTGTAAAATGTAGGCTATTTGCTAGTCTGTTCCTACACCTGAAACTACAGTTTGGGACATTTAGCAACCTTAGCTTACTTATAGAACATGGCTAGCAGGTATCCAAGGAAAAGTCACAACTGGTTTGTCAGGAGGTTAACTAGTTTGGGTTGTCTTCATCTCTGGTAAACAGAGACTGACCCCAAAGAAATTTCAGACCATACAGAAAATCCGTACTCTTACAACCTGAAGGCATCTGTGGGCATTTCTTAGACTAACAGTTTATAGATCTCTAGGTAAAGGGAATTAGTGAAGCTCCTATATCAGATTCTCATAGGTAAATCAGAACAGAGCTGCCCTCTTTGAGAAAAAAAGCAGAACATAGCCTTTGCTCAGCTAAAGGATGTCATGCCTGCAGCCTCTGCCTATAGCTGATAAACCTAGTCCTTCAAAACAGGCAGGCTGTTAGACATACTGTTTTCTAAGGGAGTGAGTATCTATTCCATGCTCCATTAAAATGTTGTTTTGGGTCAATAAACTTGCTAAGTATAAAACCATATTCTTCGTTTCTTGGATAAGTCCAGACAACTTTAGGACCAGGCCAAATAGGTTTAAAATTTCTGGCCCAATATTGGGTCATGGAAATCCTGGTTGTTGATTCTCCTTGGCCCTGAAACTCCCATACTCTTGCTGTTTTTTTTATACCAACTGTCTTTAATGCATTCATTCATTTGTCTCTAATAGAATAAAAGCTGTTCAGCTTAAAAATACTTGTGAGTTAGGGCTTCTAGGATATCCCAGCAGATTAAATGATCAGCTCTAGGATGATTTTTTTCCAAGGCCACCTTCAAGCATCATAGCACGGACAGCAAGAGAAGAATATCCATAAGCAGCTCTATGCCATATGCCAGCTGAAAGAAAATACAGAAGATGGACCTTCATCCATGCCACCCCCATAAGATTATGGGTTACTTCTCTTGAGGAGGGAATGTTAGGGTAGACATTAGCTTATATGTTTAATAGGGATTTAAAAATATGGACATTTTTATGTGGTTGAGTGAGGGCAGAAATATAGAAGCAAATCTTGGAAGCACACCAGCATTTGCACATTAAAAGTCTTGTCCTTGTTTAATAACTTTATTGGTTGGGTTCCAGCCCTCTCCTATGGGCAGCTTAGGGAATCTTCCCTGCTCTATTGGAAGTGTGCTGGTAAGTCCCTGTTATGAAGTTCTGGGAGGAATTTCAGAAATTCTATGCTCAGGAAGTCTTCCACGTAGTCGTATCCCAGAGATTGAGGAGGGTAAGAGAAACAGAGGATTCATGCTCAAATTCATAAAAAGTCTAGCCCAAAATGCTTTCAGTTCTTTCCTGAGATTCTTGCTTGGGCTGTCAGATCCATTACCTTAATTCAAATTGCCTAGCACACTTATTGCTAAAACAATATAATATGATATAATATAATATAATAATATAATGTAAATGGTGAAAGTAGTCACCCTTGTCTTGTTCCAGATCTAAGGAGAAATATTTTCACCTTTTTCCCATTTTGCATGATAGGAGTTTTTTTTTTTTTTAATAATACATAGCTTTTGTAATTTTGAGATATGTTCCTTCTATACCTAAGATGTGGAGAGTTTTTGTCATGAAAGGGTGTTGAATCTTATCAAATGCATCTGTTGAAACGATCATATGATTTTGAATCTTCATTCTGGTGAAATTGTTTATGCTGTTTATTGATTGTGAATGTTGAACCACCTTTGCATACCAAGAAAAAAAATCCCACTTGCTGAAGATGTATGATATTTTTGATGTAGTGTTGGGTTCAATTTGCCAATAATATATTGCTGAAACTTTTTTACATCTATGTTCATCAATCATATTACTCTATAGTTTTCTTATTGTCTTCTTATAATTGAACAATATTCCAGTATGTGTATTGTCTGTGGGTGGCAGAGGAGCCCAAACACTTGTGTGATCACCTGCTGCCTTCCTGGTACATTAACAGGGATTTCGATCAGAAGCAGAACAGCCAGATTTTGAACCAGCACTCTAAAATGAGATGCAGTGAGTGATGGCTTAACATCTGTACCACAGTGCAGGTCCCCTTTTATCATGATTTTTAGCTTAAACACACATAGTGCAAAAATAATTTATTTCATGACATACAACTGATATAGGAAATCATGGCAGAAGAACTTACAAAGTATTTGTAAAATAGAATAGAATATATATGAAAACCCCAAGTATGTTTTATTATCATGTGTTTTATTATTATACATTACATATCATATAATTATAATAATGATGTATAATAATATATTATATATATATGAAACAAATGGGTAGAAATTATTTTGTTTTGGAACAAAGTTGGATCATTGTAAACATTTTTTGTCAATAGCAATTGTTATTCAAAACTAAACTATGTATCAGTTAAGTCTTTAAGAGTAGTATTTATTATTTTTATTAGTTTTTTAGTAGTTTTATTATTTTTAAATAAATATCTGTGATAGAAATGTTTAAGTTTTTAAATATATTGGTTTGTTTATTTAGTATCATTTCTTAGGAGTGCAATTGATGCATATATTACTGTGTTTAAGGTTGTTAAACAAAATAAATTGCTAATTCCCTTAAAAACGTACCTATTTGTATTCCCACCAGAAGCACATGCCTTCCTGCTTCCACTGCAAACAGTAGACATTCTATTTTGATTAGGGAGAGTTTGTGAGTTAAATTCTTTGAGTTTCCAACTGGAGTGGAATATCCAAGAAGTGCATTTTAACATTTTATTAGGTGACTGTGCATTCAATGTTTACAATGACTACAACCTCAAAAAAGATATTTTATTTTAGCCGGCGCCGCGGCTCACTAGGCTAATCCTCCGCCTTGCGGCGCCGGCACACCGGGTTCTAGTCCTGGTCGGGGCACCGATCCTGTCCCGGTTGCCCCTCTTCCAGGCCAGCTCTCTGCTGTGGCCAGGGAGTGCAGTGGAGGATGGCCCAAGTCCTTGGGCCCTGCACCCCATGGGAGACCAGGAGAAACACCTGGCTCCTGCCATCGGATCAGCGCGGTGCGCCGGCCGCTGCGTGCTACCGCGGCGGCCATTGGAGGGTGAACCAACGGCAAAAAGGAAGACCTTTCTCTCTGTCTCTCTCTCTCTCACTATCCACTCTGCCTGTCAAAAATAAAAAAAAAATAAATAAAAATAAAAAAAGATATTTTATTTTAAACTTGTGAAGAAAATTCTAGGACAATCTGAACTAGTGAGGAAGATATTCCATTATGAGTTCATACAGAAACATGTTAGATGATCACAAAACTTTGTTTAGACATTAGTTAAAGTCGATGTATAATTATGAAAGTTATATATAGTATAAGTAATATATATTAGTCATACATGAGACATCATTAGTTATAATGAGACTATAAGGATAATCAAATCTTATGGTCTCAAAATTTTGAGAAACCAAATAGTATACAAATTTGAAGAAACGTTTTTAAGATTTGCCTGGGGTCTGGCTCTGTGGCGTAGTGGGTAAAGCCGCCGCCTGCAGTACAGCATCCCATATGTGTGCTGGTTCGATTCCTGGCTGCTCCACTTCCAATCCAGCACTCAGTGATGACTTGGGAAAGCAGTACAAGATGGCCCAAGTCCTTGTGTCCCTGCACCCATATGGGAGACCTGGAAGAAGCTCCTGGTTCCTGGCTTTGGATCTGCACAGCTCTGGTCACTGTGGCCAGTTGGGGAGTGAACCAGTGGATGGAAGACCTCTCTTTCTCTCAGCCTCTTCCTCTCTCTCTGTGTAACTCTGACTTTCAAATAAATAAAGAAACCTTAAAAAAAAAGATTTACCTGACCTTTAAAAATTAGTGCTTAATTTATATCAAATGTGTTCTAAGCGTCAATTCTGTTACTCGTGGGGGGTGATGCACTATGCATGAAGTGGACATGGAAAATATAGATGATGGAACAATAGAGAGAAAAGAGTCAAAACTTGTCATTTGAGGATAAATCATTGAGAACATCAACATGTTACCTTTGGCCTATCATTTCACCATTATAGGACTCAGTTTCCTTATCATTTTATTAGTTCATTATTTCCAAAACACTTTTGTGGTCTTTTCTCTTTTTAGTAAATTATTTTTATTACTTGCTTTTTCAGGGTATGATTGGTACATAAAAATCAACACACGTGTACAAGTTGATAAGTTTAGACATACACAATCACTTTTGATACTATCATCATACTTAATAATGATAATCAACATCCATCATCTCCCAATATTTCCTTGTGCCCTTTGGTGTTGTTTTCTTTTTAAGATCTATGCTATTCATTTGATATGGATGGAGGGAGCGAGGGAAGTAGGGAGGGGGAGAGAGAGAGAGAGAGATTCCATTTGCTGAATTACTCTTCAAATGACTGTAATAGCCAAAACAGGGCCAGGCTGAATCCAGGAGCCAGGAACATCATCCTGGGCTCTCACAGGGGTAACAGGGATCCAAGCACTTATGCCATCTTCCACTGCTTTCCCAGGTGCAGTAGCAGGATGTTGTTGGGAAGCAGCAACAGTCAGAATTTGAACTGGTGTAAGATATGGTATGCCAGCATTGCACGTGGTACCTTACCATGCTGGTCCTCATTTGTATTATTTTTTATTTGTTTATTTTTGTGGTAATAACACTTAACATGAGGTCTACCCTCTTAAATTGTGCACTACAGGAGACCGTATTGTTAACTAAAAGTACTATATAGTATACCTGACATACACATCTAGCAAAACTGAAGCTTTCTACTCTATTGGCAAAAAACTCCCAATTCCCCCTACCTACTCTCCACCTTGACAATTAGCCATTGTATTCTCTGCCTTTATGAATTGTATATTATCTGTATCTTGTATAAGTCAAACCACACGATGTTTGTCTTTTGTTATTTACCTTATTTTGTGTAACAAAATGTACTCTTAAGTTCATCCATGTTATGTCATGTGATTTTTTTTTCTTTGACAGGTAGAGTTACAGACAGTGAGAGAGAGAGACAGAAAGGTCTTCCTTCCGTTGGTTTACTCCCCTAATGGCTGCTACAGCCAGTGCTGCGCAGATCCAAAGCCAGGAGCCAGGTGCTTCTTCCTGGTCTCCAATGCAGGTGCAGGAGCCCAAACATTTGTGCCATCCTCCACTGCCCTCCTGGGCCACAGCAGAGAGCTGGACTGGAAGAGGAGCAACTGGGACTAGAACCCTATGCCCATACGGGATGCAGGCAGATGATTAACCAAGTAAGCCATGGCGCCAGCCCCAGTATTTCCTTCTTTTTTAAGGTTGAATAATATTCCATTGTATGTATACACCATATTTTCCATATCCATCCATCAATGGGCACATAGACTATGTCAAATTCTTGTCTACTATGAAAAGTGTTGTAAAGAAAAATGAAAGTGCAGATACCTCATTGATAAGAGAATTTCAATTATTTCAGAATAAGTTATTTTAACTTTTTAAAGTATAATTGACATACATTGAACTACATATATTTTAAATGTATAATTTGCAAGTTTGACCATATCTATTAAAGCATGATTATAAACTCTCTAATGTCTAAAAGCTCTCTCTCTCTCTTCCCTTTCTGTTCTGCCCTCCCCTCACACATGCTCCTTTTTAGAAATACCTTTTATTGTCAATGTTATCCCTATTTACTGAAAAATTACAACCTTAGGAATTCAGGTATAGTCATTAAAATATTATTCTTCCTCATTAACTTTAAGCTGGAGGCAGGAGCCAGGAACTATACCCAGATCTCCCACAAAAGTGGCAGGGACCCAAGTGCTTGGGGCATCTTACATTACTTTTCCAGGCACGTTAGCTGGGTTTGAAATGGAGTAGCCAGGACTTGAACTGGCACTCTGACATAGGATGTGGGCATCCCAAGTGGCAACAACACACTATGCCATAATACTGGCACTCTCTTCTTTTAATACAAGTATATAATGCTATAATTCTAGGATATTCTTTTTTTCTGATTTGGGCCATTTATATACACTACAGAAAACTGCAATCTTAAAATTAGCCAGTGAAGCACTAGGAAGCAGATAATTTACAAGATGGATAATTTCATAATAAATACATCAGTTTAAGTACTTAAAATTGGAAATTAGTTTTTCTGTGGTGGAGGAATCAAAATGGAGTATAATATACATAGATGAGGAATAGCATTTCACAGCCAGGCATCTCCAACTTTATTGAGAATAGCTTCTCCTTAAATTACTTGTGTAAGAGTCAATAATAGAAGCTATTTACTGCTAGAAATATATTTAGAAAATTTGTCATTTATTATAATTAAAGTGATTTATTTACCTGCTAGTTTGAGAATTTTCTTGAAAATGAGGACAAACTGGAAATGTAATTCACTGACACATATAATATTACAGCATATTTCATATTCTGAGGCTTTGAAAAAGTGTACAAACTATTTTTAAAATATCATTAGTAGAAGTATCCTGTTCATACTGGATGTTGGGGCTGTGAGTTATTTAAAGCAAAGCTAGGTGTTCGAATTTATCCTAAAGCCAGTTATAGATGCTCCATTGATGGCCCTAGAAATCTAATAATCATTACTCATGAAAGAATCAGTGAGGAACTAGATCCTACAGGACATCAAGGATTCTAATATGCTAGTCACTTACAAACTTCATGAAGGAAAGCCAAAGATATTTATTGCACTGGGTATGCTTCATCAGCATAGAAATCAAATTTGGCTCTTCTTTAGATAAAAAGGTAACGTTTCCTTGAATACTGAGTTTGCAACTGGTTCATGCCACTTGTAAGCTATACGGGATTAGGGAAATGACTTACTTCTCTCAGATTAGCACTCATCCTTCTCACACAGGTTCAAGTCTTGGTTGCTCCACTTCAGATCCAGCTCCCTGATAATGTGCCTGGGAAAGCAGCAGATGGCTCAATTACTTGGGCCCCTGCATCTGCAAAGGAGTCCCTTGATCCTGGCTTTGGCCTGGCATAGCCCTGGCCATCTGAGGAGTAAATCAGTGGATGGAAGATCTCGATTCTCTCTCTCTCTCTCTGCCTTTCAAATAAATAAGAAAATATTATTTTTAAAATATTATTCATCCTCCTCAACTATAAAGTGGTGACAGCAATATATTTCCTTGTATGTTTGTTGTGAGAATAAAATGGTGCATGCATAAATTTCTGACTAAGGTATTGAAAACATTTTAGTTGGGCCGGCGCCGCGGCTCAATAGGCTAGTCCTCCGCCTTGCGGCGCCGGCACACCGGGTTCTAGTCCCGGTCGGGGTGCCAGATTCTGTCCTGGTTGCCCCTCTTCCAGGCCAGCTCTCTGCTGTGGCCAGGGAGTGCAGTGGAGGATGGCCCAAGTGCTTGGGCCCTGCACCCGCGTGGGAGACCAGGAGAAGTACCTGGTTCCTGGCTTTGGATCAGCGCAATGCGCTGGCCGCAGCGCACCGGCTGCAGAGGCCATTGTAGGGTGAACCAACGGCAAAGGAAGACCTTTCTTTCTGTCTCTCTCTCTCTCACTGTCCACTCTGCCTGTCAAAAAAAAAAAAATTTTAGTTGCACAATAAAAGGTTTGTCTTTCCTATTGCAGTCCCTGGTGTTTATCTACTTACAAGCTATCCCCCTTCTTCAATGCTAGCAGAACCACAGCTTTGGTCAGGTGCCCTATGCCCAGGCCTGGAAGATGAAATGAGATTGGCCTAAGCCAGTGTTGCTCAATAAGGATAGTATTGGGACTTGGGGTATTGTAATTCTATCTTATTGGTTCTACCCACAACGTTACAGAATGCTGCAGACCCCTGGCCCTTGAACAATCATTAAATTTTGTCTTGGTACTTTTCAGTGAAGATGCTTTATTAGAAGTAGTGCAAATTATCTTGTTATAACAAGGGAAAAGTTAAGAGATTTTTGAAATGCTGACACAAGCTCCCAATATTTTCTAACCACTAAACTAATCCTGGGAAATATGAACCTTCAGACTTATTAAGTAAAATACTTTAGTACCTTAACTATCTAACCATTGTGTCAGGTTTTCTCCTCCACATAGCCAAAATGATTTATAATTGTTATGTACATATCTCCTCACATTCACCAATTCCCTTTATTCATATGAATACTAAAGTTTATCTTCTATCTCTGGCTATCATAAATCCTTTTGCCATAAAGCATGGATAAGCAGAGGACAAGATGAAGGAAGGGAGGAAGGAAAGAAGAAAGAAAGAGAGAAAGAGAGAGAGAGAAAGAAAGAGAGGGAGGAATTTTTTCTCTTTTGAAACAAAATATTGCCTATTTCTCCATGTCTGTGTACCTGAAAAATCTGTTTAATTCAAATGTGGCTCATAAATATATATGCCCTTACTGGGAGAGCAGATAACTGAAAGGAGTTGTTTTTTTCCTATCAGACACTAAATAAAAATGCTTGGTCTATTAGTAGTGAGCAAATATTAACTCTTTATTTTGTTACTACTTTGTTCTCTGCTATCTCTATTTGCAAATGTGAAATATGTCATACACAGAGATGAACGCACAATTTATTGTTTTTAAGGAGTACTTAGACATGACTGTTTAATATCTAAGCACCTCAATTGCCCTCTCTTTATCACATCCCCCAACCTGTCCTGAGACATAAAAACACTTTCCTAATTTAAGGGTTAATAGTTGTAGTGGAATGAGAAGGCCATGCGAAGGTGGCCACTGGCAAGTGAGCGTCAGTTAGTCAGGAATGGCTTTGAAACTGCCTGGAGACAGGCTGTGATTGGATGGATTTGAAACTGCCTGGCAACAGGCTGTGATTGGTTGGGGTATAGACCTCCCCTTGACCAGATTGGCTGGTCTTGGCTATATAAGCTGTTGTACCAACTGTAATAAATGAGTCTGCAGGCTGCTCGCCTCAAGCCTGCTTTCACCCGACTCCCGGGGTCTGTGTGTTGACTCCGCGCCTCTTGCCCCCACCACGCTGCTCCTCTCAGAAACGAACCCACTGCAACATTGTTGAGAAGTCAACGGCAACATCTGGTGCCCAACGTGGGGCCAGGAAAGAAATCAACCATACATCTGGCGGCCAACGTGACTGAGAAAGAGACAGTGTGTGGGACTCGGCGAGGTCCCCCCTGGTTTTCGGCAAGTAGGCCCCTCGGTGTTCTGTGTGCTGTTCGGTTCTGTGAGGGTGAGCACAGAACCCCCTCCTACGCCCCTTTCCTTGTCCTTGTCCTCGGTCTAAGTGACCCCAGGTTAGCACACACCGCCCAGAACCGTCCGTCGCTTCTCGGCTCCTCCTTTTACTTTCGGTTCGCCTGGTGAATTCACATAAGGGACTGATCATCCCAGAATTCGGAACCAAGTCATCTTCCCTCACTGAGAGAGGTGACGCTCCGGAGACACCGTGTGGGCATACGGCCTTGACCTAACGAATCAAGAAAGTCCCCCACTAAGCACAGGACATACGTACGATCTGATACACCACTACACCACTGTCTGTCCGTCTAACGCAGGGAAACTTCCTGCAAAATGCCATCCACAGCTGAGGTGCTAGGAATTTGCTTTGTTATGGCAGCAGTGCTGTGTGTGTCTTTCCTCTGGCTAGAGTTGGCATACCGTGCTGCTCTTAAGCGCTCAGACATGGGAAAGATACCCCCCTCTCAGAATCCTGTGCAGATTATCAAAGATAGTGAATCTGTGAGTGATAGGAGCCTGACACTCCAGGTCCCTGTCTCACAGACAATGGTTGATGACTTAGGGAGAGAGAGCTCCCACAGTGAAAAAAACAACGTAGCAAACAATGTAGCAACGCCTAGTCAGCCACCCCCCACATACCCGTGGGATGAACTAAGAGGACCTTTACACAATAACTCATGCAATGTCATCCCATCCGCACCCAGTGAGGATCCCCACATTTGTGGCAGTCCTCGGGCACCCCAAGCTCTCAGGACAGCTGCTAGATCCCATGCCATCAGCACGTTTGCTGTTAATGTCGAAGTGCACACAAAATTCAGGCCCTAGATTCCAACGCCTGTAAATAGGCTTCTATTAACCAAGGGTCGAGGATATGCTTGTGTCTTTCCAGAGAATTCAGAACAGCCCATTTGGGTACCAGCCAGAAACATCAAGCCTGCAACTGACAGCCAACCAGAACCAGCTGAACAAGACCGAGACTACGCCTTGTTAGCAGATGCACCTGCCCTATCATCCTACCCTGAGAAACTGCCTTGTTAGCAGACGCACCTGCCCTTTCATCCTACCCTGAGAAACTGCCCAAAGCCATATCTGTTACTGTTGTGTACCCCACTAGCTCTGGCCAGCCACTCAAATGGCCCACAGCCTGTGTGTGGTCATGCCATTCCTGATAACAGTTATTCCTCATTCCTACCCCTATCTGAGCAAGAAATCCTGTGGTCTCTTGATCTGAGCGCTGGTTAGTCAATGACGGGTAAGATCCCCTGGGGGACAATCTAAGACAGGCACAGCTGCGTACGGAGACCACATGGAAACGGGGTCAACAATGGTATGGCCAAGAATCATGCCTCCCGTTGCTCAAAAATAAACGAAAAGGGGGAAATGTGGTGAAATGAGAAGGCCATGCCAAGGTGGCCGCTGGCAAGCAAGCGTCAGTTACCCAGGAATGGCTTGGAAACCCACCTGGCAACGGAGCCTGCCTGGCGACAGGCTGTGATTGGATGGCTCTGGAAACTGCCTGGCAACAGGCTGTGATTGGATGGCTTTGAAACTGCCTGGTGACAGGCTGTGATTGGATGGCTCTGGAAACTGCCTGGCAACAGGCTGTGATTGGATGGCTTTGAAACTGCCTGGCAACAGGCTGTGATTGGATGGCTTTGGAAACTGCCTGGCAACAGGCTGTGATTGGATGGGGTATAGACCGCCCCTTGAGCAGATTGGCTGGTCTTGGCTATATAAGCTGTTGTACCAACTGTAATAAATGAGTCTGCAGGCTGCTCGCCTCAAGTCTGCTCTCACCCGACTCCCGGGGTCTGTGTGTTGACTCCGCGCCTCTTGCCCCCACCACGCTGCTCCTCTCAGAAACGAACCCACTGCAACATTGTTGAGAAATCAACGGCAACAAATAGTGATCTTATTTATATTTCTATAAACACATTTATATCTATAAACAACATATGGATTAATTAACCTCACCCTGCTGACAACTCAGTTTTGAACTTCTAGCCTTCAGGAATGTGAAAGAGTGAATTTCTGTTATTTTAAGCCACTCAAATGTTGATAGGTTGTTATAGCAGAACTAGCATACTGATGTATGCATGTCTTCTGTAATAGGCCTCTTCTTTCTCTTAAGGAGTACTTTGTATTCTGAATTTTGCATTTATCACTTGTATTTTTTCACATATGTACAAATGCCTGAAAACTGTATATAGTTTTTCTGTTTCTGAGCTTTATAAAAATGACATCACTCTGAATATAGCCTTTTGCTCTTAACTACTATACTTTATGCATCTATAATTCCTCCATCATGATTTTGTGTGTGACCATATTACAATTTTTGACAAACATTGCTGTTATGGATACTCTGTTAGGTTACCTGTTGTACATAAACAAGAATTTTCTGAGATATATATCAAAAAGAGAAAATCCTGGGCCTCAACATATGTGAATGTTCATATGAAAGCCAAAGTTTATCTTTGGCTACTATGTGAATTTTTCTTGGCAGGGTAATTGACAAGTCATTTTATCAAAGTGATTGTACCAATTTATGTTCCTATAATTAATGTGCCAAAGTTGCTTTTCATCCTCATATTCATCAATATTTGTTAATCCAATGTTTTAATATACTGGTATAAAACATTATCTATTGTGATCTTAATTTGCCTTTCTATGGCTACTCAAAAAGTTGAGCATCTTTTCATATGTTCATGTGTCCTTGCTGTGCAATGTATTTTCATTTTTGTAGTACACAGACTCAATTATTCCATCCCTTTCTTGAGTATGCAGGCAATTCCTTATTTGAAAAGTGTGCATGGAAAATATTTTTTCTCAAAATATGTTATGATGATTTTAATATCCAATAATTTTAATTTAATATAGTTTATATCTTTTTCCTTTTAAAAAATTATTAATTCATTCATTCAGTCATTTGAAAGTCAGAGATTATAGAGAAGGTGAGCCAGAGGCAGAAAAACCAAGAGAGAGAGCACTTCTATCCACTGGTTCACTATCCAAATGACTGCAACAGCCGGGCATGGGCCAGGCTGATGCCAAGAGCCAGGATCTTCTTCCAGGTCTCCCATAAGGGTGCAGGGGCCCAAGGACTTGGGACATCTTCTATTGCTTTTCCAGGCCCATTATCAGTGAGCTGGAATGGAAGCTGAGCAGCCTGGACTTGAACTGGCACCCTTATGGAATGCTGGCACTTCAGGTGGAGGCCTAAATTTCTACACTGTACTGCTGTCCCCTATTATTTTTCTTTCCTTGTTTTAAAAATATACTTCATAAAGATATATGTGTATGTTTTGTTTTGAAAGTACCAAGCTTTTACTTTTCAAATTTAAGCCTTTAACTACTGAATACATTTGGAATTTAAAGCTGTGGAGAATAAAAGTAGGGTTCCAATTTCATTTTTCTAATATTAAAATCAGTTATCCCACATTCATAACTTGAGTATTTCCTTCTTTCCCTACTTATTTAAATACCATCTGTGTTATATCAGAATTCAAAGTATGCCTTGTTTTTCTTCTGGCCTATTTATTTAACTACATCAATCAATGTACCTACCTCATTAGGAATACTGCACTATCTTAATTATTCTACCTTCAGATAAAGCCAATAGAGTAAATCCTCTCTTTCCTTCTTCATAATTGTATGGTTATACTTTTAAATTTAGATTAATTTAGCCAAATCCCATTAAAATATCAGAATTTTGACAAGAATTAATTGAAATTGTAGACTAGAGATAAGCAGCATCTCTAAGATTTTGAATAAGTCTTTGGAGATGGTATCCCCTTTCATTACAGTTGGCATACTTTAATATCGTCCAATAAAGTTTTATAATATTCTGCTCATTCGCAGGTCCTATGCATGTTCATATACTTTACTTGGTATGTTTGTTCCTCATTCCCTTAAAAATATTTTGCTATTAATATTACCCATTCAAACACACAAAAAAGTATCATAGTATGATACCCATGATACCCATATTCTAATGCCCAGTTTCAACACGTTTCATCTCAAGTTTTGTTTTTTTGTTTTTTTTGTTTGTTTGTTTGTTTGTTTGTTTTGCTTCTTCATCTGCATCTCCCACTTTCCCTCTTCCTAATGTATTATTTTGAAGCAAACCACAGGTCAGGCAATTAATCATCAAGAATAAGAATTTCAATGGATTAAAGCCTTCTTTTTGACAGATTATCCTATAGGTGAAAATTGAAAAGATTATCTTATAGGTGATGCTTTGTAATTTTCTCAAGAGGAAAATGATCTTTGGTTCCCTCTTTTTTGTGAAGTTAGCAGATATTGAGGTTCATCTCCTAGATTCATTGCTTTATTAAGAGTTTTTAATGCTGAAGTACTAATTTTTCATTCTTTATACATTTATAAACTAGAATGACATTTAGAAAATGTCCACTCATCATCTACTTGGTGACTCCTACCAAGCAGGCTGATTTGGATAGCAAAGAAAAAGTGATCCCTGTATAGATTTAGAAACTATCTTTTTCATAGACAGCAAGAAAAAGATCAGCAATGATGTCTACTCCTTACAGCCATGAGCCATGGATAACAGTGAAACAAAAAGGACCAGATGACAACACAAGTAAAGGCACATACTATTGTTGAGGAGATTCATGTTTCAGTGAATACATTTTATGGCTTGAAGATCTACCCTAATGAGAGAGTAATGAGTCATAAACCTGGAAGTGATCCAAAACTGTCCCATGGAAGACTCCCTGAAGGTAGCACAGGAGCTTAGGAATGGTTTGTGACAGTGAATTATGGCCCAAATGCTTGAGCCCCTGCCACCCATATGTGAGACTATGATGCTGAGTTCCTGGCTCCTGGTTTCAGCTTGGTGTAGCCCTGGCTCCTATAGTCATTTGGGGAGAGAACCAAGGGATGGAAGATCCATCTGTCTCTCTCTTCCTCTCTCTTTCCTTTTTTCTTTCTGATGCTCTGATTTTTTTTAAATATTTATTTATTTATTTTAAAGTCAGAGTTACACAGAGAGAGAAAGGGAGCAAAGGAGAGCGAAAGAGAGAGAGATAACACTTCTATCCTCTTGTTCAATTCCCAGATGGCTACAATGAGTAGGCCCAGGTGGACAGGCCAAAGCTAGGAGAGGGAGCCTCATTTGGGTCTCCCACATGGGTGGCAGGGACCCAAATTCTTGAGTCATCCTTCACTTATTTTCCCAGGCTATTAATTTCGCAGGCCATTAACAGGGAGCTGGATCAAAACTGGAACATCTGGGACTTGAACAAGTGCACATATGAGTTGTTGCCATTGCAGCCTGAGGCTTAACCCATTATGCCAGAATGCTGATCCCCTCTTCCTTTACCTTTTAAATAAATAATAAATACATCATAAAATCAGCTTGTAGCAGCTCCTTAGAAAATGATTTGTCCAATGTCCAAGATATGTCAAAAGGTATGCCACGAAGTCATAGCCAGCAACTTTTAAGGCTTGCCTATGTTGGGTACCAGCTTCATCACTATGGTGTTGTTGTTGATATAGAACAGTTCTCCTAAGACACTTAAATACAATTAACACAGGAAAACCATAGGAATTGCTTGAATATATTGTAGTTTCCAGTTTTCAGAATTATCTGTTACTTAGTGTTTTCCAAATTGTATCAGTGATGACATTTATTATAATTATAAATACCAACTTAACATATTTGTCATGTTTGAGTCAGTTGCAGTTATTTTGTTTATTGGTACTTAAATTGTCTAATCGTAGGCCAGTGACATCCAATTTAAATAAGTTTCTGAATCATTTCATAATTCTACTAGTCTTTGCAGCTTCCTTAATTTCTGATATAAGCTATGTCAACTTCATTTTGTACATTTCCTGTCCCTAACTCAGATTCAGACGTTTATTTGAAGATCTCTACTTCCTTTCATTTGACATATTATTTAGACTATTCTCTGTGTGCAAGGTGGACTCATTTCTACTGTGATTCATCAATTCTTCTAGACCTCTTCAGTAAAATTTATGGGAAACAGATATTTTAAAGGATGCAGTACCTCATAATTTCATACAGATATTTCCAAATCAAATATATGACCAAGTTTTTTTAGTTAACTTAATAATATTTTTGTATCTCATTTGTTCCATGCCTAAAACACTGGTTTTCAACGACATCAGTGAATAACTCATTTTCTTTATCCCACAATATGTACACAAACAGAACTAATAACAAAAATGTAATTTTACTGCAGTAATGAGAAAACTGAGTTATCCAAGATAGAGAGTTCCTGATTTTTATTTTTGTAGGTTTTATTTATCTATCTTATTTGAAAATCAGAGAGAGAAAGTGAGACAGGGTGATAGAGACAGAGCTCTCATCCACTGATTCACTTTCCAAATGACAATAATAGTTGAGGCAAGGCCAAGCCAAAGCCAGGAGCCACGGTCTCAATCTGGGTCTGCCATAGGGTATCAGGGATCCAACTACTTGAACCATCAACAGATGCCTCCCAGGCTGCGCATTAGTAAGAAGCTTTATCAAAAGTGGAGATCAGACATGATCCCTTGCTCCCCAAAATGGGATGTGGGTGTCTCAGGCAGTGGCTCAATATGATTCCTGATTTTTTGGCCTCTGAATAAAAAGACTAGCCAAAAGGCAGAAAAGGATTATATGTGTCTCTGTGTATTGCTGCCAACCTGGGATGGTGCTATTGGGATTTGTTCTCCTCCTGCCAAGATCTCTGATTTTTTTTTTTTTTAGTTAGTTGGGCCAATGGGGTGTCAATATTGTTTATTTTTTCAAAAAACCAGATCCTCACTTTGGCTGATTTTTTAAAATTTTTTTTTGGATTCAAACCTATTGATTTATTCTCTGATTTTAATTATTTCACTTCTCCTACTAGATTTGAGTCTGGTTTGCTGCAGATTTTCTACTTAAAAAAGAAGGGAAAAGACCCAAATCAATAAAATCAGAGAAGAAAAAGGAAATGTAACAACAGACACCACAGAAATAAAAAGAATCATAAGAAATTACTACAAAGAGTTGTATGCCAGCAAACAAGGAAATCTATCAGAAATGGATAGATTCCTGGACACATGCAACCTACCTAAATTGAACCAGGAAGACATAGAAAACCTAAACAGACCCATAACTGAGACAGATATTGAAACAGTAATAAAGGCTTTCCCAACAAAGAAGGGCCCAGGACCAGATGGTTTCATTGCTGAATTCTACCAGGCATTTAAAGAAGAAGTAACTCCACCCGGACCAAGTGGGATTTGTCCTTGGTAGGCAGGGAGGGTTCAATGTTCACAAAACAATCAATGCCATACACCACATTAACAGACTGCAGAAGAAAAACCATATAATTATCCCAATAGATGCAGAGAAAGCATTTGATAAAATACAACACCCTTTCATGATAAAACTCTAAGCAAACTGGGTATGGAAGGAACATTCCTCAATACAATCAAAGCAATTTATGAAAAACCCACGGCAAACATCCTATTGAATGGGGAAAAGTTGGAAGCAGTTCCACTGAGATCTGGTACCAGACAGGGATGCCCACTCTCACCACTGCTATAGTTCAATTCAATATAGTTCTGGAAGTCTTAGCCGAAGCCATCAGGCAAGCAAAAGAAATTATAGGGATACAAATTGGGAAGGAAGAACTCAAACTATCCCTCTTTGCAGATGATATGATTCTTTACTTAGGGGATCCAAAGAACTCTACTAAGAGACTATTGGAATTCATAGAAGAGTTTGGCAAAGTAACAGGAGATAAAATCAATGCACAAAAATCAGCAGCCTTTGTATACACAGGCAATGTCACGGTTGAGAATGAACTGCTAAGATCAATCCCATTCACAATAGCTACAAAAACAATCAAATACCTTGGAATAAACTTAATCAAGGATGTTAAAGATCTCTACAAAGAGAATTACAAAATCTTAAAGAAAGAAATAGAAGAGGATACCAAAAAAATGGAAAAACCTTCCATGCTCATGGATTAGAAGAATCAACATCATCAAAATGTCCATTCTTCCAAAAGCAATTTATAGATTCAATGCAATACCAATCAAAATACCAAAGACATTCTTCCAGATGTGGAAAAAATGATGCTGAAATTCATACGGAGACATAGGAGACCTCGAATAGCTAAAGCAATCTTGTACAACAAAAACAAAGCCGGAGGCATCACAATACCAGATTTCAGGACATACTACAGGGCAGTTGTAATCAAAACAGCATGGTACTGGTACAGAAACAGATGGATAGACCAATGAACAGAATAGAAACACCAGAAATCAACCCAAACATCGACAGCCCACTTATATTTGATCAAGGATCTAAAACCAAATCCGGGAGCAAGGACAGTCTATTCAATAAATGGTACTGGGAAAATTGGATCTCCACGTGCAGAAGCATGAAGCAAGATCCCTACCTTTCACCTTACACAAAAATCCACACAACATGGATTAAAGACTTAAATCTACAACCCGACACCATCAAATTATTAGAGAACATTGGAGAAACCCTGCAAGATATCGGCACCAGCAAAGACTTCTTGGAAAAGACCCCGGAGTCACGGGCAGTCAAAGCCAAAATTAACTATTGGGATTGCAACAAATAGAGAAGTTTCTGTACTGCAAAAGAAACAGGAGAGTGAAGAGGCAACCGACAGAATGGGAAAAAATATTTGCAAACTATGCTACAGAAAAAGGATAAATAACCAGAATCTACAAAGAGATCAAGAAACTCCACAACATCAAAACAAACAACCCACTTAAGAGATGGGCCAAGGACCTCAATAGACAGTTTTCCAAAGAGGAAATTCAAATGGCCAACAGACACATGAAAAAATGTTCAAGATCACTAGCAATCAGGGAAATGCAAATCAAAACCACAATGAGGTTTCCCCTTACCCCGGTGAGAATGGCTCACATTCAGAAATCTACCAACAATAGATGCTGGAGAGGATGTGGGGAAAAAGGGACACTAACCCACTGTTGGTGGGAATGCAAACTGTTTAAGCCACTATGGAAGTCAGTCTGGAGATTCCTCAGAAACCTGAATATAACCCTATCATACAACCCAGCCATCCCACTCCCTTACCCAAAGGAAATTAAATTGGGCCGGCACCGTGGCTTAACAGGCTAATCCTCCGCCTTTTGGCACCTGCACACCGGGTTCTAGTCCCTGTTGGGCTGCCGGATTCTATCCCCATTGCCCCTCTTCCAGGCCAGCTCTCTGCTATGGCCCAGGAAGGCAGTGGAGGATGGCCCAAGTCCTTGGGCCCTGCACCCGCATGGGAGACCAGGAGAAGCACCTGGCTCCTGGCTACAGATCAGTGAGATGCACCGGCCACAGTGGCCATTGGAGGGTGAACCAACAGCAAAAAGGAAGAACTTTCTCTCTGTCTCTCTCACTATCCACTCTGCCTGTCACAAGAAAAAAAAATTAAATTGGCAAACAAAAAAACTGTTTGTACCTTATTGTTTATTGCTACTCAATTCACAATAGCTAAGACCTGGAACCAACCCAAATGCCCATCAACAGTAGACTGGATAAAGAAATTATGGGACATGTACTCTATAGAATACTATACAGCAGTCAAAAACAATGAAATCCGGTCATTTGTAACAAAATGGAGGAATCCGAAAAACATGCTGAGTGAATTAAGCCAGTCCCAAAGGGACAAATATCATATGTTCTCCCTGATCAGTGACAAATAACCAACCACAAAAAAGGAAACCTGCTGAAGTGAAATGGACACTATGAGAAACAGTGACTTGATGAGCTCTTGTCCTGACTGTTGATGTGCAATTTAATACTTTATCCTTTTTAGTATTTTTTTGTTCTAGTATTATTGGTTGAGCTATGTAATTAACACACATTTATTCGTAGGTGTTGGAATTTAACTGAAAAGTGATCTCTGTTAAATATAAGAGTGGGAATAAGAGAGGAAGCTGATGTACAATTTGGGACATGCTCAGTCGGACTTGCCCCAAATGGTGGAGTTAGAAATATGCCAGAGGATTCCAATACAATCACATCAAGATTGAATGTACCAATGCCATCTCACTATTCAAGTGATCAATTTCAGTTCACAATTGATCACACTGATAGGTCTAAGAGTCAAAGGGATCACACAAACAAGACTAGTGTCCACGAATAATAACTGATAGATTAAAAAAAAGGGAGAGAATGATCCAACATGGGAAGCTGGATATACAGCAGACTCATAAAATGGCAGATGTCCTAAACAGCACTCTGGCCTCAGAATCAGCCCTTAAGGCATTCGGATCTGACTGAAAAGCCCATGAGAGTATTTTAGGCATGGAGAGCCAAGACACTCTGGCAAAGGAAAAAAAAAAAAAAAACGAAATGAACGAGCTCTGCAAGTGAGATCCCAGTAGAAAGAATGGGCCATCAAAGAAGGAGGTGCCTTTCTCTGAAGGGAGGAGAGAACTTCCACTTTGACTATGACCTTGTCTAAATAAGATCGAAGTCAGTGAACTCAAGAGGCTTCCATAGCCTTGGCAACTCATGACTGGAGCCCAGGGAGATTACTGACGCCATAAACAAGAGTGTCAATTTGTTAAGTCAACAACAGGAGTCACTGTGTACTTATTCCTTATGTGAGATCTCTGTCCTTAATGTGTTGTCCAATGTGAATTAATGCTATAACTAGTACTGAAGCAGTATTTTACACTTTATGTTCTGTGTGGGTGCAAACTGATGCAATCTTTACTTAATATATAATAAATCGATCTTCTGTGTATAAAGATAATTGAAAATGAATCTTGATATGAATGGAATGGGAGAGGGAGCGGGAGATGGGAGGGTTGTGGGTGGGAGGGAAATTATGGGGGGAAATAGCCATTGTAATCCATAAACTGTACTTTTGAAAATTATGTTTACTAAATAAAAGTTTAAAAAATAAATGGATAAATAAATAAATAAATAAAAATCTGATGTTTGTTCTCTGAGGTGTTTGAACTACAGTGTGCCGCTGAGTCTCAGCTACAGTAATGCTGCATCCTGCTTGACTTTCTGATACACTCACTGTGTGGTCTCATAGAAAACATGAGGTGGATGAATTGAGTATGATAGTAAGAGTAATGCATCAAGTTAGAAACAAGAGCCAGCATTTTCACTGATTCAAATTACATCTAATTTTTTAAAGGTTTATTTATTTATTTGAAAGTCAGAGCTACACACAGAGAGAAGGAGAGGCAAGGGGAAAGAGAGAGATGTCTTCCATACACTGGTTCACTCCCCCAATGGCTACAATGGGCCAAAGCTGCACTGATCCGAAGCCAGGAGCCAGGATCTTCTTCCAGGTCTCCCATGTGGGTGCAGGGGCCCAAGGACTTGGGACATCTTTTGCTGCTCTCCCAGGGCATAGCAGACAGCTGGATCAGAAGTGGAGCAGCCAGGTATCAAACCAGCGCCCATATGGGATGCTGGCACTGAAGGTGTTGGCTTTACTCACGCCACAGCACCAGCTCCCAAATTATATATAATTTTAAAGCATGAAAATTTGTTTTAGTTATTTTTGTCCTTAGAGTTTAACTTATTTTTAGCAGACAGCATATTGGGTCATACTGACATTAATAATTCATGTTTATGGCTACAGTAATTTTACTTAGCTTCTTGAACATAAAATTTTATGTCATAATAAGATCTGTTTTCTTAATAATGTAACTTGATATGTAGCTACATAAATATATGAATATAGGCATTCATATAGTAATATAAGCATATACATAGTATCTATACCAATATCAATATCATTACTAAAAGGATGTCACTATTGAAAATACTTAAAACTTACTTGGCAGCCTGTCATTCTTAGGTTACATCTTATGCGTTTAAGCCACTGACTTAGTATGAACTTGGATTTCTTTTAATATTGTGCCATTTTTGAAAATTATTATTTTCCTTTCTCTGTTTTGATATAGTGTTTTATAATTATTATACAAATGCAGCTTACAAATAAAACATGAAAAATATAGTACAATGAGGAAACTATAGCTTCCATCTTAGTCCTTTCTACCCTATTTCCCAATTCCCCTTATGGGTACTTAAATATTATTTGTCTTTGTATTAAGGAGGTGCACTGCATCTCTTGAAGAACTTTAAAACTCCAAAGCCATAGTTATTAATGAGAGAGTAGAAGTATAATCCAACTATGTCTAAAGGTAGGGTACTGAGCAATCTTTAGGAAACTGGGAGTGTGCAGTCACAAGTTAATTGTTATATTTGTTGTAAAAATCTGAGTTTGAGCCCAGCCACCAAGATGCTTCCTGGATTGCCATATGATCCCTCCCCTGTGGGTGCTCCACAATTACCATCCACCTTCTTCAGAAGAGACCAAACCAATGAACTTGAACCTCCAAAACTGATCTAAGCAAACTTTTTTTCTGTGTAAGTTAATTTACCTCAGATATTTCATTGTAACAAAACACTGACTAATGCAAAAGGCATTTAGAAATAACTATATTAACACATCTGTTTTGTTAACTAACTGAAATGATATCATATACAAGTTTTTCTAACTTGCATTTTAAATCTAGCATATCCAGGAAGCCACTCCATTACTCATCTTTAAAAGCTATATGTAATACTCCATTGTATGAAAACACAACAGTTTAAACAACCATAATTTGTCAGTTTTGTTAATACTGTCGATGGTATTTTAAAAAAATACTATGTTGCTTAAATATGTATATTTCATATACAAAAATAAAAAGCACTTTAAAAATGTAAACATGTATCGTGACACATTTTTACCAATTTGTACAAACATCCCTTTAAGTTTCTTAAAACATTTAGCCTTGTTTCTTGCTTTCAAATATTTGTGTTGTAATGGTCCAACAACTATAGAAAATGACAGCATTGGATTTGTGAGGAAGGGAATAGGACCTGTGAGATGTTGACATAAAGTTGGAATGCTCAAAGCGTTACAAACTCAGTGAAGCTGTAGGAGATCAGAAACACTTATTATATTCAAGGCACGTGAGGAAATAATCTAGCACTGAGGAAGAGAAATAGAAAAATGGAACTTATGAAACCCTCAATGTATTTATCAAATAAAGTCATGATGTAACCATCTTCAAAATGACAGACCTAAAACATATTATGAATATACTTAAAACTGATAATATACAAGAGAGAAGTAGATGGGGGAGGGAGAGAGAGAGATACACCCTGGTTGATTATGAAAAGCACTTCTAAAGATTATTTTAAAATAATGAAATTATACCTATAGTAAATTTAAAATCTAAATACAAATTTTAAGATACTGGATTAACAAAAGATGAATATATAAATGAAAATTAAACTTCTGCAGTTATGGAATAGATTTAAAGACTCAAAAGAAGAGACTGTGTTGATATCCTTTCAGTAGTGCTTCAAATATTGTGAATACTTGGTGATATTATATTTGGAAAGTTCTCACAATTAAAAAAGACAAATTCTCAGTTTTAGGACATACAATACCTTCCATGAGAACTAAAGAAAAATAAATCTGCACTTAGACATCCTGAACTGAAATTAGAGAATATCAGAGTCTAACAGATAATCTTAAAGAACAAATTCTTTTTGTCAATTCAATAAAGGAAGTTAAGAAGTTGACAGTCATTTGGTTGAACAGCTCAATCATGCTATCAAGGACACAAGATGTCTCACCTGTTGTGTACTGTACTCTATAGTGAGTCTCTGCTATTTTTCCTTCATGGTCAGAAGATGGACACAGCAACTCAAGTACCACATTCTCACAAACACATACATTCAAAATGAGGAAGAAAGGAGGCAGCGAAAAATATCTTCTCTTATATATTTAAATCATGCTATCGTTTCTTTTTGATTAACTTAAGAGCAGAGTTCTAAAATCCCACTGATCACAAATGCCACACTCATTCTACTGGCCACAATCAATTACTGGCAAAAGGGAATGTGATTTTCCTATATAACTTAGACCAATTATGATTTACTGTCTAGTGATAAGCTCATTTGCCTTGAATTCATTAGTTAAGAATATTTGAAAAAAATTGTGATTATGTAAGCAAGGAAGAATATGAGAGAATTCTTGTATTTTATGAAACCAAAACTTTCTTCAGCATTTTAAGGCTATTATATTTATCCAGAAGAAGGGAGGTGTATTGGCCAGTTTTAAGCTTTCTTAATTAAGTAGCTGTGCTAAAAATTTAAGGACACATGCTATAAATAGAAATAAAACATGTAACTTCAAAATCACGGAAATATAAAATGTAATGAAAGAAAATTGGCTTAATCTAATAGAACACAGTTATAGAAGTCAGGCACAAAACATATGAGAAAATGTTTTTAGTGCTGCTTTGTAGTGATCTGTATATTCACTAGAGTTATTTCTCTGGGATTTGGTTTTTCTAGTTATAGATTTAAGTGGTTGGTTGGATTACTTTTATTTTTTTTTATTTAGTAAATATAAATTTCCAAAGTACAGTTTATGGATTACAATGCCCTCCCCCCCCCATAATTTCCCTCCTACTCACACCCCTCCCATCTCCCGCTCCCTCTCCCATTCCATTCACATCAGGATTCATTTTCAATTCTCTTTATATACAGAAGATCGATTTAGTATATATTAAGTAAAGATTTCAACAGTACCTCTTGATTCTACTAGTCTATGAAACAAATACTTTGATTTCGGGGAGAATAACCACTAGTTTTTGTTTTTGTTTTTAAATATTCATTTATTTATTTGAAAGTCAGAGTTACACAGAGAGAGAGGGAGAGGCAGAGAGAGAGAGAGAGAGGTCCTCCATCACACTTGTTCATTCCCCAATTGGCCGCAACAGCCAGAGCTGTGCCGATCAGAAGCCAGGAGCCAGGAGCCTCCTCTGGTTCTCCTACATGGGTCAGGGGCCCAAGCACTTGGGCCATCTTCCACTGCTTTCCCAGGCCGTAGCAGAGAGCTGGATCGAAAGTGAAGTAGTCGGGACTCAAACCAGTAGCCATATGGGACGCCAGTACTGCAGACAGCAGCTTTACTGGTTAGGCCACAGTGTCGACCTCGCCACCAGTTTTATACACTAAATATATTTTCATCCTTTTCCCCAACTATGTGTATGATTATGTCATATCCTCTTTACCAAATGTGCAAGTGGAAATTTCAGCAGCATCCGGGAACAATTGTTCTAAGGTTGCTTAATTTGAATCCCAAAGATTTCATGCCTTAATAAAATTACAATATTTTCTAGTCTTATTTTAATTTCTAACACCATTATTTTGGGGGATTTAAGCTCATTAAAGCATTAATTCCACAGAATAAAGAGCTGATTTAGGAAATCCTGAAAGGTTCTTTACTTTTCCAAATTTGACCTCTATGTATTTTCCTTTGTTCTATATTGGTAAACCTCTTTGTTTTACCCTCAGTCTAAGCTCACCTGTACCCTCTTAAGCCTTTCCTTCAATTGAGATTTAAGTGCTTTGCCTTTGAAGTATCCCCCCACAGTACTTGATGAAAGAATAAATTGTGTGAGTTGTAAGTAAAGTAGGCAATTAAAACAAGTCCTGTTAACTATCAAGGTAAGATTTCATTAAGCAAATATAGGAGAAAATGCAGGTGTTAGTGCTCAAAATGAAATGATTTGCCAGACATTGCCTGAAAACTGACTATACCTAAATACATACAGTGAATCAGCCAAACCTAACTATAAAAACATTGGGATCTTGCTAAAATAACTCAAGAAAAATCTGTTCATGTAATGCTGGAGGTATATTTTACAATGGATATAAAGATGGATTATCATTTCAGGATGATAAATTGTGTAATCCACATTCTTCTTGAAAAAAATGTATTTTAGGTAATGAGCTTCCTGTAATTCACAAATTCTTCCAAAGGTTCAAATCAGCCAAGTCCTGGCATGAGATGCCAGTAAAGGGGTCAGGAGTGTAACTTTGAAGTCAGAGTTTTATCTTCACATATTTTGAATTTGTCAAAGAGGCAATTTGGAAAAAGATTATAGCAATCAATCTCAAAAGCTTAGGGGTGATTGGACACTTTTCTATTCATGAAGGATTTATTGAATTCCTAATAATATGCATGGTACTCTAATAGTTAATGTTGAGAAACAAAACGTAAATTGAACAAACGATTTACTTTCAGAGTTCACAAGTTAGTTTGGAAAATCAGACATGCATATAAGGAACCATAATATGAAAAGAAAATGCTTCAAGTGTTACAATAAATGAATAGATGATAATCTAGAAAATTTCAGAGGAAGAAAAATTAAGCTTAGCTTTGAAAATTAGGTACTATTGAACATACGTAAGGGGGCAAAATATATTACTGAGAAGGTAAGCCATGAAAAAAGCATGATGTCCACAAATTATGACATATATAGGAGACATTTGAGCTCCAATTTACTGATCACTTAGTATGTACCTGGAATTGTGCCTGTTCTTCCATATACATTAACATTTAATTATAACTGAAGGAGAGACATTATTATTTACATATTAAAGGTTAAGATATTGAAACCGAGTATCTGTTTAAATGACATACTAACAATACAAAGCAAATTTGTGATAGAATCTGATTTTTAACAGAGGTATATTTACCTGTACAGTCTGACCTCATTGTAATATCATACTACTTCTCAATTACGTGGCATTAAATGTATAATGTGAAACAAAGTTGAAAATATAGCAAGGGGGCCAGCACTGTGGCGCAGTGAGTTAAAGACCTGGCCTGAAGCACCGGCATCCCATATGGGTGCTGGTTCTAGTCCCAGCTGCTCCTCTTTTAATCCAGCTCTCTGCTGTGGCCTGGGGAAGCAGTGGAGGATGGCCCAAGTGCTTGGGCCCTGCACCCATGTGGGAGACCCAGAAGAGGCTGCTGGCTCCTGGCTTTGGATCGGCACATCTCTGGCTGTTGCAGCTAATTGGGAAGTGAACCAGCAGATGGAGGACCTCTCTCTCTGCCTCTTTAACTCTGTCTTTAAAATAAATAAAATAAATATTTTTTTAAAAAAGGAAAATATATCAAGAACAATGGGAAATTGCTTAAGTTGTAACTAGTGATAATAATCATAACAATGATGTAAGAGGAATCAAAAACTATCCCTTTTGTAATAGTCAGATATTGTGAATCAAAAAGATAAAAATAAGGGTCAGGTGTTTGGCCTAATAGATAAGATGCTGTTTGGGACAGCAACATTCCATATAGGAGTGTCTGAGTTTGAGTCCTGCCTCCTCTTCTGGATTCAATTTTTATCTAATGCACACCCTAGTAGGAAGCCGGTGATGGCTCAAGTACTTGTGTCCCTACTACCCACATGAAAGATCCAGATTGAGTTCATGGCTCCTAGGTGTAATTTAGCCCAGCACTAGCTTCTGCAGGCATTAGTAGAGTGAACCACCAGATAGAAGAGCTCTGTCTATATCTGCTTTTAGAATAAAATAAATAGGGGCCGGTGTTTGGCGTAGTGAGTAAAGCTGTCACCTGCAGTTCCAGCATCCCATATGGGCGCCGGTTTGAGTCTCGGTTGCTCCACTTCTGATCCAGCTCTCTGTCATGGCCTTGGAGAGCAGTAGAAGATGGCCCAAGTCCTTGGGCCCCTGACCCATGTGGGAGACCTCGAAGAAGTTCCTGACTCCTGGTTTCAGGTCAGCCCAGCTCTGGTAGTTGCAGCCATTTGAGGAATGAACCAGCAGATGGAAGAGTCTCTCTCTCAGCTTCTGTCTCTCTGTAACTCTGCCTTTCAAATAAATAAATAAATCTTTTTAAAAGAGGATAAAATAAATAAATAAATAAATAAATAAATAAATAAATAAATAAATAAAAATATGTAATTGAGATTGGTACTTTTGTGGTTGCCAGGCACACATTGATTCCCCGTGATTCCTACATCTGGGCATTCACATCATTATGTACCCTTGAGAATCCTACCAAGATTGGTCTGTGTGACTGATAAAATGCAAGAGAAGTGATGTTACTCTGCATTAGTAGGAAGAGTCAGTAGCCAGAGATGGAGCAGGAAACAGATACTCCAATGTGGGAATCAGGCATCTTAATTGCTTAGGTCAAATGCCCTCCCACCCCCTACTCATTTAGAATATAAGTGTCTATAGTGGTTATGCTAAGACTGTCCCATCATTGTAGGTTTGTTATGAAATGGAAAGATAATGTGTCTCTGTGGCTCAGAGATCTACAGGACCAGAGTATCTGCACTCAATGAGCTATAAGTGAGAAGCCTCATCTTCACTTGGATCTTATTAGATGATGGGATGGGATTCGTTAGTGTGCACTGATGCTGTAAGAAGAAATGGAGTATCCTCAAGAAAAGATACTGAAATTTTCAGCACATGGACTCTTAAAAAAGTAAGGTAGGAATGAATGGGGGTGAGAATTTAAGGGTAGGGAACCTTGACTGGGAGTTTCAGAATTGTCTTTGGTAATTCCATCTCCATGTTTGATCTAAATAAAGTTACGTTTCACTTTGTTGGAATTACATGACCTAGTCATGCAACTCCTGGGAATTAATCCAAAGGAAGTGAGATCTGCGTATGAAAGGGTTATTTGTAAACCCCCCCCCCGTTTATAGCATCTCCATTCACAATAGCTAAGATATGGAATGAAATGTAGTCTATATATGTGAAGGATTACTACTCTGTTATAAAAAAGAATGAAATCCTGTTTTTTGCAATAAAATGGATGCAGCTGGTAACCATTATGCTTAGTGAAATAAACCATCCCAAAAAGACAAATATTATATGCTTCCTCTGATTTTTGGTAACTAATATATCAGAGTACAAAAACCTATAATATATAAGAATGAAATTGATGTTTTGTGATATAATGATTGTGTATAGCCCTATATATACTCCTGGGGAACAATTGTCTTTCTACTCACTGCTTGTTCATCCTTATGGATACAAAGAATTATCTCCTTGTGGCTTTGATTCACATTCCTTAATGACTGAGGTGAAAGCCTCACATGTGCTTACAGGCCATTTATATGACTTTTCCAGAGAAATGACCACTTGCACTTATTGACCATTAAAATATTTTATTAGTATCTTGTAATAGTTCAGTACATATGCTAGATATCAGAACCTTATCTGCAAATGTCCCTTCACTCGTTTTAAGTTTTTAATTTTGAGAAAATAAAATTTTCCTAATTTATTTTTATTGCTTTTATGTGTAGTGCCAGTTTTTTTTTCATTTATTAAACTTTTATTTAATGAATATAAATTTCCAAAGTACAGCTTATGGGTTACAATGGCTTCCCCCCTCCCATAACATCCCTCCCACCTGCAACCCTCCCCTTTCCCGCTCCCTTTCCCCTTCCATTCGCATAAAGATTCATTTTCAATTCTCTTTATATACAGAAGATCAGTTTAGTACATATTAGGTAAAGATTTCAACAGTTTGCCCCATATAGCAACACAAAGTGAAAAAACTACTGTTGGAGTACTAGTTATAGCATTAAATAACAGTGTACAGCACATTAAAGACAGAGATCCTACATAATATTTCAAAAAAACATAATTTTCTATGCCATTTCCAATTTAATACCAAGTTTGTTTTTTTTTTCATTTCCAATTATCTTTATATATAAAAGATCAATTCAGTATATAATTAGTAAAGATCTCATCAGTTTGTACCCACACAGAAACACAAAGTGTAAAAATACTGTTTCAGTACTAGTTATAGCATCACTGCACATTAGACAACACATTAAGGACAGATCCCACATGGGATGTAAGTACACAGTGACTCCTGTTGCTGACTTAACAATTTGACACTCCTGTTCATGGCGTCAGTAATCTCCCTAGGCTCTAGTCATGAGTTGCCATGGCTATGGAAGCCTTTAGAGTTCGCTGACTTTGATCTTACTCCGATAGGGTCATAGTTAAAGTGGAAGTTCTCTCCTCCCTTCAGAGAAAGGTACCTCCTTCTTTGATGGCCCCATTCTTTCCACTGGGATCTCACTCACAGAGATCTTTCATTTAGGTCATCTTCTTTTTTTTTCTTTTCCATGGTATCTTGGCTTTCCATGCCTACAATACTCTCATGGGCTCTTCAGCCAGATCCGAATGCCTTAAGGGCTGATTCTAAGATAACACTTTTTATCCAAGATTATTAAAAGTTATAGTTGTGGTTTCTTTTAACTGTTTTAGTTTTTACATGTGGACCTATAATCCATTATGTGTTAACTTGTATATTGTACAAGAAAGGGGTTAAATTCATTTTTGGGTATATGCATATTCAGCAACATTTAGTGAAAATACTATTCTTTCCCCCCATCACATTCTTGTAAAAGTCAATTGACCATCCATACATAGTTTATTCTTAAACTATCAGTCTATACCAAATATATGTTAATAGCACTCTCATCTCACCTGTGACATTCAAAAATGTCTACAAATATTTCTCACTTTTCTCTTGGAGGCATTATTACTTGTCCCGGTTCCCTTGCTACTTAAATCACTTCACTTCTTCTCTTTTCTTCGCTGACGTGCCCCCTCCTTTGGGACCTCCTGGGCCTGCCGAGGCTGGACCGCAGCAATTACTCCTAATTGAAAATCACTGTATTATTTAATAGTGTGTCTCTGAAAAAGAGGTGGTCGACAATAGTAAATATCATCTTTCTAAAATATAAAAGATATATGGTATAAGTTTGCACATACTTTTATAGATAAGTATTTTCCAAATCACTGTTAAACAATTTTAAACAGATTTCTCTATTTGTATTCTATTCTGTTTTCTCTATTTATATTTGGTGTTTTTATAAATTTATAAATTTATTTATTTTATTTTTATCTAACTGAAAGGTAGAGAAAAGAAAGAGAGAGTGCACAAGAGCAAGGGCTAGGTGGCAGGGGACCAAGCACTTGAGTCATCATCTGCTTCCTCCCAGAATGCAGCAGTAGGATTCAGGACTTGAACTGGCACTCCAATATGGGATGCGGATATCCCCAGAAGCAACTAAACCCATTGCACCACAATGTAAACCACTTTTAAAGCTTTATATATAATAATAAACATGTAAATGTATTATCTAGAATGTGTCTCTTAAAAGAAATCCCCTGCCATAAACTACTCTTTTACTATGTTCCTGGTTCTCCCATAGCTTAATGTTTATTTTCTTCCTTCTTCCAGGGCCCCTCTTCTTATTCAAATTATTTAAATGTTAGTGTTTTCCAGGATTCTGTTGTTATATCTTTTTCCTTAATAGCACACTTTTCCTGAATGATCTCATCCATTCTCACAGATTTAACTCCAATTTGCATATTATAGTTCTCACACCTGTATTTTACCATAGATAATTCTTCTGAGTCCCGTGCTCATTTAACTAAAGTCTTGTCAAGCACTTCTGCTCAAATTGCCAAAAGTGCCTATAACTAAACATATCAATAATAGAACTCATATTCTCTCCTCCCAATCTAACTCCTTATCCTATACACCTTATTTCAGATTGTGATATGTAATTCTCCTTGTCCACGATACTAGAAACCTAGACATTGTACTAATACTCCACATTCAACTACTAATTTTGTCTTCCCAATTTGCCTTACAAAGTATTTCTTAAATTTGTATCTACATACCTTCTGACTTTTAGGTTTCTCTCTCATCTGATTATTTTTAACCAGTTGAACTGAAATATATTTGACAGTTAAAACTATAAATACATTTTTCATTGTACAACTTGATCATTTCATAGATGTATACACTGTGAAATAACCACCACAGTCAAGCCACTTACCATATCTGTCACTCCATATACTATATCTGTGTGTGATGAGAACACTTAAGATCCATACTCTTAGCAATGATGTACACATACAATATTTATCATCACATTGTTGGACAGTGTTAGGAAACTGGCACAGTTTTAGTCAGGTGGCTGCATGCCCCAGCTACCAGAGCCAGGCTCCACCCCCATCCTAATGGGATTTGCTGCTCCTGCTTCCCTGCCTGCCCTCCTGCAAAGTTTTAAAAGGGCCTGTTCCTGAACATGTGCTCTCTTGGCTCTTGGTTCTTCTCTCTTGGCTCTGCTCTCTTAGCTCCTCTCTGTCTCTCTAACAGTCTCCTTTTCTCTTTTTCCTTCACTGCCCCTTCACTACGGTCTGTTGGGTGTTCCCCAATAAACACTTTCCCTTACTCCAGTGTCCGGTGTGTTTTGTGATGGCTAACATTAATATATAACATTGGTGCCGTGACTTGGATAGCCTCACATTTGTAATCCAGCATACCCCAGTGCTCTGGGATCCTGGATTTCTGCCGGTCACAAAGCACACCTCCGGAACTCTTTCCACGCCACTGAACACTCTGTGATCTCCATCCACACATCGGCCTTCCAAATTTTGAGGCAAGACGTGGAACGGGAAGCTCTCACGGCAACTCTGCTTGTCTACTGAGTTGTGGTCTACTCTCGTCTACATTCATCTGAGGCTTTTCTACTCAAGGCCAAGGTCATAGTGCTAGACACCACAACTCCTACTTAAGGCCTTTAGCCTCTACGGACGCTGTGTTCAGGCAACAGTGGGTGCGAGTGATGACTCCATCTCTGTTCACCTCTTTACAAGCTAGGCCCTGGGCTCCAGGGGCGCTTGGGTGACGACCCTGCCTTCTGCTCCCGTATTCTCTCCCTAGTCAGACAGCCGGGATGCAAGGAAGCTTGTAATCCACGGGTCTGACTCTACAGGTTGCAATGGGAACTTTTCTCTAACCGCATTTCCTCTGATGGTCCCTCTCAAATTGGCTCCAGCCCTCAAAAAGCGGTCCCTCCATGGTGGCACGTTTGGCCCTGAGGGATTGGAAGTAGGAGTAACATTCAAGATCTTTATCACTTCCTTGAGCCATCAGAAAAATGGAAGGAGATTCCATACATTCAAGCCTTTTCCTATCTTCAAACTAAACCTTCCCTTTGTACTTCTTGCTCTCCTGCTCAAGTCCTTCTGGTCTCCAAGACTCACACTTGGGGTCAGAGGCCTGAACAAAAATCCTTTCTTCTGCCCTGATCCTGTTCCTGCCACTACCACAGCCTCCTTTGATCCTGCAGATGACTTCCTCCCTAGCTATTACCCCCACTCTCACTGTATCTCCCCCTCCCACCTAGGAATTCTTTTATCTCAGAACCACTCAGGACCCAAAGTCTACTGTCTTATGGGTTTGGGGATGGCTGTCTCCATGGTTTTCAACTGGTCTTTTGTCCCTCTCTTGTCCCAGTCTTACCATAAGAATAGCAAGGGAATGGTAGTCCCATCCTTTTGGGCTCCCTGCTTATTGAGAAACAAATTAGGTATCCCACCCTTCTGATGGCTCTTTTTATCATAAGCAAGGCAAACAGGAAAATCAGGTTTCCTGCATGGACCTGGCCCACTGTAACTCATTTTTCTTTGAATCTAGAAAGATCACTACCTTTGAAAATATTGCCTTGTAACTTGCTGAACTTATTTTGCAATTTATTTTAACAGGTTTCCAGGTATTCAGTACTCAATGAAACAGCAATGGGTAATTAGTACTTGTTTTAGATTAATGCAATTTTAATTAAATTCAGATAGATATATAATATCAGCATCCTAAGTCATTTAGGTGTAACTGCTAATTTAAATTGGGTAAAGGCGAATGGAATAAATGTGTCTAAATATAAACGTTTGCATACTCAACATGTTATATTCTATAAAAAACTATATGGGTTAGTTTATAAACTGTCTGAAAATAGTTCAACATTGCTTGTAACTCAGGCTGAAATTCGATGTGTTACCTTAATCTTATTCTGGAAATGTTAAGCAGATTATTTTAAAATGTAAATCAAGGACATTGGCAGATGAAAAACATCACAAATATACTAATCTATCCCTCTTTACTGTAACATCAAAATCTGATTCTCTGTTAAAGCAATGTGCTAAAGTGATCTATTTTCTCTTGATGTCTGTTAAATTCTAATTGTTTAAAAACAGCTGAATTTTTATTAAGAGCTACGGGTTATTTAAATATGTGCTTATTTTCAAACATTTAAATAATTACCTTGTAACAATGATCAAATTTGGTCTATATTATGTCATGATGTTAAAGAATCTTATTTCAACCAGATATTTTGGATTTTGAGCCTTCTTGACATTCTTGCAGGCATTCAAAAAATCAAAAATCAAAGTTTCAAATGATTTGGACTCTGAAGTTTCCAGTAAATTTTGGACTTCGGTTTTTCCAGTAAGGGCCCAACTGAAAAAAACTGAAGGACCTATGTTTTTCATCTTGTAGAGACACCAACTAATTAGGCTGTTTGGACTATATTAGAAGTACTGTCAAGATGCGAAGTGGTGCTAAATTTTAAGTTCCTATAATATAAAATGCTATTGATACAAATGTCTGAGAATTAAAAAGTCTAATGATCTTGTGTTACTAGACATGATAGTTATCTTAATGAGAAAGCTCCAGAGGCCTAAAGATGGAAAATGCTTTGTAAAATCCTACAGGTGCTTTCAAAAATACTGTGTGCAGTAAGCAAATGCCTCTTGTTAGTATATGAGTTTATAATTTTAAGCATGGCAACTTAATCTTTTGTCATCCACAGTTTTATATATCAGATTCGCTGCTCATAAAACTAAAAAACTATTGGTTCTTTGTTTAGCCGCCCTCCTATAGCTTCTAATGGACTTTTTCCAGCCACTTCTATTGTATTCAGAACTTTCGGATGGCCATGTAGACTGATGAAGCCAATTATGCATTAAAGGTACCAACTGGTTAACTGAGGTTACTAAAAACAAAAGTAATTTACAAACAGGAGTTAGATTCTCAAAAAGCTATTAAAACTGCTATAATGGTCTATTATGTTATGTTATATGTGTATACATATTGTATGTCTACATGGGAAAATTTATTATGAGTTTTATTTTAATTGACTTATAGATAAAAGATTACCTATAAATTTAAGCTGCTAAAATTAATCAAAGATACATTTTAATTCATGTGACCAAAATCTGTATCATATGTTTTAAACTTGTTGGTAGAAAGAAACTAAAGAAATTCTATATGCTTGTGCTTAAGTCTGCTGGTTAAACAAGCTACATCATGTTAGATATATAAGAGATATTTCCAAATATATGTATTCTTAATATTTATGGAAGGCATTGGACCTTCTGGTAAATGTTTTCCTAAGTTGTTATCTAATGGGTAAAATTGCTTTCTAAGTTTCATGTGATATTGCTATTGTCAGTAAGCGATCTGGGACTTGCTCCCTCATTTCTCTATTCTAAGCCTAACTTGTTCTCTCATTTCTCTATTCTCTTCAAGGTAGGAAACTAATTCTATTATGAAGGAATCTCCAAGATGCAAAATTTGATTTTAGATCTTATAAAAGAGATGGCTAACATTTTTCTGTAATAGCATAGCCAAAATAAGAACTTAAATTATAATTTCATAGCTAGATTCACTTCGCCATCAGTGAGGTAAACAGTAAATAGAAAAGACCTCCCTTTCAGAAAAGTAAGTTTTAAATAAGGATATAGCTTTCCTCATGGGCATTGTCAACCTCAGAAAAACTACTACCAGAACATGCCTGTGACTATAGACTTGTAGTTCAGGCCACCGAAGATGAGAGATGGGACACGGGCACTCCCTTGACTTGCATCCTCTGGTCTGCTTTAACACAAACCAGGAGGAAAAGAAAGCTCAGCATCAGAAGCAATGGGAGGCAGGCCTATTAATGGAGGATCTGCACAGTGATCTGCCCTCAAGGAGACCCAACAGGCCAGTCCACTGCAGTGGCTTTCAATGTGGTAAGCCTGGGCTTCAGCAGAAGTCAGCTTGTGGAGAGCCCTGGCAGCTCTGCTAAGAGAAGGATCACTGGAAATGGACCTGCCCTGGAGTCGAAGGATGCCCAGGTCAGAGCCACAGATCTTATTGGCTGTAGGATGAAAAGCCTTCACTCAGCTCAGCTTCCAAGGTGGTCACTGCTGCTGAAAGGAGATGGCCAAATAGGGTCAGCAACATTGCAGGCAGAGCTGTGAATTTCTTGTTAGATATGCCACTTGCCTTTACCTGGCCAGCTCTCCTTCCAGGCCAGCTAGGTAATGGAAGTCAATAGGGTGCCTTCCCAAGGAGGTTCACACCTCCCTTAGAATATACCCTATGTGAAGAGATAAATAAGTCTGGGCCTCAAAATTTACAAAGTCTCAAAGCCCACCTGACTATTATCAAGCCCCTTCTGTCAGGTTCTATTTGCCTCTCAATCAAAGAACTAATCTGTAGCTTAGACAGCACCTTTCTTAGCTCCTCTAATAATGACTCTGTCCTTTGTTCTAGACCCTGTCTAGCCCACTTGGGCCTCATTCCTTTGTAACCATAGCCTCTACTCTACCACCAATGGCTCCCAACCTGTGTGTACTGATGGTCCTCTCCCGCACTTAATGTTGTATGATTGTTCAGAATTTCTCTACAGACAAACCCTGCTACCTGCAAAAGTTAAGTGGCTTTTCTCCCAGTCTTGGCTAGAATCACTCTAAGCTACATCCATCAAACTGTCCCCACAAGGGTCCAGAGACCCCTCTATTTCCTCTCCTCTATGACATCCTCTCATTACCTGGTTAATGCTACTCTTAGGATCATGGGTTACTATTTTCACCCTGTCTTTTATACTACAGTGTCTAAGTGTTTACAGCAGGTTGTAATGGAACAAACAAAGGCCCTTCAACAACCAGCTGTCAACCAAATGCTGCTATGGGAATATACTCAGCTCCCCACCCAGGAGAAAGCAGCCGGAGACATCGCCCCATGCCAGTGAAGAGTACCTCATTGCCCCATGTCAGCAGGAAGTAGCTCTAAAGACAGATCATCGTCCCTCTACCCCTCCTGGACTTTTGGGACTAATGTAATCCCATATAAATTCTGCTTTATAAAAAACAAAAGAGGGGAATGTTAGGCAGTTTTAGTCAGGTGGCTGCATGCCCCAGCTAACTGAGCCAGGCTCCACCCCCATCCTAATGGGATTTGCTGCTTCTGCTTCCCTGCCTGCCCTCCTGCAAAGTTTTAAAAGGGCCTGTTCCTGAACATGTGCTCTCTTGGCTCTTGGTTCTTCTCTCTTGGCTCTGCTCTCTTAGCTCCTCTCTGTCTCTCTAACAGTCTCCTTTTCTCTCTTTTACCTTTGCTGCCCCTTCACTACAGTGTGTTGGGTGTTCCATAATAAACCCTTTCCCTTACTCCGGTGTCTGGTGTGTTTTGCAACGGCTAACATTAATATATAACAGACACTAGTTATCCAGATCTTTTTGTCTTACAAAAATAAAACTTTTTTTCTTTGGCGTACGTCTCTCCTTATCCTCCTAGCCTCACAACCTCTGATAGCCACGATTCTATTCTGTGGTTTTATACATTGAAATTTTATAATCATTCAGTATTTGTCTTTCTGATTCCTGCTTATGCCATTTAGCCAAGTGTCCTCCAGGTTCATCCATTTCACCACACATGGCAGAATTGCTTACATTTTTTTTTTGACAGGCAGAGTGGATAGTGAGAGAGAGAGAGAAAGGTCTTCCTTTGCCGTTGGTTCACCCTCCAATGGCCGCCGCGGTTGGCGCGCTGCGGCAGCGCACCACACTGATCCGATGGCAGGAGCCAGGTACTAATCCTGGTCTCCCATGGGGTGCAGGGCCCAAGGACTTGGGCCATCCTCCACTGCACTCCCTGACCACAGCAGAGAGCTGGCCTGGAAGAGGGGCAACCGGGACAGAATCCGGTGCCCCGACCGGGACTAGAACCCGGTGTGCTGGCGCCGCAAGGTGGAGGATTAGCCTAGTGAGCCGCGGCGCTGGCCAGAATTGCTTACATTTCAAGTCTGAATAATATCCTATTGTGTATATAAAACATTTTCTTATTCATTTATCTATGAATGAACATTTAGAGCATTTTCACAATTTGACTATAATGAAAAATGCTAAAATGAACATGAGAATGCAGGTATTCCTTTGTGATAATGGTTTCATTTCATTGGGGCATATATAAACTTGGATGGCTAGGTCATAAAATAGTTCTATTTTTAATTTTGTGATAAGACTTCATCCTGTTTTGTATAATACCTATATCAATCTTTACATTCTCACCAACCATGGTTTCCTTTTATCCATATCCTTCACAAAATGGCTGTCTCACATTCTTGATAATAGTCTTCTAGCAGGAATTAGTTGAGATACCTCATTGTGGTTGATTTGTATTTCCTTAATGGTTAGTGATGTCAAGCAGCTTTTCATATACCTAGTGGCCATTTCTGTGTTTGCTTTTGGGATATGTCTGTTTAAGTCCTTTGTACATTTTTAAGTTGTTTATGGCTGTTGCTAGTGAGTTGTATGAATTCCTTATAGATTTTAAATTTTAGCTCCTTATCAGATTTATGCTATACAAAAATTTTCCCATTCCAAAAATTACCTCCTTGCCCTCTTGATTGTTTCTTTGACGGTGCAAAAACTTTGCAAGTTGATGCAATAATATTTGTCTTAATTTTCATTTTATTGCTGTGCTTTTGGTCATACAAAACATAATTGCCTAGATCAGTGTCAACAAATTTTTCCCTCACTTTTCCTTTCAGTAGTTTTGAGGTTTCAAGATTTGCATTTAAGTGTTTAATCCATTCTGAGTTAATTTTTGTGTATCATGTAAAACAAGGATCCAATTTCATTGTTCTGCATACAGATATTCAGATTCCTCAACATCACTTAATGAATAAACAATCCTTTACTATTCTTTATGCTTGGCATCCTTGTTGAAGATCAATTGACCATAGATGTATAGATTTATTTCCAGGATCTCTACACTATTTCACTGATCTGTATTTCATTAGATTATTGCAGTTGTCTCCTATTTGGATTTCCAGTTGCAAAGTAGTCACCCTTAAGTCCTTCTCCATACAATATCTAGAATGTCTTTATTCCTCAGTTAAAATCTTTCAGTGGACATTCACATCCCTCAGGAAAAAAAAAAAGTGTAAATCCCCCCATACAAACAGTTCTTTTCTTGCCAGTTTCTCACTGGACATCTAAACAAAGATGGTCTTTACATCCCCCATGCACAATTCTTTTTCACCATTCTTTGCATGTATTTCTTCTGCCTTGAATACCATTGCTATAATTTTAGTCTAGTTTATTATTTCTCTTCCTTTAGGAATAGGGTATGATAGCTTTATCTGTTCAACTTCCATACGTTCCCTCCCTGGTATGTGTCAGGTAACCTTACTTGACTGCTCAATAGGTCCCAGGACATATTATATCATAATAAAGAAGACTAATTTTTATTAAAATTGTCTGTTTTCATGAATACCTCCATGACAAAGCTACACTCCTTAAGGACAGGGTTTATGATTTAATTATTTCTTATCCCTAGTGCCTAACATTTTGGCTGGCTCAATATAATTTTGCTACTTGCATCATATTATCAAGAACTGACACATAATTAGGGAGTGCAGGTTGTGGAGAAAAGTAGGCAAGAGTAAAATATGATTCTTGAAGGATGAGTCTGTTTAAAGTAATGGTTCTCAAACTTTTCTGTCAATAAGCATCAAATGCTAAACTTGTTAAATTCCTCAACTTCACTCCTACATGTTCTAATTTCACAAATCTCAGATAGGTTTCAGGAATCTGCAGTTTTGGCAAGCATTTTAGTCATTCTGATTTTGAGTTTTTGAGCACCACAGTTTGAGAAACTTGTTTAGAAGATAAAGTTTCAAAGCAATTGATTGTCTTAGTAATTTGTCACTTATGTGAACGCTTCTGATTAGCTCTTATTTTGGAATTTTGGGGTTATATGTGATAAAATCTAATACTTTAAACAATTTATCATTTGTAATTTTGCAAATGAAATTCAACCAAACATTCCAGTAAGATTTTTGAAAAGATTTATTTATTTATTTGAAAATCAGAGGTACCAAGAGAGAAGGAGTAACAGAGAAAGAGAGGTCTTCCATCTCCTGGTTCACTCACCAGATGGTCACAACAGCTAGGGCTCAGCTAGGCTGAAGCCAGAAGCTAGGAGATTTACCTGGGTCTCCCACATGGGTGGCAGGGACCCAAACACTATGGACGTTTTCTGCTGATTTTTCCAGACCATTAGCAGAGAGTTGGATCAAAAGTGGAGCAGCCAGGACAGGAATAGGTGCGACTGTCTGACTTTGTCTCTATTTCTGTCCCTTTACCTTTCAACAGTTAAAAAATAGATTTTTATAGTGATAAGTGGTGTGAAGAAAATAAAATAAGGTAATAATAGAGGATGAATGGGGAAAAAGAACTAGATCAAAAGGCCAGATGGATGAAGACTACAGATGGACCTCACTGAGGAGGTTTCAGCTTAGATGTGAAAAAAGAAAATAAGTTAGTGATATGAAAGACAAAAAATAAGGGATGTTGCAGAAGGAGAAAGAAATCTCAAATCTGGAAGTCTTGACCCAGGTACAAATGACATAATCTAGAAACATATGTACACATTTGAAATTCATTTTTTAACAATTCATTTATTTATTTGAGAAGCAGAGTTACAGAGAGGCAGAGTCAGAGAGAGACAGGTCTTCCATCTTTTGGTTCACTTCCTAAATGGCTGCAATGGCCAGAGCTGTGCTGATTCAAAGCCAGGAGCCAGGAGTTGCCTCCTAGTCTCCCACATGGGTGCATCCTCTAATGCTTTCCTGGGCCATAGCAGGGAGCTGGATCAGAAAAGGAGTAGCTGGGGCACAACCGGTGCCCATATGGGATGCTGGTGCCACAAGCAGAGCCACAGCACACTACACCACAGCACCAGGCCCTGCTACTCATTTATGCAATACAGAATCTTTAATTCACTTCTTTTTTATGAGTATTCTCTTAATAAGTATGCATGGGAACAGATGGATTTATTTATTTGCTTATTTATTTTTCATTTTATTAGAAAGTCAGAAAGACATCCCCCCCAATACACACACACACACACACACACACAGAGAGAGAGAGAGAGAGAGAGAGAGAGAGAGAGATCTCCCATCTCCTGGTTCACTACCCAGATGCCTAAAATAGCACAGGCTGGGGGCATGCCAAAGCTAGGAGCCCAGAAATCAATCTGGGTCCCCCATGTGGGTAGCAGAGACTCAAATACTTGAGTCATCATTTTCTGCCTGCCAGTGTATGTGTTAGCAAAGCCTGCAATTGGGAGTTGAGTTGGGACTTGAAACCATGCACTCAGATATGTGACAAGTGCATCCCACACAGTGTCTCAACTACTGTGCTAAAAATGTATTCCAAGAGATAATGTGTGAAATATTTGACTTTCTGGCCTCATTGTAAATTGCATATAGGAATGTGATCCAGTCTCCACCAATGAAACATAAGCATTTGAAATTTTGACTCAAGACATAAAGTCTCAAGATTGAGGGAAAAGGGATTCCCCTACCCAACACACACACACACACACACACACACACTTTGGCAGTCTTCATGATACTGCAAAGTTATTTTCCAAGAACAGAAGTGGAGTGGTACATGCCTAGTGCTCCATAGCTATCGTAGTTTCCTCATGAGAAAATTTCTAAACAGGAATTTTGCTATTGTTTCTGGAAGCATAGCCTGCAGCCTGGTCCTCTCACCCTCCAAATACTTTAAAAAATTCATGTAATAAGCTCCCTTTCTCATTAGTTATTCAGCATAAGCCTCTGTTACTTGCAATTTAGAGCCCTGAATGATATATTTAGTGTGACTGAACTTAATGAGAAAGGGGATGATTTGTAGGAGCAAAATAATGGTTTTTAAAAATTGACTACATTCTGATACCCAGAGCTTGCAAGTATGGAGCCTTATATAAAAATGGACCTTGCAGATGTGATTAAGGATCCTGAGATGTGAAGATTGTCAGGGGTTATCAAGATGGGTTCATCATGATCACAACGGTCTTTATAACAGGGGTGCAAGAAGCTCTGTAGCTGAGATGGAGATGTGTTGGTGGAAGCAGAGGTCAAAATGATGTGGGACCACAAGACAAGATGTACAATTGACTTCTAGAACATTTTTAAAGATTTATTTATTTATTTGAAAGTCAAAGTAGCACAGAGAGAGAAGGAGAGGCAGCAAGAGAGAAAGATCTTCAATCCGCTGGTTCACTCTCCAATTGACCACAGTGGCTAGAGCTGCACAGATCTGTAGCCAGGAGCCAGGGAGTTCTTCCAGGTCTCCCACGTGGGTGCAGAGACCCAAGGACTTGGGCCATCCTCTAGTGCTTTCCAAGGCCATAGCAGAGAGCTGGATCAGAACTGGAGCAGCTGGGTCTTGAACTAGAGCCCATATGGGATGCTGGCACTGCAAGTGGTGGCTTTATCCGCTACACCACAGTGCCAGCCTCAACTTCTATAATATTTAAAAGAAATAGAATGGATTATTTCCTAGAGTTTCCATAAAGAAGTTAGCAGTGTCAACATATTTTAGAATTCTGATTTCCAAACTGGTATATAATACATTTTGTTGTTTTATGTCACCAAGTCTGCACTAATTTTTACTGCAGAATCAGGAAGCAAATGCAAGAAAGTCAGAGAGGAAAATATAGAATTTATCTTATATTGCCTTTGTAAAATGTTCACTTATTTTATTTGAAAGGCAGTGTTACAGAGAGAGAGAAAGAGAGTAAGATCTTACATTTCCTAGTTAACTTCCCAAATTGCCACATCAGCCAGTTTGGAGCCAAGCCTGAGTCATGAGCCAAAAACTCCATCTTGGTCTTCTACATGGGTGACGGGGCCTCAACTAGTTGGGCCATGAGCTGCTGCCTTCCCAGGTGCATTAGTAAGAAGGTAGATCAGAAGTGGAGCAGACAGAACTCAAATAAGGGACTTGGATAAGGGATGAGAACTTAACTTGCTGTGCCACACTACATGATTCACATATTGTCTTTCAGGTCACAAAAAAGGGTTTGGATTTTAAGAAAACTATGAAACCATTAATGTATTTTACACATAAAAATAATATTGTTTGACATGTGGTTATTAAACATGATTTTTGCTCCTTTATAAGAAATGTGACAAGAGCAGAGACAAGAGGGTATACCAGTTAGGAGACTATACCAGTTAGGAGGCTATTGCTGCATTCTGAGTGAAAGTTGATGATCGCTCTCAGACTTTTACATGTATTATATTTATATAAATATTGAGTTAAGAGGGAGAGGATAAATACATCATGAGTCAAGGTGTAATCTAAGGATGCAAGGCTCTTAGAAAAGAGATGGATTGAACTGTATGTACTGAGAGATAGATTACCTTTTGTTAAGAGGGACAGATCCATTATTCTGATGAGGGAAATGGGATAGAATGTGTAGGCTTATGTTGTTTGACATTGAGATTATCCCATTTGATAGCATTTTACTTTATGAATAAGAACTTCTCAAAGTAAAGACAATTAGCATAAAATATTTTCTTCTCATAATAGACAAAAATGTAAAATGATCTGTCACTGACTATTAAAAGATGATTGTCATCCAGTTCCTCAACTGACATTATAGTAACAAATCAGATTTAGTTTAGGATGAATGATTGAATTGGGACTTCCAACAGTCTAATAAATAAATAAAACTCATTTGTGCTTCATCTGCATCAGTAGTAATATAAGTAATGAGCTAGAAGAAACTAATCTTATTTAACTATATGGCATTCCAGCCATGTAGAGTACTGTGGTTATTTCTAAGAATCACAACACTGGAATGATATTGATATACTATAATACATTGAAAATAGTAAAAAAAATATGAAGCATCTATAAACCATTTCAGTAGAAACAGATGGAGAAAGTAGGGATGATTTACCAATACTAATTTCAGTATACTTAAAAGATTATGTGAAAAATCAAAATCCTTATTTAAATCCAGAAAATTATAATATTGCCTAATGCACAGCATTTTTTTTCAGAATTAAGTGAGCACATTTATATAAGTATAATATTATTTCTTCTATTGTTACTATACTATTATTTTTCTAGGGTGAAAACTTGGATGAACAAATTTAAAATAAATCAGATTTCATCTAAATATAAATATGGATATTTTTGAATACAAATGATAAGTGTGTACATATTGGATTTCCTGTCTAGTTAGATAGTGAGATCAGTTCCACTGAAAGAGTTCAAACAGAGGAGAGATTTTCCATTAGGATAGTTCAGAAGCCATTCCTCTTTTGAGTGGGAGGTTATGCAAAGATGATTTTTGGAGTCACATACATAACCCGAAGAATTTAAAATGCTTATGTTTCAATATTTTCTTGACAGTCATAAGATGGGAATAAAGGAAACCTTTTTTCTGCCATTTTGAAAACCATTAGTTCTGTTTGCCACAAAAATAGTTTTTTTTTTTTTTCTGCACATGTGGTAAAATTGCACTTTCAGCTCAAATATAGGATGCTTGATGAAGTCTATCTCATGAGTGTGGACAGACTTAACTATGTCACTTCTCATTGCATCATTCACTTAATAATGTAAGACCTTAGGGGATGCTTTTTTCCCTCGGGCATAGTGACAAGCAATGTTCAAAGACAATGTTCTGACAACATGGGAGAATTACTAACTCCAACAGCAGAGATCCTAGGCCCCTGCTATCCCATCCGGACCACAAAACAATTATGGATGGGTCATCTGAATAACAAATAAGTTTCTTATATCAAGTCACAGAAATTTCAGGTTTGTTTGTTACTACAGCATAATATAATATACATCAGTCAATATAAACATCTTGCGTTTTAAAGATTTTTGAGACTTACACAAGCTATGGCTTAACATACAGAAGACAGTAAGAGGAATTAGTTAAGACACTAAGAGGAATTGAATTAATTATATTTTTTGTGCATTGAATACAAATAACATTTTTCGTTCTAGTTTTTTCTAACTGCCTTTCCTTTTTTTTTTTTTGACAGGCAGAGTGGAGAGTGAGAGAGAGAGACAGAGAGAAAGGTCTTCCTTTTTGCCGTTGGTTCACCCTCCAATGGCCGCCGCAGCTGGCGCGCGGCGGCCGGCGCACTGCGCTGATCCGATGGCTCATTTCCTACTACCCTAGATGTATCCATAGATGAAAGATGCTAGGCCAAACCAATTTACGTTGCTTCACAAGGGTTCTAGCATTCACAGTGTGGTTTGGGAAGGTTATATTCAAACCTCTGTGAGAGATCAGAGACTAAGCATACCATAGACACACAAACACACACACACACACAGAGGCTTCAGTGACCTTAATAACCCACTTTTCCCAACTAACTAGACCATGTGATTCCTCCCTGGAGTCCATTCCACTCCACTCCAAACCATTCTACTCCATGCACCTCTGCTAGCCTTTCTTCTGCTTCTATATTTTACAATGATCCAAATCTCAATATATCATGATATAGTATTTCATTGACTTAAGCAGAAAAGTGGAGGAAAATTGCTATAAAAATGAGAGATAGTGATGGGCAGTGAAAGATCTAAAAACTAGCATGTTGTGGTACAGCTGTAGAGAGTTTGACAAAAGCTCTTGACAGAAGATCTTGTGATAAAAACTAAATCAAGCAAGGGAAGATTTGGGAATTCTGACCCTTCTGTTGGTGAGAAGCTTTTGGACAATTAAGATGCTATTGTACATGGATACTCTGTAAAGACATTTTGGCTTATAAAGACAGAAGAGATAATGGATATAGGCAATTAAATGACAATGAATATACTCTTGTTATCACAGTAATGATCTTTTTTAAAACACATCAATAAGCATTCATTTTAGCTCTATATTACACTAGAAATTATATATTTATAACTGCCCTCAGAGAGAAAGGGAGAGGGACAAAAACATTAAACAATCTAAAGCCAGATATATTCTTAGTAAAAATCATTTTGACTTCTCATATTAAAATCAAATCAGAGATAAATTTGCATTAATTCTATCAAATGCTGAAATCATCTGTTACTACCCTACTGTTTCCTTTAGTTTCACTGTGCCAGATAGTAATTGCATCTTGGACTGTGGGTTTCTCAGGTATTTGGTGATATGCCTATCTACCACAAATTCTGAGATTAACTTGCTTTATTACCTTAAAAATTTCACATTTTTCTTTTTTGGTATTGATTTCATGATCTGTAAACAAAAAGAAAACAGGAGGGTGTAGAATGAGATGACAGTCTCAACCTCTCATTAGAACTTGGATTCAATTCTATTTTTCTCCAGATATATGGAGTGTGGTGTTACTTATAAGACAAGTTTTTAGTAGAAGCCATGATTATTTTATAAAATAAAGGCATTGAATTTAAAATTGAAAGGACTAGTTAAGACCTACATATCCTTAGGAATCTGACAATGAGGTTTGATGATAATCTTGCAGGAAAATTAAGTGCTGTAGGATTATATTTATTTCTCAGGAAACAGCAGGAGCCATTAAGCATATATCAAATGCCAGCTAACAACCATTATTAATGAGGATTTAGCAGTAAGTTTTCATATTTATTTATAAAGAAAAGGTTTAGCTTAATAAGATATCATGCTTATGGAATTATATAGGAGAATATATCAGCTCTTCAAAATATGTCGAAATGTCTCACAATATTATGATACCAGGAAAGCAAGAAACACCTCCAGAGGTTTATACTGTTCCATGCCAATGCTTTTTGTTTCTTCTACATTATCTCCATGGAGAGATCTTGCAGAGTGATATGTTAAGGAGTTATCAAATTGTTCAAAGATAGCCTTTTTTGTCTAAATTAGTGTGGTTCAGACAACTTTTAAAAATGTGTTTAAAATATGAGCTATACAAATTACCAGTTTTAAAAACTTCTCAAAGAAAAACTTTGTAGGTTTGTAACTGATATATGAAAAATGCATATATATACATATATGAAATATACACAAATACATATCAACTTACAGTCATATATACATATTTGTTATATCTATTGTTATGTACATCTAGATATATTTACAATCATACATGAGGGTACTTAAAAATGTTAGTGGACAATTATAGTGAGGATGCAGAGAAAGGAGTACTCTGATGCATTGTTAGTGAGAATGTGAATTAGTACAGCCATTACAGAAAAAAGTATGGAGATTTTTTTCTTAATGGGGAAATATTTTTTTTTATTTTTTACATAGAAATATTTTACTTAAGGTATACAAACATTATGCATTTTATAAATACAAATTTAGGAACATAATGACTATCCTACTCTCCCACCCACCTGAACTCCAACCCTTCTTCCTCCTCCCTATCCTATTCACTTTCCTATTTTTTTAAAAAGATCTTTTCAATTAACTTGATACACATAAGATTAGTCTATACTGAGTAAAAGGTTCAACAAATATTATGAAAAAAAAAAACTGTTCCTCAACAGTCAAGACAAAGGCTATTCAAAGTCATTGCATCTCAAAGTGTCAATTTCACTTCTATAGTTAACCTATTAGGTGCCCTATTAGTTATCATAGATCAAAGAAAACATATGCTATTTGTTCTTTTGAAAATGGCTTATTTCACTAAGTATGATGTTTTCCAGTTTTATCCATTTTGTTGCAAATGACAGGATTTCCTAATTTTTTACGGCTGTGTAGTATACCATGGTGTACACAGCCCATAACTTTTTCCCAGTCTTCAGTTGGTGAACATCTGTGTTTATTCCATATCCAAGCTATTATGAATTGAGCTGTAGTAAACATGGGGGTACAGATCACTCTTTCATATGATGATTTCACTTCCCTTGAGTAAATTTGCAGGAGTGGGATGGCTTGGTCATATGGTAGGTCTATATTCAGATTTCTGAGGTATCTCCATACTGTAATCCATAGTGGCTGAAATAGTTTGCATTCCCACCAATAGTGGATTAGCATAAACTTTTCCCCCACATCCTCACCAGCATTTGCTTTTGTTGATTTCTGTGTGAAAGCTATTCTAACAAGGGTGAAGTGGAACCTCATTGTGGTTTTGATTTGCATTTCTTGGATAGCTAGGGAGCCTGAGCATTTTTTCCTGTGTCTGTTGGCCATTTTGATTTCCTCTTTTAGGTTCTTTGAACATTTCTCAACTGAGCTGTTTGCTTCGTCATTGTAGAGTTTCTTGAGCTCTTTACATATTGTGGATATTAATCATTTATCAGTTGCACAGTTTGCAAATAATTTATGCAGTTCTTTTGGTTGCCTCTTCACTTTGCTGAGTATTTATTTTGCCATGCAGAAGCTTCTCAGTTTGATGTAATCCTATTTGTCAATTTTTGCCTGTGCCTCTAGACTCTTTTCCATGAAGCCTTTGCCTATACCAAAGTAGTGCAGGGTTTCCCCATTGTTCTCTCAAAATTTGATGGTATCAGGCCGTAGATTTAGGTCTGTAATCCATTTGGAGTGGATTCTTGTGTAAGATGTGAGATAAATGTCATGTTTCATATTTCTGCATGTGGTGATCCAGTTTTCCCAGCACCATTTTTTGAAGAAAATATCCTAGCACCAGTGATTGATTTTTGTTCCTTTATCAAAGATACCTTGGTTGTAAATTCATGGGTTGTTTTCTGTAGTTTCTTTTGTGTTCCATTGGTCTATGAATCTGTTTTTGTACCAGGACCAGGCTTTCTGATTATAACTGTCCTGTAATATGTCTTGACATTTGGTATTGTGATGCCTCTGCTTTGTTTTTGTTGTATAGGATTAATTTAGCTATTTAGGTTTCCTGTGATTCCATATTATTTTCAGCATCATTTTTTCTACATCTGAGATGAATGCCCTTGGTACTTTGATTGGTATTGCCTTGAATCCAAAAACTTATTTGGTATTAAGGAAATCTTTGTGATACTGATTCTTCCAATCCATGAACATGGAAAATCTTTTTAGATTTTTTTCGTGTCTTCTTCTATTTCTTTCTTTAATGTTTGGTAATTTTCATCATAGAGATCTTTGATAATCTTGGATTAATTTATCCCAAGGTATTTGATTTTATTGTTGCTATGTAAATTGGATTGATCTTATAAGTTCTTTCTCAGCCATGGCATTGTCAGTATATATACAAAGGCTACTGATTTTTTGTGTGTTACTTTTATATCCTGCCACTTTACCAAACTCTTTGATGAATTCCAATAATGTATTATTGGAGTTTTTTGGAACCCTTATACATAGAATTATGTCATTTGCAAATAGGGATAGTTTGATTTCTTCCTTAATTTGTATCCCTTTGATTTCTTTTTCTTGCCTAATGGCTCTGGCTAAAACTTTCAAAACTATATTGAATAGCAATATTGAGAGTGGGTTTCCATGTCTTGTTCCAGATCTTAGTGGGAATGTTTCCAACTTTTCCCCATTCAAGAGCATGGCCATCGTATTGTCATAAATTGCCTTGATTCTATTGAGGAATGTTCCTTCTGTAGCCAATTTGCTTAAGGTTTTCATCATGAAAGGATGTTGTATTGTATCAAATGCTTTATCTGTATCTTAGATAACCATATGGTTTTTGTTCTTCAGCTTTTTAATGTGATGTATCACATTTATGGATATGCAAATGTTGAAGCATCCCTGCATACCAGACAGAAATCACACCGGGTCCAGGTGTATAATCTTTCCAATTTATTGTTGGATTCAATTAGCTAATTTTTTTTAGGATTTTTTGTATCTATGTTAATCAGAAATAGTGGTTGATAGTTCCTTTTTGGTTTTATCCTTTTAAGTTTATGAATTAAGGTGATGCTGGCTTCATAGAAGGAGTATGGGAGGATTCCCTCCCTTTCAATTGCTTTGAATAGCTTAAGAAGAATCGGAATTATTTCTTCTTTAAATGTCTGGTAGAATTCAGCAGTGAAGCTGTCAGGTCCTGGGTTTTTCTTTGTTGGTAGGGTCTTTATTACTGATTCAATTTCCATCTTCGTTATTGGTGTGTTTAGGTTTTCTGCCTTCATGAATTAATCTAGGTAGTTTGTATGTGTCAAGGAATCTACACATTTGTTTTAGGCATTCCAGTTTCTTGGCATATAGCTCTTGGTAGTAATTCTTGATGATTCTTTCAATTTCTGTTGCATCTGTTGTTATATTTCCTTTTTCACCTCTAATTTTATTGTTTTGGATCTTCTCCCTCTTTTTTGGGTTAGTTGAGTCAATGGAATGTCAATTTTCTTTATTTTTTCAAAACAACACTTCTTCATTTCACTGGTCTTTTGTATAGGTTTTTTGTTTCAATTTTTTTTCTTTTGCAATTTTAATTATTTATTTTCTCCTAATAATTTTGGGTTTGATTTGTTGTTGTGTTTCTAGATCCTTGAGATGCATTGATAGCTCAGTTATTTGGTGCCTTTCCAATTTCTTGATATAGGCATCAATGCTATGAAGTTTCCACTTAGCTCTGCCTATCTTATTGTACTTTGAGGGACAATTTTGAACTAAGTAGTGTATCATAGACATCTATGGTTTACTGAGTATAAATCATTTTATTACAGTGTTGACATTTGTACCATTGTTTTAAAATTGATGCTAGGTAAAATATTGGTGCCTTAGTACAATCAAGAAAACACCATCAAATTGTTCAGGTAATCATTGTGTTTTATCTGTCATGCATTTTCAGTTAAAAACATCCATTTTATATAAGAATGCACTTGGTAAGCAGTAAAGATTATTTAGTTAATATTCCACCCTTGCTGGCCTGGTGTTAAATTGGAAATGGCATAGAAAATTAATTAATTTTTAAAAAATATCATGTAGGATCTCTGTCTTTAATGTGCTGTACATTGTGATTTAATGCTATAACTAGTACTCCAACAGTATTTTTCACTTGTGTTACTTTTTGGGGGCAAACTGTTGAAATCTCTACTTAATATATACTAAACTGATCTTCTGTATATAAAGAGAATTGAAAATGAAAAAAAAGTGAAGCTGTATTTTTCATATTGTCATGCAGCCATTAAAAAATCATTCATGTGCAGAAGAACCCATTTGCCACACAAACTATTATTCACTTATGTGGTTTCAGATTTCACATTGAATTATACCTAAAAAACTCCTACTTGTTCAGTTTTGTTGTAATATCTGAGAATATCCAAAATTATTTGAAAAGACAATCAAGACACTTTCCATTTTCAGGTAAATATTTGCATGATACTGAATTTCCTTCATATGCATGAAACAAAATATCATGTTTTGCAGATCTAAAGTAAAAGCAAATACGAGATTGTACTTCCATTCCATTCACATAGACATTAAAGAAGATTGCAAAATGTAAAATTATGCTATTTTTTCTTTCTTTATCATATTTCATTTTGAAATGTCCTTTTTAAAACAAATTATTTATGTTAACATGCCATGTGTTTCTTATTGTATTAAGTTAATTAGTAGACAATTATTTTAACTTTTTCAGTTTTATTTTTAGTATGGTAAATAGCAACTGGCATAACCTCCATAAATCAAAACTCTTTAGAGCCTTAATAATTTCTAAGAAAGCAGAGGAGTCTGACACAAAAATGTTTGAAAATTGCTCTTCTCAAACTTGATTTTGAATAATTTTGACTGTTTGGGGTCTTTTGCAGTTCCTTGCAAATTTTATATATTTTTTTAAATTCAGTGAACTATAACCTTAGCATTTTGATGGGGTTTTCACTAAATCTGTAGATTACTTTTAGAAAGTGCAGACATTTTTGACAATATCAGTTCTTGTGATCCATAATCATAGTATTTGAAAATTTATATTTATTAAATGAAAGTTAAAAAATCATAGTATATGTATCCAGTTTTGGGTGTGTCTTCTTTAATTTCTCTCATCATATCTTGTAGTTACATTGTACATATCTTCCACCTCTTTTGTTAAGTTTGTTCTTACACATTTTGATTTTCGTATGTTTTATAAATGGCACTGCTTTCTTTGTTTCTTTTTCAGACTATTTGCTCTTGGAATATAGAAACACTGCTGCTTTTTCCCCAAAGAAACCATTTATTTAATGAGTACAAATTTCATAAGTACAACTTTCGAAATATAGTGATTCATCCCATCATAACCAGCCTCCCGCCCCCACTCTCTCTCCCATTCCCAGCTCAATTCTCCATTAAGAAAAAAAAAAAAAAAAGAACGATTGCTCAAGAACAGTTCCTCAAGCTTTTTGTTCCTCAAGTCAAGATAAGGGCTGTTCAAGACATTCCTTCTCAAAGTGTCAATTTCACTTCTACAGATTTCCTCCTAGGTGCTGTATTAGTTATCACAGATCAAAGAGAATATATGGTACTTGTCCCTTTGGGACTGGTTTATTTCATTAAGTATGGTGTTTTTCAGATTCATCCATTTTGTTGCAAATGATAGGATTTCATTTTTTCAACTGCTTTGTAGTGGGCATTTAGCTTGATTCCACATCTTATCTATTGTAAATTGAGCTGCAATTAACATGCGGGTGCAGATACCTATTTTATTTGCTGATTTCAAGTCCCTTGGATAAATTCCCAGGAGTGGGATGGTTGGGTCATATGGTAGGTCAGATTTCTTTCTTTCTTTTTTTTTTTTTTTTTGACAGGAAGAGTGGACAGTGAGAGAGAGAGACAGAGAGAAAGGTCTTCCTTTGCTGTTGGTTCACCCTCCAATGGCCGCCGCAGCCGGCGCACCACGTTGTTCTGATGGCAGGAGCCAGGTGCTTCTCCTGGTCTCCCATGGGGTGCAGGGCCCAAGGACTTGGGCCATCCTCCACTGCACTCCCTGGCCACAGCAGAGAGCTGGCCTGGAAGAGGGGCAACCGGGACAGAATCCGGCTCCCCGACCAGGACTAGAACCTGGTGTGCCAGTGCCGCTAGGCGGAGGATTAGCCTATTGAGCCGCAGCGCCGGCCGGGTAGGTCAGATTTCTGAGGTGTCTCCATACTGTCTGCCATAGTGGCTTTACTAGTTTACACTCCCACCAACAGTGGATTAGGGTACATTTTTCCCCACATCCTCTGCAGCATTTGTTGTTTGTTTATTTCTGTATGAAAGCCATTATAACTGGGGCGAAGTGAAACTTAATTGTGATTTTGATACTCATTGGTTTCTTTTTTGATTTTTCCACTATGGTGGCTTTTATCTTTGGACTATGTCTGATTGGATTAGTGGAGTGTCTGCTTTAAGGGTATACCTAGAGTCATGTGGTGGGAGTTGCCAGGAGCTCTGTTCCATGCTCCAGGGTGAAGTGCGTGTCTGAGGTGACATTTCCAGGTTTGGTGTGGTAAATCTCTCCTTTCTTTTATCAGAGGGGCGGTTTCTTCTTGTTTGTTGGTGTAGATTCAACTGAGCTCTTCTTCTCAAAGGAGACCAGTGCCTGGGCACTAGCCCCAGTGAGTATATTATTCTTCTGCTTTGTCCCAAGGACCACATAAAGGATCTGTGCAGTCTTCAGTATAAGCTCAGATTCCCCAGCAATGTCTCTTACCAGGTAACCAAGGGACCCTGATTGTGTTGAGCCTACCACAGGGACTGCCCAGTGTTCCAGTGACAGCGTGAATCCTTTCACGCAGCCTCAATGTTTTCACAGTCTCGGCACAGACAAGAGCTGGCGCAGCTGTTACATATGTCTAAAATGGTGCCTGCTCTCTTCAGCTTGTTACTGGACACCTGTACAGGATGATTCAGGGGAGAGAAAACATGCCCCCACTTTGTTTTCTTTCCTCTAGTTTTGTGGGTATACAATCCCCCTTGGGGCTTCAAGCTGGATTCCTTCTAGGTTCTTCCTGCAGCTTTTTCACCAGTGACTTTGGCTCCTGCAGTCTGGCTTCATTTAGCTCTCCGATGCTGGTGTGGAGGTTCTTGGCTGGTGGGGGTCCTACATTGTGCACATAGGTCCACTGCATTCCTCCAATTTATGTAGAGTTTCCTCTGCTGTTTTCTTTCTAACTCTTCTCTGAGACTGCACTCTTTTACTATTTTTAAACTATCTTTTCCTAGACTTGGGCAGCAAGCTGCCTCCCTACTCCAAGATCTTAATCCTCCCCACTACTGATTTATTTATTATTTTTATTTATTTATTTATTTGACAGATAGTTAGACAGTGAGAGAGAGAGAGAGAGAGAGAGAGAGAGACAGAGAGAAAGTTCTTCCTTCCATTGGTTCATCCCAAAAATGGCCACTACGGCTGGCACTGCGCCAATCCGAAGCCAGGAGCCAGGTGCTTCCTCCTGGTCTCCCCTGCGGGTACAGGGCCCAAGCACCTGGGCCATCCTCCACTGCCTTCCTGGGCCACAACAGAGAGCTGGACTGGAAGAGGAGTGACCGGGACAGAATCCGGCACCCATATGGGATGCCGGAGCCGCAGGCAGAGGATTAACCAAGTGAGCCACAGCGCCAGCCTCCCCCCACCACTACTGATTTTTAAAGTGGAGTTTGTATACTGCAGATTTGGTGACTACCTCATGATTGCTTTATGAAAAGCAAAAATTGTTTCTATACATTTTTGTATTCTATATTTACTATGTATCAGAGAAAACATGTGATGTTTGTTTTTTAAGACTGGCTTATTTCACTAAGCTTAATGGTTTGCAGTTGCATACTTTATGTTGCAAAAGATAAAATTTCACTCTTTTTCATGGCTGAGTACTATTCCATAGTATATACATATACTACATTTTCTTTATCTAATAGATGGACATCAAAGGCTGATTTCACATATTAACTTTTGTGAGCTGAGCTGCCATAAATTTGGGGCACATATAACTCTTTCCCAAGATGATTTCATTTCTTTTGGGTAAATTCCCGGGAGTGGGATGCCTGGGTCATATGTTAGATCTATTTTCAGATTTCTGAGGAATCTTCATATTGTCATCCATAATCATTGTATTAGTTTACATTCCCACCAATAGCATATTAGGATACCCTTTTCCCCACATCCTTACCAGCTTTCATTATTTTTTGACTTTTTTTTTTTTTTTACGAGCAGAGTGGATAGTGAGAGGAGAGACAGAGACAGAGAGAAAGGTCTTCCTTTTTGCCGTTGGTTCACCCTCCAATGGCCTCCGCGGTCGGCGTGCTGCGGCTGGCGCACCTTGCTGATCCGAAGCCAGGAGCCAGTTGCTTCTCCTTGTCTCCCAAGCAGGTGCAGGGCCCAAGCACTTGGGCCATCCTCCACTGCCCTCCCGGGCCACAGCAGAGAGCTGGCCTGGAAGAGGGGCAACCGGGACAGAATCCAGCACACCTACCGGGACTAGAACCGGTGTGCCAGATTAGCCTATTGAGCCATGGCGCTGGTCTATTTTTGACTTTTTAAATGACAGCCATTCTAAATAGGGTAAGGTCAAACCTCATTGTGTTTTTTTATTTGCATTTCCCTGATGCCTAGTTATCCTGAACATTTTCTCATGCATCTGTTGACCATTTGAATCTCACCATTTGAAAAATGCCTGTTCATATCCCTAATCCATTACTTTAAAAAAAATGATTTATTTATCTGAAAGGCAGAGTTGCAGAGAGGCAGAGGCAGAGAGAGAGCGCGCGAGAGAGATCTTCCTTCCACTGGTTCATTCTCCAGGTGATCACAATGGCTAGAGCTGGGCCAACCTGAAGCCAGGAGCCAGGAGTTTCTTTCTGGTCTCCCACGCAGGTGCAGGGGCCCAAGGGCTTAGGCTATCTTCTACTGCTTTCCCAGGCCATAGCAGAGAGCTGTATCAGAAGTGTAGCAGCCTGGACTAAAACCAGTTCCCATATGGGATGCTCGCACTGCAGGCAGCAGCTTTTACCTGCTACGCCACAGTGCCAGCCCCAACCTTAGCCCATTTCGTCACTAGACTGTTCTATTGTTGAATTTCTTGAGCTCTATAGAGATCCTAGATATAAATACTTTATCAGTTGCATAGTTTGCCTTGTGATTTAATAGTTGTTTTCATTTTTTTTTCTTTTTTTTTAAACTTTTATTTAATGAATATAAATTTCCAAAGTACAGTTTATGGATTACAATGGCTTCCCCCCTCCCATAACTTCCCTCCTGCCCGCAACCCTCCCCTTTCCCTCTCCCTTTCCCCTTCCATTCATGTAAAGATTCATTTTCAATTCTCTTTGTATACAGAAGATCAGTTTAGTATATATTAGGTAAAGATTTCAACATTTTGCCCATATAGCAACATAAAGTGAAAAAACTACCATTGGATTACTAATTATAGCATTAAATAGCAATGTACAGCACATTAAAGACAGAGAACCTACATAATTTTTTTCAAATTAATTAATTTTCTATGCCATTTCCATTTTAACACCAGGTTGTTTTTTTTTTTTCATTTCCAATTCTCTTTATATACAGAAGATCACTTCAGTATATAATTAGTAAAGACCTCATCAGTTTGTGCCCACACAGATATGCAAAGTATAAAAATACTGTTTCAGTACTAGTTATAGCATCACTTCGCTTTAAACGACACATTAGGGACAGATCCCACATGGGGTGTAAGTACACAGTGACTCCTGTTGCTGATTTAACAATTGGACACTCCTGTTCATGGCGTCAGTAATCTCCCTAGGCTCTAGTCATGAGTTGCCAGGGCTATGGAAGCCTTTAGAGTTCGCTGACTTTGATCTTATTCCGATAGGGTTATAGTCAAAGTGGAATTCTCTCCTCCCTTCGGAGAAGGGTACCTCCTTCTTTGATGGCCCCGTTCTTTCCACTGGGATCTCACTCACAGAGATCATTCATTTAGGTCTTTTTTTTTTCCATGATATCTTGGCTTTCCATACCTGCTATACTCTCATGGGCTCTTCCGCCAGATCTGAATGCCTTGAGGGCTGATTCTGAGGCCAGAGTGTTGTTTAGGACATCTGCCATTCTATGAGTCTGCTGTGTATCCCACTTCCCATGTTGGATCTTTCTCTCCCTTTTTGATTCTATCAGTTAGTATTAGCAGATACTTGTCTTGTTTGTGTGATCTCTTTGACTCTTAGACCTATCAGAGCTATCAATTGTGAGCTGAAATTGATCACTTGGACTAGTGCGATGGCATTGGTACATGCCATCTTGATGGGATTGTGTTGGAATCCCCTGGCACATTTCTAACTCCACCATTTGCGGCCAGTCCGATTGAGCATGTTCCAAATTGTTCATCTCCTCCCTCTCTTTTTCCACTCTTAGATTTAACAGGGATCACTTTTCAGTTAAAATTTAAACACCTAAGAATAATTGTGTGTTAATTACTGAGTTCAACCAATAGTACTAGAACAACAACAACAACAACAAATACTAAAAAGGATAAAGTATTACATTGTACATCTAAAGTCAGGACAGGAGCTGATCAGTTCATTGTTGCTTATAGTGTCCATTTCACTTAACAGGTTTCCCCTTTGGCGCTCAGTTGTCACCGATCAGGGAAAACAAATGATATTTTTCTCTTTGGGACTGGCTTAATTCACTCAGCATGATGTTTTCCAGATTGCTCCATCTTGTTGCAAATGACTGGGTTTCGTTGTTTCTTACTGCTGTATAGTATTCTATGGAGTACATGTCCCATAATTTCTTTATCCAGTCTACTGTTGATGGGCATTTGGGTTGGTTCCAGGTCTTAGCTATTGTGAATTGAGCTGCAATAAACATTAATGTGCAGATGGCTTTTTTATTTGCCAAATTAATTTCCTTTGGGTAAATTCCAAGGAGTGGGATGGCTGGGTTGTATGGTAGGGTTATGTTCAGGTTTCTGAGGAATCTCCAGACAGACTTCCATAGTGGCTTAACCAGTTTGCATTCCCACCAAAAAAGCTTGTTGAGGTCTGCATAAGCTTATGCTAAACCCTTAATTGTGAGTTTTCTTAGGGGTTCATCATCTTTTTCTTTTGCTGTAGTTTTCTTTTCTCTTGTCTCTTTTTTCAGATATGAGTTCTTGTTCCAGTTCCAACAACTCCTTATTATTAAACTCCTTGAGAACCATCTTTAGGAGCTCCTCAATGTCATTGCCATACATTTACAGGTTAAAGTTTGCTATATTGACCACAGCCTTGAGTTGTGGAACCTCCTCATCCTTGGAAAGTCATGAATGAAACCCTTTTATTTTTAAAGATTAAACATGTTTATTTAATTTAATTAATTTATTTATTTGAGAGGGAGAGATAGAGTGAGCTCCTATTTGCTGCTTCACTCATGAATATTTTCAATAGCTTGGTACCAAAGCTGGAACCCAGAATCTCAACTCAGATCTCCCACATGAGTGGCAGGAATCCAATTACTTGGGCCATTGCCAGCTAATTTCCTTGGAACCATATTAGCAGATAGCTGGGATCATTAGCTAGTGCCAGAGGTTGAACCCATGTATTCTAATATAGGACACAGTGTACTAACTGCTAGACCAAATGTCTTCCCAATGGACAAACCTCTTGAGCATCTATTTGACAATGCTATTTTTATACTCCTTGGTGACATCATTTGAAGCCCAAACAAGGTTCTTGATGCATTTATAGATTTTGTACCCTTTCAAGTGCCATATCAGTGTCTTCTCAATGCCTCCTTCAGTTGCAGAAATAGTCTAGGTAAAGGTTCTTCTTAGGTAGTGGAGATTAAAAGCTAGCAATAACACCTTGATCCATCAGTCAGAACAAAAAAAATAGTGTTTATGAAAGAGAATTCATTTTAAAGTTGAATGATGAATATTACCAAGAATAGGAGGCTGTGTGGCAGCATTATAAAAAATAAGAAGAGTCAAGTCAATTGAGAAGCTAGCAGTGCCAGCATAGTGGGTTCTCCTGAAAGGGTTGTAAGAGGGAAGGATTGGTCCTGTTATACCTGGTCACAAAGGGGAGCAGCACTGCAAAAATCACCAGTGACTATTGGTCCCCAAGCTATGTTATTAGACAGGATCATTCACACTTCACAACAGCTTGGTTTGGAACCTACATCTGGACAGTTTTTGCCAGGAGGGTAGTGGAAGATGCTAAAGAAATTATAACAAACAGGTGAAATTCTGAGAGCTGAAGTCTGTGTCTTCACTAAGGAAAAAACAACTGTTTTTCTGTTTGAGATGAATGACTTCAGTGCTGTCAATGAAATCTACAAATAGCATTTTGAGAGGATTTTTTCCTGCTATAGCTACTTATCAGGTCTCTACTTTGCCCAAAGGAGACTCTTGGGATTAAAGCAGTAGATGTATAAGGACCTTCCAAAAAAGTGTGGCTATACGTGGGCCTAGTGTTTGCTTAATGCAGGATTTTCATTATACTTCTAAATGTTATCTTCTTAAAATTTTAACTATGAAATAGGTGAAATCTGTTGTCTTTACTTTAATAACAAAGTTTTAAAATTAACATCTTAATTTTGATAATTGATGGTGAAAATTGTGTTTTACTAAAAGGTGTGGTCTCATAAAATTACATGTAATATTGGAGTTGAACATGAAATACAGAGTAGATAATGAATCTAGTTACTGATCTATAAATTATAATCGTATACAATCATATTACTCAATGTGGAAGAGGGACTACTCATTACATAGTTATTCAAACAAAAATAAAGGGAGATAACATGTAGGAAAGATGAAAGTTGTTTTTCCTGAGAAATAATAAAGAACAGATCTAATTAAATTAAATTCTGTGAGTTTAATCATGTGAGACATTTGGTTTTCATGTCAGACGTGTGACTATGTTTCTACTTGAGCAGAATTAAAATATTCAAATTTGAGTAGTAATGGTAAAACAAAAGTTAACTGAACTTTTATATGGATAATATTTTTATAGTGGAAATAAAAGACATATAGATTTTTAAAAATAGCAGAATGTTGAAAAGCATAGTATTCTCCAAAGAGTACTTCTCCATGTTGATGGCATAGCAGTTTAAGAGATTATTCTGGAAGGGGAACTGTTTCATCCATGACTTATTATTGCTCCAGTACTATATGCAGTGTGTGCTTACTGATATGCTTGAAGGCCCCAGGGTTCTGACTGTGCCATATCACTTTGTAGCCTGTAATATTATCCCCAAGCAAGACTCTTATCCTAACCTTAAAAAACCTGAAACTTGACATTGATACGGCCTCCTTGTGGATAAAAGCCCTTTCAGGAGTTTGTTTACACAATGCAGATGTTTCATCCATGTTGAAGATTTGTCCTGTCAAATATTTTTCCCCTGCAATCAGCTTATCCAAGTTTCAGAAAATTTTTCAGCTAATTTCCCAATATGATCCACAGACACACCACTTACTTTCACATTAAATAATGAATAATGATTTTTGAACCATTTAAACCATCCAGAGTTAAAAAGAAATTCAGCACGATGGTCAGAGTACACCTTTTCTTTCAATACCACAAACTTTTGCGTTGGCCATGATTTTTGTGGTGCTCAGAGGAATATACTTTGTCCAGTCTTCAATTCAGTTCATTTGATCCTTCTCTAAATTTTTGTTTTTCTCATTACTTTCAATGAAGTGGATATAGATACTTAACAGGTCCCATCACTTTGTTCTTGTTTTTGAAGATTATAGCTATGATGACATGGGACATGCCTGACTGGGTAGCAAAATAAATCACAGATTTTCCATCTTCATAGTCAATGATCACTTTTAATTTCATTTTGGGTCAGTCACTGAATGTTGCCTTTTTACTGGCAACATTAGCAGTTTATATGCTTCGAGGTCACAATGAGCAATACAAAATGAGATTAAATCAAGCACAAGAGAAAATGGTGTAATCAAGAGGCTATGGTGAACATGATTTATGAGCTTCCTGACAACATAGCATGCCATGTTCTTTACAGCGAATTTTTTGCATGAATAGGATTATGCTCTAAAATATTGTACTTTATGATACATAGTATAATAAATTTGTAAATCAATAGCAGTCACTTAGTATCATCATTATAAAATATTAAGTAGTATAAATAATGGTACATGTCATACTTTGATGCAACTGGTAATATAGTAAGTTTGTTTACATCAGCATCACCATAAACACAGGAGTAACAAACATGCTGCATTATGACATTATAACAACTATGATCTCATTGGACAATGGGAATTTTTCATCTCCATATTTTATGGGCACTCTGTTATACATGGGCTATCACCGAACAAAATGTCATTATTTTGCATATGAAGTCAAAATTGTAAATATATTCATCCTACTCAATACTATATACCATTACCTTTGGAAGATAAATTGCAAGGGCCCCAGGGGATGCCTAATGGCATGGATAGTACTAGTACCAAGTCATCTACCTACCTATCTATCTATCTACCTACCTATCTATATCTATGTTTTTTATTTTTTTAAAGATTTATTTATTTATTTGAAAGTCAGAGTTACACAGAGAAGGAGAGGCAGAGGGAGAGAAGTCTTCCATCTGCTGGTTCACTCCCTAGATGGCCACAATGGCCGGAACTGAGTGGATCCGAAGCCAGGAGCTAGGAGCTTCTTCCGGGTATCTCATGTGGGTGCAGGGGCCTAAGGATTTGGTCAGTCTTTTGTTGCTTTCCCAAGCCATAACAGAAAGCTGGATCAGAAGTGGAGAAGCCGGGATTTGAACCCTCGCCAGTATGGGATGCTGGCACTGCAGGCGGCGGCTTTACCTGCTACACCACAGTGCTGACCCCTCTGTTTTTTCTTTACACACCAACTTTTTTTTTTGACAGGCAGAGTGGACACTGAGAGAGAGAGACAGAGAGAAAGGTCGTCCTTTTGCTGTTGGTTCACCCTCCAATGGCCGCCGCGGCCGGCGCGCTGCAGCCGGTGCACCGTGCTGATCCGATGGCAGGAGCCAGGTGCTTCTCCTGGTCTCCCATGGGGTGCAGGGCCCAAGCACTTGGGCCATCCTCCACTGCACTCCCTGGCCACAGCAGAGAGCTGGCCTGGAAGAGGGGCAACCGGGACAGAATCCAGCGCCCTGACCGGGACTAGAACCCAGTGTACTGGCGCCGCAAGGTGGAGGATTAGCCTAGTGAGCTGCGGCGCTGGCGAACGCACCAACTTTTAATAAAGTTTCATTTATAAATCAGGCACAATAAAAGAATAACAGTAACTTGTAGGAGGTTTCATCAATATCAGCATGTGTGGGGCATGAGTGCGGCCAGGCCAGGCCAGGCCCGGCCCAGGGGCTCCGCATGCGCAGCTGCTCCAGGGTGCCCCCGCCCGAGCTGCGCGGAACAAAGCCACGCGGAGCCAAGTAAGATGGCGCCCAGAGGAAGTAAGATGGGCGGAATCCAAAGTTGTTTACCACTAAAACTAACTGGCTGCGCAACATCAGGGGAGGTAACAAAACTAGTAACAAGTGTATAGACATAGGGCTAGTCCTATAGAAATCCCCCTGTAAGGTGATTTTTTAAGTGATTGGTTGGTCCTTAGCCCTGCCCCAATGACTCTGCAGTTTTGTGTTATAAAAGGTACTATTATGCAAAAGGTAAATGAGTCCTTGCTAGACTTGGCTCCCCACTGCGTCTGATTGTCTCCGGGACCAGGAGGCTGGGGAATGGGCGAGCGGCGCACTTACCTTTCCTCGGACCCAGTCCATCCTTGTACGGGTGGACTAAGACCCAACATCTGGCGCCCAACATGCGGCATGAACAGTTACTTTTCGGCCGAGGCTAAGCGGTCTCTCAGGGTAAGTGAAAACCTTAGTATGGTTTATGCAGTTTCGTCCCAAAAGGACCTGGCCTTAAAGGCCTTACGCTGTATGTTAAAAAGTGTCTGGGTAGCTGTCATAACCTTGGCCCTTTGGATTCAGACGGCCAATCTCTTTTCTTGGAACACTTGGTCATGGGTGGAAAAACTCACCCTTAAGAGGGAGAGACACTTTGATACTGCCCTTAAAGCATCCTTCCACCCAGACGCTATAACCCTAGCTTCGGAGGGCGAGAGGGAGAAAGAGGAAGTGCAGGACTTGGGAGAGCTTAAAACCTCAGAGGAAGATGGCGGGGAGAGAAAATGGGCTAAGTTTGATCAGGAATGCAGAGAGCCTGTGGAGGCAAGAACTGTTGAGGTAAAAACAAAAGTAAAAGTCGTCCCGCCTAGCCCATCCACCCTAGAAGGGCCGGGACCACCCCCATACCTCCCCGGGGCAGAGGCGGCCTCCCCCTATGTAGAGCCTCAGAGGGAACTTTGTGATCAGGGCACTTATGATTGCCCAGGAGGGGAGAGGAGAAATGAGGCGACCTTTGCGGAAGCTTATCCGGTGGACATAAAGCAGCCTAGGGAAGTGAACTCTGGGCCAGGGAACCTGCTGCCTCAGGCCTACCCTGTTAATTTAGCTCCAGGCAGCAACAGAGCTCTGGAGTGGTATCTCTGGGAAGCGAAGGACTTAAAGGAGCTTCTCAAGGCAGTGGTGGAAGACGGGCCAAATTCCCCCTGGGCCCAAACCCTGCTGCAAGATATAGCCTATCACCCATGCGTCCCCAAGGACTGGTTGGACGTGGCCAAGGCAGTCCTCATAAGTTCACAGTTCCTAAAGTGGTGCGCCTTCTTTAAGGAGGAGTGCCGGGTGAGTGCCGAAGCTAATGGAGCAGCCCAGCCAGCTATCCCTATTACATATGCTATGCTGCCTCGGATGGGGGAAGGGTTCTCTAAGGGGATCCAGCAAGCTGCACTACCTGCTCCGTACCGTGAACAAGTGAGGCAGGCAGGATACTTAATGCTTGGTACAAGCTGGATGAGGGGCCCACCGAATCTCCCATCGTGGGGGTGCGACAAAAGCCAGGAAAGTCACTGCCAAATTTTGTAGTTAGGGTCGAACACAGTCTCCGTTGTAAGTTGCCAGCTGGGGACCTTCGGGATCAGTTTGTTAAAATGCTTGTTTGGGAAGAAATGAATGCTAATCATCTGAAGGCCTGTGCTGGCCTGAGGGAGGCTCAGAAATCCCCAGAGGCAGTTAAAACTAAGGTGGAACTTTCAGGTGTGGCGGCAACCCCTAAAAGCCCAACACTGCCTCAACGCACTGCGCCTCCAATTCCGCCCATGTGGCCACCCCTTTATGGTTATTCCCCTCCATTGGATCGCCTGCCGCCATCTTGTAAACAGCGTGCCTACTCAACCCCACAGCCAGTCCTACTAGGCCCCGACGTGCACAGTCTTCCCTGTAAATGGGGGACCACGGCCTTTCTCTGCACTCTCTTCCAGTCAGTGTAGCCTGTTGCACCCTTGCAGGCCACAGCCAGATACTCTAGGGAGACTAGTCCTTGGACTGCTTTTTTCCTCTCCATTTACAATTCAATGCTGTCCTCACTAGGAGGGGGGAGAAAAAATGCCTTTGGCTACCTTTGGCCTTACCTAAAGGAACAAAAACCTTCATCCATTAACCCTTTCCAACCTAATGAGTCTTTATTTGCAGTTAATAAAACTTTTCCTCCAGCACTACAGAAGTCTCTCATTCCCTGCCGCTTTGTTTCAGATGTGTTTCCCTGTCCTAAGCAATGGGCTCCCATGCTGATGACCAGCTCTTTTCTGTGCTGCTGTAGTTAACTTGTCTAAGAGTTTGCACGTGTCTTAAAGGTTTCATGTTTTATTGGATTTGTCTGTCTTTAATGTTTGAGTGATTACCTAACTGATCAGATCTACCCCACAGCTTTGGTTAAAATATTCAGGTTATACGTACTAGTTTTTGGCTAAGCGGTTGACTCTCTAACAGTTTAAATTCTCAAATGGAGTCTAACAACTTTGGGACTTCCAGTAGGATCCCTGGAACTCTCAAAGGATGGGACTCTAAATTTGTTAAAGTAACAACTGTTTGAGTCAATTCAAATTATGCAAAGTATATTAAAATGTTGTGAATAATGTCAGACCTGTACTGTATTCATGTTCCAGCTAGAGTGGTCTTATAAAAATGAGAGTAAATTCTGTGTATACAAGCCCTTATATTGTTAACTAAAGTAAGCCAATACAGATTGGTTCAGAGAATTAAGTTAATGCCAAAGCCCTTCGGTTTGCTTGGTAGCTCACTTGCTCGGTTTTACATGTCTTTGATATGCTTTAAACATGTTTCTCTTAACGATGAAGATCTTTTCAAAGTTGTAAACATGTACTAGTGTCCATGTTTGCTGTCCAGGAGGAGTTATTCTTATGTTTCTTAAAAGCATGGAAATGTAATTTTGACTTTTAATTCAGATAATGGTGTGGTATTCAGTAATAACTCAGTGTCTTAAGCCATCTAGGCATCAATGCTAAGCAAAATGTGGGAAAATGTATTGTACTTTTCACATCTTAAATTCGATAAGAGAGACTTTTTGAGTTTGTTAGCATGTATTCTCATAGATTGTCCATACATGACAATTCAAGACTATGTAAAAGTAACTACAGGTATAAAGTTTCAGAAGGTGTGAGCAAGTCATGAAAGGTTTTAAAAGGTTTACAACTTTAAAATTGTTTACAGAGTTTTCTTTAGTTACGTGCTAATGCCAAAATTACATTGACCTAAAGTTGAAGTAAAAAATGTGTACTAATGTTGGCAAATATCTGGAAATGGTCTCAATCGTAAATCTTGGAATCTGTTTTTGCAAAAACTGTAATGTCTATTTTAACAGTGTCTGCTTAATGGGTTACTCTGCCATTTCTAAAGTTAGGTCCTTTTTAGCTCTGTTAAATAGTTCTAAGTTATGTGAGGATTTTGTGTACTAACTCTTATGTTCAAGGTGTTTATTTCTGGTTTATTCAATAACAAAAAACATAAAATTCATGTTCTGTCAAGGTAATCTATTGTGTACTCTACTGTCTCTGTTAAGTTCAAATTGATGAAAAGCATTGCTAAATACCTTTATGATTAGATCTGCTCTAAAAGTGTTAAGATCACCCTGTCTAATGAAGGGCTATCATTTCAGGATGTTAAAAAATTCTATTCTAACCAGATACTCTAAGTTCTCTTGGCACCTTTAACAAACTTTCTAAAAATCAAAGTTCTAAATTCTCTAAACTTTTGGTATCTTCAAAAGGGCCCCTGGAGATATCAAAAGATATATCTCTCATCTTACAGAGATAATAACCAATTGGGATGTTTAAAAGTGCTGCCAAGATGTAAAATGATTCAACACTCCACTAAAATTCCTCACAACCCACAGGAACAGGCTACGGTGGAAAAAAACCATCAATGCCTCAAAAAAGTTATTAAAACAAAAAGGGGGAGTGGCTACCCCCCATCTACAGTTACATAAGGCCTTGTTTACCATCAATATTTTAAATTTTTGAAAGGGTCAAGGGAGTCAAGGTTCCAAAAACATTGGGGACATTTAACCCCTAAACCTCAGATGCTCATTAGATGGAGAGACCCTCTCACCTGACTCTGGAGAGGGCTTGACCCACTGATTCAGTTGGGAAGAGGATTTGGCTGTGTGTTCCCCATAGGGGAGTTGACTCCAATTTGAATACCGGCCAGAAATATCAGGCCTATGCCCTATGCAAGTAACAACCCACCCAGGGAGCAGTTTGCCCCTGAGGGAGATCCCCTTGTCTTTCCTCTTCCAGAAATGGATGGAGATCCAGAAGCAGGTGATGATGTGGACACTACTCTTCGCTGTGATCCTGAAGTGCCCGGCCCAGTGACGGGGGATTCGATGACCCAAACCAGATCATCAAAACACTTCAGAAGGACCTGAAAAAGACGAAGAGAACTACAAAAAAGCCTCTTTTGGACGAGCCGTAATGGACTCTTTCCCTACCTCTTCTCTCTTCTTGGACTGCTTCTTGCCCTGCTTTTAATCCTTGCTATTGGCCCATGCATAACGAATAGGCTTATACAGTTTATACAACAACGCATAGAGGCAACAAGGGTAAGACAGGTTGAGGTTCGTTACCAGAGGCTGCTAGCCACAGAGGGCTACGATCCCCTGAACTGGGGAAGCGCCCCCAGTGCTCTCCACATTGCCAATGACGGGTAAGATTCCGGATGGACCGGAACAACCTAAGACAGGCGGTGGAGAAAGCTCACCACACCCCCATAATTACAAGTCACGCGACACCCCAAGACGGGTAAAGCACCCAGCGTCCTGCACCAACCTAAGACAGGGCTCATGGCCAAGCTGCCTGGGTTACCAATGACGGGTAAGGGCAAGGACGGCTGGGGGCAACCTAAGACAGGGACCGCGTGCTAAAACAAAAAGGGGGAATCTGTGGGGCATGAGTGCGGCCAGGCCAGGCCAGGCCCGGCCCAGGGGCTCCGCATGCGCAGCTGCTCCAGGGTGCCCCCGCCCGAGCTGCGCGGAACGAAGCCACGCGGAGCCAAGTAAGATGGCGCCCAGAGGAAGTAAAATGGGCGGAATCCAAAGTTGTTTACCACTAAAACTAACTGGCTGGGCAACATCAGGGGAGGTAACAAAACTAGTAACAAGTGTATAGACATAGGGCTAGTCCTATAGAAATCCCCCCATAAGGTGATTTTTTAAGTGATTGGTTGGTCCTTAGCCCTGCCCCAATGACTCTGCAGTTTTGTGTTATAAAAGGTACTATTATGCAAAAGGTAAATGAGTCCTTGCTAGACTTGGCTCCCTGCTGCGTCTGATGGTCTCTGGGACCAGGAGGCTGGGGAATGGGCGAGCGGCGCACTTACCTTTCCTCGGACCCAGTCCATCCTTGTACGGGTGGACTAAGACCCAACAAGCATGCAATTGTTTTCTTACTTATCCAGAACTTTCATCTTTTTAAATTTATTTATTTATTTATTTGAAAGAGTTACACAGAGAGAGAAGGAGAAGCAGAGAGAAAGAGAGAGGGGGGAGAGAGAGAGAGAGAGCGCTCTTCCATCTGCTGGCTCACTCCCCAGATGGCCACAATGGCTGAAACTGAGCTGATCCAAAGCCAGGAACCAGGAGCTTCTTCCGGATCTCCCACACAGGTGCAGGGGCCAAGGCCTTGGGCCATCGTCTACTACCTCCCCAGGCCTAGCAGAGAGCTGGATTGGAAGTGGAGCTGCCAGGACTCAAACTGGAGCCCATATGGGATGCCGGCGCTGCAGGCAGCATCTTTACTCATTATACCACAGCACCAACCCCTCATCTTTTTTTTTTTTAATTAAAGGAAGCACTTTAGGATTCTCTGGCATATCTGAATTTCCAGAATCATGACCCTTGTGCTTTGAGGCCATTATAAAGTAAAGTAAGGTTTACTTTAGCAGAAGCACTGTGATTTTGCAACAGTTGGTCTGAAAATCAGAGGGCTCTTAAGTGACTAGTAAGCAGGAAGCACATATAGTGTTGATATGATGAACAAAGGGACGAGTCATGTCCTGGGTAGGATGCAGCAGGATGATACAAGAATTCATCATGGTATTGAGATAGACGTGCAATTTGAAAGTTATGAATTGTTTATTTCTGGAGTTTTCCTTTTGATATTTTCAGGTTGTGGTTAATTGGGTAATTGACACCAAGGAGAATGAAATCACAGACTAAAGGGGGCTGATGATATTGAATGCAACCTTATCAAAATCCCAAGGGCATTTTTTATAGAAATAAAAACATACTGATATTTATATGAAATGAGAATGGACCCAGAATAGCGAAAACAATCTTTAAAAAAGGGCAAAGTTGGAAGCTTCACACTTCCATGTTTTAAAACATATTACAAATTACAAAGATATAGTAACAAAAACAGGATACTACTGGCATGAAAGGAAACATATTGATAAACAGAATAATATAGGGAGCTCAGATATAACCTAGATATATTGTTGTTTAGTCAATTGGTATTTGACATAGTTGCCAAGAATACACAGTGGGGAAAGCACAGAATTTTCAACAAATGGTGTTTAGAAAACAGGATATCTATATACAAAAGAAAGAAATTGGACACTTGTCTTACACTGTACACTATATACAAAAGCTAAATATTCAAAATGGATTAAAAGCTTAAACATAAGACATGAAACTGAGACTCCTAGAAGATAACATAGGGCAAAATTTTTGTGACATTGATCTTGACAATAATTTCATTAATGTGACAGCAAAAGCATAGGCACCAAAAGCAAAAATAAATATGAGATTGTATCAAGCTAAAAAGTTTCTGCATAGCAAAGGAAAACATTAACATAGCAAAAAGACAGCCTTTGGAATGGGAGAAAACATTTGAAAACCATGTAACTGAGAAAGGGAAAGGAAGCAAATAACATGGTAAAAAGTGAGCAAAGGACCTGTGTGAAATAACAAAAATATATGAATTGTTTTTTATCCCCAGTCCCTGGCACGTAGCTCTTAAAACTTGAAATTTTCAAAGTGGTAGGTGTACCAGAAAAATTTTTTGTTTTAAAGTTTGATCTTTGACTCCCAATGTATGACACAGGAATCTTAAGACCCTTGTAATTTTCTGGGTGTTAGGAGAAACTTTTGTTTTAAGAAGGTGACTCTTGGTGGGTTCTTGGGTTCCTCACATGATTACAGATTTCGAACTTTCAATCCCACTCTCTGGTGAAAATTAAATGAATCACCAATCACAAATTATGTAATCAGTCATGCCCTACATAATGAAACCTCCATAAAAACCCAAATTTCTAGATGGGCACAGATTGGATTGCTTCTGGATAGCTGAGAATATATGGATTGCTATTGGTGGTACCCAAGAGTAGGCATGGAAGTTCCTAGCCCCTTATCCCATATATTCTCATATACATCTCTTCTATCTTGTTGTTCCCATGTATTCCTTGTAATACATTTTTTAATAGATGAGTAAATGTAGGTAAAATGTTTCCCTGAGTTCTGTGAGGTACACTGGCAAATAAACCAAACCTAAGGAAACCATGTTAGTAATCCTAATTTATAGCCATTTGGTCAGGAAAATAGATGACAACTTAGAATTTGCAATTGCAGGGGTAGTGTTGTGTAACTAAGCCCATAATTTGTGGGATCTGAGGCTATTTCCTGGTATGTGGTGTCTGAATTGATTTAAATTAAAGAATACCTAAGTGGTGTTTGCTGGAAAATTACTTGCATGGTACATGGGAAAAACCTCCCACACATTTGATATCAAAAATGTTGAGTGCAGAGCACTTTGTCACCAATTATCAGATAAATAACTATTAAAATCTAAATGTGATATAACCTTATGCCTGTTAGACTACTTATCAAAATGATAAAATACGACAAGTGCTGGTGAGGATGTGGAGAAAAGGGGACCACTGTCCACTATGAAAATGTAAGCTAGTTGTGCTCACTTCAGCAGTACATATACTAAAATTGGAATGAAAATGTAAACTAGTGTAGCCAGTATAGAAAACATCAACTGAGATTCCTTATAAAGCTAAAAATAGAACTACCATATGATCCATCAGTCCTGCTTCTGAATGTATGTCCAAAGGAATTGAAATTAGTATGTCAAAGAGATATTTCCACCCTCATATTCATTTCAGCACTATTTACAATAGCTAAGACATAGAGTTAATTGAAGTATCCAGAAACAGATGAATGGATAAAGAAAATATGGAATATATATACACAATGGAACACTCTTCAACCTTTAAAGAAAAAGAAGTTTTGTGATTTACAACAGTGTGGTTAAATCTGGAGGATACTATATGAAATAAGCCATACACAGACTGACAAATATTGTATAGTCTCATTTGCATATACAAATTTCAGGCAAATGAACTCATAGAAATAGAAAGTAGGATGGTGATTACTAAAGTCTGGAGATTGCAGAACTTTTAGTCAAAGTATACACGATTTCAGTTAGATGAGAGAAATAAGTCCTAGAGATATATTATACAACTGGGAGATTATAGTTAATAGCAATATACTTTATTTAGATTTTAAGTTTTCTCATGAAAAAAAGTATGTGAGGTACTGCATTGTTAATGAACTCAGTTGAGACAATGTATACATATTTCAAAACATCATGTTGTATATGACAGATATGTTTTTAGTTGTCAAGTGAAAAATATATTGACAAGAAAGAATGATAAAAATGAAATTCATGGCGTTCAGGGTTATTTTATTATAATACATAGAAACTTAGAAACATTTAGGAATTGGAACCATTAAGCACCCGTGAGGCTATGGGTATGAAGATATTGAATGAAAGAAGATTAGTACTGAAAATTTTTCATAGACATGGTTGACATCACACTTCTAACACCATTTAATTATTCAAACCTCATCTCCATTAACCTGGGAAAGTTTGAAATTTTACTTATTGAAGAATAAAAATCAGATTAGATCTAGATTAAAGGATGCTATACATGAGAGAAAGAATAAATATAGATTAAATCTTCCAACCCAAACTTCTCTGAGTATCAATGTTATACCCACCACAGAAAAGACTGTAGGATTTGTTTTTCAGAATCCTGATTGATCCAAGAAAATAGACCTAAAGATACTAACATTTTTGAATTTTCCCTTGAAATGTCTGGGTCCTAATCTGACCACCCTACATTAAAACCTACTGATAGGCATTCCTCATGTGGATATGCAGAATTTATAGTAACCTCTTATACGCTTAGATATTAGAAGACAGCCAGAGTTGTATCTTCTCATGCAAATGTTCTAGTGGAGAAATTAAAAATTCATTTAATAGACTTTAAAAATATTCTTAGAGGGAGAATGATTCCAAAATGATGGAGTAAAAGGCCCTATAGGTCTTCTCAATAAGCAGCTATAACTTGTTTAATTAAAAAAAAACAGTTAAAGACTCTGGAAATTGCCATAAGAGCACACAGCAAATGAGTAACCATTTGTTGAAAAATAATCTACTAAATCTTCATGCAATGGCAAAAAACTCTCTCATCTGAGTCTACTGCTTTTTGTTAGATTTATTTATTTACTTATAATGTAGAGTGTCAGAAAGAGGGGGCAAGTCAGAGAGATTTCCCATTTATGTGGTACTTGTTTAATGGTCTCTACAGCCAGGTCTGGGCCAGGCAGAAGCCAAGATCTAGGAACTCCATCTGAGTCTCCCACTTGGTGGCAAGGGCCCAACTACTTGGGCCGTCTTCTGCTGCCTTCCCAGATGCATTAGCTGGGAGCTGCTTCAGCAGCAGAACAGACAGAACTTGAATCAGAGCTCTGATGACACGCTGGCAAGTGGAGGCTGAACACACTGGGCCATAATGCCAATATCTGCTCTTCTCTTTCCTTACCCAAGCATCTGAGGGAAATCTCCACCTTGGGTTGCTATGCACAAGAAAATGCAGTTCCTTCTCTCTATATAACAAGACTAAGTTTTGAGTGATCTCATAATTGCTACTCCATGCAACTTCCATTTTGCAGGGATTAAGTTCCAAACAAGTAATGTTGAGGATTCCCTTCCTTTGTCCAGTTTCTAACTATGGATGGGAGCTCTAGCCTAGGTATAGAAGGCTGAGAATCCTGAGTCCCTAGTTGTCCTCATCGAAGCTTACACATAGAGTACAGTTTCCACGGTGGGAGAGACAAGTCAAGAAAATTAAAGCCACCAGTGCTATTCAGCTGTTGTATCACAAAGCAGGCATGTCACATTAAGACAAGCAAGGTACTGTCACCATCCCCAGCTCTAGAGCAGTGACTTAGAGATATTTCCAGGGGAAGAGACAAATCATAAGAACAGAGATCTCTGATGCTCTGCTCAAAAAGTAACTTCAGCAGAAACGGAGTATGGGGAAGTTCAAGGTCAAAGGTGCTTTTAAAAACAATGGAGATTTTGGCACTAAGCAATTAAGAGAAATTATAATACTTCCATGAGGAACAAGCTAAAAGTTAGCAAGCCAGTTTATCAGAGAGAACTCAAAAAAGAGGCAGATAAGGAAAGCCCCTCTTGAATCAGAACAAACCTCCAAGACTGACTGCGAAGAACACCACCACAAAATGGGCAGTATTTAATTGGATAATACTTTGTAGCAGTTTCTGCCTCAGGACATTAATGAAAATAATGGAGCAAACAGGGGCAATTACTGTGGATTAACAGCTGGGTGTGATACCAACAAAAACAGTTAAGCAGAGATGGGAAAGGAGACCATTACAGAATCTTGCTGAAAGCACTGTCAACAGGTGAAATCATGCATCAGCCAAGGCTGCAATCTTCTGAAGAACATCATAGTTTTCAAATTGTAAAGGATATAGACATCATTAGCCCACTTGCTAAACAAACAAGGAACAGCCAAACAAGCTAGCAGGGGTATGTATCAATGTCAACACTGTCTACAATACCTTAACTGAAATGTCTATTTTAGTAAAAATAAAGTGAAACATGTAAAGAACAAACTTTTTACGGCCTTTAGAAATATGTTCCAAGAATCAATGGAAACCATGTTTTAAACAGGAAGGCATCATGACAAATCACATCACATAGAAAATATCAAAAAAGAGAAATTATAAAAACAAAACTAATAATTTAAAAGTGCAATTGAAATGAAAAATTCACTATATACAACTCAACAGTAGATTCAACTTGACATAGGATTAGAACTAGTGAACTTCAAGAAAGAGTGATATAGTATGTGCCAATCAAAGAACAGAGTAATTAAAAGAATAAAGAAAAATCAACAGAGATTCAGAGTATTGTATAACATCAGTAAATACACCAACTATGTGTAGTGAGAGAATGGGAGAGAGAACAGCAGAAAAATATTGAAAGAAGTGCTAGCTAAAAACACAAATTTGATAAAGAATTTACAAATAAATAAAAAAGTTAGCAAACTCCAATTGAGATAAATGCAAACAGATAAACACAGAGATAAACAAACTTCATCATAATAATATTGAAATCCAGATACAAAAAGCAAATCTTAAAGCAATAAAAGAAAAGAAAATGACTTGTATATACAAGTGAATTCTAATAAGATTTTTAGCTGACTTATCAGAACAGATGTAGGCTGTAAAGGAGTAGTATAGCATATTTAAAATTTTGCAAGGAAAATAAACTTTCAAACAAACTATCTTCAAAAATAGAAAAGAAATGAAACCATTCCCAGATAAGTAAAAATTGAGAGTTTCTTACTAGTAGAGGAAGTTTGCCAAAAAATGTTAAGAATGAGACATATGTTTGGCTGTCTCTTGGGGAACTCCAATACCATACTGGAGTGCCTGGGTTCAAGTCACTGCTCTGCTTCTGATTCCAGTTTCCTGCTAAGACATACCCAGGGAGACAGCAGATGATGGCCCAAGTACTTGGAATCCTTAAACCCATGTATGAGGCCCAAATCGAGTTCCCAGATCTTGGGTTCGTCTGGCCCAGACCTGGCTCTTGTGGACATTTGAGGATTGAAACAATGAATCAAAGCTCTCTCTGTCTCTCCTTCTGTCTCTGTCTCCCTCTCTGTTGTTCCACCTTTCATAAATAAAAATGAATAAATAACTTTTAAAATTACTAACGGAAGTTCTTCAATGTGAAAACAAATAAATGTGGATTATAATTCAAAGCAACACAAAATAGCAAAGAACACTAAGTAAAGATAATTATGTGATTATCAAAATAATCTAAACACATTTCTTCTAGCCTGATTTAAGATAAATTACATAAATAAAATGTCCATAAGTATGCTGTTGGGACAACACTATATAGAAATGTAATATATTTTACAAAAACAGTCTAGCAGATGAAAAATTATATTGGAGCACATAATTGAGATTAGATGGTAACTCAAATCCACATGATTGAAGAAAATCAGAAATGTAAATAAAGTCACTGGAAAAATCTATAAATATACTCTTTTCTTAACTTTCATTTTATTTACAAGACATAAAAATTGTATGAGATAGTAAGTAAAACAAATAAATATTGATTTTTTAATACATACAGAATTAATATGAAAGAAGAACAGAACTATACAGGAGAAGCTTTTCTATATATCAGTGGAATTAAGTTAGCATATAATTGAAGTTGATTCTGATAAATTAAAAATGTGTATAGGAAGTCCTTGTACAATAGCTAAGAAAATAGAAAACATACTGTGAAAAAATCATTTAAAGAATTAAGATGATATATTAGAAAATGCTCACCTAATGTAAAAATACTCTTACTATTTTCAGAGATAAGATATGCTATCAATAAAAACTTTCTCTAAAAGGGAAACCTTTACAGAATAATAAATAGATTCAAAAAATTAAATGCATGTGAATACAAATTTAAAAAGAAGAATCAATACTTAATTTAGAAGATGACATTGAGGAAATCTCCAAGAAATTAAAGTAAAAAAGACAGAGAGGTTATATATGAGATTGAATTATTTTTTTTCTTAATTAGAAGCCATATAAGCATATTTAATCTCTGAATAAGAGCAGTTCCAAGAAGAAAGAATAAAGAAAAAGAGAGGTGGGGTTTATTTTTAAATTAATTCATTAATTTTTATCTGTCAGGCAACGGGATACAGAAACAGACTATAGGGTAAAGAGAGATCTTTCATTCACTCACTGGTTTAGTCCCTAAATGTTCACAACTACTTGGCAAGGCCAAAGCCAGGAGCCAGGAATTCCATCTGGGTCTCACACATGGGTTACAGGGGGCCAAGTAGTTGAGCTATCACCTGCTGCCTCCCTGGATGCACAGCAGCAGGAAGCTAGAACTGTAAGTGAAGCGTAGACTTGAACCAAGGTATTCCAATATGGAATGCAAGTAACCCAAGTGGTGTCTTAACCACTGCACCAAATATTCATCTTGGTAGGGAGAATTTCTGAAGTAAATAAATTCATAGAACTTAATAGTATGATTTTCCAGATTGAAAAGAATCAGTACAATAAAGAATATGAAAAGCTCATGGTATCATGTAATTTTTAATATTTAGGGATAAAGAGAAATGCAAAAGCTACTTCTGGCTACGAGGGAGTAACAAGTATCATAATGACTCTTTCATCAACTTTTCATTACAACAATTAAAGTGGGCAAGTTATGAGAGGCAACTGTTCACAGGCATTTGAAAACTGGCAGCTCAAACTGCAATCCCTATGGGAGTAAAGAAAATATATAAAGTGAGCCCCATGATTACTGGAGTTTTCTACCTGTTGCAACATTTTGCTGATCACAGTGCAACATGTCAGAGGCCAAAATAGTCCAATTGAGCTGATGAGGCAAAGACCAGAGTTCACAGTGTCTCATACAGCTGGAATGTCTGTGACAAAGCACCAGAGAAGAAAAGGTGTATAGGCAGTGCCTCTAGAAATCTATTAGGAAGTCTTCCATGAGTTAGTGTCTGAGATTTGGGTTTCACATATGTGGGATGAGGATAAACTAGTTTTACTGAAGTATAGTTCCTATAAGGTGAAAACCAGAATAGAGATCCTGAATTTCTACTATTGCTAGGAGACATTAGAATTTCAGTTGAGCCAGATCAGAAAGACCAGGTTATCATTTCCATAACATTTTAATGTGGCCAATATGAAAATGGCATGCAAAATGAAGAGCTGGTGAAGATATAGGACATGAGAAACTCTTACACATAGGAGATAAAAAATGTAAAATCATTCAATACCTTTGCAAGCGCATTAGTGGACTCTAATAAAATTAAACATGCATTTAGAAAATGATTTTTGCAGTCATGAAACTAGGTGTTTACTCAAGAGAAATGAAAATTCTCTTAAGAGATATTCATAAATTTTTAAGGTATGCTGTTATCACAAAAGCCCCAAAATAGAAAAAAAATTCCATCAACAGGTTGATAAGCAAAATGTGGTAAATTCATACAACAATACTCAGTAATTAATAATGAATACTCAATTCGCAATAGCTAAAACCTGGAATCAACCTAAATGCCCATCAACAGTAGACTGGATAAAGAAATTATGGGATATGTACTCTATAGAATACTATACAGCAGTGAAAAACAATGAAATCCGGTCATTTGCAACAAGATGGAGGAATCTGGAAAACATTATGCTGAGTGAAATAAGCCAGTGACAGGAGTCACTGTGCACTTACTCCTCATGTGGGATCTCTATCCTTAATATGCTGTACATTGTGATTTAATGCTATAACTAGTACTCAAACAGTATTTTTCACTTTGTGTTTCTATGTGGGTGCAAACTGTTGAAATCTTTACTTAATATATACTAAATTGATCTTCTGTATATAAAGAGAATTGAAAATGAATCTTGATGTGAATTGCAGGGGAGAGGGAGCGGGAGATGGGAGGGTTGCGGTTGGGAGGGAAGTTATGGGGGGGAAAGCCATTGTAATCCATAAGCTGTACTTTGGAAATTTATATTCATTAAATAAAAGTTAAAAAATAAAAAATGAATAAACTTTAAATATAAGCAACAAAGTGCATTAATCTCAAAGATAGTATATTGAAAAAGGGAAGCCAGACATGGCAGATTATACACTATATAATTTTATTCATGCAAAATTCTATGAAAGCCAAAGACTGTATATTCTGGTCCCCTGGAGACAATGGAGAAAATGGAGAAAAACTGGGAAACATCATAAAGATAGCTTTTGGGGTTATAGGAATATTCCACATCTTGATTAATACAATGGCTACATGAATGCAAACATTTATCAAGAGTCACCTAATTATAACCTCAAAGTTTAGTATATAAATAGGGAGGGATCAAACTGGTTAATAGGCAGTCAGGTTATTCCTGGTGGAAACTGAAAGTGCAAAGTGCTTGCTTCACCAAAAAGTTATCTTTAGCGAGATTAAAAGTGTCTGCCCCACTCCTTCGGAGCTTCTAATTTGATCATGAGAATAGCAAGAGAGTAGAGAATCCATCCTTCTGAGCTCACAACTTACTGTAAAAACAAGTTATCTATTACACCCTTAGGCAATTAAGATTACAGAGCTGATCTTTTGATGGGTTTTGTCCTTGCCTTGTAACTGAATGTCCAGCTGATCTAAGTTTTTTTCTTACCCAAATTTGTCCTTGAAAACCCACTACCACCAGCCTCTTTGGGTTTTGCTTCTCTTGGAGCCCCACTCCTGGCCATTCTGTCAGGAGGCAGCAAACTTGAATAAATCTTGCTTTTAAATGCATCTTGCTTTTCTCTCTGTCTTGTCTGCTTGGAAATTCTGCTTCCATGTGAGAGCAAGAACCTAGGAAATCTATTTGTTTTCCCATAACAATACTATACTTGAAAAGTTATCCATGTTCATGAAAAAAAGGGAAGTTAGTAGAAATCAAGTACCAAATAACCTAGGTTTTTTATTTTAGCAGTTTCAAGAATAGTTATTTCTGATTTCTTCAAAGTTTTAAAGGAAAAACTTGTCAAAAGTATGTAAGAAACATGTCCTAAATAGGGAATCTCTGTGGAAGAAAGTGGAAATCTATGTAAATAATCAGATGGAAAAACTCGAACTGGATATTACAATACTAAATTGCAAAATCCATTGAACAGGCTTGAGAGTAGATTAGAAATGGCAGAAGAATGAGTCAATGAACTTGAGTGTAGTGGAATGAGAAGGCCATGCCAAGGTGGCCACTGGCAAGCGAGCATCAGTTAGTCAGGAATGGCTTTGAAACCCACCTGGCAATGGAGCCTGCCTGGCAACAGGCTGTGATTGGATGGCTCTGGAAACTGCCTGGCAACAGGCTGTGATTGGATGGCTTTGAAACTGCCTGGCAACAGGCTGTGATTGGTTGGGGTATAGACCGCCCCTTGACCAGATTGGCTGGTCTTGGCTATATAAGCTGTTGTACCAACTGTAATAAACGAGTCTGCGGGCTGCTCCCCTCAAGCCTGCTTTCACCCGACTCCCGGGGTCTGTGTGTTGACTCCGCGCCTCTTGCCCCCACCACGCTGCTCCTCTCAGAAATGAACCCACTGCAACATTGTTGAGAATTCAGTGGCAACACTTGAGTATTGATCAACAGTAACTATCTAATCCAAATAACCCAGATAATTAGATATTGAAAAACAATGAATCAGGATTTGGAAAATTGTCTCAAAATACTTAATATGCTAATATACATTTTACTCGGAGGGAGAAAAGTATGAGAATAGGTGAATTAAATCCTGAAAAATTCTCAAATTTTGTAAAAAAAAAATCATCACTCTACAGATTAGAAAATCTCTGTGAAAATCCTGGCAGGATAAATGAACACACAACTCATGAATGTGAATGCACCTTTGGTTTTATCTAGTCAAAATTCTAAACACTAAGGGCAGCACTGTGGCACAGCAGGTTAACATCCTGGCCTGAAATGTCGGCATCCCATATGGGTGCCAGTTCGAGACCTGGCTGCTCCACTTCCAATCCAGCTCTCTGCTATGGCCTGGGAAAGCAGTGGAAGATGGCCCAAGTCCTTGGGCCCCTGCAACCACGTGCGAGACCTGGAAGAAGCTCTTGGCTCCTGGCTTCAGATTGGCACAGCTCCGACCATTGTGGCCAACTGGAGAGTGAACTAGATGGAAGAACTCTCTCTCTCTCTCTCTCTCTCTCTCTCTCTGTAACTCTGACTTTCAAATAAATAAATAAATCCTTAAAAAATTCTAAACACTAAACACAGAAAAATCTTTAAAGTAGTCAGTTAAAAATCAGAGACAAATTTAGTAGGGAGACAAAGTTACAAGTTATCCAACTTCCCACCAGAAACAATTAAGGTCATAAGACAACTCAATGTCATGTTTAAAGAGCTAAAATAAAAACTAATGAATGTGAACTTCTGCATTAGATGAAGATACATGTCAGAAAAGAATGAAATAAAGACATTTTCAAATTTAAAAAAAGTCTTAGGAAATCTGTCACTAGCATACCTGAACTTGCAGAAATGCTAAATGATTGCTTAAGCAAGGGAAATGATGAAAACACAGATATATAGACAGGAATGTAGAATACTAGAAATAGCAAATTAGTGGGTAAATACAAAGGTTGTTTGAAACAAATATACAAGGAAGGAAAGCCTAGATCACATACCAAAACAGTGAGAAGCACTAGAAAACACACTTTAATAATTCTGAAAGGAGATAGCTTCCTAAATAAAATTACATACTTAACCAAACCTAAAAAATGATATTAAGCATTGAAAAATCATACACTCAGATTTGAAAAGATCTTATATACTGTTTCTCAGGAAGTTACTGAATGACGTGTTCCACTAAAACTAGAGTATAAAACAGGAATATAGGAGTCAGAGTGCTCAAGAATTTGAATCAATAGGAAGTGCCCCAGTTCAGTGAAATTTAATGAAATCTGATCTATACTCCCACACATTGATTATTTACAGAGGGGATCCAGTGAGAAACTATTGCCAGCACAAAAGCCATCATTGTGTAAAGTATGAAAAGGCCTCCTCTGCCTGGGAGTATTATAATTAGATGTACCATTTTTCTGTAACCATAGTCAGAACTTGTAAAGAATGGAATAAGAACAGAATTTTAGTCACAGGCTGCTTCTAGGTGGAGTGGACATGGCAAAATAAAAAAAAAATCTGGGGTGAGAAATCAAGTACACATACAAACTTGACATTCATGTTAATGATATCGATGTTTTGATGGCTACTTTTATTTATATATCAGTGTAAACTGGCTAAACATACAATTGCAACCCAGCCACATCTCTTTACAAAGCATCATACTTCCTTAGCCAAAACTTACCGGTGGTTTGTGGCCCTTGTTAATCATCTTTTTCTTACTTCATTGTTTACATTTTGAGGTTGATGTTCTCTTTCTTAAATCCTTCAGTATTTCCAAAACTAGAGTTAAGTGGTGCCCAACCTCTCAAATGAATGAATGTGCACAGGATATAATTCTCTTTACTTTGTATTTTCTCATTATCACATGCCGTGTACACCTGTGATTTTCTGGCAATGCACCTGATTTTAGATGGAAAACAAAAAATGCATCCAAATAATTATGTTATTGCACATTCTTTCTCATTTGCATTATGTTTTTGCAATCTTTACTTTTTAAAATCCCCTCACAATTTTCCTTCAGTTCCTCTGGGGTTCAAGCCATATATTTCAATATCAGAGCAATGAAGATATAAACTTGAAACAATAGTATCAAGGGAAAAATATCAAGAGTATAAATTCTCTTAGACACTTCTATGTCTCTGAGCATAATTGTATAACAGATCCCTCAACCCCACATTCATTTTATGAGTTAATAGTGTGTGTTGTGGTTTTCTTCCCCAACATCAGCCAGAGAACTTAAGATGGCACTCTAAAATTTGCAATTCCTTTAGCTTGAGCATGTGAAATGCTTGTAGCATCAGTGTTTTGCAAGTTAAGCCTGAAATAATGATGCCCTGTTGGTGTTTATTACATCTTTAAAACATGAGAAGTCTTCAAAAAGTTCATCAAAATAAGTATTATGAAACTATGCATGAATTTCAACACAAAAGCAAGTATTTTTAATTACATTTCAACAAATTTTTAGAAGTCCTCTCCTTTAGCCATATGAACACTTCTCCACTTTCCATTGCCACCATCCTACTACCTCATTGTAAGTCTTCATCTCTTCTCTTCTGGGATGACCTTTGCAGCCTGCTTCATTGTTTTCGCCCTTGCTAGTTTAGACAGGTTGTAAATATACATAGATTTAGTTCTGCTTTTCAGGATATAGCCAATCTAATATTATATAAATATCTTTTATTTCTAAAAATTATTTAAAATTCTCATCAATTGTCTTAATTACCGTTCTGAGGATTTCTCAATAGTACCCCAATATATTTGTTAAAGATCCACATCAAGAATATTAATTACAGTTCTGAGAATTCTCTCAACTTGACCCTCAAAAGCACTCTACTCTTTGTGATATTCGAAAATACATTCAATATATATTCATTGGCCAAAGGATCTTTTCTTGTCTTCCTCTCTCCATATTTCCCCACACCAATAAAATCTTGCACCTGGGTAGGTAACAATTACAGTCATGAGAATCTCCATTTCATTGTATTTTGTAGAGTTGATTAAATCAACTATTTGCTTAGAGAGCAGATAAATCATTTGCTGAGAAATAGTGGAGAAATAGAATCTAGTTATTTTAATTAAAATTAATAATGTCATAGAATCACATAAAATCATGATTGAAAGAAACACTGCCTCTTGATTGTGATGAAAACGTCATTTTTGGCCATTTAGTGGACATTTTTTGAGTGTGTTCATTAAATTACACTCTTTAATATGATGTGCAACAAAGCAGTTCCCTTGGGATAAAGATGTCAGTTTTGTTTCTATCTGACCTCAAAAACTACTCACTGTTGCTAAAATAAGCTGAATCAAAAAGAGACAAACCACAAAGATCAGGAATTATGGCTACATGGAAATGAAATACATTCGTGTACCACTTTACAACAAGTAAAATACAAAATCATAACTGTGGTATAATTGTCATTTAAAAGTAGTTGAACTTAAGGTCCAACAGGGGAAGTATCTGACCCAGAGTCTTCCACATAGATTCTCTTATTTTTTTCCCTTAAAATTTATTTATTTATTAGAAAGGCAGAGTTACAGGGGGAGGGGGGGAGAGAGAGAGAGAGAGAGAGAGAGAGAGAGAGAGAAGACAGAGACAGAGAGAGAGCTCTTCCATCTACTGGTTCACTTCCCAAATGTGCTCAATGGCTGGAGATGGGCTGATCCCAAGTCAGGAGCCAGGAGCTTCTTCTGGGTCTCCAGTGTGGGTGGCAGGGACCCAAGTATTTGGGCCATCTTCCAGTCCTTTCCCAGGTGCATTATCAGAGAGATAGACTGGGATTTGAACCACTTCCCATAAGGGATGTCAGCTAGTAGGCAGCAGCTTTACCTGCTGTGCCACAGCACCTTCCCCAGATTGTCTCATTTGATGTTCACAGGTTGCCTATTGTTTATGCAAAGCTAAAGTATCTTCAGTCTTCATTCACTGCCAAAGATTTTGAGGCTCAAAGAAAGAAAATTATCTTATAAAGGACATTTTTTCTCTTTATGATTCTGACTTCTAGCCTTTTCTACAAAACCTTGGCCAGTTTCCTTACCTGCTATTGTTTCCAATTTCCTCATCTATAAAGGAGTAAAAAGAAATAACTTTAGAATCCTCTAATGTTATTATTCTATAACATTGTCCATTGTCATTATAACACGGCCATTTCTTTACTTCAGTTCTATTTGACCCTAAACCCACCATAGCTCATGTTACTTAGTGTCCCTTTGTACACGGAGCAGAAAGATTGTTATCCTGTTGGGGAAATAGAACAAAATCAGATATTGTTGATGTTGGGACTGGCTCTTAATAAAGTTTGGAATCATTTGATTTAATAATTAGGAGCCAAAACATTCTGTTTTACTTTGAATGAAAAAAAAATTGTAATCCCCTTGACCTAGATGTGATGAGCAGATGGTACAAATCATTTTTTGCAATGAAATAAGGAAGCTACTGAAAAAATGTATTCGCCTTTAACAGAAGAGAGGTCATTATTTCAACCCTTTATCTTAAGTGAGAAATTTCACCCTTAGCATTTTGTGAACGGTAAGAAAATTATGTGGCCTGTTGCCTTGCATGGTCTTTTTGAGGGGGAAGAAAATCTGAGGCACAGATGGGCCCATAAGCGAAGAGTTATTTCTAAATAACAAAATGTTGTGACTAGCATTGGGAAGGCATCCACACCACATGGTTGAGGATGGCGGTAGAATCATTGTTTATCAATGTGATGACATATCTCATGCTTTTGTTGTTGTTTTTTTTTTTTTTTTGGCTAGCTCTTTATCTCTGTACTTCTCAGTTATTCAACCAAGTCTAAGAACAGTCACTACATACATGTCAGAGAAATGACTGTTACCTTTTCTTTCTGACCTATCGCTTTTATCTATAAAATATGAATAGTAATTTTTGTCTGATATTAATGTTATGAAGATTATATAAGAAAATGTATGTTAGTTACTCATACTGGGTTACCGTATTGGTCTCCTAGGGCTACTTAAACAAACCACCATAAATGTACTGGCTTAACATAATGGAGATTTATACTTTCACAATTAAGAGGCTTAAAGTCTGAAATGAAGGTGTCAGCAGCATAAGGTTTCTTATCAAGGCTCTGAGAGACTAAAAAATGCCTGTTTCCCAATTTTTCATGCTTGCCCACAATCCTTGGAATTCCTTTACTTGTGTGCTATCATAACTCCAATCAACCCCTACCTCCATCATCTCTGCATCATCTATGTCTGTGTGGGTCTTTTTGTGTTCAAATATTTCTCCCCTCCCCTCCCCTCCCCTCCCCTTCCCTCCCCTTCCCTTCCCTTCCCGGTACTGTATGATACCTTTACTTCATGTTAATGCAATATTAATACAAAGAGAATCTTTTTTTCTTACAAAGATATGAGTTATTAGACTTAGGATCACTTCTATCATCAGAACAATTTCTCCTTGGTAACTTTGAATAATTACATCTGCAAAGATATTATTTCCAAATAAAGTCACATTCTGAGGTTCTGATTGGACATACATTTCTAAAGATGCTATTGAACCACCATATCTCTTAACCCATAGTGGACACTCAGTTAAACTTAGTTCCCTTTTAATGTTTCTCCATGAGATGTTGGAAAAATACACAATATGATTGCACATAAAAGGTGTCATCTTTTAATATTAAAGATTGAAGATATTACACAGATTTATTGTACAACTAATTGAAACTACAAGAATATATACTAAATACTCATACAGATACTCCTCAACTTATAACAATGTTATATCCCAATAAGCCCACCATATGTTGAAAAAATCCTAAGTCAAAAATACATGTGATATACCGAACCCAACAAACTTGCTAGCTTAACAGCACAGCACACTTCAGAATCTTGGTTGTTTCCCCCTCATGATCAAATGGTTGATCAAGAGCTGAGGCTTGCTGCTACTTCCCAGCATTAGAGAATATTTTACTTCATATCCCTAGTTCTGAAAAAGATCAAAGTTCAAAGTATAATTTCTATTGGATATATAGCATTTTTGCAGAATTGTAAAGTGAAAAAGCTATAAGTTGAAACATCCTAACATCCTGAGGGACTATCTATCTATCTATCTAATCTATCTATCCATCCATCCATCCATTAATCTTTCCTATCTAGTTTTAACTATCAGTGATTTTTTAAAAAAATTTACTGTCTATGGGTGAAATGGTCAATTTTTCCATTCAATTATTGTTTGTAGCATTGTCTACATTCCCACTAAACTGGGGTCCTTTTGCTTTTTAACTTTTTAAACTTCCTATGAGGTGAAGTATTAAGCCTTTTCATTTAATGTAAATTTAAAATATGTTATATCAATAGCTAAAAAAGCAGACAGAAAGAAAGAGAAGGAAGGAGGGTGGGTCAGAGGGTGGAAGGGGATATCATTATGTTCTTAGAGTTTTATCTACAAAGCACATTGAATCTGTTCAAAATGAATTAAAATAAAAAACTTAAAATTATTAACAAAATATTTCCTATCTAATAATATAACAAGAGAAATTTCTCATTGTAGAATCTGTCAGTTGTTCAAGATATGAGGTCTGAGTATGGATATTTTATTTGATTTTAAGATAAACTTGCATCTGCTATTTCCTCTATTCTTCATTATATTAATGTTGGGGACTCTTATTGTTTTTTAAGACTTTGTTCAGCTACACAAAACACAAAATCTGAATGATTGCTCTCTCATTTAAAATAATTCTAGGGCTAGATGGCATGGAGATGATATTATTATTCTACAGTTATCTTGGATTGGACTTCTTCCCTTTTTCTTTCCCATTATACCACCAAGGTCTAATATAGCTGCTGGAGCTCTAATTTTCACATCTGTGTTCAGTGCCTTGTGAGGAAGAAGGAAATTTAGGCCATGGAGTCAGTTACTTTAAGGAGCCTTCTGAAACGCCCCCCACAACATTTTTACTTATATTTAAATGACCAATACTTAGCATTCTCACCTGTTCTCACCTGTTGTTACTGCAAGGAATTCAGGAATGCAATCTTTAATGGAAGTAAATTGTCACATCAAATAAAATCAGGAATTCTGTTATTGCGGAAGAACAATGCTTATTGGATTAGCAGCTACTGGTGTCTACCACATTACTAGTGAAAGAGCTTGAGATAGGTTAGAAGAGATTTCAGGGGGAAAATGTCCAAGGGACTACTAGGAGGAGTGTTATGGGTTATTTCTTCTTCAGATCATTTGGGCTTGTACAGTAAACTCTGAAATTAAAAAAAAAAAACTCATTCTGATGGCAAAACATAATGATTTCCACATTCATGAAAGTTTGACACTTGTAATAACCTGACATTTTTCTGCCCTTGAATTAACTAATGACCTTAATACATTTAAACACAAGTGAAAATAGATGGAGAATAGAGAGCTGAATCTGTAGTTTGTGAGTTCCTTTGTTGAGTCATGGCTTTATAATCCAATCTGTTCTCTTTTTGCCACTGCTCATTTGTGTGATGTATAAATGAGAGGTGACTACTTACAAATGAAGAAAATAATGGTTTAAGCATAACTTGTTCTGAAATACTTGAGCAGTGCATTACAACACCTCAGTAACTCCTTCTTGGAAAAGGATTGTTTTATTTATTGTACTTTACTGATAATGAATAAAAGTTTTGTGGAAATTTTATTTTATTTGAAAAGATATTTTTATTTACTTAAAAGACAAAGCATAGGGAGAGGTGAAAGAGAAAAATGTTCATCTTGTATCCACTTTTTCACTCTGGAAATGACCACAATAGCCAGGTCTGGGCCAGGCCATAAGTTGATCGGAAGCAGAGCACTTGTGAGTCGACCCAGTACTCTGATACAGGCTGCTAGTATTGCAAGCAATGGCTTAAACCACTGTGCCACAGCATTGGCCTCTTGGAGAGATTTTAATAATGTGCTGATGCACACTGCTAAGATATTAATGAATAATCCATCTTGGGATCTCAAAATAGTTGAAAGTTTAAGGAAGAGAATGGTAATGCTAGCTTCAAATCCAATTCATGTATGGCCATATCTGGTTTTGTTACTCATGAAAACAGGCCCAGATTCCTTTATGATAATACCTTTATAGGAAACAGGGTCAGTTATGAATAAAATGCATCAATATGGATATACAGAGTATGTATTTGTAACTATCTTCCTCTCTATATATTATCAGTAGTGCCAAAATCATTATTTTTAATGATGACAATGATCCTATTTTTTTACTGATGATCCTTTACTCTGATCTTAACAGATCTTGTCATTTCTTATACTTTAAAACTAAATGGTTTGTTGTTTGTATTTAGAAAAGGTCTAAGGTTTTACAACGATTCTGACAATTCACTAAACATTCTAAAATATTTCTATATTAAGTAAAATAGCAGGGCTAGCGCTGTGGTGCAGTGGGTTAACGCCCTGGCCTGAAGCGACAGCATCCCATATGGGAGCCGGTTCAAGGCTAGGCTGCTCCACTTCCAATCCAGCTCTCTGCTGTGGCCTGGGAAAGCAGTGGAAGATGGCCCAAGTCCTTGGGCCCCTGCACCTGCATGCGACACCCAGAGGAAGCTCCTGACTCCCGGCTTCAAATTGGCACAGCTCTGGCCATTGCTGCCAATTGGGGAGTGGGGAGTGATCCATCAGATGGAAGACCTCTCTCTCTCTCTCTCTCTCTCTCTCTGCCTCTCCTCCTCTCTCTGTGTAACTCTGACTTTCAAGTAAATAAATAAATCTTAAAAAGATTAAAGTAGCAACTTAATGGACTCACTACAAGTAAAGCTTGCACATGAAGACAAACTTGGGGAAATAGAAAACTATGCTCTCAAACAATGTGAAGTTTTTAAAATATTTATTTATTTTTATTTGAAAGGCAGAGTTACAGAAAGAGGGAGAGACAGAGAGAGACAGAGAGAGAGAGAGAGAGAGAGATCTTTCACTCCCCAAATGGCTGCAACAGCTGAGGCTGGGCCAAGCTGAAGTCAGGAGTCACGAATTTCTTCCAGGTCTTCCTGGTCTTCCAAGTGGGTGACAGGGACTTAAGTATTTGGACCATCTTCCCAGGTGTATTAGCAGTGAGCTGGATTGGAAGTGGAGCAGCCAGGACTCCAACCATATGGGATGGCGGCCTTGCAGGGGCAGCTTAACCTGCTAAACCACAGTGCAGGCCCCCAAACAATGTAAATTTCAAAGAGGTATTTTTTAATATTTATTTTATTAATATGAAAGGCAGAATTAGAGAGTAAAGAGGGAGAGATAGAAATCTTCCATCCATTGGTTCACTCACCAAATGGCTGCAATAACCAGGGCTGGACTAAACCGAAGGAGCCAGTAGCTTTATCTGTATCTCGCAAATGGGTACAAGGCCCAGATACTTGGGCCATCTTCCACTGCTTTCCCAGGATCATTAATACGGAGCTGGATTAGAAGTTAAGCAGTAAGTACTTGAATCAGAGCCCATATGGGATGCTGGCATTAGTGGTGTCAGCTTAACCCACAATGCTGGTCCCACAAAGAGCTATGTTAAAGATTTTGTATGTTGTGAGTTCCTTAGTTATGAGAAATCATTTCAAAACCTTCCAGCCCTGTTTTTTTTTAATTCTTGTTTGAATTCTTCCTTCAAAATAACAACGTTTTTGAGGCAATTTTTCACTTAGGCAACCCATTCACTTTGATTTTATCAGACTTTATCTGGGTGGCACACCACAGATTTTCACATCTAGATATTCACTGTGCAGAGGCTGGTCTGGGGATGGATACTGAGTGACTAGTGCTATTCACACACTGGACTACTCATATATGTAGTACCACTCCTACTATTCTCTCTTCATTGTTGCTGGTAATGGTCTTGGGATCTAATTAGTGCAATGGTTTCTTCTGTATATGGTAAAAAATGTCATGCATTCTAACTGCTATCAGTAGGGCTACATGGCAATATCTAAATTTAAGTACTTCTATTCCTGTTTATGTAGAGCTGGAGGTCAAGATTTAATTGAGTGCAGGGCAGGTAAAGACATACCTTGAAGTCGTTTGTTTTGTTCCACTTCTTTTACTTCAAAGCCACTAATGCTACTTATAGTTTTCAGGCTGGTAAGCAGTTGTTAGTGGCTCTTGTCAAAATAGAGGAAATCAGAATGATTTTCTTGTCTGGGGCACACTGAGAAATCCACAGAGCCTCTGATAGACAACATCACCAATACCTCCTAAGCAAAGGGAAGTTGATGGACAATAAAACCAGTTAGCATACTATTTGTCAGTTGGCAGAGAAACTTGACAAAAATATTCAGACTTGTTGCCCGAGTTGGAAAGTGTTCTGCAATTGTTTCATTGCTTTTTCATTCATTTATTTATTCATTTATCATTTATTGAATGCCTATTACATGTTAGGTGTTATTCCAAATGCTTGGAAGATTACAGCAAACAAGGCTGTAAGGTTCTTGTAGTCACAGAACTCATACTCCTGTTCAGAATACAGGATATACAGGCAAAAAGGAATTTTACATGGTAATAAGTGTTATAAAGGTTAAAAAAAACATGAAAAACACATAAGTGAAAAAAAGTGGCATGCACTGTTTAAATGTACTCATTATGGACTCTTAGGAAATCAAAGGTGTGTTCTGGTGTTTTCTACATGAGTTTTGGAAATTCATTTGGAGGATGTGAAAGCCAATAAAAACATAATCAATTACGTTTCTGGTCTAGATGTATACCTATGGTCCCTATTGAAAAAGGGCAGCTATCAGTTCAACAATGAGATGAAAACCAGGTGTGTCAGGCAAACACAATCTATTAACTAGGCATTTGTTACTAGATATAACGTCACAGAAATGTCTTTGCGAAACAAATATGTCTGACCCTGTGTTGTCAAATGAGAAAGCTGGATTCATTAACTGCAATATGGAGGTTTCTAGGCTAGGTATATCAGAGAGATGTCTCTGTCTGCACAGATTGGGGGAAATAGCCAAGTTGACAGAGGAAAAACAACACCAAGCTGTCTCACTACGACTGCTCTCTGGCTGTTGGGGGCATGCATTTGTGTCCTTGGCTGCCTTGCTTCATTCCTTCAGTTCCTAGGGATGTCTTGCTAGATGATTCTTCCTGTGTTTGCACACAGTTTATTGCACTTGATTTCTGTTTGTTTCCCTGGGTTTCTAACCTGCTGCTGTATGTACTTGTATTTTATTTGAGTTTGATATCCCCAGTTCCAACACTTCCTCTAGTTCCCTTGCCCTCTGGCTGCCCATTCCATAACTTACACACTGGCACAATTGCTATGATATATGTACATGCCTTTCTGAAGATGACCTAATGGATTGTGGTCAATTGTATTTTTAAGTTTTATAGAGAAAATGATCTTAAAAACCTGCTTAGTTCATAAAATTCACGTTTTGATTTACTTTTGTTAGAGCAAATAGCAACAACAACAGAAACCTGACATTTGTAATGCTCACATCATTCCTTGTCTCAATTCTTATTTTTGGTGGTCTTGGGATAGTTTGTATAAAACTTGAATCTATTCATCTTCCTTCTCCAGTAGTTTGAGACACAGAAGGATATTCAGATCTTACCTCAAACATCAATATGTAGTTCTCATCCCAGGAACAATTTTACACCAAGTGGATATTAGGCATTGTCTGCATACATGTTTGATTGACACAATCTAGGGAGAGTTGCAACTGACATATAATGGGTAGATGCCAACTAGACACCACAGATCCTGCTAAACAGCCCATCAAGCAACCCTCCATATGGGAATATCATCTGGCCTTAAATATTCACAGTGCCAGGGCTAAAGAATCCTGATACAAACTGAAATAGGATGATATAAGAACTTGCTCAGTGCAAGTTCCATGCATAGCTTGCTCTCATCTTAGAAATACATACTTTATGGCTCTTTTGAAGAATGGAACTTGGAAAGATGTGTTTTTAAGGTGGCCATGTATATGAAGAGCAAAAATTAAGAGAAAAAGAAATATATGCAATATGTAACATATGTGAATGTTATAGTTGGAGTATTATTAAATTAGCATAAACATATTATAATTAACTTAATTTTTTGTAAATTGACATGTTTCATACAAGCATTTGAAACATGTCATCTTATTCACAGGAATATACATTTATAAACCATAGATATTTGGAAGTAGCTTTTAAAATTTTTTATCTTTATAGAATTTCAGAGCTTTTTTAAAGAAATTATGTTTTTTCAGTTTTGTTTATTTTGTTTATCAGGTTGTAAGATGACCCATGTCTGTGATTCAATTATTTGAGCTGCATATTCTATTGATTTTTTCATTAACCAGAAATGGGGGTTTATTTGTTGAAGGATGCTAGGTACAGATGAAAATAAAATGGTAAATATTCTCAAAATTACATATTCTGTAAAGATATAATTTAATAGATCCTTTTGCTTTTCAAATAGCAGTTTAAAATTAAGTGAATTCTGGAAATGAGAACAACCATTGTTGAGCATAAATTTTAGTATGATTTTTGCTTTCTGAATAAAAAATGATGAAAAATTCTGAATAACCATTTCAATTTTATCTACTTCAAAACTCAAGTTAAATGTTTCCATTTGGTAAACCAAAGACAAGGTAAATATTTCCAATAAGGAAACACTTACTTCAACAATTTTGGCCTTAGGAGATGAGATGATTTAAGAAGTTATAGTCATGAACATGGAAGTTATATGGAAAGGAAACTAATTTTCTTCCAGATTGTATTTCCAACCACTTTTTTAAGACTCAAGACAGTAACTTCTACCTCCAAAAATTTCATGAAACTATTAGAAATCGCTTTTACAAAACCTATTTTTTGGTATTTCTTCTTGCCTAAAGTAAGTTAGTTAAAAAAAACAACTAACAAAATGATGCTTAGTTGCACAGAGAGATAAAAATGATTACACACAGTATTACGTTTTCAAGAAGTAAAAGGAAATGATACCTGATCTATATTTTTTAAAAAAGTTATTTATTTGAAAACAGAGTAACAGAGAAAGAGGAAGACTGAGAGAGAAAGAGCAAGAGGGCGAGAGAGAAAGCGAGAGAGAGAGAGAGAAAGCGAGAGAGAGAGAGAGCGACAGTGAGGGAGAGAGAGATCTTCTATCTGCTGGTTCATTCCTCAAATGGGACAAACAGTCAGGTCTGGGAAAGACAGAAATCAGGAGCCAAGAATTCCATCTGGGTCTCCCCCAGTGAGTGACAAGGGCCCAAGCACTTTAGGTCACTTTTCATTACCTTCCCAGGTGTATTAGCAGGTAGCTGGATTGGAAGCCGAGTAGTCTAGACTTGAACTGTACCAGAACACCAGCCCCAGATGCATGTTTTGAATTTATTACATTGCTTTATGACATGTAGTCCTTCAGTGCTAAACACAAGGTCTTCAACAAAAGATTTGGGGATGGAAGTCAAGATAGCATTGTTAGGAGATTTGATGTCAGGCAAGCATCCACATTCCTCCCTGTACTAGCTACGGTCTTTTGGAAAAGTTGCAGAGCTTCTGAGGTGCGATTGTCAAAGCACTTGGGCACCCTGTGAAAGGGTTCCTGGAGGGCTCAAATAGTGTTCTCCTAAGTCTTAAGTCAGCTGAAACTTCTCAGCTTGTGGCATCTGGCCATGGGCAGTTTTGCTATGTTACCCCCATGTGCTATACAAATATTATCGACCTCTAAGTGTGTGTGTTGTGTGGTAGAAAATGTTGGAAAGTTGATAATATCTGAATATTAAACTAGGACTGCTGTGAGAATTAAGTTCAGGGATTGCTGTGAAAATTAAGTTACATTAATATTCTGATACATAATAAGAAGTCAATAGATGTTATCAATTATTTTCAGTAAGGACAGGGTGAAAATATGTAACAAATGTATATAAGAAGCAATTATTTACAATTCCAAAGCATCATTCAAAAAGAAAGGGGCATAAGACAGAACTATTTTAACTGTGTAACCTTATGTATAATTTTATTTATTTTATCATGTAAATATATTGCTTTAAAAAAGACTAGTGATTTTTTTTTATTTCAAAAAGATATGGGACTTGAGCATTTTCTCTAGGGGGAAATTGCCTTTCCTTCCATTATTTTAATTTTCATTCTCTGTTGTGTTTCCTCCAGGTTTTGAAATTAACCAGAACATTTCCAAATTTGAGTGAGCAGCTGTTGGAAGAAGATGCTTTGTTCGTTCAGTGACAGTTGTTTATTCTTTCTGACCAGAAACTCTATATGCCATGCTAATTCCCCAGCCTACCAAGTTTTCCATTATCTCTGACTGTGAATTTGACAACTTCCTAGGCTTCATTTTGCTGTCAGTCAGAACATATTTACTTAGTTGTGAGTCTGCCTTCAGCCTTTACTTCCTAAATTCTTTCTCAATAATGACACTGAAAGAGATTATGATGAGAACTGTGCCCTTCATATCTTACCTACATTTGAGTTCATCTTGTGCCTACCATAATGTTTTCTATGTCATGAACACGGAAACTAGAATGATGAGAATTTACCTGATCTTAGCCAAAACCTGGGGAATCATTGAAGATCAAAGGAGAGGTAATTTCTTTCTCATGCTTAAAATTTGGAATTTGAAGAGACTATTCTATTTAATATTCACCTCCCAATTGTATGCCAGGCACTATGCCACTGACAGGGGAGGCAAAGGTCAGAATTCCACATGTCCTTGACATCAGGGAGCTCACAATGTAGCCTACATCCAAATATCCTGAGAAGCTTGAAAAATTATAATTCTAAGTGTCCCCATCTGTAAGTCTGGGTTGTGGACTCATTCAGGAATCCTCATGTTTCACAAATATCTTAGATGTTTCATTTACCCTTTGATGACACTTTAAGGAATACCATCTAGTAGGAGACACAAACAGAGGAAATGTGAGCAAAAACTTGGGGCCAGCAACAGTTATAGTGTTCAATGGACAGTGAAGAGGTACCTTGACTGGAGAAATAAGACCTGGTCTTGGAATTCTGTGAGGATGTGAGTGCATAGCCAAGGTCAGGTGGGAATATGAAAGACTTTGAACACCAGCGCACAGAGGTTGAACTGACTCCAGATGTGATAGCATATGATGTACATCAAATAGGTCATTGAAGAATTACTGGGTGGTTTGAATAAAAAGGTGTTTTAGTAAGATTTATGGTTTATGAAAGTTGTTCTGGCAGCAAAGGCTAAGAGGAATTGGAGCAAAAGGAACATGAGAATCTGAAAAGTCAGAAAGCATCTGCTGTTAATTGTTCCAGTGTGAGGTGATAAGTTTTCAGAACTAGGGTAGTAGCAGCAGACAAAATATATATATTTAAAAAAAACATGAATTAGAAGTACAGCCAGTGGATCAGAAGGATGCAGAGGGTGAGAGTGAAGAAAAATATTCAGAAAGAGCTCCAAGTTTTGGGACTGAGACTCACTTGAAATTGTTGCTGGCTGGCATAAGAAGGTGGTAAAGGAGAACTGATTTCCTGGGATGACAAAGAATATAAATTTTTATACAACTTAATCTGAATTGAGGAAAGAACTATTAAAGAACCATCCAGGTATCAATGAAAGATATTGGAGACATGACCCAAACCACACTTTCCTTTTTTTTAGAAAGGATATTTGTTTATTTATTTATTTGGTGTTGAATGAGTGAACAAATGAGCAAGAGAGAGAGAGACAGAGACAGAGAAAGAAACAGAGACAGACAGGGAGAGTTCCTATCTGATGATTCACTGCCCAGATGCCTACAACTGCCCAGATGGAGCCAGGGCCAAAATCCAGAGCCAGGAACCCAATCCAGATGTCCCATATGGGTGGCAGGAACCCAATTACTTGAACCATCAGCACTGCTTGCCAGAGCCTGCATTCACAGGACGCTTTAATCAGAAGCCAGAGCCAGAGACTGAACACAGGTACTCTGATGTAGGACATGGTGTCCTAACCAGCACCTTAAGCACTAGGCTAAATGCCTGCCCTTACATACTTATTTTAAAATTGTGCTATTAATCACACTCAATAGAGCAAACACTGCATAGTTTTCTTTTTCCCTCTTCAATTATGCATTAAAATATAAGTGTGGGTGATCCACAGTAATACTTTTTAGAGATGTTTGGGCTGATGTTACATGGATTTTATTTTAGTGCAGAAGAAGGCATAGGTACTTTCCAAATGGCTGGTCAAATAAAAACTTAAACTGTGTCAAGGATTTGGAAGTGTTCAGAATTTCCAAGGGCAGGGACAGGCTGAGGAAATAGGTAACAATGAAAAATGGAGAGGCTGAAGATGATTGATTTACAACCAGCTAACATGGGTCACATTGTTTTTTAAAACATTATGGAAGGAAAGAACATGATTCCAGTTTCCCATAACAAGAGAATCAAGAAGTTCTGCCAGAGGAAGGAAACATTTTGCTTTAAGTCACACACAAGGTGGGAACTTCAAGATGATCTCCATGGTGAGTATGCCACACGTGAAAGCTACAGAGGCCACGAATCAGGCTGAATGTTTTGAGTTCTGCCTTGTGAAGAGGCCATTCAGCTGTGTTTCTACTATGTATGTGAGATCACAGTAACCTCTCAGAGCACAACTGAACTAACTCCCTTAAAGCTTAAGGAAGGTGAGAAACAGAATGAGGACATGATTCTTGCATTTCAGGGCAATCTCTTTTTTTAAGATTTATTTATTTTATTTTAAAGTCTGAGTTAGGGAGAGAGAGAGAGGGAGAGAGAGAGAGAGAGAGCAAAATAAAGAGAGACACAGAGAGCAAGACATAGAGAATCTTCAATCCACTAATCCACTCACGAAATGGCTGTAAAAGCCTGGCCCAGCTCCATGTGTGTTCAGTGGCACAAGGACATGGACCATATTCCCAGGCACATTAGCAAAGAGCTGGAATGGAAGTGGAGCAGCCTGGGTGTGAACTGACACCCATATGGGATATCAGCATAGCAGCCTTCGGCTAAACCCACTACGCCACGACACTAGCCCCTCAGGGCAACATTTAGGTAAATGGTTAATAATCCTAATGCTCCTGACTGGAAACTCTAATATTTTTGGATGATAGTGGTTAGATTTTCAATAGTCCTGGTAGACTTGACTAAGAAATATTGAATAATATGAATTGGCAGAAATTAAATATTCAAATGTAATGAGATTAATCATATCAAAGTATCCCTTTAAAGATGAGGTAATCGGGACTGGCGATGTGGCGCAGTGGGTTAAAGCCCCAGTCTGCAGGGCCAACATCCCATATGGGAGCCGGTTTGAGTCCCGGCTGCTCCGCTTCTGATCCAGCTCTCTGCCATGGCCTGGAGAGCAGAAGAAGATGGCTCAAGTCCTTGGGCCCCTGGCCATTGGAGCTATCTGGGGAGTGACCCAGCGGATGAAAGACCTCACTCTCTTTCTCTCTGTCTCTCTCTCTCTCTCTGCCTCTGCTTCTCTGTAACTCTGCCTTTCAAATAAATAAACAAATCTTTAAAAAAAAGATGAGGTAATCATGGCTAGTGTTTTATTCTTTGAAGCATGAGAAGGAAGAGATATTTAAAGATTTTGAAAGGTATTGAGTACAAGAAAGTACATTTAAAATATATGAAACATAATTGCTTACTTCGTGACCAATATACAAAGCATTCATTTTTTCTAAAAGTCCCCCTATCTGAGGCCACCTGTTTCTGTCTAGGTGAGTTAGTCACTTCAAGCAACCCATTTTTGGCTAAAGGTTTCAGCCACTGAAGGGAATTTTCCCACTGCTGTGGACCTACTCAGCTAGCTAGCTGGAGGTCAATTAACTGTTTCTATGAACCCAGGATTATCCAAATTTTTCTTTCTCAGAAGCAAGCTGATAACAGGTATGATTGGTAGAATAATACCCTATTCTTTATTCCTCCTTCCTGCAACACAGCTAGTAGTAGTTGGGGGAATTTAAGAATAAAAAAAAATTGTGAGTTTATAATTTTAAACATAGCAACTTAAAGTCTTTTATCATCCACAGTTATATATGATTTGCTACTCATAAAACTAAAGTGTTATTGGTTCTGGGTTTAGCTGTCCTCATATAGGTTCCTATGGACTTTTTCCAGCCACTTCTACTGTATTCAGTACTTTGGGATGGATCTGTAAACAGATGAAGCCAATAATGTATTAACAGTACCAACTGAGAGAAAGTATGGTTAACTGAGCTTACTAAAAACAAAAAGCAATTCAAATCAATCGGCAATCTACAAAAAGAGTTAACGATTTTTAAAAGCTATTATTAAAATTGCTATATTGGCCTATTATGTTATGTTATATGTGTGTACATATTGTATGTCCACATGGGAAAATTATATTAAGAATTTTATTTTAATTGGCTTATAGATAAGATTGTCCATAAATTTAAGCTGCTAAAATTAATCAAAGATACATTTTAATTCGTGTGACCTAAATGTCTGCATCATATGTTTTATACTTGTTGGTAGAAAGAAACTAAAAACATTTTATATGTTTGTGCTTAAGTTTACTGGTTAAACATAATACACCATTTTAGATATTTAAGAGGTGTTTCCAAATACATGATTCTTAAAATTTATAGACGGCATTAGACCTTCTGGTAAATGTTTTCTTAAGTTGTTATCTAATGGTTGAAACTGTTTGCTAATTATTCATGTGATATTGCTATTGTCAGCAAGCGATCTAGGACTTGTTCCCTCATTTCTCTATCCTAAGCCCAACTTGTTCTTTCATTTCTCTATTCTCCTCAAGGTAGGAAACTAATTCTATTATGAAGGAATCTGTAGGATGCACAATTTAATCTTTAGACCTTATAAAAGAGATGGCTAACATTTTTCTGTAATAGCATAGCCAAAATAAGAGCTTAAATGATAATCTCATAGCTAGATTTACTTCACCATCAGCGAAGTAAACAGTAAGTAGAAAAAACCTCCCTTTCAGACCAAAGGGAAAGAAAGTTTTAAAGTGAGAATATAATTTTCCTCATGGGTATTGTCTACCTTAGAAAAAGTACTACAGAACATGCCTGTGACTATAGACTTGTAGTTCAGGCCACCCAAGATTAGAGATGGGACTTGGGCACCCCCTAGACTTGCATCCTCTGGTCTGCTTTAACACAAACCAGGAGGAAAAGAAAGCTAAGCATAACAAGCAATGGGTGGCAGGCCTATGAATGGCTGATCTGTACAGTGATCTGCCCTCAAGGAGACCCAACAGGCCAGTCCACTGCAGTGGCTTTCAATGTGGTAAGCCTGGGCTTCAGCAGAAGTCAGCTTGTGAAGAGCCCTGGCAGCTCTGCCAAGAGTTGGATCACTGGAAATGGACCTGCCCTGGAGTCGAAGGATGCCCAGGTCAGAGCCACAGATCTTATTGGCTCTAAGCTGAAAAGCCCTTCACTCAGCCCAACTTCCAAAGTGACCACTGTAGCTGAGGGGACGGCCAAGTAGGGTCAGCAACATTGCAGGCAGAACTGTAAATTTCTTGTTAGAGATGCCACCTGCCTTTAACTGGCCAGCTCTCCTCCCAGGCCAGCTAAGTAATGAAAGCCAACAGAGTGCCTTTCCCTAGGAGGTTCACACCTCCCTTAAGATGTACCCCATGTGAAGAGATAGATAGGTCTGGGCCTCTTAACTTACAAGGCCTAAAGCCCAACAGATTATTATCAAGCCCCTTCTGTCAGGTTCTATTTGCCTCTCAATCAGAAAACTTAATTGTAGCTTAGGCAGCAGCTTTCTTAGCTCCTCTAATAATGACTCTGTCCTTTGTTCTAAACCCTGTCTAGTGCACTTGGGCCTCATTCCTTTGTAATCATAACCTCTACTCTACCACCAATGGCTCTACTCCCAACCTGTGTGTACTGATGGTCCTCTTCCCCACTTAATGCTGTATAATTGTTCAGACCTGGTTAATGCCACTCTTAGGATCATTGGTTACTATCCTCACCCTGTCTTTTATGACCTTGTCTAAATATGATCAGAGTCGGCAAACTTGGAAGGCTTCCATAGCCTTGGCAACTCATGACGACAGCCTAGGGTGGTTACTGGCGCCATAAACTAGAGTGTCAATTTGTTGGGTCAACAACAGGAGTCACTGTGCACTTGCTCCTCATGTGGGATCTCTGTCCTTAATGTGCTGTCCGTTGTGATTTAGTGCTATAACTAGTACTCAAACAGTATGTTTCACTTTATGTTTCTATGTGGGTACAAACTGTTGAAATCTTTACTTAATATATACTAAATTGATCTTCTGTATATAAAGAGAATTGAAAATGAATCTTGATATGAATGGAAGGGGAGAGGGAGCGGGAGAGGCGAGGGTTGTGGGTGGGAGGGAAGTTATGGGGGGGAAGCCATTATAATCCATAAGCTGTACATTGGAAATTTATATTCATTAAATAAAAGTTAAAAAAATAATTGTGAGTCATATTATCTATTGGCTACTGTCGTGTTCTGTGTGATGACCAGTGCTATTGTTATGAGACCAGGAATAGAAAAGGTACTGGTAGTGGGGATCTTTTACTTCACCTAGAATCTACCAAAAACAAAAAGTGAATTGTATATCAAACCTCTGTAAATTATTTTCAAAAGCAAGCTTGCTATAAATTCTTATGCTTCTGTGGGCGTGCATTATTGCTTTCCTATATTCACTGAAATATATTGCTGCCTTTTATACTCATCAATGTAATTCTAGAATAAGGCCCTGCATTTGACAACCACAGAAGTAAAGGTTTTTATTTTCTTTCATGCTTTAATATCAATAATAATTCCATTTGATATTTTGTAATAGAAAAAGTATATTCATGGAAAGCCAAGACACTCTGGCAAAAAAAAAAAAAAAGGATCTATATGAGAGATCTCTGGGAGTGAGATCCTAGAAGAAAGAACGGGCCATCAAAGAAGGAGGTACCTTTCTCTGAAGGGAGGAGAGAACTTCCACTTTGACTGTGACCCTATCAGAATAAGATCAAAGTCAGCGAACCCTAAAGGCTTCCATAGCCTTGGCAACTCATGACTAGAGCCCAGGGAGATTACTGACGCCATAAACAAGAGTGTCAATTTGTTAAGTCAACAACAGGAGTCATTGTGCACTTACTCCTCATGTAGGATCTCTGTCCTTAATGTGTTGTTCATTATGAATTAATGCTATAACTGGTACTGAAACAGTATTTTATACTTTATGTTCTGTGTGGGTGAAAACTGATGAAATCTTTACTTAATATATACTAAATTGATCTTCTGTATATAAAGATAATTGAAAATGAATCTTGATGTGAATGGAATGGGAGAGGGAGCGGGAGATGGGAGGGTTGCCGGTGGGAGGGAAGTTATGGGGGGAAGCCACTGTAATCCATAAACTATACTTTGGAAATTTATATTTACTACATAAAAGTTTTAAAAAAAAGTACATTCTACACACAGGTATCCATTATAATGTAAGCTCCAGAGAGTGTGGCTTTTGTTTGTTCTGCTCACTGATACTGTCACATTATCTGATACTTAATAGGTACTCAGGATGTGTGAAATGCTACAAGTTTTAAGATACAAAGAAAATGACAACTCATGTAATAATGAACATTAATAGCAAATTAGCTTCTGAAACCATTTAGCTTTGTTCACAAATACTAATCATGCCATTTGATGCTAAGTTCTATATCCCTTAAAAATGAATAGTAGCTCCTTTTATGCTCCAGGTTCTCCTTTAATGAAATGGATCATTATTATCATTTCAGTAGCTCTTGGCAGAGATTCAGCTTACCTGTTTCATCCTCAGAGATATGTAATGGACACTTCAGCATTTTAGATTTTGAATATAATAGTGATTTCTTATATTAATCAAATGATGCTGAATCAGGAATTCTCTGGTGGATCATGGACAGTTATTCCACTGAAAGATATTCTCTTTTAATTAAGGTAACCCACCACCTTTTTGATTCATGTGAATTCTGAGCTCTTTTACAGTATTAAATAGACATGCACACCTTTTAATGTTTGGTAATAATGGTCATATTTCTTTTTGTGTGTGTGTGTGACAGGCAGAGTGGACAGTGAGAGAGAGAGACAGAGAGAAAGGTCTTCCTTTTGCCGTTGGTTCAGCCTCCAATGGCCGCTGCGGCCAGCACACTGCGGCCAGCACACTGTGCTGATCAGAAGCCAGGAGCCAGGTGCTTCTCCTGGTCTCCCATGAGGGTGCAGAGCCCAAGCACTTGGGTCATCCTCTACTGCACTCCCGGGCCACAGCAGAGAGCTGGTCTGGAACAGGGGCAACAGAGACAGAATCCAGCGCCCCGACCGGGACTAGAACCCGGGGTGCCGGCGCCACAGGTGGAGTATTAGCCTATTGAGCTGTGGCACCGACCAGTCATATTTCTTACCTAAAACTACATTTGATTACAAATTGCTTATGTGAATACTATGCAGCTATGTCATGCAAAGAAATTAAAATTGGAAAGCATCTCAATTTATTATAATTTTCTCCCCCATCTTTTGATACCTTTAATATATGGCTCACTTACTTGTTAAGTACTTTCGTTGCCAATTTCAGCAAAAATGTCTTTCATCCTTGTATATTATAGAAGCAGTATAATGCATGCATTAGAAACTCCTGTCAGGGGCAGGTGCTGTGGCCTAGTGGGTAAAGTTGCCGCCTGCAGGGCTAGCATCCCATATGGGCACTGGTTCGAGTCCTGGCTGCTTCACTTCTGATCCAGCTCTTTGCTATGGTACTAGGAAAGCAGTAGAAGGTGGCCCAGGTCCTTGGGCCTCTGCACCCATGTGGAAGACCTGGAAGAAGCTCCTGGTTCCTGGCTTCGGATCAGCCCAGCTCCAGCCATTGCTGCCATTTCAGGAGTAAACAAGCAGAAGGAAGACATCTCTCTCTCTCTCTCTCTCTCTCTCTCTCTCTCTCTGTTTCTCTTTGCCTCAGCCTCTCTGCAACTCTGCCTTTCAAATAAATAAACAAATTTTAAAAAAAGTTCTTTTCATTCTATCATCTGTAAATTCCAAATATATCTCTTCCCTTACATTCTATTTTTTTTTTATTTGACAGGCAGAGTTAGACAGTGAGAGAGACAGAGAGAAAGTTCTTCCTTCCGTTGGTTCATCCCCCAAATGACTGCTACAGCCAGCATTGCACCGATCCGAAGCCAGGAGCCAGGTGCTTCCTCCTGGTCTCCCATGCGGGTGCAGGGCCCAAACACTTGGGCAGTCCTGCACTGCCTTCCCAGGCCACAGCAGAGAGCTGGACTGGAAGAGGAGCAGCAGGGACTAGAACCCAGCACCCATATGGGATGCTGGCTCTGCAGGTGGAGGATTAACCAAGTGAGCCACGATGCCAGCCTCCCCTTACATTCTATTACTGACATTAAAATATACATACTTTTACAATTCTAATGTGGGGGCTGTTGCTGTGGTGCAGTGGGTTAAGCGCTGTCTGCAGTGCCAGCATCCCATATAGATGCCAGTTCACATCCCAGCTGGCTCCACTTCCCATCTAGCTCCCTGCTAATGAGCATAGGAAAGCAGAGAATGGCCCAAGTCATTGGGCCCCTGAAACCACTTGGGAAACCAGGATGAAATTCCTGGCTCCTGACTTCAGTTTGGCCTTGTCTATTGCAGCTGTTTGGGGAATGTACTAGCGGTTGGAATATCTCTCTTTCTCTCTGTCTCTCCTTCTCTCTGTGATTCTGACTTCCAAGCAAGCTTTTTTTTTTTTTTATTTTAATTCTTTTTTTTTTTTTATTTTTGACAAGCAGAGTGGACAGTGAGAGAAAGAGAGAAAGGTCTTCCTTTTGCCGTTGGTTCACCCTCCAATGGCCGCCACGGTAGGCGCGCTGCGGCCGGCGCACCGCGCTGATCCGATGGCAGGAGCCAGGTGCTTCTCCTGGTCTCCCATGGGGTGCAGGGCCCAAGCACTTGGGCCATCCTCCACTGCACTCCCTGGCCACAGCAGAGAGCTGGCCTGGAAGAGGGGCAACCGAGACAGGATCGGTGCCCCTACCGGGACTAGAACCTGGTTTGCCGGCGCCGCAAGGCAGAGGATTAGCCTAGTGAGCCGCGGCGCTGGCCTTTTTATTTTAATTCTAATGTATTTCTATTACCAAATTTTATAGTTTATATATACAAAATATAGAAGAAAAATTTGAATGCCTTTTTTTTTTTTAAGAATGAATGCTCAGCCAATGCTGTGGCATAGCAGATAAAGCCACTGTCATGCAGTGCTGGCATCCCATATGGGCACCTGTTCGAGACCTGGCTGCTCCACTTCCGGTCCAGCTCTATGCTATGGTCTGGGAAAGCAGTACAAGATGGCCCAAACCTTGGACCCTGCACCCACGTGGGAAACTCAGAAGCTCCTATCTCCTGGCTTCAGATTGTTGCAGCTCTGACCACTGCGGCCATCTGGGGAGTGAACCAGCAAATGGAAAATCGACCTCTCTCTCTCTCTCTCTCTCTCTCTCTCTGTCTCTCTCTCTGCCTCTCATTCTCTGTAACTCTGCCTTTTAAATAAAAAAAAATAAATCTTTTGAAAAATTAATTCTCATGAGAGTAATAACAGCTAAATAAATATTGAGTATGAATTTTAATATAAAATATGGATGTGAGTTGTGTACATAATTTCATAATTTGCTCCATTGGCATGGAGCACTACTCTTCAATCACTGTACATTTTGTAGCTCTCTAAATCTTCAAAATACATAATATTTTCTATTTACTAAAGAATAATCTGTGCATAGTCAAACTTTGGACTCATTCAGTATATTTTTAACTCTTTGTCCTCAGGAAAATTATTTAAAGCATGGTTTGATTCTTGGTAGAAAAATAATATCAGAATTTAAAACTGTTTTTCTTTCTCTAGAGGAAATTTCACATGATTGGGAACAAAATCCTACAGGATTTGTTTTAAAATTTAATTTGAGTGCAAATTACATCATTGAAAAATTTTCCTAAGAGAATAGTCTCATTCTCCAAGAAAAAAATACACATAAATTTCATAGCATTAGTGTTTACCATAGTTAAAATATGGAATCTAGGTAAGCTTCCAATAGTATAATAAAATTGCATGCTAAGGAATATACCATACATACTAAAATGGTAATGATAGCTATTGCAAAGTTACCTGTAAAAATAAATATATTAGCAATGGTGTAAAAGAATAAAAGGAAATTTTTATGTCCACATTTGTCCTAATAATAAAGACATATGTCAAAAGGAAAGGAACAGTGAACACAAGTGATCTGTTAGAGTGGTTACATAGTATTTCTTTTTAATAATTAAAAGCTTCTGCAATTACTGTTATGAAAATCTTTTGTTCATATATTTTGACTTTTTCATGTAATCATGTTTCCCCTAACCGACTGCTGATCATAATGGGCTGTAATTAATGCATTATTTTGTCCTATTTAGCCTTTGCTGTTGAAGTGGGGCAGCATTCATGGGCCATTAAGTTTTATGACTCTATAATGGCAGTACAGCTTCTTAAAGCCTAAGTGACCTCCAAATAACTCAAAGATTTGTTTAGAATCTCTGCTATTAAGGAATAAATAATACAGCCCACTGTTTCCAAAAGGGAATTTGTATTGGTAAACAAAATATATAAAATCATTTATATAATATTAACTTGTTGTCTACCACATAGATGGAATGGGAATTAAATAATTTACAAGAATTTAGCAAAATATGCACATGATTAATTAGAATATGGACTGCTTCAGTCAGGAAATTGTAATTGCATTTCAGTCTAGTTAAATTCAATGGAACTTAATGTTTTCATCCCTTATCCACTGACATTGATATTATTCTAAATTTAGCTCATATAAATTTTTCCAACACTATAGCTCCATGTGCAAAGGCAGAGAACTTTATGAATTAGCTTATCAGTATGTGGTTTTGAGCAAATTAGAATATAACATTTCTTTTTTTTTTTTTTTTGACAGGCAGAGTGGATAGTGAGAGAGAGAGACAGAGAGAAAGGTCTTCCTTTTTGCCGTTGGTTTCACCCTTCAATGGCCGCTGCGGCCAGCGCATCTTGCTGATCCGAAGCCAGGAGCCAGGTGCTTCTCCTGGTCTCCCATGGGGTGCAGGGCCCAAGGACATGGGCCATCCTCCACTGCCTTCCTGGGCCATAGCAGAGAGCTGGCCAGGAAGAAGGGCAACCGGGATAGAATCCGGCGCCCCAACCGGGACTAGAACCCGGTGTGCCAGCGCTGCAAGGTGGAGGATTAGCCTGTTAAGCCACGGCACCGGCGAAACATTTAATAATTTGTAACAGCAACAGGAATCAATGACAAACAATGTGTTGGACAATGTGTTCCTGAAAACACTTCTGCAAATTTCTTTGATAATTTATAAGCCTGATGGTGGAAAAACCACTATTTCAAGGAGGGTCACAAGCATATTGAAAGCAGAGACTACTTTGTCATTGTAAAACTTCCAGCCAATACTAATATGACTTTTATACTTAAAGTGCTTAAATATTTTGAGTAAAGCAGAAAATGTTGGCTAGACAAGATAGGGTAGTTCAAAATTCCGGATTTTTAAGCCTTAAAATGCATGAAGAACGTTTCAGAACAGTAGAACTCACTGGAATATTGGGGTGCTGTGGCTGTTGTTGGTGCTGTTGTTTTGTGTTTATGTGTGTGAATGGCTTGGATTCCTCATTCATAAGGAAGTCCTATTCCATATGCTCAGAAAGACTTGCTTAGGTTTGCCTTTAGGTCTTGAAACTTCCCTATGGCAGCAAAATTCCTAACAACCAGGAAATTAGAAGACATGGGGCCCTTCTATGAATCAGACACATTTAGGAACTCACCAGCTTACTGAACAAAAGGACCAGAACCCTAGTGGGAACAAAAGTGCTGATTAGGAAGCATAGGTGACTTTTTAAGGCAGTTAGAATAAACCTTTTTCTCAAAGTATGATGGGGTCATTTCCAACCCCTGACCTACCCTATTATGCCCTAAGAAAATGGAATACAATATTTTCCATACCTATTGACTTCTATCCCACACCATAGCAGAGGCCAAAATTTATTATCACTCTAAGTAATTACATGAAAATAATCCTTGCCTATTGTATAGGAAACAGTATCCAACTTGTGCTTTGCTGCACTAGGAAAAAAATGAGGTAGGAAGACACTTGGAACTTTCAGCAAGTATTCTTTTAAAAAGTTTTGTTTATTTATTTGAAAAGCAGAGATACAGAGAACAGAAGCAGAGAGAGAGAGAGAGAGAGAGAGAGAGAGAGAGAGAGAGAAAGAGAGAGAATCCCGATCAGTCATCTGTTGGTTCACTACCCAAATGGCTGCAACAGCCAGGGCTTGGCCAGGCCAAAATCAGGAACCTGTTACTCCATCTAGGCACAGGGACCTAAGCACTTGGACCATCTTCTGCTGATTTCCCAAGCATATTAGCAGAGGGTTGGAACAGAAGTTGAGCATCCTCAGAATCAGCCCTTAAGGCATTCAGATCTGGCTAAAAAGCCCATAAGAGTATCTCAGGCATGGAAAGCCAAGACACTGTGGGGAAAAAAAAAAAAAACCTACCTAAATGAAAGATCTATGTGAGTGAGATCCCAGCGGAAAGAACAGGCCATCAAAGAAGGAGGTAGCTTTCTGTGAAGGGAGGAGAGAACTTCCACTTCGACTATGACCTTGTCTAAATAAGAGCGAAATCAGCGAACTCCAAAGGCTTCCATAGCCTTGGCAACTCATGACAAGAGCCTCGGGTGATTACTGACGTCATAATTAAGAGTGTCAATTGTTAAATCAACAACAGGAGTCATTGTGCACTTACTCCTCATGTAGGATCTCTGTCCTTAATGTGTTGTTCATTATGAATTAATGCTATAACTAGTACTGAAACAGTATTTTACACTTTATGTTCTGTGTGGGTGAAAACTGATGAAATCTTTACTTAATATATACTAAATTGATCTTCTGTATATAAAGATAATTGAAAATGAATCTTGATGAAGATTCTGATGGGAGAGGGAGCGGGAGATGGAATGGTTGTGGGTTCGAGTGAGGTTATGGGGAGAAAAGGCCACTATAATCCAAAAGTTGTACTTTGGAAATTTATATTTATTAAATAAAAGTTTAAAAAAAAAAGAAGTGGAACATCCAGGACTCAAACCAGTGCTCATATGGTGTGCCAATTGACGTTACAGGTAGCAGCTTAACTTTCTGTGTCACAATGCTAACCTCACATTTTGCTTATTAATTTGGGTTGTTAATTACATATCCTCAACTCCTCCTATCGGTCTTTAACTAAAATTTTGATTTCCAGCATCAGAACTGGAACATACAGTCTTATGATTCTTCAGAAGCTCCTTTTAACTTAAAGGAGAAAAATTATTTTTATCCTTTTCATGTATGCTGACCATATCTGTCATAGGTAAGTGAGGAATTCCAGATGGAGATAAAGCATTTGATGCGTGCATGCTATGGATCAAGCCAGTGCCATAGAGTAGGGACAAGAAGTGCTGGGCACTCACATCATGCTGATTTTAGCATATGACAAGGATCCTTAGGGCAATATGAGAGTATGACTTAAAATTATATTTGTCTGCTGCTTTATCATGGATTCAGCATCTATAACAGTCCATGGTCCACTTCTTTCTACAGATGAAGATTTGTTGTCCCCTGGTAGAATAGGTCTGAGGCTATGTTTATAAACTTGCAGTCTTTCTTATTTTGAAGTTAATCTTCTCTTGTAATTATCAAGTTTGAGAGATAATTTATTTATATAATCAATAATACTGGTTTTAAAGGAAAACTTAATGAACTTTAATAAATATAATCACTAGCTTTCAGCACATTCAAGATATAAGATATTTCTATGATCTCGCAAAATTATATCGTGACCTTTTGCAGCCTGTCTATAATTTTGCTACCATACATCTGATTTAAGTTTTTCAAATGGATGAAATCAAACAGTTTGAGTGTTCATGTTTGTCTACCTTTTTGTTTTTGTCATAATGACTTGAATTTATTCATCGAATTGTGTGAATTGAGAGTTTGTATACTTTTTATTGCTAATATTCCATTGTATATATCCATTCATGATTTCAGATTTGGGCTATTGCAAGTAATATTGCTGTAAACATCTTGCACAAGTGTTGGTGAAGACATGTCTTTATTTTTCTGGAGTACATGGCTAGGAGTGGACTTACTGTGTCATATGGTAAGTGTACATTTACCTTTGTAAGAAACAGTGAATTATTTTCCAATGTAGATGTATCATTTTGCAATTGCACCAGCAATTCTGTGTTGCTGCACATTCACACTAATACTTATAATAATCATTCTTGTTAAATTCAGCCACTCTAATGTGAATGTAGTGTTGTCTCTTATGGTTTTAATTCCCTGTTGATTACTGACGTTGACTATACTCAAAGAAGAATTATTCCATACTCTTATTGGTCATTTGCATATCTTACTTGGAAAGAACATGAAACATTCTGGTTCTAATTGGACTGTTAATATTTTTTCTATTAAACTGTAGGTATTATTTATGTATTCTGGATAACAGTCTTTGCTAAATACATGCATTTTGAATAATTTTCCCACTCTGCAGTTTGTCTTCCTATTTTCATAGTCAGGAGGAAAGACTAATTTATTTATGTGCTTGCTACAAAAAAGTCATGGTGTAAAGTTCAATGTCGCTTTCAAGCTGCCTATGTAACAAGAGTCAACAAAATCTGTGACTTTAATTTTAGAGTAATAGTTCTAAATTAATGACATTATTATCAACTTCTGAAAATAGGAACACAGTGGTAATATTAGTAGTTTTTACTTTTCATAACAGGAAAATTATTCCTTGTTAAAATTTTTTTTAGTATAGATGAGATCAATAACTAGAGGACTATAACTGCAATGATTTAGTATTCTATTTCCTTACATATTTCTTTTCCTGCATTAAAAAGTTTTATTCTTAATAATAGTACATATTTGTAAACCACAGTTTGACATTTCAGTATGTGTATACACTATGTACTGAGCAAAACAGGGTAATCAACATTTTCCATTGTTTGACATTACTTTGTGACCCGAGGCTTGGAGCTTAATTCTTCTATTTGTTTACACAACAAATACAAGATTATTGTGAATTGTAATCTCCATATTATACTGTGTAACACTAGGAGTTGATTCCTTCCATCTATCTTTGATTCAGTACCAATTATACAAACTCCTCCTATCCCTGACACCACTCCTATCACCTAGTAATTACCATCCTCTGTTCCAGTGAAGGTTTCTTTTTAGCTTTTACATATAAGTATGTAAAGCAACAAGTATTACATATAAATATGTAAAACAACAAGCAGTATTTGTCGTTCTGTGTCTGGCTTATTTCACAAAACATGTCCTATAGTTCCATACATTTTGCTGCAAATGACAAGATTTCATTCTTTTTATGGCTAAATAGTATTCCATTATGTGTGTGTGTTTTCTTTATCCATTCATCTGATGATGGATACCTTAATAGATTCCATATTTTGGCTATTGTGAAGAGTGTTTCAATAAAATGTAGTGGAGCAGCCATCTCTTTGATACAAAGAGTTCTTATTTTTTTATACATACCCAATAGTGGGAATGCTAGATTATGTGGCAGTTCTACCATCTTCTTAAATACATTTCCATACTGTTGTCCATGGTGGCTGTACTAATTTAAATCCCACCAATAATATAGAAGAGTTCCCCTTTCTTCAAATTCTACCCAGCATTTGTTACATTATGTCATTTTAATAATAGCCATTCTAACAGGAGTGAGTTGATATTACATTGGGGTTTTGATTTGCATTTTCCTTAATGACAATTGAGACTGAGCAGTTTGTCAAAGATTGTTGCCTATTTGTATTTCTTTTGGAAGCTGTCTATTCATGTCATTTGCTTATTTATTCACTGTTGTTTATTTTATTATTGTATTTATTGAGTTTCTGATATTTTCTGGATATTAACCCTTTGTTGCATAAGAAGCTTGCAAATATTTATTCCATTCTGTCAGATGTATCTTCACTCTATTGATTGTTTCCCTTGCTGTATGGAAACTTCCAAGTTTGATATAATCCCACTTTTCTAGTTTTTCGTTTGTTGTCTGAATTTTAGGGATCTTATAAAAAATTATTGCCAACAGTAATGTGTTAAAGTATTTCCCTTATGTTTTCTTTTAGCAATTTCATAATTACATGTTTGAACCATATTGAGTTGGTTTTTGTTTATGCTGAGAGGCAGGGATTGAATTTCATCTTTCTACAGATTTATTGAAAAGACTGTCCTCTCTACCATGTATATTCTTGGAATCTTTGTCAAAAAACAACTGTCTTGACATTTGGAAAGCAAGATGGCGGAATAGGAAGGGAGCACACTGATAGTCCGGGGAGACACAGTTTTATAAAAGTGGAGATACTGCAGGCTCAAGGAAGAGTAGGGGAAGAAACAGCAGAGGAAACTCTTCTGGAACTAGTGATTCACAGTGGACCTGCGTGGAGAGTGTGGGAGCCCAAGTTTGGGACACCAGCAGCAGACTCAACACACCAGCGCTGGAACGCGAGGTGAGCCGAACCTCAATAGCCAGAGACACCAGCGGGAGAGCAGAAAGAGGAGACTAGAGGGAACGAGGTTTGAAACCCCATGGGTAAAAGTTCATCAGGCTAACTAGAAGAGAGAGAGAGAAAAAAAAAAGTGACCGAATCGGACACGAGTTTCTCTCTGCCTACCTCTCAAAGGCGAGCAAGACAAAGGGCAGGCGCCATTTTGGACATACGTCATAAGCAGGGCGACCTCAGGTCTGCACCGGCCCTGAGCCTAGCAGAAAAACCTGGCTCTGGGGTGTGTGTGTGTGTGTGTGTGTGTGTGAAATAACAGGAGATTGCGATCTAATGAATGTGTGGTGCTAATGAACTGAGACTGAGAAAAGAGAGATGGTGGGGGAGAGAACTCAAGGAATTCACGTGAGTACTCTCCGAAGAAGCTACAATTCGGTAACCTTGGCAACCCAGTGGGACACTGTAGGAGAATTGGAGCCCACACTGAGGGCAGCACAGATTCCCTGTGTAGTCCTTGGGAAAGAGCTTCCGATCTCTGGCTCCTGTGGGTATATCATTACCCTGCTACCTACATGCAATTCCATCCAGCTGTGAGGAATTACTTCCCTTTTGAATAAAAAAAAAGAAAGAAAGAAAGAAAGAGAGATTTACCACGACTAACCTCAGAGTGTCACACCCTCAACACTGAGGAACCAAACAGAGCTCTCAGGCCACACCCATCTCAAGCCTCTAAGGCTCCATCAAAAGCAGACAGTCACTTAATCTAGACTCATAGTATAAAAAGAAAAAACACCACAGTGAAGAAACAAAGGAGTATCTCCAACATGCTTAACAAAAAACACAAAAACCGAGGTAACAAGAGCAAGGAAGACACTATGACACAAACAAATGAAATAGACACCCCAATTCAAGATTATAAAGATGATGAGATGGAAGAAATGCAAGAAGCAGATCTCAAAAAATTGATAAGAACATTAAGAAGTTCTCAAAAACAAATTCTTGAACTACAGAAATCCTTAATGGACAAGATAGAAAATCTCTCTTGTGAAAATGAAATATTAAAAAGGAATCAAAATGAAATGAAACAACTACTAGAACAAGAAACTGTGATAGTGATGAGAAATCATAATGAAATGAATAATTCAATAGATCAAATGACAAACACATTAGAGAGCCTTAAAAACAGAATCGGTGAAGCAGAAGAGAGAATATCAGGATTAGAAGACAGAGCACAGGAAAGTATAGAGTCAAACCAAAGAAAACAAGAGGAAATTAGAAATCTAAAAAATATGGTTGGGAATCTACAGGATACTATTAAAAAACCCAACATTCAAGTTCTTATTCTGGTTATGCTAGATTCACTTCGCCATCAGCCAAGTATACAGTAAGTAGAAAAAACCTCCCTTTCAGACCAAAGGGAAAGAAGGTTTTAAGTGAGAATATAATTTTCCTCATGGGCATTGTCTACCTTAGAAAAAGTACTACAGAACATGCCTGTGACTACAGACTTGTAGTTCAGGCCACCGAAGATTAGAGATGGGACTTGGGCACTCCCTTGACTTGTATCCTCTGGTCTGCTTTAACACAAACCAGGAGGAAAAGAAAGCTCGGCATCAGAAGCAATGGGTGGCAGGCCTATTAATGGCTGATCTGTACAGTGATCTGCCTTCAAGGAGACCCAACAGGCCAGTCCACTGCAGTGGCTTTCAATGTGGTAAGCCTGGGCTTCAGCAGAAGTCAGCTTGTGAAGAGCCCTGGCAGCTCTGCCAAGAGTTGGATCACTGGAAATGGACCTGCCCTGGAGTCGAAGGATGCCCAGGTCAGAGCCACAGATCTTATTGGCTCTAAGCTGAAAAGCCCTTCACTCAGCCCAGCTTCCAAAGTGACCACTGCAGCTGAGGGGATGGTCAAGTAGGGTCAGCAACATTGCAGGCAGAACTGTAAATTTCTTGTTAGAGATGCCACCTGCCTTTACCTGGCCAGCTCTCCTCCCAGGCCAGCCAAGTAATGAAAGTCAACAGAGTGCCTTCCCCTAGGAGGTTCACACCTCCCTTAGGATGTACCCCATGTGAAGAGATAGGTAGGTCTGGGCCTCTTAACTTACAAGGCCTAAAGCCCACCAGATTATTATCAAGCCCCTTCTATCAGGTTCTATTTGCCTCTCAATCAGAAAACTTACTTGTAGCTTAGACAGCACCTTTCTTAGCTCCTCTAATAATGACTCTGTCCTTTGTTCTAGACCCTGTCTAGCGTACTTGGGCCTCATTCCTTCGTAATCATAACCTCTACTCTACCACCAATGGCTCTACTCCCAACGTGTGTGTACTGATGGTCCTCTTACCCACTTAATGCTGTATAATTGTTCAAACCTGGTAAATGCCACTCTTAGGATCATTGGTTACTATCCTCACCCTGTCTTTTATGACCTTGTCTAAATATGATCAGAGTCGGCGAACTTGGAAGGCTTCCATAGCCTTGGCAACTCATGACGACAGCCTAGGGTGGTTACTGGCGCCATAAACTAGAGTGTCAATTTGTTGGGTCAACAACAGGAGCCACTGTGCACTTGCTCCTCATGTGGGATCTCTGTCCTTAATGTGCTGTACATTGTGATTTAATGCTATAACTAGTACTCAAACAGTATGTTTCACTTTGTGTTTCTATGTGGGTGCAAAATGAAATCTTTATACTAAATTGATCTTCTGTATATAAAGAGAATTGAAAATGAATCTTGATGCAAATGGAAGGGGTGAGGGAGCGGGAGAGGAGAGGGTTGCGGGTGGGAGAAAAGTTATGGGAGGGGGAAGCCATTGTAATCCATAAGCTGTACATTGGAAATTTATATTCATTAAATAAAAGTTAAAAAAATTCTGTCTTTATGTAGATGGATGACGTTTTGGTTTTCTCTTCAATTCCATTGATTTATGTGTCAGTTTATCCTCCAATATAATCCTGTTTCAATTACCACAGCTTGTAATGTGTTTTGAAATGTGATATTGTGATGCCTCTAGATTTATATTTCAGTTGTTTTTTGTAAGAACACTTTCTCTTTTTTGGGTTTTTCATTTGTCTAAATGAATTAAGGATTTTTTTCTAATTCTGTAAAGAATGTCATTGGTATTTTTATAGGAATTTTCCTGAATCTGTAGATTGCTATAGGAAGTATGAAAACTTTAGCAATATTGATTTTTCCAATCCATGAGCAAAAATTACTTTTCCACACATTTGTATGTGCCCTTAATGATTTCTTTCATCAACGTTTTATAATTTGCATTGCAGATATATTTAAAATTTTGGTTCAATTTATCCTTAAGCATTTAATTTTTGTATTTATTATTACTGAAAATTTTTTCTTGATTATCCTTTCAGAAAGATCTTTATTGGTGCATATAAATATGCTATTCTATTTTATATGTTGATTTTGTTCACTTTGGCTTTACTAAATTGGTATATTAATTTTAATAGCTTTTTGGTGGTGTCTCTATGTTTTTCCATTAACAAATCATGTAATTTGCAAACATGATATTTTAACTTCCTCTTCCCCAACTTCAATGTCTTCTTTTCCTTTCTCTTCTCTTGTTGTTCTTGCTAATACTTCCAGTACTATACTGAATAAGAGCAGTGAAAGTAGGCATCCTTGTCTTGTTTCAGATCTGAGCGGAATCCTTTCAACTTTTCTTGATTGATTGGCTGTGTTTTGTCATATATAGCTTTTATAGTTTTGAGATATGTTCCTTTTATACCTAGTTTATTGGGAGTTTCTATCATGAGAGGATGTTGTATCTTATAAAATGATTTTTCTAATTCTGTTCATATGCTCATAGATTTTTTTCTTTCATTCTGTTGATGTTATTTCTGGTGTTTATTGATTCATGAAAGTTGAACCATTCTTGCATCCATGGTATAAATCCTACTGGAACATGTTGTATTAATGATGCATTATCTTTTTTATATAGTGTTGGATCTGATTTGCTAATGTTTGATAATTTTTTTAACTTTTATTTAATGAATATAAATTTCCAATGTACAGCTTATGGATTACAATGGCTTCCCCCCCATAATTTCCCTCCCACCCACAACCCTCCCCTCTCCCGCTCCCTCTCCCCTTCCATTCACGTCAAGATTCATTTTCAATTATCTTTATATACAGAAGATCAATTTAGTATATATTAAGTAAAGATTTCAACAGTTTGCACCCACATAGAAACACAAAGTGAAACATACTGTTTGAGTACTAGTTATAGCATTAAATCACAAAGGACAGCACATTAAGGACAGAGATCCCACATGAGGAGCAAGTGCACAGGGACTCCTGTTGTTGACCCAACACATTGACACTCTAGTTTATGGTGCCAGTAACCACCCTAGGCTGTCGTCATGAGTTGCCAAGGCTATGGGAGCCTTCCAAGTTCGCTGGCTCTGATCATATTTAGACAAGGTCATAAAAGACAGGGTGAGGATAGTAACCAATGATCCTAAGAGTGGATCTTACAATGTTTGATAATTTTTATAACCATGTTCATCAAAGATACTGGTCTATAGTTTTCTCTTTGTGTTGCATCTTTGATTTCTTTATCAGAGTAGTTCTGGGCTCATAAAATGAGTTTGGAAGAGTTCTATCATTTTCAATATTTTGGAATAGCTTGAGAATTTTGTGAGTTAATTCCTTTTTAAATGGCTTATAGAACGCAGTGGAAAACCATCAGGGTCACAACTTTTTTTTTTTTTTTGATAGGTGATTTTTTACTGATTCAATTGTGTTTTTTGCTATTGGTCTGCTTTGATTTTCAATATTCTTCATTTAATCATAGTAGGCTCTATGTGTCCAGTAATTTACCCATTTCTATGTGTTTTAACAATTTGTTGGTATATAGTTTGCCACAGTGGTTCCATATGCTCCTTTTTATTTCTGTGGTATCAGTTTTAATGTCTTCTTTCTTATTTCAAACTTTATTTATCTGAGCATTTTATCTTTTTTTTCTTTTTAATTTGACTGAAGATTTATTTATGTTTTTAAAAAGCAAGATTTGTAAGATTTTTAAAAAAACAATTTTTAAGAGATAAACAGAATGACAGGAGAGAGAGATAGAGCAAGGGCGAGAGTGAGAGAGAGAGAGAGAGAGAGAGAGAGAGATTAATTCAGTACCAAATATCCTCAAGGACTACGGCAGGTCCAGGCTGAAGCCAGGAACCCAGAACTCCATCCAGATTTCCAATGTGAGTGGTAGGGGCCCAAGTACATGGATCATCTGCTGCTGTTTTAGCATTAGCAGGGGACTAGATTGGAATCAGAGTAGCCAGAGTGTGAACCAGCACTCATATATGTGGGATGCCAACATCATAAGCAGTGTCTTCACCAGCTGCACCAGAAACTTGGCTTGGAGATTTATATGTTATTTACATTTTGCAATTTTTACTTTCAATTTTGTTTCTTTCTTTTCTGATTCTTTTTTTAAAGTTTATTTAGTAAATATAAATTTCCAAAGTACAGCTTATGGAATACAGTGGCGTTTTCCCCTCCATAAATTTCCTCCCACCTGCAACCATCCCATCTGCTGCTTCCCCTCCCATTCCATTCACATCAAGATTCATTTTCAATTATCTTTATATACAGAAGATCAATTTAGTATGTATTAAGTAAAGATTTCATCAGTTTTCACCCACACAGAACATAAAGTGTAAAATACTGTTTCAGTACTAGTTATAGCATTAATTCACATTGAACAACACATTAAGGACAGAGATCCTACATGAGGAGTAAGTGCACAATGACTCCTGTTGTTGACTTAACAAATTGACACTCTTGTTTATGGCGTCAGTAATCCCCCTAGGCTCTAGTCATGAGTTGCCCAGGCTATGGAAGGCTTTTGAGTTCGCCGACTTTGATCTTATTTAGACAAGGTCATAGTCAAAGTGGAAGTTCCCTCCTCCCTTCAGAGAAAGGTACCTCCTTCTTTGATGGCCTGTTCTTTGTTCTTTCTACTGGGATCTCACTCGCAGAGATCTTTCATTTAGGTGTTTTTGTTTGTTTGCCAGTGTCTTGGCTTTCCATTCCTAAAATACTCTCATGGGCTCTTCAGCCATATCCGAATGCCTTAAGGGCTGATTCTGAGGCCAGAGTGCTGTTTAGGACATCTGCCATTCTATGAGTCTGCTGTGTATCCCGCTTCCCATGTTGGATCGTTCTCTCCCTTTTTTATTCTATCAATTATTATTAGCAGACACTAGTCTTGTTTGTGTGATCCCTTTGACTCTTAGACCTATCATTATGATCAATTTTGAACTGAAATTGAACACTTGGACTAGTGAGATGGCATTGGTACATGCCACCTTGATGGGACTGTATTGAAATCCCCTGGCATGTTTCTAACTCCACCGTTTGGGGCAAGTCAGCTTGAGCATGTCCAAATTGTACATATCTCTCTTTTCTGATTCTTATGAGCTCTTGATTCCTGCTAATATCTTTTATTTTTTGACAGACAGAGTTAGATATTGAGAGAGAGACAGAGAGAGAGAGAAAGGTCTTCCTTCTGTTGTCTCAACCTCCAAATGGCCACTACGACTGGAGCTATGCAGATCTGAAGCTAAGAGCCAGGTGCTTCCTGCTGGTCTCTCATGCGGGTGCAGGGGCCCAAGCACTTGGGCCATCCTCCACTGCCCTCCCGAGCCACAGCAGAGAGCTGGACTGGAAGAGGAACAACCAGGACTAGAACCTGGTGCCCATAGGGGATGCTGGCACCGCAGGTGGAGGATTAACCAAGTGAGCTACAGCGCTGGCCCCTTTAGTTTCTCTATTAGTTATCACAGATTAGGGAGAACATATGGTATTTGTCCTTTTCAGACTGTTTTATTTCACTAAGTATGATGATGTCCAGTTTAATTCATTTTCTTACAAATGACAGGATTTCAATTTTTTTTTTACTGCTGTGTAGTATTCCGTGGTGTACATATCCTATAATTTCTTTATCCAGTTTTCATTCCCATAATTTCTTTATCCAATTGGTGAACATCTGGGTTGATTCCATCTTAGTTATTGTGACTTCAGCTGCAATACATGGGAGTACAGATAGCACTTTCATATGCCTATTGGGGTAAAGATAACACATTCATATGCTGATTTCATTTCCTCTGGGTAAATTCTCAAGAGTGGGATGGATTGGATCATACAGTAGGTCTATATTCAGCTTTTGAAGTATCTCCATACTGTCTTCCAAAGAGGCTGTACCAGTTTACATTCTTAGCAACAGTGGATTAGGGAACCTTTTCCCCTACATCCTGGCCAGCATTTTGCTGGGTGTTGATTTCTGTATGAAATCCATTATAATGGGGGTAAGGTGAAACCTCAAAGTGATTTTGCTAGGCATTTCCCTGATGGCTAGTGATCCTGAGCATTTTTTCAAGTGTCTGTTGGCTATTTGAATCTCTTCTCTTGAAAACTGTTTGTTTAAGTAATTTCCCTATTTCTTTTTTTATAAAGATTTATTTATTTATTTGAAAGGCAGAGTAAGAGAGAGGTAGAGGTAGAGCGAGAGATGTCTTCCATCAGATTGTTCTCTACCCAGATGGACACAACAGCTGCAGCTGAGCTGATCCAAAGCCAGGAGCCATATGGGATGCCAGCACTGCAGGCTGCAGGTTTACTTACTATGCCACAGCGCTGGCCTTCTTTGCCCATTTCTTAAGTGAGTTTTTTATTTGTTGTTGTGGAGTTTCTTAATCTCTTTATATGTTCTGCTTATTAATCCATTAACAGTTGCATAGTTTGCAAATAATTTTTCCCATTTTGTTGGTTGCCGCTTCACTTTCCTGGATGTTTATTTTGTAGTGTAGAAGCTTCTCAATTTGATGTAATCTGATTTGTCAATTTTGTCTCTGATTTCCTGTGTCTCTGGGGTCTTTTCCAAGAACTCTTTGTCTATGCCAATATCTTGCAGGGTTTCCCAATGTTCTCTAATAATTTGATGGTATTGGGTCATAGATTTAAGTCTTTGATCCATTTTGAGTGGATTTTTGTGTAAGGTCTATGGTAGGGATCTTGTTTCATACTTCTGCATGTGGAGATCCATTTTTGCCAGCACCATTTGCTGAAGCCACTATCCTTGCTCCAGGGATTGATTTTAGCTACTTTACCAAAGATAAGTTGGTTGTAGATTGTTTTGGTTAATTTCTGGCATTTCTAATCCATTCCTTTGGTCTATCCATCTGTTTTTGTACCAGTACCAGGCTATCTTGATTATAACTGCCCTGTAGTATGTCTTGAGATCTGGTATTGTGATGACCCTGGCTTTGTTTTTGTTGTAAAATATTGCTCAAGCTATTCCAGATCTCTTGTGTTTCCATAGAATTTCAGCATAGTTTTTTTCTATATCTGAGAAGAATGTCTTTGGTATTTTGATTGATATCACATGGAATCTATAAACTGCTTTTGGGAGAATGGACATTTTGATGACATTGATTCTTACAATCCATGAACATGGAAGATTTTTCCATTTTTTGTGTCTTCTTCTTTCTCTTTCTTCAATGTTTTATAATTTTCATTACAGAGGTCTTTGACACCCATGGGTAAATTTATTCCAAGGTATTTGATTTGTTGGATAGCTATTGTGAATGGTATTGATCTTAGAGGTTCTTTCTCGGCCATGGCATTGTTTATACAAAGGCTTTTGATTTTTGTGTGTTGATTTCATATCTTGCTACTTTACCAAACTGTTCTATGAATTCCAATAGTCTATTAGTGTAGTCTTTGAATTCCCTTTATATAGAAACACATCATCTGCAAATAGCAATATCTTGACTCCCTCCACCCAAATTTGTATTTGATTTCCAGATTCATTCTATTATGTTCAGAGAAGTTGCATGATATGATTTTACTTCTGTTTAATTTACTGAAACTGATTTTATGGCCTAGCATGTGGTCTATCCTAGAGAAAGTTCCATGCACTGATGAGAAGAATGTGTATTCTGCAACTATAGGACGAAAAGTTCTGTTGAGAAAGGTAGAGCCAGAGAGAAAGAGTTTTTCCATCCCAAATAGCCACAACAGCCAGAGCTGAGCTTATCTGAAGCTAGGAGCCAGGAGCTTCTTCTAGATCTCCCACATTTGTGCAGGGACTTGGGCCATCTTCTACTGCTTTCCCAGGCAATAGCAGATAGCTGGATCGGTAGTGGAGCAGCCAGGACTTGAACCGGTGCCCATATGGGATGCTGTCATTTCACACTGGTGCTTTGACCCACTGTGTCAGAGTACCATCTCCTCCACTGCTTTTTTGTTTGATCTATTTAATTCTTTCTTTCCAATATTTCATTTTGATTTCTCTTTTAATCTCAGTTTCCTGGGAAAATTTTTTCTTCATGTCATGAATGGATTTCTTTAGTTCATGGATTTGCTTCTGATTACTTCTAAGTTATCCTATGATCAATGTTTTTAATTACATTTCTGTCATTTCTTCAGTCTCTTCATCTTCACATTTTAGTGTTGAAGAGTTTTATTCTTTTGGGGGCATCATGTTGTCTTCCTTATTTGTGTTTCTTTAATTGTTGCAATTTTTTTCAGCATTTGTGGATATACTATTGGTTTTTCTTTCTTTTTCTGTGATGGCTTTTATCTTTGGACTATATTTCTGTGGATTAGTGGAGTGTCTGCTCTTTCAGTGAATACCCAGAGGTATGTGGTGGGTGTGGTCAGAGAGCTTTGTTCAGTGCTACAGGCTAAGGGGAATGTCTAGGTTGATACCCAAGTTGGACATTGCAAAGCTCCTCTTTTTTTATCAGAAAGGAGGATTTGATCCACTCTGTTGTCATAGTCTCACACTCACTTCCTCTCCTCCAAGGAGGTCAATGCCCGGGTGCTAGCCCCAGTGGGTGCAATAATCATCTGTGCTGCCACAAGAACAACACAAGCATCTGTGTAGTCCTTGATATGAATACAGATCCCGAAACAATGTCCCTTATCAGACAACCAGGAAACCATAAATGTGTGGAACATCCCGCAGTGACTGCCCAGAGATCAAGGCACACTCTGCATCCTACCTCACAGTAGTCACAGTGTTTTCACAGTCTCAGCACACAAGGCTCCCACAGTCATGGCTGTCCAGCTCCCTGTCAATTCTCCCAGCCAGACTGAGGCATCTCCTTTTGGCTGGTTGTTGGGCATGTGAACGCAAACTGGTGCAGCTGTTATGTATGTTCAAAATGGTTCCCACCCTCTTAGCCAGTTACAGGATGCCCATGTCAGGTGGTCAGGGAGAGATAAATGTGCTCCCTTTTTTTCCCTCTAGTTTGACAGCCAGTGGCTTGGGCTGTTGCAGTCTGGTTTCACTTCACTCTCCAATAGTTGTTCTGAGGCTCTCAGCTGCTGCGGTCCTGAGTTGTGCACATACGCATCTCCCAAATAGGTCTAGAGCATCCCTCTGATTTGCCTGGAGTTTTCTCTGCAGCTTTCTCCCTAACTCTTCACTGAGATTGCATTCTCTCCACTTTTTTAAAAATATCTTTCCCTAGACTTAGAGCAGTAAGCACCCTCACTATTCAGGCATCTTGGAAATCTCTTCATGGTATACCTTTTTTTCAATCTTCACATCACGTCTATGTATATCTTTACCTGTGAAGTGAGTTTCTTGTAGATAGCATATAGTTGAGTCTTGTTTCATTTGTTTTCTCCATTTATCTAATTTATATCTCTTGACAGGGAAATCTAGTGCATTTATACCGAAGGTTAATATAGTGGATAAGAAGTAACTTGTCATTTTGTTGATCACTTGCTGATTATTTTGTATATTCTTGCTTATTTCTGCCTCTTATTATTTATTGTTGTGTTTTTGTGATAAGGTTGAATTTTCTCTTTCTCTGTTGTCTCTTTGCTTTGTTAGTGAATTTTTTGCTATCATGTGTTTTCAAGATGATCATTATGATCCTTTTTCTTCTAACATCGGACTCCCTTCAATATTTCTTGTAGGGCTGATCTAGTGATGAGTTCTCTCTCTCAGTTTTCACTTATAAGCAAAATACTTAATTTTTCCTCACTTCCAAATGATAGCTTACCTTGATATACTATTTTGGGTTGGAAGATTTTAATTTTCAAGGCCATGAAGCTATCATGCCATTTTCTTCCGGGTTGTCAAGTTTCTCCTGAGAAGTCTGTTGTTACATCCTATTTAACTTAATGTTTTTCCCTCAATATCTTTAGAATTCTCTCCTTGTCATTAACTTGACAAATAGACAGTAATATGCCTTAGAGCAAGTCTTTGTTCTGTTGACTCTTGCTCGAGTCCTTTGTGCATTTCACACCTGAATGTTCCTATCTCTTTCAAGACTTGGTAAGTATTCTACTATTATTTCATTAAATCATTTCTCAACACCTCTTACTCGTTTCTCCTCCAGTAATCCCTACAATACACAAGTTTGTTTGCCTAATGGTATCTCAGATATGTTTCAGGATTTCTCCTTTTTAAAATTATTTTTTCTTTTATTTTGTCTGGGCTATTTCAAAATCTTTTTCTTCAAGATTGGAATTACCTTCTTCGGCTTGATCTATTCTGTTGTTAGAGTGTTCATTGTTAATCACCCTATGAGGGGATTGGGACGGCATGAGCCATGAGCCCTGGTGCAGTGGAACAGAGTTGGCTGTCTCTGCATTCTACAAGGCAAGTCTGAGAAACTCTGGGTCTCATGGCACCGGTATCAGTGGCGCTGATACTGTGTGATGTCAATGCTCCTGAGGCCCTGCTGTGTGTGTATGTGTGAGTGTGTGTGGAAAAGTAGGGTTAATATCACTAAAACCCTTGTCCCAGCACTGGCTGAAGTGAAGGGCAAATTGCCTAGATCACACACTGTGCGTACAGGATATTCTGAGGACTGTGAACTGGCAGTTGTGGGCCTGGAACAGTGGGAAGTCAATGGGATCTTCCCCATTTTCCACAGAGTGTGTTAGGTGACTGTGTGGAATATACTTACCTGGTCCCATTGGAAGATCATAGTTTGTGCTGGATATTGTACACTGGCTGACATCCAGGAACATGCATCAATGCAGTGGAGGTAGAGCCTTCTGCAAGGTTCCATGGTGCAAGCGCATGTGTTCCAGGAATTTATGGATCAAACAATCTCAGTACCTGAGCTGAAGGATCCATTGGAGACCTTACCCAAGTACTAGTATTCACATGCAAGTTATGCTGGAGATTGTGCAGTTTTTTTGAAGACACATGTCTGGAGCAGTGGAAGACAGATAGGGTTCTACCCAGATCCCATAGGGTGAACTCAGGTGACTCTTTGGAATATAGCTCTAACAACCCCGGGTCAGAAGTGTAAGACCCCCATCATTTCCTACACTTTAATCATAGGTTATCCTGGGGATTGTGTGCTAACAAGTAAAAGCCTGGATTAGTTGGATGCAGTTAAGGCCTTCCCCAGGGCCCATGAGTGAGCATAGGTGTTACTAAGGTTTACAGAAGAAAACCGTTGCAAAGCCAGAGCTGCAGTGTGTAGTGGGGTCCGTACTCCTTGCCTAGATCCCTCAGTGTTAAATCAGATGATCATGTGCAATATATCTCTAATAGCCATAGTCCAAATGATGCAGCGTTCAGAGAATAGCTCACCCAAGTGCCACACAAGGATTATACACTAGGGGGTGTAGGCCTTCAGAAGAGGACTCTGATGGGGCCCTGCAGGTCCCACTGATGAGTGCAAGTTACTCTAGGGGTTGTACAGCACCAACATCCACAATCCTAGGGCTATGGGATCACAGAAAAGACTGCCCCCAGGACTCTTGGGTCAAGCCAGACAGATGTTGAGATTTCTGACCTGGCTACCCAGCACTCTATGCTTAGAGATGCAGAAGGTGACTTTCACAGGTCTGATTCACAGGCAGTGGTTGGTGCTTAGCCCCAAGGAGCAGAGGGGTATGACCCTAGGTCATGCAAAGCCAGTAAGCATGGCTCCTGGGCTATGCATGGCAATATCACAGCTGCAGGATACAGAGGAGTCTGCTCCTAGCCCCATGGAGTGCCTTCAATTTGGGGAGGTGTGGCAACTGAGTTACCAGCTATCCTTAGAATACCAAATAGAATTTAGTAGTGTCCATGCTACAGTAGCTTGTGTCTTGGGCTTTGGGGGCAGATAGAGGCAATAAGGGCTCCTTTTCTATCAAAGCTGTCATTCAGAATCCATTGTGTTTTTGACGAGATTTAAAGCCTCTAGTGAGGACTGTAGAATTTTCTTATAGTTAGAGATATTGGTTTGTGGCAATGGTGGGTGTCATAGAGCTTTCTATTTTCATTTTTTCGGGGGTGCAAGGTGGAATTCCCCTAACCAGGGAGCCAGTGTAGGGACTGCAATGTGCTTGGTTCCACTTTCTTTCCGTTGGCTTTCTGAGCTTCTGTGCTATTTAAAGTTCTAGTCACATCTTTACTGATATTTCCCCTCAGTCCATATCCTGGGAAGGCAGTCCTTCCTTTGTTGTTCAGAAATTTATGTGTTTAAAAAAAGACAAAGTAACAAATCTTGGAGAGGATGTGGACAGAGTGGAACTTAGACACCACTGATGGGAATGTAAATTAGCACAGCCATTGTGGAAAGCTGGAGTTTTTTTAAAAGTAGAAATACAACTGCCATATGATCCAGCAATCCCACTACTTGGGTAGATACACAAAAGACATGAACTCATTGTATCAGAGAGTTACCTGCTCTACCATGTTTGTAGAAGCACTGTTCATCATAGCCAAAATATGAAATCAACCAGTGTCCATTATCAGATGAATGACTAAATAAAAGGTGATATGCACACACACACACACATACATAATGGAATGCTATTCATCTATAAAAAAATATAATCCTGCTATTCACAGCAAATTGGGTGGAACTATGGCATTATGTTAAGTGAAATAAACCAGATATGGAAAGATAAATACTACATGTTCTCCTTTTTTTGTGGGAGCTAAAAATCAAAAACAAAAACTCAATCTGATCACAAAATTTTAACTACTAGAGGCTTGAAAGCATGGAAAGGATAAAGGGAGTTTGCTTAAAAAATTAGGGAATCTGGATGTGGTTCATTAATTGTGACAAATATACTAATATTAAATGACAATAATAGAAGAAACCAGGTGTGGGGTATAACAGAACTCTTTGTACTATTTCATAATTTTTTGCTTTATAAATTTAAACTATTCTGAAATTAACAGTTAAATTATACTTCATTTACCCAGCATTTGAAATATTATATAAAGTATAACACGTATCATTTAGGGGCCAGCACTGTGGCACAGTAGGTTAATCCTCTTCCTGAGACGCTGTGCTGATCCGAAGCCAGGAGCCAGGTGCTTCTCCTGGTCTCCCATGCTGGTACAGGGCACAAGCACTTGGGCCAAAGCAGAGAGCTGAACTGGAAGAGGAACAACTGGGGACAGAATCCGGTGCCCTAACCAGGACTAGAACCCGGGGTGCCAGCGCTACAGGCGGAGGATTAGCCAAGTGAGCCGTGGTGCCAGCCTGAGAATAAATTTTTAAAATACACTCATCCGCTAAAAATAAAAGAATCTTATTTACAAAAATCAGACTACCTTCAGTCTTTTCCTCCAGAACACTAAATACAGGACAACAACTATTAGGACAATGACTATTTGATATTGTTATTTTTCAAGACAATGAGATGATAATAACATTTATGAAGTCCGTGAGGCCTAAAGCTACTGCTTAATCTGACATGTAGGGTTAAGTGGCAAACACAGTGTTGACCTTTGGGAAAAAGTAAATATTTAGAAGGTTCTTTCCATATGAAGGAAGATGTTTTCTAAGGCAGTGACAATACAAGTATAAGTGAACATTCTGCTGATTTGGGCTTTGTGGATGTTCCAGTGTTAAGTTTTCAGACATGTTTAGGGATCTGGGTAGCTTATTTAAAAAGGAAACTCAAGTTACCTAAACAAACTTATACTATTATAAAACTTTATCTATTTTAAAAATATTTAGTTCTTAACCAAATTTTTCAAGTGAGGCTCCTACAAGTATTGATAGAAAAATTGAAAATCGATGTTCTGCACATTTTTTTAAGAAAAATGGCTGTTATCTAGGTATTTTAAATCTAGTCAAAATGATGTAAAATATGAAGATAGTAGTGATACTGGATATTATGTCACTCAAATTCATCTCTTAGAAAAATATTTGGATAACACAAGACTCATGACAGATGAAACAAAATTACAACGTATACATGGGAAAATAGGTATCAATGGCTAGCAGTAAGCAATGAATTCAGTAAAATATAAAGTGTTGTCAGAAGAATTGCTAAAAAAAATCTTAAAATGTCAAAAAGAGGTACTTGATGATGGAAACAGTAGCGACTTTTTAAGAATAATTTCTAACTAAATGGTATATTATTTTAACAAAACTGGAAAGGGTAAAGTGGGGGTAAATAAAAAAAAGTGTGTTGATTTCTACATATTTCATAGGAGACAATCAAAACATAATTTCATTTTGCATTCTGATAAATAGAGAGGCACATGTTAAGGATTGGAAACTAGTAGCAAAATTAGAAATGGAAACCATATCTTCTGAAACACTGAAAAAAAATGAAAACAAATGAAAGACCAAGGATTTATCAAGAACTAGAACATACAGATTAAAGAAAATACTACAAAAGTAAAACAAAATGAATGAGCAAAATAAGGCCAAATATATTTGTTATGACAACAAAGATAAATGCATAATGATGAAAAATTGGTAAATAGAAATAGATTCTGAAATAACCAAGGTAATGGAATTAACAGGTAAATACCTTAAAACAGTTATAAAAATGCTTATTATGCTCAAGAATCTGAAGGAAAATAAGCAAATGAGACAAATGCATGAACTTTGTGTGGAAATGAGGGAAAGTTATAGAGATTAAATATACAAAATCTGAAATAAAAGGTATATTCTGGAATCAATAGTGAAAAAAGTTGGTGACTTTGAAGGTAAAGTGTCAAAATTTTTTTAAAAAATTAACATATAGAGGGAAAAATAAGACTGAAAAAAATTTATGAAGGATCAACAACCTGGGCAACAACATTTAACAGTTTGTCATAAGTTTAGCGAACTTCCCTAAAACAAAGATGGAGTTGAACAGAAAATAATTCAGCCACTTTTTTCCAAACTTAACAGCTAACAAGCCCACAAATTCAAATATCTTAATTATCGAAAAACAGGATAAACACAAAGAAAACCATACCAAATCATATCATAATAAAATTACTGAAACTCAGTAATATAAATAATGTTAAAGATCGTCAGAAATAAAAGATACATTACATTACTTTAAAAGTTTATTATATAATTTTTAAAGATTTCTTTATTTATTTGAAAGACAGAGTTACAGAGAGACCGAGAGAGAAAGAGAGAGCTGGTTCACTCCCCAAATGGCTGAAATGGATGGAGCTGGGCTGATCTGAAGCCAGGAGCCAGGAGCTTCTTCAGGGGCCATCTTCAACTGTTTTCCTAGGTACATTAGTAGGGAACTAGATCAGAAGTGGAGCAGCAGTGACTTGAACCAGTGCCCATATGGGATGGTGGCACTGCAGTTGGTTGCTTTTTACCTGCTATACCACAGCACTGGTCCCTTAAAATTATTATTAATATAAAGAGACAGATTTCACATATTTCACAGGTACAGTTCTAAAAACACAAATATACTTCCCTCCCTTCTCCTTTTCCTTCCTTAATCTCCCTCCTTTCTTCCCTTATCCCTTTTCTTTAATTTTTGCAAAGACATAATTTCAATGCACTCTATAATCACAGGTTAATTCACCACTAATCATAATATTTGAAAAATAAAAAGTAGGAAGACCAAAGTCCCACAGGAATATAAACAAGGATTAAAAATGACAGTTATATCACAAAATGTTCTTTTCATTCCTACACTTTTTTTGTATTCTATTTTAACTGTCACATATCAGAGAAAATATATGATTTTTTCGGGGGGACTTGCTTATTACACAAATGGTTTATAGTTACATCCTTTTTGTTGTAAAAGACAGGATTTCATTCTTTTTTATGGCAGAGTAGTATTCCATATGTTACATTGTAAAGAACATGAGATGTCTATGTGAAGTTCAAAAGACAGTTGCAAATATATGGCTGGAATTTGTCAAATGATCAAATGAACTAAATAAATATTTTGGAGTTATTGTTATTGCTATGCAAGTTCATGAGATGATTGCTATAATGACAAGAAAGCAGATGAAGGAATCCTGGAGAATGTCATCATTTCAGGGTCATATGCTGAAAGAACTGCAAAAGAACAAAATTAGAAAAGAACAGAGAAGTGCGAGAAACAGAAAAGTGGCATGTTCTCTAATTTAAGAGCCCTAAGGAGGATAATGGCCAAAAAGACGAGAGGTAACTAATTGAATTATCAGCTTATAAGTGATTTTCTATAAATTAGTGGTATAGATAATTAGAAAAATTTGAAGATGTTTTTGTCTTTGTAGGTACCATTTAGCCTTTAATTTATCTTTCTGGTTTTTTTTTACTTTATTATTATCTAAATAAGAATATGTAGAATTCACACACAAATTATCTTTGAGCAATGTAATGATTTATAACAAGTTACAGATAGGAATGCTGTTTTAAATAATTGCTATTAGGCTCCGGAGTACGTGCCCAGAGTACTCCACACATATTGCCATGTATCTTCTGTCCATAGGTCCTAATGGGAAATGCCACTATAAGATGTGCTTTGCATTTGCTCAAGAAGTAAATCACACATCCTCCCAGCTGTGACCACATGATAGCAGCCTGTCCTTGCACCTGCTCTTGTGCAAAGCCAGCTTCCTGGTACACCAACCACTGGCTGTTCCAGGCTGCCAGCACAGTTCCTCAGCTAAAAGTTCACATAAAAATGACCTTGTTGCGGGGTGGTTGCTATTCTCTCTTCCTTGAGACAGTCCAGCAGTTTTATCTTTTTTTTTTTTTTGACAGGCAGTGTTAGACAGTGAGAGAGAGAGAGAGAGAGAAAGGTCTTCCTTCTATTGGTTCACCCCCCAAATGGCCACCACTGGCCCGAAGCCAGGAGCCAGGTGCTTCCTCCTGGTTTCCCATGCTGGTGCAGGGCCGAAGGACCTGGGCCATCCTCCACTGCCTTCCCGGACCACAGCAGAGAGCTGGCCTGGAAGATGGCAACCGGGACAGAATCCAGCGCCCCAACCGGGACTAGAACCAGGGGTGCCGGCGCCACAGGCAGAGGATTAGCCAAGTGAGCCATGGCCTGCCCCAGTAGTTTTACCTTTAACCCACTTATTCTCTCTGCGTGGTCTTGTTTGGTAGTCTCAGGTCACTTTAACCTTACAATTGCCTGAGCAGACAGCATAGTGGCTTAGCAGGTAAAACTTGCCACCAGCCTGCATCAGCACCCGCATCCCATATTTGCACTGGTTCATGTTCCAGGTGCTCTACTTCCAATCCAGCACCCTGCTATTTGCCTGGGAAAAACAGTGGAAAATGACACATATGGGAGACCTGGAAGAAACTCCAGCTCCTAGCTTCCACCTGTCCCAGACCCAACAGATCTCTCTCTCTCTCTCTTTCAATCCTCCCCCTACCCCCTGCTGCCTTGTGTAACTCTGACTTTCAAATAATCTTTTAAAAAAAATAATTGACCGAGAGTGATTTTAGTTTCAATTTCACTGTCCTTGTAGGCATGACTTACCCAGGTTATGATTTCTTGCTCTTTTTTAAGATTTATTTATTTGAAAGTGATGCTGGCATCACAGATGGAGGCTTTACCTGCTATTCTACAAAGCAGGCCACAGATTGTGAATTGATTTTGCTACTTCAATCATTACACTTAGGTTCTAAAGGAAACAAACATATATTATCAAACTGAGGATAGTAAAACCCTGTCTGGTGTGCTAGATAGTACACAGAGCTAATCAAGCTCATTTCTTGTTTATTACGTGGAAGTCTATCCATCACCTAAAGCACCTTCAAACGTGCAATTGGAGATTGAAGAACCAAGTGCTTTGCTAACTGCATATTCTGCTTACAATATCCTTGTGAGTGAAATATCTCGTTTTCTGGGTTGGCGTGTATTTATTTTACTCCTACAAAGGTGATTGATTTATGGTTGACTTTTGAAAATAAACTTTAGTGCCCAACAGTATATCTTCTGAAGATGTGATTTATTATCACAGGATCTAATCTCTGTTATAAATAGAATATCTGGTATTCTCTGATTTTGATGTTCCATTAGAACATATTCAGTGTCAATCAAGTCTCAGTACCCTACTCAGAAAATTTTCTATAAAATTAGTACTCTATTTTCTTAAATTGGGGGGGGGTGGAAGAGAGAGAAAGGGAGGTGTGAACAAACTTTTCATTTATTTATTAACATTTCTTTACACTATACACACAAAATCTCACTATAAAAGCAAAGACGAGTAAGACAAGCTCCTCTGTTTAAGGAAAGTCAAGGTTGTCAGAGAGTGCTGTGGAATAAGACAGAAAAGGTTCCAACCCTCTCCTGGCAGCCAGACATATGGGTTCTATAGCTGCTGTTGTCTGGATCTGGAACTTTGGGCAAGTCATTTCTCTCAAGGGGATTTCACTTCTTGTGTGTCTAAGATTGGGAAAATATTTAATTATTGAAGTGCTGTGGTATAATTATAGAGGTAATTAGTGACCATTTGGAGGAAGTTTTAAACAGCTGAAGAATGTGGACACTTACCATTATTATCATGATGGAACTTCCCTGAACAGAAAGGCTGAGGGTTGTGCCATCTATTGTGATGAGTCCCCCATGATTCTGCAGTTTTTACCACCTTTAGTTTGTAAAATGTAATGTGATTGGCTTTTATTTTCAACATATGCTCTCTGTCTCCCAAACTCGCTTATCACTCCTCAAAGGTACCCAGTCTCTCACTCCTCACATAGACTTCCATGTATTCATCTAATTAGCATTTACCAACTACTCATACTAAGTTATGGCATGAAGCGAAGTACCTCTAGTAGTATATCAGTTAATTCCTGTAACAATTATTTCAGGAAAGCACTATTTTTATTCATATTTTGCAGCTGAAATGCTGAGGCCACTTGAGGTGAAATCACTTTTTGCAGAGTCACCTAGCACTTCAGCTGTTCTTTTTGTCTATTCAGCTCAGTGGGAACTGCTTCTCCCTCAACATCTCTTCTACAAACATGTCTTGCATGATCCCAGCTTAATATATTTCCTTCTTCTCCACTAGCCAAAGAATCTGAGATTATATCATGCCATCTGCCTATTCTATTCCCTGAAAAGTAAAATGCCGATGTGAAGTTTAAGTTTCTCTATTTCAACTAGACAAATATTTTTATTTATTTAATTTTACCAATTTTGTGTAGAGATCCCCTTCTTCCAGCACATTTCTCCTAGTATATGGGGAAGGCAAAAAAAAAAAATGGCGGTAATATGCAAGTAAAACTTTTGTCATTCAATATATTATTGTGTGAAATGTTCTTTGCATACATTATTCTCTTTTCATATAAATTAATAAGCATGGTATAGCTATTATTGAGGCATATAAAATTGATGTCATAAAGTTTAAAGTTTGAGATAAATATTTCAAGTACCACCTTGAGTTTTATCATTTTTTGATGAATTTGGTCTATGCCCTATAAACATTTAAATGCTATAGATAGCAAAATATTATTTTATCTTTCATTTCCTGGCCAAAGGGAGAGACAGATGAATAAGAAACTAAGGAAGAGAAACAGGTATTACTTTATTCTATTCATAATCTATTTTTTGACCAGTGTTGGAGTAAAAAAAAAAAAAGAAAATTAAGACTCTTATTAAAAGACAATATTAGAAAAGCAGAGATCCAATGTCATGAGATAAAAAAGGAAATTTAATATCAACTTGTTTTCTGCATATATTTGTGAGTGAAGATGAAATATTGCTTAGAGAGCTGAAATTCTCAATATTGCAGTTTTCATAGTTCTGATCATTAATTTCTGAAACAGAGTATGCATAATTTTGATATATTTTTGTCTAAAGAAGTCCCCACAAAACCTCATGGAGAAAACCCAAAATATGGCCAGATTCATTAAATTGGACTACTGTTTTCCATTCAAATCTTTCCATAGTTTATTTTTTGTTGAGTTTCTTGAAGTACTTTCTCGTATTCCAAAGCAAGCTTAATGAGTTTTTTGAACATTGGCACAAATCAGTAACAATGCTAATGAGGTCATTAGTATTTCAATAATAGATGACTTAATTTCTGTTACCAAATTTGCTCAGTATCATTCTGAGAGCATGAAGAAAACATAATTATGGGTCATTGAAAGCAGGTCAAAGAGTAGGGTACCAAACAACTAAGTTCACTTTAGGAAACCTTCCCTTAGCATACTTTTCTTTCCAAATGTCTCTGGTTGTCATATTCATGCAACTTTTCGTGTGGCATTTATAAGAGATCATTTGCTGGTTCACTCCCCAAATGGCCTCAACAGCCAGGGCTGGGCCAAGCCAAAACCAGAAGCCTGGAATTCCACCTGGATCTCACACATGGATGGCAGGGACCCAAGCATGTAGGACATCCTTTGTGCTTTCCCAGGTGCATTAGCAGGGAGCTGAATTAAAGGTGGAGAAGCTGGGATCCAAACTGTTTCTCATATGGGATGCCAGTAGCACTGTCTGTGGCTTAACCCACTGTACCATAATGTCAAGCCCTCACGGGATCAAAATCTGTCTTGACTCTGTGATGATAACCTTTCTGAACTTTAGTTTCCTCATCTGATGGAGCTAACAAGATGCTCCTCACATCTCAGTGAAGATGACATGTGGTCATGCATGCAAAGGTATCTAGCCTATAGCAAATGATTCATATCAGATGAAATTGAAAATCATTATGATCAACCATGATGGATTAATTGAAATGGCAGTATTTCTCTCTCTCTCTCTCTCTCTCTCTCTCTCTCTCTCTCTGTATTGTGCATATTAATTTTGCTTCAAATCAAAGCAGGAAAGCAACTCAGAAGTCATCTTGAGGAAACCACCTTCTAGACGGACAGCAGGTTATGATCTACTTGGATACCCCATTAGGAGAAAGCCACTGTGTTCTAAAGTATTTTACTGGATTGATATATAGTTCTTGTCAGAGGTGATTCCTACTTCACCCATCTATTTTACTAGTATTAATTAGATACATGTTCTATATCGGGAATTTTGGATAAAAAGCTAAAGTAGACAATCCTAGCCCTTCTGGTACCCACAACCTGTTGAGGGCATTAAACAAATAAACATGCCATTGCATTACTAGTATGCTGAGTATTGGCAGAGATGTGATTGGAAGTAAAAGCTCCCTGGGTTAATGACTCGAAAGATGAATCAGTTCTTCCCGTTAAGAACAAAAAAGTAGAGACTGGGGTTGTGGCACAGCAGATTAAGCCTCTGCCTATGATGCCAGCATCCCATATGAATGTTAGTTTGAGTCCTGCCTGCCCCACTTCTGAACCAGCTCCCTGCTAATGTACCTGAGAAAGCAGCAGGGGATGGCCCAAGTGTTTGGGCCCCTGCACCTACTTGGGCAATCTGGATGAGGCTCCTAGCTCCTGGCTCCTGACTCCTGGTCCCTGGCTCCTGGCTTTGGCCTGGCCCAGTTCTGGCCTGGCCCAGTTCTGGCCTTTGTAGCTATTTGAAGAGTGAACCAGTAGATGGAAGATTTCTCTCTCTCTCTCTCTCTCTCTCTCTCTCTCTCTCTCTCTCTAACTCTGCCTTTCGAATAAATACATACACACAAAAAAATGTTTACAAACAAAAGAACAAAGAAGTAGGTGGTCAATTCCAAGGGACTGGACAACTACTACAGTAACAGGCAGATTAGATATGAGAAACTGCAGATGTGACTGGAAAATAAGTATTAGGGGCATTTCATGGTGAAGATTTTTAGTTGCCTAATTTTGCAGTGCTTGCCTCACTAAAGAGTTCGAACTTTATCTTGAGCGTACCAGGGAATCATTAGAGTGTTTCAAGCAAAAGAGTAAAGTGGTCAGGTTTATAAAATAAGTACAAACGTACTCCACAACCTTTGTTGCAAGATACAATATATAAATTTAGTTTCTGCTGAAATCAAATTGAATCTGGCTTTGAGCACATTTTGCCTTGTCAGGATTGTAAGAATTCAATATTGCTCATGTTTTAGTGTTTCTTGCTTTTATTTCAAGGATGTATATATTCATTATCTGCTTTCTAAAACTGAAGTTATTGCTTAAGGGTGAACTCAGGGTGATTTTTATCCTTTTTTATTGTGATTATCGTATCAAATTATGTTTTACTGATTAATATTAAATTAACTTCTGTATAAAAATATAAATTATAAGCAAAAGTATATACAAAAATATACTTAAAACATACTATAAAGCCTCCAAAAAGAAATAACTTCAGTTGTCATTTATTTTAGATCTCTGTGTATAGACTTTAATGTAATTAATATTCCATGTTATGTACTGTGGGTGTATGTTGTTTAAAATAAAATGGAAATAATTATGTGCTAGTCTCCATCTTGTCTCTGTAAAGCTTACCCTCTCTCTCCCAGATTTAGGTACTTTGACCTTAGCTCCAACCTCTCAGTGGGCCTAAACTCCAAAAGGAAAGCCTATGTATGTGAGGGTTTCCCAGGTGCTTTGAATTTTGAAACTGGTAGACGTAATAACAAAGTTACCAACTGCTTAATCAAAGAAGCAGTCACCTAAAACATCAAGAGCTTGACTGTCTTCTAGGTATAATGAAGGAAAATAGTGTGTTTTCCTCACTCTTTCAATAGTTATTCAGCCACAATAAAAAAGCAAAGTCCAATATTTTAATGCATTTTCTGATACAATTACTTTGAAGAAGTTTCACTATCATATCTGAGAGCAGTATTGGAGGGGAGGTGGGGGTTGAGACAGACTGAAAGCTGTAAAAACTCATTAGTAAACTCAGTTCTTCACCCTTCACCTCAAAAAGTATTTTCTTATCAGTGTGAAGCATGTTCTAGGCACTTAAGATGTGAATAAGAGAGTTATAGATTGTTATACTTATGGAGCTCATGTTCTTTTTGGACATGAAAGCAAATAAACAAAATGCCTTAGTAAAATATTCAGTACAGAATGGCACATTGTAAATAAGTGCTGTAGATAAAATAAACCAGAGAAGTGGAAAGCTGCATTTCACATTGGGAAGTCAGGAAAAGCCTCACTGAGAAAATAGTATGTGAAGGAGATGAAACAATATGCCACAAAGATATCAAAGTGAAGAAAGCCTTCCATGTACAGGGAAAAGTAAATCTAAAGGCCTATAGATAAAATGGGAGCTTGTATGATGTACTCAGCAAACAGCAAGCAGCAAGATGGGGTGTGTTATAAATGAGGAAAGATGAGCAGTCTACAAAATTTGACACAGTATTATGGATAAAGTCACACACTATAGAGCCATATTATCTGGTATCAAAGCTCATCTTCTCTACTCAATAGCTATGTAACACTGGGCAAGCTACATAACTACTCTGTGCACCATATTTAAAATGGGTTTAATATAGTATCTATCTCATATGTTTATTAAAGTTTAGAATCTGTTTTGAATTGATTATTGCATACTATGTGATACACATTTAATTTCATTTTTTAAAAAAAATACTTGCTGTCACCCAGTAAAAGTTCATCTTTTCCCATTTGCTATTCTAGTTCTGGCATGCATTTCAAATTTCCATGTATCTGTGCCTTTCGTGCTGGAATTGTTGTTCCATGGGTCAATGACACACACTCTCTCTCTCTCTCTCTCTCTGCCTCTGCCTCTGCCTCTCTATAACTCTACCTTTCAAATAAATAAATAAATCTTTAAAAAAATAAAAAATCTGAAAATAGATCTACCATATGACCCAGCCATCCCACTTTATCTAAAGGGAGTAAAATCAACATATGAAAGAGTTATCTGCACTCCCATGTTTATTGCAGCTCAATTCACAATAGCTAAGACATGGAATCAACCCAAATGTCTATCTACTGATGACTGGATAAAGAAAATGTGGTACATATACACTCTGGAATACTACTCAACCATGAAAAGAATGAAACCCTGTCTTTTGTAACAAAATGGATGCAAATGTGAACCACTATGCTTAGTGAAATTAGTCAGCCCCAAAAAGGCAAATATCATATCATTTCTTCAATTTGTGGTAATTAATATGGAGAGCTCCAAGAAATGTTAATATATATGAGAGAAATTGACATTTTGAGATTTAATTATTGTTTATAGGACTTTGTCTATACTCCTGTGTAACAGTGGCTTTTCTACCTACTACTTGTTGAATTCTTCATTTGGTGGAAGGTTAAGCTTGTGATTAAAGTATGTCATTGTAAAATTTAAAGAAAAATTAAAAGTAAATAAGAAAAGAAGAATGGGGGAGGGTGGGAGCATAGGTAGGATGGTAGATAGGGTGGGAAGTCTCATTATGCTCTTATCACATTATATAAATCAAAATATTAAACTAAAAATAATGTTTCAGATATTACAAAGTTAACAATGATATTTGTATATGCTTTAATAGACAACCATTTTTTTTCAAATTAAATAAGTTCCTTTTTGTGTATGTGGATGCTATAGGGCATTCTTTCTTCTTAGTGGAAAATTAGAATAAAATGGGCCCGTCCAACTTTAGGAGTCTGTAATTCAGAGTTTTCATGCACCAAAGTGAAATGTTTAGATAATTTCTGAATTATTAATCTTCTTACTGTAACAGCTGGTTAGACTCTGGACCTTCAAAATAACAAAACCACCATAGCAAAATCCTTAGACTTGTGCCAAGGAGCTTACTTAGTAGAGCAACAGAAGGTTCTCATTATATTCTGTGCTTCAGCAAGGCTCCTCTGTGAGGTTTAAGTGTGAGAATGCAGTGAGACTGCATTATGAATTAATAATATTCTCTGGTGACTAGGCCTTTCACTACGTTTCTGTGTAAACTAACAAGTCATAATAATGGCTCTGCCTGGAAATAAATGCCATGAACAGTAAAAATAAGATTGGGGAGTATCACTTTAATGACAGTCTTTACAAAGAAAATTGCTGTTATGCTTCTTTGAAATTTTCATTATCTAATTAGATTCTGAATTTTGACAACTGTTTACCTTTGAGAAAATAATGCAATTATCTTTAGGGTAGTTATTTTATCAGACAGTGCAACTATAGGAGACTAGAAAATTCTCTCTTGTGATCCACAGGAAAGGAGGATGAGAACATATACTAAAGGGCAAATGAAAGATAGAAGTTAATGTGTTAGGGGTTGTCAAGGGAGTCAAAGCAGCATTAAATATCCATTGGGAATAGACCCAAATTGTTTTCTTTCTAAATTGCTTCTCAATTCCCATTCCAAATGTTGCATGTCAATATTTTAGTTGGTGCCATTTTAAAATTCATCAAAGCATATACATATGGCACAGACCCAGTTCATCTGGAATCCACAAAGTTCAAAGACTTGGTATTATCATTTTCAGAATTCTAGGAAGAGGAGAGTAAGAAAAAAAAAAGTCTTTTGAAAATGTCATCCTTTGCATGAAATACCATGGATCAGCAATATGAGGTGAGTTATTTAGAGTTGTTTGCATACAAATTTGCAAAACTTATTTTCATATAGATAACAACAGAGGGCTAGATTTTCTAGTAGACTCTCATTTAAATGCAATCGACATGCATTTATCAAGTCCTTACTATAGTCAGTTTCTGTGATGAATCAATCAAAGTTGATGTCGGATAGAACTATGGAAGGCTCGGGATGACAAGTAGACAGGGAACTTCAATATAAGGTGATAAATGCTTATAGAGGTAAGTACTGAAGGTTGTGACAATATTGAGGAAGATACAGATAGTTCTGTATGTGGTAAAGTTGGGAGCAGAAAAAAGGCTTCAGAGAGACATTGGCTTGAATAAAGTATGTTGAAGGAAGGGGTTGGATTTCTGATTCCTAGAGAACCAGAGTTGCCTCCTTGAATGTATGCAATCACACAGGATATCATGCTTAGAAGAAACCCATTGTTTACTTAGATATTCTGCTGTTACTATCTTAAAATTCTTAAGATGCCCCACATGTTCATATTTTCACTTTATGTGGTACTTTGCAAATTATGTAGCCATTCCTGCAGAGAAAGTGGGGCACAATGATCAAATCGACTTAGTCTCTGTTTTAAAGTTGCTATTGAATTGGGATTGGAATAACTGGCTCACACTTAGGAAAAAAAAGTGGTATATAGCAAATGTTTTAGTGCTGTAAGGTAAAGTAGAAAATTAAAGCAAATGAGGTGAAGGATAGTTTGATTTTCCTGGCGTGGTATGGAGTGGAGAAGGGGTTATCTTACAGAAGTAAAAACTGAATTGTGCTTTGAAAAATGTTTTGATTATTTCACAAAAGGTCAAGAAAGGCTTTTTAGTCTTAGAAAATATTATATGCAAAGAAAATAAAGCATTGACCCACTGAACACACATTTATTGGTTACTTGTAGTATTCCAGACACTGTTCCAGGCACTTCTATCTGGGTCTCTGCCAGCATTTCCCGTTGTTCTTTCTCTTTCTCACTGCGCTTCACTGACACTAGCTTCCATATATTTATAGAAGCCAGGCCATGGAAGACCTGTAGGCCATAGTAAGGGATCTGTTTTAGTCTAAGTTGCATAATTCCTGTTAGAGAGCTGAGAGCAAGGTTCCTATTAGAGAGCTAATAGCATGTCTAAGCATGTATTGCAAAAGGGTAGTTCAATGTCTCTATGTATAATGGACTGTAGAATGTCAAGAGGGGAAACAAGGAACAATTAGAGAGTAATTTCAATAATCCAGTCAAGAGATGATGATGATGATGATGATATTACCTAAAGTAGTTGTGGTGGGGGTATTGGGATGTGTGGTCAGATCTGAGATATATGTGGAAAGAACAGGCAACCTGATTTGTTGATGAATTAGATGTGGGATATGCAGAAAGATGCCTCCAAGGTTTACAGTCTGGGAAAATGAAGAAAAGAGTTGCCATTTATTGTGGCAAAGTCCAATATATAGTATGCTTAGGGGAACTGGTTTAGGTCATCAAAAATGGAGTTTAAAATCGGTGTAAGTAATGGAGGGAAGTGTGATTGAAGAAAGACAAAAAAAAAACTATTTCAAGTCAAGTCTTCTAGATTAAGAGAAGGTATTTGGGTTTTCTCTAAGGATTTTAATTTATAAAAGAGCATAAGAAATCTTTTTTTATGATTATTTTGATTGTCATGTGGAAACTCATCTACAGAGGTAATAAGACATAGGATGGATGGTGAAGTATGAAGATAAAATTTTACAAGGTGATTTGGAGAAGAAATGAGTTTGAGAGAAAGGTATGAATTTTATTATAACTCAAAATTTCTTTGAGCATCTGTTTTCTAGGTATCATTTCTGAAGCTTCATGATATGCCAATAAATAAAACTGATAGTAACTCATGTCTTCAGGAAACTTACATTCTAGTGAGAAGAGAAACACACTAAAATAAATAGATGATCAATAAAGGAGTTGAGATGGTGGTAAGTGATAATGAAGAAAAATGTAACTGAGAAAGAGGTTAGGGAATGCCAAGAAAGTGTTGCAACTGTAAATATGAAAGACATAACAGGTGTTACTGAGAAAGTAACATTTGAATAAAGATGCAAGGCATAGGACCGGTGCTGTGGCATAATAGGTAAAACTGCTGCCTGCAGTGCCAGCATCCCATATGGGCGCTGGTTTGAGACTCGGCTGCTCCACTTCCTGTCCAGCTCTCTGCTATGGCCTGGAAAAGCACTAAAGGATGTCCCAAGTCCTTGGGCCCCTGCACCCATGTGGGAGACCTAGAAGAAGCTCCTGGCTCCTGGCTTCAGATCAGCACAGCTCCAGCCACTGCGGCCAAGTGGGGAGTGAACCAGTGGATGGAAGACCTCTCTCTCTCTGTATAACTCTGCCTTTCAAATAAATAACTAAATCTTTTTTAAAAAATATTCAAGGCTTTGCTTTTTATTTTCTATAAATTCATTCTTCCATTAAGCAAATGTTTATTGAATATACACTGCTTTCCCAGGCCATCTCTAGGTATTCAGCAGAGCTTTATTTTTGTCTATAATGTCTGGAAATATAAATAATTCACACTTTGTTTTTAAAGAATACTTTTTGGTAATGTGTGTATTGCAACTGACACAGCCAATTGGAATATTAGAAAGCTCCCAGATGTCTTTTATTGAATGTCCCTGCAGGCCAAATGCCAGTAGTGGAGTAGCAATTATGGGAATTTAGGGGAGGAGTTAAAATATTTGGCCTTTGAAGTGAAGGGATCTAGTGAACTAAATGGTAATAAAAACTGAGGCTTAATCTAATAATAGTGCTCTTTCAAATGCCCATTTAAGTGAAATAGTGTTGGAAAGGACTTTGTAAATTATAAAGTCACATCCTCTCAGAGAGACTTTCTCTGACAACTATATTCTAGCAACAGCACTCTCAAAAATACCACTCTCTCCCATTTTTCTGCATCATTTTTATTTATATCGCTTATAGCCAGATATTGTATTTCCCATGTCACTATTTGTTTAATTTTTGTGTTGTTTTGGAGTGTTGGTGAATCACCACCATCTATGAACTCTCAGTTTTTTTCATTCTTTTAGTTGTTAAGTATATAGATTTTAATTAGGAAGAAGAAAAATGAGTGAAGAGAAGTAGGACCAGGAAGAACATCATGATCTCCTAAAACAGTAAAAATTGACTCTTAGACATGAGTCCCTAGATTAGTCAAATAGTATTTTATAATTATACATTTCTTTCTCAAGTTTCTTTTTCCTTTTTTTCCACCTTTCCCCTCTCACACTGATTTACTACTTTAGCACCGATCACATAGACATTTATCTGTCCTATAACTATCATGAATTTTCTTAACTCTATTCAATTTCCAAATCATTTACATCAAAGTTGTACTCATATCTAATTGCGGTTAATAATCTCTGTCAGAGGCCAACATTGTGGTGCAGTAGGTTAAGCTGCCTCTTGCAATACTAGCATCACATATCAGAGTGCTGGTTTGAGTCCTGGCTGCTCCACTTCCAACCCAAAGTCCTGCTAATGTTCCTGGGGAGGCAAAAGAGAATGGCTTTAGTGCTTGGGCCCTTGCCATCTACCCAGGAGACCTGGATGAAGTGTCTGTCTCCTGGCTTTGGCCTGGCCCAGCCTTGACGGTTGCAGGCATTTGGGGGAGTGAACAATCAGATAGAAGATCTTTCTCTTTCTCTCTCCATTGCTCCATCTTATAAATACATATACACGTGCATAAATTTACGTCACAATAGAAAGTTAATAGTGTCTGTGGAAGGCAAATTTCTATGAGCATAGTGAGTTTTCCTTTACCTTCTTTCATATTGATGGCCATGCTTCTGTGTTTCTGTGTGTAACACATCCTTAAGCATCTATGCAGGGCTGGGCAAGTGGTGACAAATTCTTTCAATTTCTGTTTGTTATAAAAGCTCATTATTTCATCTTCATTCACAAAAGAGAACACTGCAGGATATAATATTCTGGGATGACAGTTTTTTTTCTCTTAGGACTTGGGCTATATCTCACCATTCTCTCCTAGCCTGCAGGGTTTCTGATGAGAAGTCTACTGTAAGTCTAATTGGAGATCCTCTGAGAGTAATCTGGCATTTCTTTCTTGCACATTTTAGAATATTCTCTTTATGTTTCATTGTGGTGAGTTTGATTACAATGTGTTGTGGTGAGGATCTTTTCTGGTCATGTCTATTGGGAGTTCTGTGTGCTTCCTATACTTGGAAATCCCTTTCTTTCTCCAAACATGGGAAGTTTTCTGCTAGTATTTCACTAAAAAGGCCTTCTAATCCTTTCTCTCTCTCCATGCCTTCAGAAACTCCTAGAACCTGTATTATATATATATATATATATATATAGAGAGAGAGAGAGAGAGAGAGAGACAAAGAGAGAGAGAGAGTATCCTGTAGATTTCCAACAGTGTTTTTTAGATTTCTAATTTCTTCTTCTTATCTTTGGTTTGACTGTATACTTTCCTGTGCTTTGTCTTCTAAGTCTGATATTCTCTCTTCTGTCTCAATGATTCAGTTTTTAAGGCTCTCAAATGCGTTTGTCGTTTGTTCTATTGAATTCTTTATTTCATTTTGTTTTTAAGATCTCAATTTTATGTTCTATTGAATTATTCATTTCATTTTGATTCCTCCTTAAGATTTCAATTTCATGGGAGAGATTTTCTTTCATGTCCTGCATGAATTTCAGTAGTTTGTGTGTTTGTTTTTGATTACTTCTATGTAATCTTATGATCAATTTTTTGAGTTCAATTTCTTGCATTTATTCTATCTCATTTCCTTTATAATCTAGTATTGAAGTGTCATGTTCTTTTGGGAGCATCATGTTGTCTTCCTTATTCCTGTTTCTTGGATTGTTGCGTTTGTTGTTTAGCATTTGTGGAGATACTTGTGGGTTTTTTTCTTTTTTTTTACAGCAAACTTTTATTTAATAAATATAAATTTCAAAAGTATGACTTTTGGATTATAGCAGTTCTTCCCCCCATAACCACCCTCCCAACTGCAAACCATCCCATCTCTTTTTTTTTTTTTTTTTTTTTTTGCTGTAGTGGTTTTATCATTGTCCTATAACTCTAGATAAGTGGACTGTCTGCTTTCAGTGAATCTTTAGAGGCTTGTAGTGGGTGTGGCCAAAGAGCTCTTTTCAGTCCTCTAAGGTTAAGGGCGTGCCTAAGGTGAAGGGGAGTATATTCTGCTCAGCTGAGCTCTTCTCCTTGATGGAGACCAGTGCCTGAGCATTAGCCCCAGTGGGTATAATATTTGCTCTGTCTGTCCTCAGTGTAAGTTCAGATTCCCCAGCAATGTCACTCACCAGTTAACCAGTAACCCCTGAGCTTGTGAAGTCTCCCACTGAGACTGCTCAAAGACTCAGCCACACTGTGAGTTCTCCCGCACACCCTCAGTTTTTTTCACAGTCAAAAGCTTCACACAGTTACAAGTTCCTAGCCCCCTGTTATCTCTCCCCATTGGAGTCAAGAGTATCCACTCAGCTGATTGCCAGGAACAGATACGAGCTGGCACAGCTGTTATGCATGTCCAAAATGGTGCCTACTCTATCAGCTTATCACAGTATAACTTTGTAAAGTGATCTGAGAGAGAGAAACATGTCCATCCCATCCTCTTTTTTTCTCCTCTAGTTTGGCTGGTGCACTTTCCCCCATGGGTCAAGCCTCGCTCCCTCTAGTCTCTTCCTGCCGCTTTTTCGCAAGTGTCTCGGGCTACTGCTGTTTCTCCTCACCTCCCTTTCCAGCACTGGTGCATAGACTCAGCAGCTGGACTCCTGAGCCGTGGGTGCCCGTGCCCTCCTCGTAGATCCACTGTGTCTCTCTGATTTCTGTAGAGTATCCTCTGCCATTTTTTCCCTAACTCTTCACTGAGACTACACTCTCTCCACTTTTTTAAAACTATTTCTCCTGGGCTAGAGCAGTAAGCTCCCTCCCTACTCCACCATCTTCAAAAAATTTAATAGTGAGTTTTTCCTGTCTTTCTTTCTAGCATTTGGCCCAACTACTATGTGTACTTTGGCATATTCACTTGTATCCTTAGCTTTCTTTCTTGTATAATAATCTGTCTGGATGCTTTTTCTGAATATCTCATTAAAACCACCATTTCCTCCCCTACATTGATTCTAGCCTTCTCTTAAGTTATTTCAGCCTCATATTTTCAGCCATGATTTAATGATAACACTTTTTGTATACCAGACCATTCTCCAGTTCGTCCTTGTTTTTGTCAAATTAAGTGCTTTTTATTGACCAAACTGTATGATGGTACTTCTAAAAGTTTGTGAAAAATGGACCTAAAATATCAGTTTGCTTTGGCACAAAAAATTTTGGAAAGCTGTACATTGTTTTTTTTTTTTTCCACAATACATATAGTTCCATGAACTGTTCAAAGACCTTCCATAAATTAATTTTGGTGCAAATATTTTTGAAACCCATGCACAGAGGTCTTCAAAAAGTTAATGAAAATGACTATTATGAAAATAATTATATATGGATTTCAAATTTTTTGTGCAAAAATAAACTTCTTTGAACTCTATTTATCCATAAGCTTTTTGAAGCATCCTTATAAAATTAAATGTAGCTTTTTTAAAATCTTTTTAAAGGGTTATTTTAACCATAGTTGCTTTTTATTTTTTACACTGATTACTTGATTGCAATTATTTGATGCAGATAAAGATGGATCTTCCATTCATCTGTTCATTCCTTAACGACTTCAACAGCTAAGGATGGGCCATGCCAAAACCAGGAACCTGAAATTCAGTCCTGATTTCTCATGTGAGTGACAGGAACTCAATGCTTGGGCCTTCAACTGCTGCCTCCCAGCGTGCACATTAGCAGAAGCTGGAATCAGGAGCAGAATCAGGACTCAATCCAGGTACTCTGGTATGGGGCATCCCAAGCACAGTCTTAACAGCTGGAACCAAATGCTTATCTCCCACAATCATATTCTTACAGGATATCTCATTCCTAGAGGTATCTCAGAGGCCATTTATATCCCATTCCACATATGATACTTGAATCCCTGGTCTGTGCTTGAATATTTAAACTGATAGAAACTTAAGACTCTTGGGAAGCTGCTCACTCGAAGCAGGCCATCTCCAACTGCTGGATATGTCTTCCTTGCTTCAGAGGAATTCAGTCTCCTTTGATTATAGCCATGGATTCTGTGCCTTATTCCTTGTTTCTGCCCAATAAATCTTTATCATACAAGTAATAACCCTTTGGAAATTTGAATATACAATATGATTTCATCCCATCTAAATCCTATCTTCTCCAAATTCTGTGATTTTATTCATTAATGCCTTTTTCACAGGACATGGTTGGAAGTCCCTACAACTGTCACTGATTCTTATCTCTGATCCTGTGTCACAGAAAAAAGAACACAGTTTTTCATAGATATCTGTTAGAAATAATGGAGAACACTTATATCTATTTTATTATTTTCTATTACATTTTACTCCTTTGGCCTAAATTTGTAGTAACATTTTCTAGCAGTAATAACAAAACAGTGGTTTTCACACAGTTTTTCCTGGATCAGCAGCATATCAGTGTCACCTGGGAACTAGTTAAAAATGCAAATTCTCAGACTGTATCCCAGATTTATTGAATCAGCAATTCTGAGAGAGGAGCCCAGCAAACTGATTTAATAAGCCCTCCTGGTGATTCTGATGCACGTTCATGTTTGACAACTACTATATTTATGACTAATATTAAACTCCCTAAATATGTTATGCATGCTACTTCTGCACCATAACCCTTGTACCCAGTACTTACATATTTGGTTTATGTTTGCTTAATCATGCTACATTTCACTAGATGGATTCCACTTCCTCATTTTGTCAAATGCTTCTTAGAGTCTCATGTTCTTTTTAATATACTTGCTATTTTGTAGCTCACAGTTTTTGCTTTGTATTAACTGAAGATCTGATAAATGTACATCAAATATTTTTACAAATGTATCTATGATTTTGCAAATAAAATTCATCATTTTCCTCAGAGAAAAATTGTGTTTCTCAATCATACAAGCTAACAACTTCTGAGGAGTTTTGTGTTCTAAGTAAACACTTGTGTTTTCATCTATTTGTCCAGAGAAGATGGAGCTTGCTGCAAATGCACACATGCTAGAAAAAGATGTTAATGGTCCAAAAGAGGCACCCATGGGTCCAAATTGGGTCTCTTGTCTATGAAGTGAACAGTAAGAAATTAACAACTTACCCTGTATCTTCAGCTTAGACTAGTTTTGGAATTCTCACTAAACCCTGACTTCATTTTACCGCTACCTGGAAAAACTTTTTAAAAATTTCACCCCATGAGATTTGATTTACATAGTTCAGGGTAAGATTTGGAAACTGTTGTTGTTGTTGTTGCTTTTTATAGCAGATTCTGGCATGTTGTAGGGCTTTCTTGGGACTTGGGCATTTACTTGAATGAGATGCAAGCTGTAGCAGGGCTTTGAGCAATGGAGCAGCAAGATCTGACTTACGATTTACGAGGATAACTGCATTCCCTGTTGAGAAGAGGATAAGATACATGACACAAAAGAGGTACAAACGATGAGCTGTAAGCATTCAACGAAATGAGAGTTCAGTGCTCAGGGATGATTAGAGAGGCTTCAGAGAGTAGTTGGCTGCATGTGAACTAGATTTTGAAGTTGGGCAATGCATACACATGAGAGGAATTCAGCTAATATGAAATGACATGAAAAAAGGCAAGGAGGTGAAAAACTGCCAGGGATATGTGGTCAATGATAAGGACTCATGACCAGTGACATTTCAAGTCAGAAACAGGACAAGGCAGGTAGGTTGACACTCCACGTTTGCAGGCCTCAAATGTCAGCCAGTCTCAGGGTTTTAAACTTACTAATACAATGTGGGGAATGCAGCTGAGAACTTTAAAACAGGAAAATTTCACTATTGGAGCTATGTTTGATTGTTTCTTTTCTATAACCACACACCTCAAATCTAACTACTGTCCTGGACATTTTCTCCAAATTTATCTTCTCTCTTCACTGGAACCCCTACATATGCTGGGGTTTCTCCTTTCTAATATAGAGCATTTCCATATAACTGTCACATAAGTTGATATTTCAGGATGATGTATGAAATTTACACATCAGCTTCTAGCATACTACTGTATTGCTTTCCTTTGTAAAAGGTTCTCTCCTCTCTGTTTAAATCATATATAAATAACATAAATAAAACAATATGCATATAAAATTCACAATATCCAAAATATGAAAAAAATTGTGTCCATGAAAAAGAGCGTTTAAGATAATGTATATATACAATTGAGTACTAGTCAACCTTTAAGAAAAAATGAATCCTGTCATTTGCAGCACTTTGGACAAACCTGGAGGATATTATGCTAAGTGAAATAAGCAAGCACAGGAAGACAAATACCGCATCATCTCATTTAAAAGAGGAATACAAAAATGTTAAACTCACGGAAGCAGAAAGTAGAATAGTGGTTATCAGGGGCTTAGGATAGGCTTGGGGAAATGATAGTCAAAGGACACCCAATTTCTGTAACTTGATTTTGATTATCTCTTTATATATTAAGAATATTAATCTTTTGCTCTTTGATTTTAAAGGCCTGTACTACTGGCCAAAGACAGGACGAAACTCCATATTTTCCTTACAAATACCAGGAATTAGTTTCCAAAAGATAGAAATAACTTCTTGGAGAATGGTTCTGGTGGTAAATGTGTTGTATGTGGGTACCACTGGTATATATTTGGAAGCCACAACATAAGGTCACAAAGAAGATATTTCTCCCTGGAGAGTACATTATGATACCAAAATCTGAGCTCACATTATGTTTAATTTTTTCATTAAATATTCACTGTTTCTTATATACAATTGTGCATAATACTGTTCTTAAGACTTGCTTTTTAGCTTGGCTACTTTTCCTAAACTTTTCTGATATTTGAGGCCATAATGCATTTCCCTCTCTTCATTAGAATGATGCTTATGAAGCTTGTTTTTCTCCAAAGCAAAGCTTTTATAAAAATTCTCAGAAAGCAATCTTCTGTAATTAGTTTATGATTGAATTATTTTATTCTATTTAAGCTAGAAAGTACAAATATAATACCTTGACTACTAATGTCACAAACATACCCCTCTGGAACAAACAGTGCATCATGACCTCTTGATTACACTTCTGGTGCACATAAAAAAACAAATGCCTTCAGGGAGCAGGGGCTTGGGTTGAGAAATAACCAATTATTTCTGTATTTGGGCATGCTCATTTTCTTTGTACTTCTCTGTTGTGTAGTTATATCTCAATTTGCTAACCCTACCTCCCACTGCAATGTAGACATAGAAATAATGGTGGCTATGATTGCAGTGGTAGTGACTGTGCATAAAAGAAACTGTTTATACTTTCAGAGACAATCATAGTGATGGCTCTTGGCATTTTCACAGATTATATAATGTTTGAGCAGCAAGTGGGGTTTTACATGTTAACATTCCTGAAATCCACCAAGGTTGGAATATAATCATGAAGCTGATTAATGTTAACCATTACATAATGTAAGTAGTGTGAATTTAAGAGCAAACCTGGGAGCAGGCATTTTGCCTACTGATTAAGACACCCATGTGCCATATCAGAGTACCTGGGTTTCATTTCTCACTCCAGTTCCTGACTCCAACTTACTGATAATGCAAACCTGAGATAATGGTGATGGGGGCTCAAGTAACTGGGTTCCTACCATCCCTGTAGCCCACCTGGATTGAGTTTCTGGTCTCTGGCTTTAACCCTAGCTAAGGGCCTATGTAGGCATTTGAGGAATGGGTGAGTAGATGGGACCTCTCCCTCTCTCTCTCCTTCTTTATGCTTCTCAAATAAATACAAAACTTAAAAAAAAATCACTGTTCTTGAAAAACAGTGGTTTTTCTAGTTGGTGCATTCTTTATTTAGTGCACAATTAAGCTTGTGATTATAAAGTAAATTGGAAGTATGTTGTAAAAAGTAAAAGAAAATTAAGAAATGAAACAATAAGGTGGGAACAAAGGAGGAAGGGAGGTTAGGGTGAGAAATATTATGTTCTTGAAACTTTATATATGAAATATATGACATTTAACTCAAAAATATTTTAAAAATGATCTGATGCACTTCAGGAAATAAGCTGATAAATAGTTGCAAAGATTATGGCAAATTTAATGTCAACTTTATTGATCAGATAAGATGGTCAGTTATTTGTGTCTGACCTACGGATGGTTGAGAAATCTGTTTTTAGTTTGAAGGTATTTGACAGTATACTTGGAGGGAAAGAGAAGTATATCCCATGTCTAGTTGAAGAGTTTCTACTGTAAAAACCACATCACCGTTGCTGGACTTTTAGAAGAGTTCTGGATTTGCCTTGATGTTTCAGGAATAAGCAGGTCCTCTCTCGGGGTAATTTCAGGAAAATCAGGTTTATGTGTCCTGTTGCTTTATCTAGTGTTCTGTTTCAGCTCAACTATTAAGAAGGAAAGTAGTGTGGGGGTGGTTTTCTTGTTCTTCCTCAGATGGGGATTGCTATGCCATCTAAATTGTAAACTCATTTGGTTTCAGTTAAGTGATGTCTATACCATCTGTCCACTTTGTCTCTGCTATTCAGAATCTCAGATGATTCTTAATATTAAAAATAAATGCTCCAGGAAAATATTTTATAGTGTTTACAAATTACATTTTTATACTGTGGGAAGCGATGTGAACCATTACAAGACTTTTGTCAACATGAGGCTGAAAGATAGATTCAGATAAAGTGGAACTAACTGAGGTTAAAGAAAAAGATAAAGTTTGATAGGTTAATAGAAAGGCCTCCATTCGTAAGATGAAGGCCATTGTAAAAACTCTGTTCTCCACTCTCAAGCAGTTTAGTAGGAGTCCTTACAGATTAGGTGCACTCAGGCATGCAGTATGGGAGTCCTTGGACTAGTTTCATAAAATTATCTACAGAACTCTGTAAATAAGGTAATTTATAGAAATATGCTGCTGAAGTACTTGAGATAGTATCATAAAAAGCATCATAAATAGCAGCAATTAAGAACAATATATCACATAGCAACACAGACAACAAATGAAATCCCATTTTTACCACTTCAAAGTTATACTTTTTTGGGTGTGTTATCTAATCTACTTGAGTATCAGCTTTATTTTCTGTAAAATTAGTATGATGGTTATACTCTAGTTCATAGAGTTGTTGTGAAGATAAACTCATGTCAAAGTATATGCAATCCTTATCACAAAATTTAGCCCATGGTAAGCTTTGAGTGAGTGGCAACTGTAAACAAAAGGGCAATTTTTTTGCAACAACACTTGAGTTCTCACAGCATCTCTTCTACTGTATCTTTTTTCTAACTACATCCAGAAAGTTGTATCTACTACATTTACTTATCAATCTCCAAATAATGGATTACTATACTATTTTATACAGGGGCATGTGTTTTGGATCAGGAGATTAAACCACCACTTGGGAAACCCACATTCCATTTCAGAGAATCTAGTTTGAGTTCCACCTACTCTGCTTCTGATCCAGCTTCCTGATAATGTGCCTGGGAGACAACATTCAGTTGATTGCCCATGTTCCTACCACCCACAGGAAACACTTTGATGTAGTTCCTGGCTGCTGACTTCAGTCTGGCCTAGCTCAAGCTTTGGCAGGAATTTGAGGAGTGGACCCCCTCCCTCTCTGTCTCCCTTCCCCATCTTTTCTCCCTTCTCTCTGTCACTTTTCTTTTCAAATGCATACATAAATAAATCTTTTAAAAATAAAGTGACCCTATCAGGTTCCCTTTGCATTCATGAAATAAATCAACCTCCTTCATTTTGCTTGAGAGGAAACAGTGTTGAAAAAAGAAAGGGATTGCCCCAGCAGTTTTTTGCCATTGGCAATACTTAGTCTGGCATTTTGAATCTATATCTAGGGTTCTTTCCCCAGTTCTGTCATTCTTCTTTTTAGGGGTCACTTTCTTTGACACCCAAGGTCACTCCCAGAGCACAATTCAGCCTTAAGATAGATACCTCCTTCCTCACTCAGCAAGGAGAAGTATTATTTTCCTAGTTCTGCTTTTGTTTTCTGTGACACTAGATTGAATGAAACTAAAATAACTTCAGTTCCTTAGTTACACTAGAAATGTTTCAAATTCTCAACAGCCATGTGACTAGGGTCTACCCTGTTTAAAAAATGAAGATACAGATCACTTATGATGTTGTAGTTAATTATGTTGGACAGCAAGAGTCTATAGCCATCTTGCCCTAGAGATAGGCTCCAGAAATCCAGGCTCTCAATTGGACCAGATCCTACCCTGGCTGCCTGTTCACTAGATTCACTAAAATCAGAAATGACCTTTTTACCCATATCCAGAGGGAAAGGCTTTTTATATTAAGATTATACCTACACCTATTTATGATCTATAGATATAGATCAAAATATAAATATTATATGCATGTAGATATTCATTTATTAATATAAATATCTATGTGAAACACATTCACATATAGGTGTAGAATATATAGAGAGAAGATATATGGTATAAATATAGATTGTATGTAGATACACACACATGCACACACACATGTATGTTGTAACTTGTAGACATATATCTTGATTTCCTGATGCATTGGCTCTTGCTGCACTATCTCTTGAACAGTGTCACAGGAAAAGAGTAAAAGAGCATTTTGGTGTCTATGGTACTTTCTATTGCTTACATCTAACGCTCCTTGGCCATCAGGGAGACAGGAGAACATCAAGTGTCAGTATTGCTGTCATGGGGATGCATATAAAGGAATACAAATTATTTTTTTTTGCTAAATGGCTTTATTAAAACAAGTTTTTACATTACATTTCACATATTTGTGTACATACAATTCATATACTTTGGATATACACTTTTGGAAATCTGAATAGCCAATATTGCTTTCAGAAAGTAATGGAGAAAAAAAATTTGCAGTTAGATCAGGAATTTGAAAGTTATATTAGATGTTTTTCTGTGAAATGGCCTTTACTGAGCCCATATGGTTCATCAGCAAGTACACGGTGAGCACTGGGCTAGGAAGATGGGGAGCAGAAAAGAGAAAATTTCTAAGATTCAGACTTGAGGGTGTCAGAAATAGGGCGATGTCAATTGGTGCAATTGAGAAAACTGAGGAGAGGAAAGAACAATTTTCAAACTTGATATAGATAATGAGACTACTTCAGAAAGTCCATCAAAAATGAAATTAAAAATATGAGCTTACCTGGTGCAAAAAGTTGGTACAATACAATTTTGATAATATATGGAAATACTATTTTGAACAAACTGTTCATGAATTTCTGAAATATTTTGCACCAAAATAAATTTATATTATTACTTCTATTTTTTTATTTTTATTTTTTTATTTTTTATTTTTGGACAGGCAGAGTGGATAGTGAGAGAGAGAGAGACAGAGAGAAAGGTCTTCCTTTGCCGTTGGTTCACCCCCTCCAATGGCCGCTGCGGCTGGCTCGCTGCGACAGGTCACTGCGCTGATCTGATGACAGGAGCCAGGTGCTTCTCCTGGTCTCCCATGGGGTGCAGGGCCCAAGCACTTGGGCCATCCTCCACTGCACTCCCGGGCCACAGCAGAGAGCTGGCCTGGAAGAGGGGCAACCGGGATAGAATCCGGCGCCCCTACCGGGACTAGTACCCGGTGTGCCGGCGCCGCAAGGCGGAGGATTAGCCTAGTGAGCCGCAGTGCCGGCCATTACTTCTATTTTTTCAAGAACTTTTTAAAAATATCTTTCTATCCTTGATATGTTTTTGTATTCCATATAATAGAAATGTAGGAAGGAGCACAAAGGATTTTATTAACATCTCAAATCCTAATGATTCTCATGAAAGTTGCATTTTACAAAGATGTACAATTTCTAAAACATATTGGTGGGCAGAATCTGATGATAGACAAGCTACCATACTTCTCAGAAAATAATTTTCACTGGATATTTTCCAGTCCAGAATACTAGAACTTTTTTTTTTATATTATGAAATGGTTAATGGCTAATAGAAATTTTAGAAAATGCTAAAATGTATAAAATGTAGTTTAGAATGTCATCCATTACCTTTTATCCCAAAACAAAATAATTAACATTTTGGTAAATTAGATTTATACTAAAGTATTAACGGGGAATCTATCATGTCCCAGGAACTGCTTGGACACTGGATCTCTATCAAGGAATAAAAGAGACAGAACCCTTGCACTCAAGGTGCTTATATTCTAGACAGGGAAAAAATGACAAATCATGAAATAAGTAAATGAATAAATTAAATAAGATCAAGAACTGGTTATTATTGTGAAGAAAAATGTAGCAGCATAGGGAAGTCCAAGGACATGATATTTGGTCTGTGAGCTGAATGATAAAAGCAATCAGCTTTGTGATGATCAGAGGAAAATGCATTCCAAGGCAAAGGAAACAGATTGTAAAAGCCAAAGAGTGGGCCGGTGCCGTGGCTCAACAGGCTAATCCTCCATCTAGCAGTGCCGGCACACCAGATTCTAGTCCCGGTTGGGGCACCAGATTCTGTTCCGGTTGCCCCTCTTCCAGGCCAGCTCTCTGCTATGGCCAGGGAGTGCAGTGGAGGATGGCCCAAGTGCTTGGGCCCTGCACCCCATGGGAGACCAGGAGAAGCACCTGGCTCCTGCCTTCGGATCAGCACGGTGTGCTGGCCGCAGCGCGCCAGCCGCGGCGGCCATTGGAGGGTGAACCAATGGCAAAAGGAAAACCTTTCTCTCTGTCTTTCTCTCTCTCTCTCTCACTGTCCACTCTGCCTGTCAAAAAAAAAAAAAAAGCCAAAGAGTAAGAAGCTGCTTGAAGTATTCAAATAATAAGAAGCCAATGAGTTTGCAGCATTGAGAAATAGAAGTAGAGTATTATGCGTACAATTTTTTTTTTTTCAATGAAGAAAAGTTTTTTTATTTGGTAATCCTGAGTGGCCACATTATGCTGAATTGTCTGAAAGTGGATCCTTGTCTTTTTTTTATTCATTTATTAAACTTTTATTTAATGAATATAAATTTCCAAAGTACAGCTTATGGGTTACAATGGCTTCCCCCCTCCCATAACTTCCCTCCCACCCACAACCCTCCCCTTTCCCGCTCCCTCTCCCCTTCCATTCACATCAAGATTCATTTTCAATTCTCTTTATATACAGAAGACCTAAATGAATGATCTCTGTGAGTAAGATCCCAGTGGAAAGAACAGGGCCATCAAAGAAGGAGGTACCTTTCTCTGAAGGGAGGAGAGAACCACTTTGACTATGACCCTATCGGAATAAGATCAAAGTCAGCGAACTCTAAAGGCTTCCATAGCCCTGACAACTCATGACTAGAGCCTAGGGAGATTACTGACGCCATGAACAGGGGTGTCAAATTGTTAAGTCAGCAACAGGAGTCACTGTGTACTTACACCCCGAGTGGGATCTGTCCTTAATGTGTTGTCTAATGTGAAGTGATGCTATAACTAGTGCTGAAACAGTATTTTTATACTTTGTGTTTCTGTGTGGGTACAAACTGATGAGGTCTTTACTAATTATATACTGAATTGATCTTCTGTATATAAAGATAATTGGAAATGAAAAAAAAAAACAACCTGGTGTTAAATTGGAAATGGCATAGAAAATTAATTAATTTTAAAAAAATATTATGTAGGATCTTTGTCTTTAATGTGCTGTACACTGTTATTTAATGCTATAACTAGTACTCCAACAGTAGTTTTTTCACTTTGTGTTGCTATATGGGGCAAACTGTTGAAATCTTTACCTAATATAAAGCATACAAAATTTTGAAAAAGAACTTTAAAATATCTGAAATCAAATTTTCTAAGCAACTTTTCTTGCTTTTGTCATGTGCCTTATTTAACCATATCCTTTCATCTTTTAAGGATTTAAGGCTTTATCTGATATTATTAATATTATTACTGAAACTATTAATAAATTTTTCAATTGTCTCTTATGTGTTGGCTGTCTGCATATTTAAGAATAAGACATGGTAGGGAGGGTGCTATGGCATAATAGGCTAAGCCTCTATTTGAAGAATGGCATCCGTTTGGGCACTAGTTCATGTCCTGGCTGCTCTTCTTCCTAGCCACCTCTCAGCTGCAGCCTGGGAAACAGTAGAGGATGGCCCAAGTGCTTGGGCCCCTATATCCACATAAGAGACCCAGAAGAAGCTCCTGTATCCATGCTTTCTATAGTCCCAACTCCTGCCTTTCCAGCCATTTGGGGAGTGAAGCAGCAGGTGGAAGACCTTTCCCTTGTCTCTTCCTCTCTCTCTCTCTGGAACTCCATCTCTGTAATAAATAAATAAAATTTAAAATATAGAGTGAGACATGGGCTGAGGCCAAATTGAGTTAACCCATTAAGTCTCAAGTTTTCAATTCTGAGAATATTTCATGGGCATAATATTTATTTCAAAGTTACCATAAGTGATATATTTATTTTTCAATGTCTTTATGAGTGTCCTATGTATAGGACAATGGACATATTGGGTATAAGCAATTACTTGTGATGTCTGCATCCCATATCAAGGTATTTGATTCAAGTCTTAGCTACACTGCTTCCTATCCAGCTTTCTGTTAATGTGTGTCCTGGAAGGCAACAGGTGATGGTTCAAGTACTTGAGTTCCTGCCACCCATGTAGGAGATCTGGATGGAGATCCAGACCCCTGGATTTGGCTTAATATAGCCCAAGCTTGTGCTCTGTCTCCTGCTGTTGCTTTGTTTTTCAAATAAATAAAAAGACATTTAAAAATAATAATACAATAAAATGCATCTGAATATTCTGAGCAAATACAATGGACTATTGACTGATAGACTTCAGTGTAGCTTCATTTATCCAGAGATAGACATCTTAATGTTTTATTCTAATTTTAGGAACTAATCCAGATTCTGAGAACTGTATTGGTAGAAGGAGATGATAAATATGTATTTACCTATATTTTATTCAATTTTAATGACTTGTTGCTATGATTGTAACTCTTAATCTATTAAGAATGCATGATAAGGGGTCGCGCTGTGGCATAGCAGGTAAAAGCAGCTGCCTGCAGTGCCAGCATCCCATGTGGGCACTGGTTCAAGTCCCAGCTGCTCTACTGATTATCCAGCTCTCTGCTGTGCCCTTGGAAAGCAGTGGAAGATGGTCCAAGTCCTTAGGCCCCTGCACCCAAGTGAGAGACCTGGAAGAAGCTCCTGGCTCCTGGCTTCGGATCAGCCTAACTCTGTTGCAGTCTATTGGGAGAGTGAATTTACAGATGGAAAAACTCTCTCTTTCTCTCTGCCTTTTTTCTGACTTTGCCTTTCTGTAACTTTGCCTTTCAACTAAATAAATAAATCTTTAAAAAAGAATGCATGATAATATAGTACAACATAGCACAACATAGCATATCCATAACACAGTATAAATTACACACAATTTTTAAATCTGAGATTATTTCACAGACATAATATTTATTTCAAAGTTATCATAAGTTACATATTTACTGCGCAATGTTGTTATGAGTGTCCTATGTATATGTCAATGGACATAATGGATTTAAGCTTTTACCTGGGATATGGAGAGAGAAAAAGAGAGAGCGAGAGAGCACTCCATAGTTGGACTTTAAAATCTGGCTCCACCAGTCACTAGTGGTATGACCTTTGCCAAGTTACTATTCTGGCTGTGTGTCTGTTTCTTGTCTGTAAAATGAGGATAGTAGAAGTACCTACCATGTAGGGTTTTTGTGAGTGTTTTAATGCATTAGCATATGTAAAATACTTAGAATAGTTCCTAGTATACAGTAAGCACTATATAATCTTTAATTATATTATATTAATTACTCTATATCAGTTCCAGAGCATTATAATATTATAGTTATACTGCTCTGAAAGTGGTACAAACCAAATGTGTATTTTGTTGGGAACCTCATATGATAAAATGAGAACCAATGAATGGAAGCGTTCAGGAGATGAATTTTGGTGAAGATAAAGAAAAGACATTAAGCATGAACAGGACAGAGAGGTAGAAAAATCACTGTCAATTTGACCGTAGTTTTTAATGACTCTATAATTTTGCTAGGCAAAAATAAAATGAAGTCTTTGTTAAACTATAATGGGCTATTACATTCAATACAACTAAAGTCACATCTGCATTAAGTAAGAATTGTGGAAAAAGTCGTTCAAGTATGGAGAAACTGTAACTAGTTAGCTGGTTTTGGATTTCTGGAGAAAAATGGTTCATGGTCAAAAGAAACTGATTCAGATTCCTCTTACTCAATGATACATAATTCAATAAAATGACTACTAAATGTCAGTGTTATTAAATATAATTCTATAAGTGGGTAGCTAACAGTTCTGAAGAAAGTAGAAGTGGTTAAAATTTTAAAGCAAAGGGCCGGCGCCGTGGCTTAACAGGCTAATCCTCCGCCTTGCGGCGTCGGCACACCACGTTCTAGTCCCGGTCGGGGCGCCGGATTCTATCCCGGTTGCCCCTCTTCCAGGCCAGCTCTCTGCTATGGCCCAGGAAGGCAGTGGAGGATGGCCCAAGTCCTTGGGCCCTGCACCCGCATGGGAGACCAGGAGAAGCACCTGGCTCCTGGCTTCGGATCAGCACGATGCGCAGGCCGCAGCGGCCATTGGAGGGTGAAAGAACGGCAAAAAGGAAGACCTTTCTCTCTGTCTCTCTCTCTCACTATCCACTCTGCCTGTCCATAAAAAAATAAATAAATAAATAAATAAATAAAACAGTTTAGTGTCAAAAAAATTTTTAAAGCAAAGTATATTTACTGATTTAATATGATCAAGTTTGTATGATAATGCCCTAAAATTTAGAATCCTTAATCAATCCTTCAAATATTGTGATACCTTTATCTGAAATTTTCTTTCTCTTACATTTCATATTCCTTTCAAATAAGTACTAAGCACTGCTAGAAATAGCACTCACAGTCACAATTGTGGGCTTTTAAATATCCTAAGTAGGTGCTGGGGAGATTGGAAGCAAATGACCCTTGATCGCCCATGACAAAACTACTCACTCAATGAGTCATAATTTTTCCAGAAGAGAAACCATGTATTGATTCAGTACTTACTCTCTCTATGCACCCAAACATGCATCTTTATGAAGTGCTCGATTTAGACACAACTGATATCACAGAATCAGAATATCTTTAGAGGAGACCTATAGCCTCATTGAAAAACAAAGGTAGATCATAAATGTCAAGAACATCGCTTTGGAAGTCAGAACATTGGGGGAACTTAAGTACTTACTTTGTAATCTTGGGTATGCAATTGACTTTACTGGGCTTCAGTTATCTGTATCTATAATGTGATAATAGTGATACTCTACTAAGATAAATATAAGGATGAAAAGATAAGGTATATGTAAAATCATTTGTAGGAATCTGACTTCACAGTAGGCTATTTAAAAAACTTATTTGAAAGTCTGTGTAACAGATAGAGAGGGAGAGAGAGAGAAAAGAGATCTTCCATCCCCTGACTTACTCCCCAGATGGCCCCAATGGCCAGGGCTGGGCCAGGCTGAAGCCAGGAGCTAAGAGTTTCATCTAGGTCTTCCATGTGAGTGGCAAGACCTCAAACCCTTGGGCCATCCTCTGCTGCTTTTCTTAGGCCATTAGCAGGGTGCTAGATCAGAAAGGGTGCAGCCAGGACATGAACTGCTGCCCATATATTGCCAGCATTGTAGGCAACAGTTTATACATTATATATATATATGTATTAAGTATATATATATGTATATAAAGTATGATTTGATGACACTACAGAAGTGAAAATTGTGAAACAGTAATATGTGGGTCTGGTAAATTGTAAGTATTGATGAGACTGAGATAAGTGTTCAGAACATTTCAGATTATAAAATTTCCAAGAAAATACAGAATATATTACAGAATATATTGCTATGAGAATGAACTCATGTGAATGCAATTCTATGTAAATAGTTGTATACTTATGCAACTCTCAGATACTCTTAAGGCTATAGAGATTTATTGCATGCTATTGTGTTTGCCAAATTTTCTACTCTTAAAATGTTTATGCTAAAGTAAAATAGACTCCAGACTCATATTTAAAGAATGGAAATATAAATGCTGAGTCGCAAGTCAAGTGGAGAAAGATGAATGAGAGCAAAAAAAAGTTATGAATGGTTGAAAAATGTTTTTAGTCTCCATGTTATGTCACAGTGATAGAGTATAAGGTGCAGAGGCTGGAATAGTTTAATCAACTCAGTTGCCTAAAAATACAGACTTGCTTCAGTTCTTTGTTGAAGCCTTAATAAAAAGGTTAAGACTGTACCCTATGGTAAGAGGTGAGATGAAGCAACCTTTGCTCATGACAGCAGTACAGATCATGGGCAAGACTGAGTCAGTGGCTCAAAGGAACAGGAAAACATATAGAAATCCCATGGTTATTATCCAATTTTTCTTTCCTTCCAATCTACGGCAGAACCAAGCTTATAGTTTGTTTTCTTCATGGTGTTATGATCATTCTGCTTCACCAGATTACAGCTAACATTGCATCGAAAGTTGCAAATGGGTACATGAATCAGAAAGCATCTGTAAGAGTAAACTTCCCATAGGAGGTACTCCAAGGTGAGTCCTAGACAAGCTAGGTAGAGGGAGAATGAGGTGCTATGTAGTGGGAGCCATCATGCAGAGACAATAATGGGAGTAACAGACTAGGTAAGAAACAGCATTTTATGAGCACTGTATTGTGTTGTTGGAATGGAAACTGATGCAAATTGAGGTTAGATGATCACTAAGTGCCAGACTACAGAAATCTTTGTATTTTTTACCCAGAAGCTTGAACTTGAACCTGCAGACCAATGGAGAATATTTGAAAGTAATGCTCACATTTAAGTCAGACAAACAGATAGCTGGAGTGTTGCACAAAGAAAAAGAAACCATTTTGATTTTCATATATAAATCATGTTAAGCATTTTATAATATTTACAGATGAATTGATACTATTGCTAAAGAAAATATTGAAGTAAACATAAAGCTGTTGAATGAGCAAAGCTTTAGAACAATGTCTCTGACTCAAAGGAATGAGAGGGTAGTAGATTGAAGGGCCATTTGAATCTACTTGAATCATTTCTTCTGCATAGTATATTTGGGCCAGCAGTTCTTGGAGTTCAGAGTTGTGTGATGACAAATTCTATTTGTCTTAAAGGATGGCATTCTAAATTAAGGAGAAGGTCCCTAACAGGAGTTTTTAGTGTAATTTTACTGATATCCCTGCCTTCATTCTTCCTTTAATTTTACACACAGGAATCTGATTTATCTTCCAAAGCAGAGCTGTGCTTATGAGCTTGTTACAAAACCATGATTGACTCATATCTCGATTTAAACACTGTCTGAAAAATCTAGGTGTTCTGCCCTCAGCTTTCTGGTTCCAACTTAAAGTTCTCACAATATTTAGCATTTCCTTTCATATAACATATAAATGAAGCAATTTTTCTTTTTCACAACATATTGTGTGCTTCTGACAATGGGTGATTCATAGTGTTCTTGCCATCGCACATATTACTCAGCACAGACATTTATCCCTCTATCATGTACCTCTTCAATCTGGAAGTCCTCTTCTCTCTCCTTTCTTATCATGACATTTTGTCTATATCTATCTTTTATTGTTTTTTTCCATTTCTAACTTTGTGCTCTTTATCATGGTCCTTTAATTCAACTCATTGAGAGAGACAATCTTTTTTATGGATTGATTGATCGATCGATTGATTGATTGATTTCAGAGGTAGAGTTAAAGACAGTGAGAGGAGAGACAAAGTTCTTCCATCCGCTGGTTCACTCCCCAGTTGACCGCAATGGTTGGAGCTGCGCCAATCCAAAGCCAGGAGCCAGGAGCTTCTTCCCAGTCTCCCATGTGGTGCAGGAGCCCAAGCACTTGGCCCATCTTCAACTGCTTTCCCAGGCTACAGCAGAGAGCTGTATTGGAAGAGGAGTAGACAATACTAGAACTGGCACCCATATGGGATGCTGGTGTCACAGGTGGAGGATTAACCTATTGCGCCACGGTGCCAGCCCTGATCATATATCTTTTTTAAAAATATTTCATCATTTATTTGAGAAGTACAGTAAAAGGAAAAGGAGAGACAGACACACAGAGAGAATGAGAGGGAGGGAAAGAGAGAGAGATCAATCTTCCATCCATTGGTTCACTCCCCAAATGGCTGCAACAGCCAGATTCGGGCCAGGTTAAAGCCAGAAGCCAAGAACTCTATGTTGGTCTCCATGTGGGTAGCAGGTGCTCAAGTATGTGAGCCACCTTCCATTGTGTTCTGTGGCACATTAGCAGGAAGCTAGTTCAGAAATAGAGCAGTTGAGACTCAAAGTCCCACTCCAATATGGGACATTGGCATCTCAAGTGGCAGCTTAACTTGCTGAACCCAAACTCTAGATCCAGAACAATATCTTATCCATTATTATAAAATCCATTTGTCATTGGTTATCTCTGCCTGGAATCCCTTTTTCACTCTTTCATCTGTAGAATTATTGTTCACCTTTTACACCATTTTGTTAATTCCATTATGGCTTTTAAAATTTAAGCATTAAATACTTAAAGTTCAGTTCATACAAGTGTTATACGTTTTCCTCTCAAGTCAGATTCTGACAATAAGAAATAATGATATGGAATCTGGAAGTATGAATTCTTTCTAGATATGCAAAGATATCATGATTAATATTTTGCATGAAAAATATTATAAAATCCATGAGTGATGGCAATATCCAGAGGCATTAAGCCTCTCCATTTGATTGTTTTTAGCCAAGAAAATGCTTCCCTACCCATAAACAAGCATTGCTGGAGTCATTTTCTTTCCTCATCATTGCTCATCAATCTCAAATATTTTGTAAAAGAAAGATTTCACATACATAGAGTATTATCCATTCATTTTCATCTGACTGTTCAAGGCATTTTTCTTTAGGACAATTTAGAAGTTTTTTAGAAGTAATTTATTCCTCAGAATATCTACAAGTATTGTTTGTTTGGAACAAAAAAAAATTATTCTAGCAGTTGCAATAAGATTAAATTTGAATTAGTTCTTATAACCTATAGTGACTTTATCTAGAGGTTATTTTAAGGAGTGTATTATGAAGGTGCCATATCTACATAGATTACTGTCAATCAAGGCAAAACGTCTTGAACAATTGGCCCAAATTTCAGTAGCAATAGAGAATCCTCACCTTTCAGGCATGAGGGAATCATGTAACTGTCATACCTGGTTTCAGGGTTGGAACTTGGGTGAGGAGTATTAACTGCTTTCTCTAGATGAAAGGTTGACTCCTGTCTGTATTTAAAAGTTTCATGTGTTAATCAGCGTGTTTTGGGAGTATTCTTGCTATTTGAAATGTCATCGGTAATAGTGTTTATCTTGGTAACTAAGCTCTGTGGCAACCCCTGCTCAATTTCACTCTTGAGGTGGGGCCTCATTCTAACCCTGGTCTTTCTTGGCATATAGTATATGCATACCAAATCATATTCCTTTTGTCTACCTGAGGCTTGAACCTCCAAAACCAGGCTAACTTACCTTTCAAGCCTGTGTGGTTTATCAATGTATTAAATGCACACTTATATTTATGAGTGACTCCTGATGAACTGTGTCTTATCATGGGATTCTGGGTGCCATATTAACTTTACTGAAAAGTGATGGAACAAAGACATAGCCTCAGCTATTCTATATCATTACCCAAAAGATAGATAAACATTGGAGTTTATTCCTTGCCCTTGAATGTCAATTGGACTTCACAACTGTTGCCTTCATACCCCACCCCCACTCCCACCCCCTGCATTCTTTTCCAGGTTCCCCAGGCCCCATGCAGTTCCAGAAATTCACCTCTGCCTGCTGCCTCCTACCCCCACCCCAAGCCCTCCTAAAATATAAAAAGACCCAGATCCTGTAAATTGGGCCTCCTGCCACGTGTTCCATCTTGTGCACATTAGCAATTGGTCACCCACTTCTATGAATTTATTTTCTCTGAATAAATCCGGTCTGGCTGTAAATTCGTATGCTGCCTCCTCTCTATTCTGTGCCTCTTTTCCTAACAAGAAGCACAAACATTCTATGTTTGCAGGTGGCTTTGTGAGATCTAGATGTGTGTCAGCAGGTAGTAGCAGCTAAGGGACTGGAATGTTTGTGAGCTGTTTCATAATTCTTTGGGATGCAGGAGGCTGACTACAGGAAAATGAAATATAATAGTCGGTAAGATAACTTGTGTTGCCTATTCCATATAAGAACCTTATTTATCTACACTTTTAAAAATTCATATGCATCCAGTGGTTTGAGGTGAGGAGTATTTTTAATCTATAAAGACCGTGGCACAAGATTGTGGGCGTTTTCATAGATGACTGCTATACAGCACTGTACCTAGTTGCTTAGGGAAGAAAATTAATATTAAACACACAGATTCAAGGGTATCTGTCCCTGTCCCAGCCTTCTAACAGATTCTTAGCTGATTGTCAGTTTTTCTCCAAAATTGTGCTTAAAAACCCCACTACCACCAGCCCCTTGGGTTTTTCCTTTCTTGGAGCCCCCTCCAGGCTGCTTCTGAGGGAGGTCTCTGACTTAGTAAATCTTACTTTTGTCTCTGCCTCTTTCTTTTCATTTCATATTTTATATTGTAAATTACCTGTGACTACTCTAGTGAATAGTACAATTTGCATAATAATTTCTGGAGCTTACTGAGGGGAGATGATTTGGAATGGTGGACTTTTGACCCAGCTAGCAAAGGAAGCTCCACCCAACTGATGCTGAGCCCCACTGTCAAAAGGTGTCCATCTGGCTGATGCCCTGGACTTCCCTGATAAGCCCAATAGCCCCCCCTTAGAACAAAGATTGAACATCTGCATAATTATATAAATTAAATAGACTCATTATTTTATTTCTAACCTCCCCCTGAAGCTGCACTTGTTCTTTAAAAACTCCTCTTGCAAGCTTGTAGGGCAGAGGGAGCACGTTTTTATCAAGGGTTCTCTTTCTTCTTGATGCAGGCTTAAAATTGATTAGGTTTGTGAGCTGGAAGAGCACGCCTTCGCTGCGCCCCTGTGTGACCTCCCACCCTATCTGATACTCTCACCACGCCCCAATCTGACATCATGTTCTACCTGACCATACCTGAGCGCCCACCTGCCCACAAGACACTCCCCTGTGAGCAATATATAAAAGACAAGGAGTGTTCCAAAAGGCTCTCTGCCTCTGCTTTGCTGCCGGTGATAAGCGGTGGATAGCAACTCAAGGTGCTTGCTCCACGTGGCTTTTGACCTGCTTTCTGCTTGGTATGGACGCTACCCTAGTTTCCAGGCTGTTCCCTTCCCTTTAAACTGCAATAAAGCTCTCACTCTCCTATGCATCTTTCTCACTAAATAAAAGCCTAAAATGTACCATGCTGCCTCATTTATTATGCCGGTACTTAGAATTCTTTAAATATTAGGCAAGAACCCACTTGGGCTTATTAATATTGGGGATTTATTAATAAGCAAATGCTGATATCATATGGTACCCCAAATTTTGATAACATATGTGGTACCCCAGATTGGATTTCTGGGGAACTTTAAAGGGCCACATTATTATATCTATTTTAGGGGGTCAACTCCAATATCACTTTTACCAAAAAAAAATAGAATTATATGAATCAATCCAAATATGAATTGATATATAAATTTATAATGCTGTTAACATGGGCTACCTGTGGTATGGTGGTTATTGGAAGGTGGCAAAAAGTATAAATGTGAGCCAAGTAAAAAAAAAAAAAGAATTAAAAGGCCAACAATAAAATCTGCCATGATATGATCATGTATTCTTAATAGATTAAGGAGTTACAAAGTAACAAGTCATTAAAGAATCTAAGAAAAAAGAAGTAAATATATATTTTTCATTTCCCTCCACCAATGTAGTTCTCAAAATTTAGGTTAGATTCCAAGATTAGGATAACACATTAGGATATTTATTGCAGAATAAATTACTTACAGATATTGAAACATGGGTATCCAACATACTGAGATATAAACAGAAGTAGTAAAGTGCTTTTATAAATATTTTTTCGTATACACATGCTTGAAATGTAAATTAGAGCACAATAGATGTGTTCCACAATCTTCTTTCACCTAGGCACTGAGTATGTAAGAACATATGATAGGAGGCTCTTTCTGCTCTGCTTTGTTTTGTTTTTCTTTTGACATCCTTTCATTTGATGACATTGTTGATGAGGTCCACCTGGGCATATAATTAACAATTTACTGCTCACTTCCCTTGGAATTTAATTGTCAGAGGAGTGAAATGCACTGACAAAGGCCAAGAGAACTGACAGGATTAGGATCTATCAAAGGCTTGGCTCGCTCCTACAAAATGTACTTTGGAGAAACCATGACAGGGAATGGAAGTAGGAAAAACATATCTGTTCCATAGTTGACCATTTTTATCTCTCATACACACTAAAGGAATTTTGGTTATAATTGCTTTGGTTTTTGAATTGAACTTGACTTGGTGTTTTTTTGATTTTTAAAACTATTTTGTCTTTGCTCTTTTTTTTACTTTTTTATTTACATAAAGGGACCAAGGTTCATGTGTTTCATATATACAGTTTTAAGAGCATAAGGATACTTCCCATCCTACCCTGCCTCCCTCCATCACTCCCACACTCTGTCCTTCTTTTCTTATTTTTCTTTTAATTTTTACAATAACATAATTTGTTGTTTACTTTATTGGGTACCATGGGATGTATCTAAATATGTATATATTTTGTAATGTCTAATCAAGGAAATATATTTCTTCAAACATTTAATATTTATTCATAATGGAAGAAAAGAATATTGAAATATGATATATTCTCTCATGTATTTTGGTAGTTTAAATTGTCACTATTAGTTCACATCATGGTGAAAAGTTGTAACCATTTTACTATATTGTATTATAAATAAAACTGTTATGCTTTTAAGTGAAATACAATTCAACTGAAATACTATGTATATGGGAGCTCACTATGCAATAAAGAGGATGTTATGAATTATGAGTAAAGGAGGAGCATTTACTAAATTGTACTAGGAAAATTAGCTTATTATATGGAGAAAAATAGGGCTGATTTACTATTTACTACCATAAACAAAGTGCAACTCAACATGAATTAATGTCCTAAATGTGGAAGGTAACACCATACAGTTAACAGAACAATATACAGAGGTTAATACTGCCTAAATTTTATATATTTTTTCAATTTATTTGAAGGAGATAAAGACATAAATAGAGATTAGAGATGAGATATGTAGAGAGAGATAGAGATAGAGACAGAGACAGAGAGAGAAAGAGAGAGACAGAGAACCTTCCATTTATTGCTTCCCTCCCAAAATGGTCTCAATAGTCAGGGCTGGAGCAGACAAAATCCAGGAGCCTGGAACTCAATTTGAGTGCCTCATGGGATTAGCAGGTAGTATTTGACCTGATGCCTCCCAGGATGTACATCAGCATGAACCCAGAATTGGGAGCAAAACCAAGATTCGAATCCAGACACTCCAGTATGGGGTAACTGCTATTCCAAATGTTTACCTCAGAAAATTATTTTTATTATCTAGGTTTTGAGTTCTTAAAAAAAACTCCACAGGTACCAAAAACAGTTTAAAACTTTGATGAATGCAATTATGTGAAAAGGGAGAATTCCTTTTATTTTCTGTTATTTTTTAAAGAATTTTATTTATTTATTTATTGAAAGGCAGACGTACAGAGAGGAAGAGGCAGGGAGAGAGAGAGAGAGGTCTTTGATCTGCTGGTTCACTCCCCAAATGGCCGCAATGACTGGAGTTGGGCTGATCCAAAGCCAGGAACCAGGAGTCCCCTCTAGTACTCTCATGTGGGTGCAGGGGCCCAAGCCCTTGGGCCATCTTCTATTGCTTTCCAAGCCATAGCAGAGAGCTGGATCGGAAGTGGAGCAGCTGTGTCTTGAACCAGCACCCATATGGGATACCGGCTGCTGGCAGGTGGCAGCTTCACCTGCTTCACTGCAGTGCCGGCCCCAGAGATTTTCTTTTTAACAGAACATAACTACAGATAACATAAATAGAAAAGTAACAAAATGAGAGAAAGTACTAGCAATGCCTGAGACAAAAATGCAAATACATATTATTCAAGGGAATTTTCCAAATCAGCAAGAAAAAAGCAGTAGCACCAATGAAATTTTGGCAAACGATATTAACTGCCATTTTATGAAAGTGGAAACTCACATGCCTAATAAGACTGTGAAGAGATAATTGAATCAATAATGATCAGAGGAATAAATAGCTTAAAAAAGATTATTTTTATTTGTTACACTTAACAAAATATAGTTTGAGCATGCAATGTGTTTGTAGGTATATTTGGAGAAGTGAACCTTTATCCTCTGTTGTTGGTTTTCTAGGCTGGTGCAGTCATTCTAGAAAACAACTGATGTCATTTATTCAGCGTACAATCGACAAATTCTGGGACTCAGCAGGTCAGCTGAATAACCCAAAGATAATTGTATAAAGATTATATAGATATACACATGAGAGTATACATATATTAATTGCAGTTTCCATTAATTTATTTGGAAGGGAGATGGATGCAATATTGTTGTCTATTGTTAGAGTGGATGCTGCAGTTATATATAATGGAGGAAATCTACATCTAGAAAAAATGTCAGATGAAAAAGTAAGAAATACAATGATATCTATATCTATAATGATATCTATAACCCAATAAAAGAGAATATATAAGAATTGGGCAAAGAATCTGAACGTACATTTTTCCAAAGAAGCTTAAAAATGGCAAGTTGGTACATGAAACACTATTAAACATCACTGATCATCAGGGAAATGCTAATAAAAACCAAAATCATATATCACCTTATAAACATTTAGGATGGCTTTTATAAAAATGACAAGCAATAACAAGTATTGGCAAGGTTATGGAGAGAAAAGAAATCCCTATACACTGTTGGCAAGAAACAGATTGGTGAAGTTATTATGGAAAATAACATGGAGGTTTTCAAGAAATCAAAAATGGAACTGCCATATGACCCAGCAGTCATTATGCTTAGTATGTACTCATAGGAAATAAAATTAGTACAGATATCAACCTTTTGATATACTCTACAGCATTGTTTGCAATATCTAAGCTATATAAACAATTTAAGTGCCCACTAATGAATTCCTGTATAGAGAAATCATTTGAGGTCTGGCAAGATGGCGGAATAGGAAGGGAGCACACTGATAGTCCGGGAAGAGACAGTTTAATAAAAGTGGAGAGCAGGCACCATTTTGGACATACATAAAAGCTGTCCAACCTCAGGGCTGAGCCCGCCCTCAGCCAAGCAGAAAAACCTGACTATGGGGGGTGTGTGTGAAATAACAGGAGGTTAGGTGTGGAGCAAATGAACTGAGACTGTGAAAAAAGAGACGGTGGGTGAGAGAACTCACAGAATTCACGTAAGTACTTTCCAGAGACGCTAAAATTTGGTAACCTTGACAACCCAGTGGGAGACTGCAGGGGAATTTGAGCCCACACTGAGGACAGCACAGATTCTTTGAGTGGTCCTTGGGAAAGAGCAGGCGAATGTTATACCCACAGGATCCAGAGATCAGAAGCTGACTACCTTCAATTCTGCTCAGCTGTGTGGAATAACTTCACTTCTGAATCAAAAACAAAAGAGAGAGAGAGAGAGAGAGAGAGAGAGAGAGAGATTTACTATGCCTAACCTGGGTGTGTCACCTTTGGCACACCCTTAACCCTGAAGAACCAAACAGAGCTCTCTGTCCACACCCATCTGAAGCCTCTAAGGCTCCATCAAAAGCAGACAGTCCACTTAATACAGTCACAGTATAACAAGAAAAAAAACACCACAGCAAGGAAAGAAGAATCCAAAGAATATCTCCACAATGCCAAGCAACAAACGCAGAAACCAAGGAAACAAGAACAAGGAAGACATTATGAGGCCCCCAAATGAACAAGACACCCCAAGCCAAGATTATGAAGATGATGAGGTAGCAGAAATGCAATATATGGATTTCAAAAAATTTATAATAAGAATATTTAGAAGTTTTCAAAAACAAATTCTTGAACTTCAGAAATCCCTGCTGGACAGGATAGAAAATCTCTCTTGTGAAAATGAAATCTTAAGCAGGAAATAAATGAAACGCAGAAGCTAGTAGAACAGGAAAGTGTGATAGTGACGAGAAATCAAAATGAAATGAAGAACTCAATAGATCAAATGACAAACACATTAGAGAGCCTTAAAAACAGAGTCATTGAAGCAGAAGAGAGAATATTGGACTTAGAAGACAGAGCAAGGGAAGTATGCAGTCAAACCAAAGAAAAGAAGAGGAAATTAGAAATCTAAAAACTGTTGTTGGGAATCTACAGGATACTATTAAAAAAAAAAACCTAACATTCGGGTTCTAGGAGTTCCTGAAGGCATGGAGAGGGAGAAAGGATTAGAAGGCCTTTTTAGTGAGATACTAGCAGAGAACTTCCCGGGTTTGGAGAAGGACAGAGACATCCTAGTACAGGAAGCTCATAGAACCCCTAATAAAATTCACCAAAAGAGATCCTCACCACGACATGTTGTAATTAAACTCACCATAGTGAAACATAAAGAAAAGATCTTAAAATGTGCAAGAGAGAAACGTCAGATTACTTTCAGAGGATCTCCAATTAGACTCACAGAAGACTTCTCAGCAGAAACCCTACAAGCTAGAAGGGAATGGTGAGACATAGCCCAGGTACTAAGAGAGAAAAACTGCCAGCCCAGAATATTATATCTTGCAAAGCTCTCATTTGTGAATGAAGGTGAAAGAAAGACTTTTCATAGCAAACAGAAATTGAAAGAATTTGTTGCCACTCGTCCTGCCCTGCAAAAGATGCTTAAAGATGTGTTACACACAGAAACACAGAAACATGGTCATCAATATGAAAGAAGGTAAAGGAAGGTAACCTCACAGCAAAAGATCACAGGAACTTCAAAGCATATATTAGAAAATATCTTTGGGAAAATGAAGGGCAAAGTTACTACTTAACAATAGTCACATCAAATGTTAATGGCCTCAACTCTCCAGTTAAAAGACACAGACTGGCTGAATGGGTTAAGGAACAAAACCCATCTTTTTACTGAATACAAGAAACACATCTTTACAACAAAGATGCATGCAGACTGAAAGTGAAAGGCTGGAAAAAGATATACCATGCCAACAGAAATGAAAAAAAGAGCGGGAGTAGCCATCTTAATATCAGACAAAATAAACTTTATCACAAAGAGAGGCCCTAAATAATGATTAAGCGATCAATTCAACAGGAAAATATAACAATTATCAATGTATATGCCCCTAATTACAGGGCACTGGTTTGTTAAAAAGATATGTTAAGGGACTTAAAGGGAGACTTAGATTTCAATACAATAGTACTGGCCGACTTCAATACTCCATGCTCAGAAATAGACAGATCAACCAGACAGAAGATCAAAAAGGAAACAGTAGATTTAAACGACACTATAGCCCAAATGGATCTAACAGATATCTACAGAACTTTTAATCCTACACTTAAAGAATTTGCATTCTTCTCAGCAGTACATGGAACCTACTCTAGGATTGACCACATACTAGGTCATAAAGCAAGTCTCAGCAAATTCAAAAGAATTGAAATCATACCATGCAGCTTCTCAGACCATAGCGGAATGAAGTTGGAAGTTAACAACTCGAGAATCCATGGAGCATATGCAAACACATGGAGATTGAACAACATGCTCCTGAATGAACAATGGGTCATAGAAGAGATCAAACGAAAAATCAAAAACTTTCTGGAAGTAAATGAGGATAACAACACAACATACTGAAACTTATGGGATACAGCAAAAGCAGTGTTAATAGGAAAGTTTATCGCAATAGGTGCATACATCAAGAAATTGGAAAGGCACCAAATAGATGAGCTTTCAGTTCATCTCAAGGATCTAGAAAATCAGCAGCAAACCAGACCCAAACCCAGTAGGAGAAGAGAAATAATTAAAATCAGAGAAGAAATCAATAGGATTGAATAAAAAAAATTACAAAAAATCAGCCAAACGAGGAGCTGGTTTTTTGAAAAAATAAACAAAATTGACACCCCATTGGCCCAACTAACTAAAAAAAAGAGAAAAGACCCAAATCAATAAAATCAGAGATGAAAGAGGAAACATAACAGACACCACAGAAATAAAAAGAATCATCAGAAATTACTACAAGGACTTGTATGGCAACAAACAGGGAAATCTATTAGAATGGATAGAGTCCTGGACACATGCAACCTACCTAAATTGAACCAGGAAGACATAGAAAACCTAAAGAGACCCACAACTGAGACAGAAATTGAAACAGTAATAAAGGCCCTCCCAACAAAGAAAAGTCCAAAACCAGATGGATTCACTGCTGAATTCTACCAGACATTTAAAGAAGAACTAACTCCAATTCTCTTCAAACTATTCAGAACAATCGGAAAAGAGGGAATCCTCCCAAATTATTTCTATGAAGCCAGTATCACCTTAATCCCTAAGCCAGAGAAAGATGCAGCATTGAAAGAGAATTACAGACCAATATCCCTGATGAACATAGATGTAAACATCCTCAATAAAATGCTGGACAATAGAATGCAACATCACATCAGAAAGATCATCCACCCAGACCAAGTGGGATTTATCCCTGGTATGCAGGGATGGTTCAATGTTCACAAATCAATCAATGTGATATACCACATTAACAGACTGCAGAAGAAAAACCATATGATTATCTCAATAGACACAGAGAAAGCATTTAATAAAATACAACACCGTTTCATGATGAAAACCCTAAGCAAATTGGGTATAGAAGGGACATTCCTCAATACAATCAAAGCAATTTATGAAAAACCCACGGCCAACATCCTATTGAATGGAGAAAAGTTGGAAGCATTTCCACTGAGATCTGGTACCAGACAGGGATGCCCAGTATCACCACTGCTATTCAATATAATTCTGGAAGTTTTAGCCAGAGCTATTAGGCAAGAAAAATAAACTAAAGGGATACAAATTGAGAAGGAAGAACTCAAACTATCCCTCTTTGCAGACGATATGATTCTTTATTTAGGGGATCCAAAGAACTCTACTAAGAGACTATTGGAACTCATAGAAGAGTTTGGCAAAGTAGCAGGATATAAAATCAATCCACAAAAATCAACAGCCTTTGTATACACAGGCAATGCCATGGCTGAGGAAGAACTTCTAAGATTAACCCCATTCACAATAGCTACAAAAACAATCAAATACCTTGGAATAAACTTAACCAAGGATGTTAAATATCTCTATGATGAGAATTTCAAAATCTTAAAGAAAGAAATAGAAGAGGATACCAAAAAATCTTCCATGCTTATGGACTGGAAGAATCAACATCATCAAAATGTCCATTCTCCCAAAAGCAATTTATAGATTCAATGTGATACCAATCAAAATACCAAAGACATTCTTCTCAGATCTGGAAAAAATTATGCTAAAATAAATATAGAGACATAGGAGACCTCGAATAGCTAAAGCAATCTTGTACAACAAAAACAAAGCTGGAGGCATCAAAATACCAGATTTCAGGACATACTACAGGGCAGTTGTAATCAAAACAGCATGGTTGAACTCTGTAATTTACACACAATTATTCTTAGGTGTTTAAAGTTAACTGAAAAATGATCTCTGTTAAATATAAGAGTGGGAATAAGAGAGGGAGGAGATGTACAATTTGGGACATGCTCAAGCTGTCTTGCCCCAAATGGTAGAGTTAGAAATGTGCCAGGTGATTCCAATTCAATCTCATCAAGGTGGCATATACCAATGCCATCTCACCAGTCCAGGTGATCTATTTCAGTTCACAATTGATCATACTGATAGGTCTTATAGTCAAAGGGATCACATAAACAAGACTACTGTCTGCTAATACTAGCTGATAGAATAAAAAAGGGACAGAACGATCCAACATGGGAAGCGGGATACACAGCAGACTCATAGAATGGCAGATGTCCTAAACAGCACTCTGGCCTCGGAATCAGTCCTTAAGGCATTTGTATCTGGCTGATGAGGCCATGAGAGTATTTTAGGCATGGAATGGAAATCCAAGACACTCTGGAAAAAAAACAAACAAACAAACAAAAAAACTAAATGAAAGATCTCTGTGAGTGAAATCCCAGTAGAAAGAATGGGCCATCAAAGAAGGAGGTACCTTTCTCTGAAGGGAGGAGAGAACTTCTACTTTGACTATGACCTTGTCTGAAGAAATTCGAAGTCAGCGAACTCAAAAGGCTTCCATAGCCTTGGGAACTCATGACAAGAACCTAGGATGATTACTGACGCCATAAACAAGTGTATCAATTTGTTAAGTCAACAACAGGAGTCACTATGCACTTACTCCTCATGTAGGATCTCTGTCCTTAATGTGCTGTACAATGTTAATTAATGCTATAACCAGTACTGAAACAGTATTTTATACTTTATGTTCTGTGTGGGTGCAAAGTGATGAAATCTTTACTTAATAAATAGTAAATTGATCTTCTTTATTTAAAGATAATTGAAAATGAATCTTTATGTGAATGGAAGGGGAGAGGGAGCAGGAGATGGGAGGGTTGTGGGTGGGAGGGAATTTATGCGGGGGGGGGAGCCATTGTAATCCATAAACTGTATTTTGGAAATTTATATTTACTAAATAAAAGTTACAAAAAGAAATCATTTCACACATACACACACACACACACGCACACACAGAGGAATACTATTTAGCCTTAAAAAGGAGAGAGTGCCATTTGTGACAACTTAGGTGAAGCTGGAAGACATCTTGCTAAATGACATAAACGAGATACAGAAAAACAAATATTGCATGATCTCCCTAAAATGTGGATTCTAAACAACAACAACAAAAGATGAATTCTTAAAGGCAGAGAGTAGAATGGGGGTAACAATGGGCAGGGAGGGAAGGAAATAAGTTGTAATTCAAAAGTTACAAACTTGTAAGATTTAGGGAACAAATGAATGCAGGTATGTAAAGTATAATGGGAGGACTATAGATAATAATATTGAATTAGGAGCTGGTGCTGTGGCGCAGTAGGTTAAACCTCTGCCTGTGGTGCCGACATCCCATATGGTCAACAGCTCTAGTCCTCGTTGCTCCTCTTCCGATCCAGCTCTCTACCATAGCCTGGGAAAGCAGTAGAAGATGGCCCAAGGTCTTGGGCCCCTGTACCCGCATGGGAAATCTGGAATAATCTCCTGGATCCTGGCTTCAGATTGGTGGAGCTCCAGCCATTTTGTCCATTTAGGGAGTGAACCAGCGGATGGAAGACTTTTCTCTCTGTCTCTCCCTCTTACTATCTATCTACTTCTCAAATAAATAAATAATATCTTTAAAAAAAGAATCAATCAGTTCTTGAAAATTAAATTGTTAACATAAGGAAACATTTATGAACATAAAAAATACTGTATTAGATATTGAAAATTCTCTAGGGAGTATATTTTATGTGCCTTAGCACAAATAAATGAGGTAAGTATAAAAGATAATACATATATTAATTAACTTAATTATAGTTATCATTTCACTCTGTATATGTGTTTCAAAACATGTTGTTCACCATAAATGTATACAGTAAAATTAATTTTTGAAAATTATATGTACAAAAATGAGAGAGGTTTTAGAAAAACTAATAATTGGAGTATGTTATGAATTGAAGAATATGATTAATTCACCCTTTCCATTTGAGATTCTGCTAATGGGAATGAGAGTGGGAGGAAGCTCTGAGGAGTTTTCAGCTTGAATCCTGCCAGTGTGTTCTCTTTTAATTGTGCTGCCTTAGTTGTCTGACTACTATGCCACTGGGTAAGAACTCAAGTCAATTTCTCACTGCAAACTGTTATGAATTGGATCTTTAAAATGAGCATAAACAGCAAGGCATAAATTAATTTGAATTCAAATATAATCCTTATGTAGCCATCAGTTCTTTGAGATTTAACTACTTATGATAGGAAATATGGCAAGATGGGAAGAGAGAGTACTTGAGAACTAGATACAATGAGGTTTGAACACAACTCAATCATTTATACCGTTGTGGATGAGGGAAAGTGCTTAACCTCCCTGCATCTCATTGTTTTCATCTATAAAATAAGGCTAATGGAACCTATCTTGCTAAATTGTGAAGATCAGTTATAATTTTTTTAAAGATTTCATTTATTTATTTGAGAGGCAAAGTTACAGACAGTGAGAGGGAGAAACAGAGAAAAAGGGTTTGCCTGGGGCCAGCATCGTGGCTCACTTGGTTAATCCTCCACCTGCGGAGCCAGCATCCCATATGGGTGCCGGTTCTGGTCCTGGCTGCTCCTCTTCCAGTCCAGCTCTCTACTGTGGCCCGGGAAGGCAGTGGAGGATGGCCCAAGTGGTTGGGCCCCTGCACCTGCGTGGGAGACCAGGAGGAAGTACCTGGCTCCTGGCTTCAGATCAGCGCAGTTCCAGCAGTAGCAGCCATCTAGGGAGGGAACCAGTGGAAGGAAGACCAATCTCTCTGTGTCTCTCTCTTTCTCAACTTTGTCTACAACTCTACTTGTCAAATAAAAAAAAAGTCCAAAAAGAAAAAAGAAAAAGGGTTTTCCTTCTGCTGGTTTTCCTTCCTAGATGGCTGCAATGGCCAAAGCTGCGCTGATCCGAAGCCAAGAGCCGGGTGCCTCTTCTTGGTCTCCCATGCTGGTTCAGGGGCCCAAGCACTTGGGCCATCTTCTACTGCTTTCCCAGGCCACAGCAGAGAGCTGGAGTGGAAGAGATGCAGCTGGGACTAGAGCCAGCGCCCAGATGGGATGCTGGAGCTGTAGGTGGAGGATTAACCTACTGTGCTACGGAGCCAGCCCCTGATCAGTGATAATTACATGTGGGCTCTGGCCATCAGTGAATGGGAGATATTATTGTTATTGCTGCCACTATTGTCAGCATACAGACACAGAATATCCCAGCAGTAGACCTGCTTGCTTTGTTATGATCATTAAGTGTTAACAGAAATGAAAACATCAGCAAAGAAACTCTGAATCCAATAATAGGCAAATTCCCTTTAGTTTGACATGACACACTTTTATGGTTCACCTACTATGGTCTAAGCACAATTTTAGGTACCCAGGGTGAGGACAGGGAGAAGAAGAAGAAAGTAACAGGAAACAACTACACTCTGGGTCTGTCTCTATTTCAGCATAGGGTCACTGACAGGTACACATGGAAGAGAATGTAATTCAAAGTAAGCTCTCATTGTAAATACACTTGAATCTTCTTTCTTTTGCTGTTTGCATAATTTTCTCCAAAGATAATGATGCTGTAGGCAACTAATTGGTGTACTCTATAAGTTTCTACATTGCATTAGGCACTCAGTCAGTTTTAACAGTTAAAAAGAATACAGATTAGCAGAAACACATATACAGTATGTTGTTTCAAGGTTCCCACTAATGATTTTGGCACCATAATCTGAACTAATTAAAGAAACTTGCAGCTGTTTTGAATATTGAATTTGACTAAATATTTCATTATGACATCATTGCCTTTGAGGAGGAATCATGTCTAATATTTGTATGGTAATTCAGAGAGGAAGTTTCTATTTTTATGATTATTTATAGCAGCTGCAATCCTGTCTCTTTGGCTTTGAGGATGATTTGGTTGGTCCCACGCATGCCACACCCCCACATAATACACATTTTTTAAATTTTTACATGACTTTTTCCTTCTCAAAGAAACTCCTAGTTCTAAAAAATTTCAGGAAGAAGACTATGGCAAATAAAATGAATTAATATTTACTGCTATAATTTACAAAGAATACACTTGTCCTTTCTTTTATTTGAACCTCAAATAGTCTTTTAGTTGAGTAGCCTTATCTACTCATACTGTATTGGGTTAAGACATGCTCAGAATTTTGGAATTCAGACTTTACATCTACTCTTGTGGCTATTTGTACTTTTCCATAATGACTATCAAGAGAAGACAAAAAAGCTCTGCACATTTTTCTTGATGAATATTAATTGAATTTTTAAAGTAAACATTGCAGTGTGGTAGACTACTGCAGGCCACATAACTATTTTTTAAAGATTGATTTTCATTTGAAAGGCAGGGTACAGAAAGAGGGCGAAATAAAGAAAGATCGTCCATTTGCTGGTTCACTCCCCAAATGGCTGCAATGGTTGGTGTTAGACCAGGCCAAAGCCAGGAGCCAGGAACTTCATCTGGGTCTTCCATGTGGGTGCAGGGGCCCAAGGACTTGGGCCATCCTCCAGTTCTTTCCCTGGTATATTAGCAGGATGCTGGATGGGAAGTGTAGCAGCTGGGACGCAAACTGGTGCCCATATGGGATACTGGCACTGCAGGCAGCAGCTTAATCCACTATACCACAGAGCCGGCCCTGACACATAAACTGTTACAGTTGAAATTTCTCTTGGTCCTTTCTTCCATGATACCTTTATTACAAGGATGACCCCAATGACAATGGTATTCATTCCATTTCTTCTTGCCTTTCTTTGGGTCTTTGCTCCTTAAGTATGTTTCTTTCCCTTTTATTTATTTTTTTGAACATTTATTGATTATTTTAATTTATGTGAAAGGGAGAATGACAGGGAGACAATGAGAAAGAGAAATATCTTGCATCTGCTGGTTCACTTCCTAAATGTTTAAAATGACTGGGGCTGGGCCAAGTGGAAGATAAGAGTATGGGACTCCATCCAGGCTTCTCATGTGCGTAGCATGGACCCAACTACTTGAACCATCAGGGTGCACTTTAGCAGGAAGCTGGATCTGAAGCAGAGGCAGGACAGAACCCCAGACATTCCAATATGGAATGTGGTCATCCCAAGCATCACCATCATCCATTGTTCCACAATGCCTGCCCCTCTTTTTGTCTTTTATGCCTCTATTTTTTTCCCCACAAGCTGCTGCTTCTGCCTGAACAAACACGGTCAAACATTTGCTAAGCAGGAAAGACGTCTGTCTTGCCCTCTGTGCATGCCCATCTGTTTGCTTTCTTCTTCAAATAACCTAATCCTCTTGAAATAAATACTGAAAGCTTCTCAGAATTACTTGGTCCTGCTTTTTCTGCTTTGGTCCATTTTATCTTTTCAAATATTTGCAAAACTTGCCCCCCATGCCCCATCCCGGAGTATTGAAAACACTCTATAAGTTTGGGCTGCTAATCTGGTTGGTTACCTGCTGTTATCACTGTCTCTCCCACTGGGCGACGTGATCATTACCACTCTTATATGGCATGTTCATGTAAACGGCACAACAGATATCTTGATGGATTCTAAACCTCACATCATTTTGGGTGCTTCTTTGGTTCCTTAATTCAGCAGGTAGTTTTCCAAATGAAATAAGCTCCCTAGAAAGACAGAATCAATAAAATAATGTAAGGGAAAGATTCTTGTTGCCCAAGTTTATCAAGCTGTTTAAATGAGGTTGAACAAATACCATGTCTCAATTGGCTAATCCTCCGCCTGCAGCACCAGCACACCAGGTTCTAGTCCTGGTCGGGGCACCGATCCTGTCCTGGTTGCTCCTCTTCTAGTCCAGCTCTCTGCTGTGGTCCAGGAGTGCAGTGGAGGATGGCCCACGTGCTTGGGCCCTGAACCCACATAGGCGACCAGGAGAGGCACTTGGCTCCTGGCTTTGGATCAGCACGATGCGCCGGCCACAGCGTGCTGGCCACGGAGGCCACTGGAGGGTGAACCAACGGCAAAAGGAAGACCTTTCTCTCTGTTTCTCTCTCTCACTCTTCACTCTGCCTGTCAAAATAAAATAAAATAAAATAATAATAAAAAAACAAATACCATTTTTTCTCTGAATATTTGTTTCCTCTATAAAAAATTATCTTCTATTTCATAAGTTTGTTGTGAGGAGTAAATAATAGGATGTGTGTGAAAACTTCTAAAATATGCTGTACACATTGGTGGGAGGATTCCCAGTCTGTATAAGCTAAAGTACTGCCTATAACTGGATTAAATAATCATCTAAACATGCTTGATAAAATGAAGAAATGGCCTGGTAGATTATTTGCCTGGTTAGGTGAAGGGGCTCCTGAGTGAAAACACATGATGATGGAAGAAGGAAAGAGAATAAGATTGATTCAGTGACTTATCCTTAGTTATTAAAGGAGGAGTTTTTAAGGAGTGTTTGGTGGCTGTTATTCAATATTTCCCCGTCCCAATCCCCTTTGGGTTGATGTCTGCATCTTTTATAGAAGGGAGGACTGTAGATAGAAATGGAAAAAGATGATTTTAGTAACCAGATTTGTGTCATCTCTAACAGAATATGATGAAAAGGGAAGTTGAACACTTTTTCCCCATTCTTCAGAGACAATTTTGGATATTCAAGCATTGCAAGACACCAGTAGCAGAGGCCAGCAGGCAATGGTGGGAGTGTTTGTGAGAGTCTAGTGTGCTGCATGTGACTGTGAACTCTGGTAGAACACTACCTTTCCAGCGCACAGAGGGGCACAATTGGTCAGAAGGAGTAATGATCAGGGAACGCAGTAATAGTAAGAGCAATTGGGAGCAGTGTACGTAGCTGCCTGGACGTGTTTGTGAGAAAATGTGAAGTTTCTTCTAGAAATTCCCAAAAATGCTTGGAAGTATGGGAAGTTGAACCAGAAGCTGATTCCTTCTGAAAACAATTGGTAAGTGTAAGAAAACAAGAAATGGGGATTGGAATTGTTAACATGACTCAGCTGGTCTGAACAATGTGTTGACACCTGAAGAAAACAGAGTTATAGAAGTAAAGCAGTATTTTATTATAAACCAGCCTATTTACATATTGTGGATATATTTCTATTTAATTGAACAAGCACAGGCAACATAATTTATATCATAATCTACGTGAATGACATTTCTTTGAATTATGCAACCCTGAAGGTAGCCCACTCTTATTAGATAATTGGATTTTTTTTTTCTACTCTCTTGTTGCCACTTAGACCTTACTTATTTTTTGGATAGGCACTATAATCATGAATATTTTATGTAAAATCCAAGTATCTTCTCCAAAGAGGAATATCTTGGGAGAAATGTGTTTACAATTATGTAATCAACATTCGGCCAGACATAGTCACATTTATAGCTTGAATGAAATCCAAAACTCTCAAATTCTATTAGTGTATCAATATGTGACAGTTAGGCCACATGGCCCCTTTTTCTTCAGATCTTTATCACCAGGATAAATAGAGGAATCTGTTTGTGGAAATATTTTAGTCTTTTTGTTGTCCTGATCCTCTATCCAAGTAAATCCAGTGAACAATCCCTTTACAAATGTAATGACTTTTTCACATTAAAGTGATTATCAATTATAGTTTGAAAATAGCATTGGATGTAATTCCAGAAATGTGGTCTTCCTTCCAATTCATACTATAAGTAAATGTTTAGTAAGACAAAACACTGGGGATTTGTGTGGTAATGAAATTCAAATGAATAAAGGATATATTTCAAGAAGCAAGTCAGCCTTACACAGAGATGAAGTAGCCTACATGTAGTATTACAGAAATTAATCTTATCAACAACTAGTATATGAATACTGTGATGTCATAAGACAGGCCACTTTCTGATTAGTGAAGAGAAAAACAGATTAATAAGAATAGTTGTCTATTTTACAGTGATTCTTATTGAGTTCCTTAGTTTATGTACTGATGAAAACACAACTTGGAAATGAGTTCCAGTTTAAAAGAAATATCTTTTGTTGTGGAAGCCTTTGAGAAAAAATGTGTCCGTCTAGACTTGTGCATAAACTTGGCAAAAACAATTGTTGGAAATTAGTTTACATGTAAATTTAGACCTTTAAATAAATATTTCAAAAAGCCTTCTGCACTTATTTGTGAGGGAAAAATTTTGAACAAGGAAATTTGAATTATATGTTATAACAATTATGAAAATATATAACCCCTTTCAATAGCTGATTAGCCCAGAATTACTAAAGAAAATGTAAGCACTATCTTTTCATCTATGGTAAATATTCACTTAATATGTGCAGCATTTCTTTGTCAAGGCTTTCTAGAATAATATTCTTAGAAATATAGGAGTGCCATAGTTAGCTAATTTTCATTAATAAAACATTAACAAAGTGGAAATTTTACTACACAAAAGAGAACATTTTTTCTCTTTTGCATACCTTCTTGAAGAATATCATCATTCTTAATATTTTAAAACCTACTCAGGATATGTGATGGCAATATTAAAACGGGGGATCATTTATTGCTAATTATCTTTACTACTTACTTGGTGACTTTACTGAGTTTCTAAGTACTCAAGTCAGTCACCCTAGTTGTCTAATATGGGACAGTGAAATTAGACTTTAGCATTTGGAGGCTTCTGTGCTCACTATACTTCATATGTTCAGTTTATAGTTCTTGTTTTGCCTTGAGGATGCTTAATGACAATAAACAAATACCTGATCTCTCATTCAGGACTTCTCAGATTTCTCCTTGTCTAGCCAGGAGACAGGTATTTTTTATAATTTACTACCTAAATGACAACTTTTCTGAGGCTTAGTGTTTAATTTTGTAAACTGGGGCTGGTAATAGCTGCCTTAGTTATATTTTAATATTTGTTTAATTTTTTTTTAACAGGCAGAGTGGACAGTGAGAGAGAGAGACAGAGAGAAAGGTCTTCCTTTGCCTTTGGTTCACCCTCCAATGGCTGCTGCAGCTGGCACGCTGCGCTGATCCAAAGGCAGGAGCCAGGTGCTTCTCCTGGTCTCCCGTGGGGTGCAGGGCCCAAGCACTTGGGCCATCCTCCACTGCACTCCCGGGCCACAGCAGAGAGCTGGACTGGAAGAGCAGCAACTGGGACAGAATCCTGTGTTCTGAATTGGACTAGAACCAGGTGTGCTGGCACTGCTAGGTGGAGGATTAGCCTATTGAGCCGCGGCACCGGCCTTGTTTAATGCTTTACAATTCATGTAAAATGGAGATTATTTTGCATAACTGTTAAGCATGTTGCAGTACAGCTTTGACTTTACAATATGATTATTATTATAATCTATTGGCCAAAGAGTAGCCAAAAGATATCAGATAACTTTCTTATAGTGCATGTGATATTTTTAAGCCTTAGTAAATCCAAGAGGAATCATATAGATCATATAGATCTTCATTTTTACCAGAGCCATTTCAGAGGATTACATGAGAAAATACTGTGTTGTAAAATAGAATACATTATTGGTACTATCCTGCTCCATAATGTATTTTAGGAAGTGTTTCTTTTCAGCTCGAGGGAGATACATCACTCCTTTTTGTTTTAACCAAACCAGCACAAAAATCTACTTAAACAAATATCACAAATTGTCTGTTCCTTCTATATTCTAAGGACCATGACTTTTTTTTTTTTTTTGACAGGCAGAGTAGACAGTGAGAGAGAGACAGAGAGAAAGGTCTTCCTTTTGCCGTTGGTTCACCCTCCAATGGCCACCGCGGCCGGCGCGCTGCAACCGGGCGCACCACGCTGATCCGATGGCAGGAGCCAGGTGCTTCTCCTGGTCTCCCATGGGGTGCAGGGCCCAAGCACTTGGGCCATCCTCCACTGCACTCCCAGGCCACAGCAGAGAGCTGGCCTGGAAGAGGGGCAACCGGGACAGGATCGGTGCCCCGACCGGGACTAGAACCCGGTATGCCGGCGCCGCAAGGCGGAGGATTAGCCTAGTGAGCCGCGGCGCCGGCCCAGCACCATGACTTTCTAACACCAATGTGCATGATTCTGTTTTCCCTGCCTTCTTCCTAACACAGGTGCCAACTGTAGAGTGATGCAGCCCTTAATGACTAAGCCAATGCTATTTATTAGTCTTGTTCTAGTGAAGAAGTGAATATCATAGGTAGGTTATCATTAGGCTCAAGACAAAAACAGGTATGATTCTGAAATTCAAACTTACAAGTGTAAGAATTGTTGACAAAGAGGAAGAACAGGAAACTTTCATTGTTTCAACTTCTCTAGAGTTTGTGTGTGTAAAAAATACAGTATTTTTTACTTTATATAAGTAGTATTGTACTATAAATGTCATGGTTTCAGAAGTATTCATTAAGTGCAATATTTCAAAGATTAAATTATATGGCCATAAGAACATCTAGTTAATTGCATCTACTATTGCAGAATATCCTGTAGTACCAACATTTTATTTATCCAGCCTCTTTGTGACGAACACCATTGTTGCTTCCAACTTCCAGTACCATAAATAATTCTGATAGATAACCTTAACCTGTGATAAATAAACTTACACATATCCTCTTATGGTTTGGCATGTGAATTTCTTTAGAATAAATTTCAGGAGTAAAAATTTCCTACATTTTAAGATATGTGTATACTTAATTTACTTCACTACTGCCCAGTTGCTCTCCAAAATGGCTTTATTTCCACGTAAATGAGGTAAATGAGGGTATATCAGCATTAGGTGTTACTGGATGTTCACATTTTGACAGTTGTATGGAGTCAACTGTTAGTTCTTTATTTCATTAGCATTTTTGATTGCTCATGTATTCCATTTTCCATTTATGTGAATTCACTGTTTGCATTTTGTCCCATCTTTTCTTTTCTTTTTCTTTTTTTTTTTTTTTTGACAGGCAGAGTGGACAGTGAGAGAGAGACAGAGAGAAAGGTCTTCCTTTTGCCATTGGTTCACCCTCCAATGGCCGCCGTGCGCGCTACGACTGGTGCACCGCGCTGATCCGATGGCAGGAGCCAGGGGCTTCTCCTGGTCTCCATGGGTTGCAGGGCCCAAGCACTTGGGCCATCCTCCACTGCACTCCCTGGCCACAGCAGAGAGCTGGCCTGGAAGAGGGGCAACCGGGACAGGATTGGTGCCCCGACCGGGACTAGTACCCGGTGTGCCGGCGCCGCAAGGCAGAGGATTAGCCTAGTGAGCCGCGGTGCCGGCTTCAGCATTCTTATTTCTGAATAGACAGTAACATGAATCAATAAGAAGCCATTCAGCTTTTGAATTGTAATCATACGCGTCATCTATATGCCTAAATATATTTTAATTTGGGACATGATATTGAATATTAAAAGGTGACATATATTTGACTAAAAGGAGCACCTGAATGTTTCTGAAAACTTCTTTACATTCTTATTGACAATCATTAGCAATCAATTTTCTCCTATGCTGATCCGATGGCAGGAGCCAGGTGCTTCTCCTGGTCTCCCATGCAGGTGCAGGGCCCAAGCACTTGGGCCATCCTCCACTGCACTCCCTAGCCACAGCAGAGAGCTGGCCTGGAAGAGGGGCAACCGGGACAGGATCCAGTGCCCTGACCGGGACTAGAACCCGGTATGCTGGTGCCGCAAGCAGAGGATTAGGCTGTTGAGCTGTGGCGCCGGCTTGCCCCATCTTTTCTATAAGTATCTCATTTGTTTTTGCTATTAATTTGAGGACTCTTTTTTGTAGTTTAGATGGTAGTGCCTTATCAGATTTTGACATTAAAATATTGTCCCCCTTTGTCCTGTTTGATAACATGGTCTTTTATTCAACAAAAATTTCTATGTTTAAGACTTTTAATCAAATGTATCATTACAAAATATTCAAAATGTGCAAAAATTATTATGAAACATGATGATAAAGTTAACACTCGTAAATCCACACCCATTTAAGAACCAGAAATTACAACTAGTGTTTAATGCATGTCCTTTGCTTCAATTCTATCCCAAAGTAACTCTCTGCAGACATAACTACTATGCCAAATTTTTTTGTATTCTGTTGCACTTTTCATATACATCCATAATCAGTATAATGGTTGTTTTTCTGTTTTAAAACTTAATAAAGCTGTGTCAAGATGTGTGTGTGTTCTTCTGACTTTTTTCTTCAGTCCAGATTATTCTTCTGAGATTCATTCATGTCAATGAGTGAACCCAACTTATTCCCTTTCACTGTTATATAATATTCCATTCTGAAAATTTATCATGGTTCATTTATGCATTATATAAGAGGCTATTTGGTTATCTTTTACTTTTTTAATTGTTGTTGAGGATATAAAGGATAAGATATAAGATAAAATGCTCCTATGAACATCTCTCTTATTTCATAGGTTAAAATACAGATTGCTGAGTCTGAGCCTATATAATTTTTAAAAAGTTATGTAGCTTTTAATGCAGTCATATCAATTTCTTCTTGCAAGAGCAGTGTGTAAGAGATGATTCATGTAGTTCACCAGAACTCTTAACTGTCAGAGCTCTTAATTGTTAGACTTCTTACCTTCTGTCAATTTAGGAAGTGTAAAGTGGTAGCTTTTTGTAGGTTTAGATTTACGTGTCTATAATTCTCAGTTTCATAAATCAAAAGGAGTGTCTTCATGTTTTTGCTCATTTTTACCTGTTTTATTTTTAATGATTTTCAAGAGTGTTTTTATATATTCTGGACCCTCTGAGCTAGTTATGTGCATTGCTAATGTATTTTTCCAATCTGTGCATTTTTTCAGCTGTTATATTGTGTAACTTGATAAACATAAATTCATAACTTACATGATTTAATTTAGGAAGCTTTTTTATTTTTTTAGGGAAGAAGTCTGCCTTTGGAATAATTTTTCTACCTAAGTTATAAATAGAACTCTGTATTGAGAGACATTTAAAGATTTGAATATCATATTTATTTATTTCATATATCTAAAGTGGATTTTTATCTGTGGGTTGAGGTAGAGATCCATTTGCATTTCTTATAAATGCATAAGAAATTATTTCAGAAATTAATTATATTTACTTTTATTCTTTCCCAATTAATCTGCAATGTTATCTTTGTCATTTATCAAAGTTCTATATATTTTTGGGGTCTGTGTCTGGACTTTGTCTTTTGTGTTCCATTTAGGTGTTTATCTCACACCAATATTGTTCAGTCAGTATTGAATATCCACTAAGTACCAGGTACTTTTCTAGATAATTATGCTCCATCAATGAAAAAAAAACTGACAGTATTACATGCCTTTATGATGTTTATATTCTAGAGAGATAAGGCATCAATAAAGTTATAATTTAAATATGTTTCACATCAAATGCTGATAAGTGCTAGGAAAGAAATGAATCAGAGAAGGATATGGTCTATCAGGTAAATTGAGGGTTGTTACTTAAATAGAGAGGTAAAAACTCCCTGAATTTAGCAGAATACAAAAAAAAAAAATCGCATAGTAGTTATGTATGTAGGGAGTTACTTTGGGAAAGATTTGAAGCAAAAGACATGCATTAAATACTAGTTGTAATGTCTGGTTCTTAAATTGGGTATGGATTCATGAGTGTTAACTTTATCATCATGTTTCATAACAATTTTTTGTACATTTTGAATATTCTGTAATGATACATTTGATTAAAAGGCTTAAAATAGAAATTTCTATTGAGTAAAAGGCAAAGTTATCAAATAGAAGAAAGGGAGACAATATTTTAATGTCAAAATCTGACAAGGTGGCCGGCGCCGCGGCTCACTAGGCTAATCCTCCGCCTTGTGGTGCCGGCACACCGGGTTCTAGTCCCGGTCGGGGCACCGATCCTGTCCCGGTTGCCCCTCTTCCAGGCCAGCTCTCTGCTGTGGCCCGGGAGTGCAGTGGAGGATGGCCCAAGTGCTTGGTTCCTGCACCCCATGGGAGACCAGGAGAAGCACCTGGCTCCTGCCATCGGATCAGCGTGGTGCCCCGGCCGCAGCGCGCCATACCGCGGTGGCCATTGGAGGGTGAACCAACGGCAAAAGGAAGACCTTTCTCTCTATCTCTCTCTCACTATCCACTCTGCCTGTCAAAAAAAAAAAAAATCTGATAAGGCACTACCATCTAAACTACAAAAAAGAGTCCTCAAATTAATAGCAAAATCAAAATGAGATACTAATAGAAAAGATGGGACAAAATGCAAATAGTGAATTCACATAAATAGAAAATGAAATATATGAGTAATCAAAAATGCTAATGGAATAAAAAACTAACAGTAGACATTGCAGGGAAATCTGAGCTTACACTGAGGAATATACAGATCCTTTGTGTGGTCCTTGGGACAGAGCAGACGAATATTATACCCTCTGGGGCTAGTGCTCAATCACTGATTGCCATGGAGGAGAAGAGCTCAGCTGTGCGGAATTACTTCCCTTCTAAATAAAAAGAGAGAGAGAGAGAGAGAGAGAGAGAGAGATTTAACAGGCCAAACCTGGGTGTGTCACCTTTGACACACCCTTAACCTTGAAGAACTGAACAGAGCTCTCTGGCCACACCCACCACAAGCCTCTAGAGAGTCACCAAAAGCAGACAATCCACTTAATCTAGAGTCATAGTATAGTGATAAAAGCCACCACAGCGACAAAAAATAAAAAGAGGAAACCAAAGAATATCTCCACAACGTCAAACAATAAACGCATATATACTGTTATAGAAACCTCTACACAAGGCCAGTGGGTCACTTCCCTTACCCTCTTATCTCTCACCATTGGCACTCTCCTTTCTACAACAAGATAAGCCATGGAAATCAACCAGTTCTACTGACTTTTGTCCCTTCTGGTCTTACTACACAGTTCATGAGCATTCCCATTTCTTTATTTCTTTACAGATTTATTTAACTATTTGAAAGAGTTACACAGAGAGAAGGAGAGGCAGAGAGAGAGAGAGAGAGAGAGAGAGAGAGAGAGAGGTCTTCCATCCACTGGTTCACCCCCCAGTTGGCAGCAATGGCTGGAACTGTACCCATCCAAAGCCAGGAGCCAAGAGCTTCCTTCTGGTCTCCCACGTGCGTGCAGGGGCCCAAGGACTTGGGCCATCTTCTACTGCTTTCCCACTTTCCCAGGCCTTAGCAGAGAGCTGGATTGGAAGTGGAGCAACCAGTACACGAACTGGCTGCCACATGGTATGCTGGCACTGCATGCAGTGGCTTTACCAGGTATGTGGCTTTACCAGGTATGCCACTGCTCCTGCCCCAAGCATTCCCAATTCTTTTTTTCTTTTCTTTTTTTTTTTTTTTGGACAGGCAGAGTGGACAGTGAGAGAGATACAGAGAGAAAAGTCTTCCTTTTCCGTTGGTTCAACCCCCAATGGCTGCTACGGCCGGCATGCTGCTGCCAGCGCACCGCGCTGATCCGAAGCCAGGAGCCAGGTGCTTCTCCTGGTCTCCCATGCGGGTGCAGGGCCCAAGGACTTGGGCCATCCTCCACTGCCTTCCCTGGCCACAACAGACAGCTGGACTGAAATAGGAGCAACCGGGACAGAATCCAGCGCCCCGACCCGGACTAGAACTGTGTGCTGGCGCCGCAGGAGAAGGATTAGCCTATTGAGGCGCGGCGCTGGCCAACATTCCCAATTCTTTAAAATGGCTCGGTAGACTCTTGTCAGCTGATTCAAAAGTCAACCCTCTGATGAAGAGCTTCCATGTCAGGCTCTTTAGGATATTGGAGCAGGGGCAAAATATTTTTCATGAATTTGTAATATGAAATAGTTTGTATTTTGGAAAACAAAACTAGATATACCCATAGGTAGCACTTGCTCGTTCAGATCACAGTATGTCATGTGCTTCTCCATTTCAGGTTCAAAAAGCCTAAATTGTTTCTCTGGAGTCATTTATAAACCAGGACTTAAATCTGAACTTTCTGACCCTGAAAAGCATTCACATTCCTACTCACTGATGCTAGCTTTTTCATTCTTCTTTACAACATACAAGCTGTTCTATATGTATATGCATATCTATCTACCTAAATTCATCCTTTTCTGGATTCTAGATGGTTAAATCATTTTAAAATATTACTTTTTTCTTTATAAAAAATTAGTTCCCTTTATCAATTACAACTGTGTATATATATGAATGAATATATATATATATGCATATATAGTTGTGTATATTTGTTTGCCAAAAGTTCTTAAAGCAAATAGAAATTGTGTAGTATATGTTTCAACTTTCTGAGGTTATAGTAGTGATGGTAGGAATGGTGTATTGGAGTGACAATATAATGTGACACCCATTTTGCCATTTTGAAACACATCTCTTTACTTTTTAAATGTAGTAATGAAAATCAAAGTTTGAAACCCATAATATATGGTGCACATTAGGAATAAGACATGTTTGACTGTAAAAATGGTGCATTTTATTTTTCCGTTGTGATTTCAATAGTATTATTTGTTGTCTGTAGTTAGAAAAATGTTATTATCTTATCTCTAGGCAGTTGTTCTTTGCTTTAAGGAGAAGATGAGATTGCTTGTTGCCATACTCATACATCTTCAGGATAGCTATTTTATATGCTATCCAATCTTGACATCTAGATCACAATATGTATAATGCAGTGTAATATCATTAGAAATTCTAGGAATAAATGGTTGCTAAGAATATGAAAATATAAAGCAAATAAGAGATAAGTCAGCAAAAGACTGCACATACTTGTGGCAGAATTCAATGACATATTACTTTCATCATACCTTTTCTCATATTTCATGTTACAAAAAGATGCACTATAATTTCTGAATTATTGTTTTTCAGTGCAAATAGACATAGCAAACAATATGTTGAATCATAGTTAATGTCTCATTTTAGATTATTTTTCCACCTAATCCATCATCTTATCTTGCCCATTACTTTGTGTTTACTTCAAGCTGTGTATGTGGAAGTGAAAATTCTATAGCATTCCCTTATAAATATTATTATGAAAACAAATTCTCAGCAGATACATTTCAGGTTATGCTCTGTAGTAGTCAATATGAAAAGCTATCTTGTTAAAATGATAGCTTACAAACTATCTTTGAGTATGTTATATTAGTTCTAATTATGCAAGGATGTCCAAAAATACATGGAAATTGAATTAAAGGTAAGTTTTTTTATACTTACCTTATTTTGCAATAGAACATCACATCTTCTTACTCCTATATCGCTGAAACTTAGTACTCATTAATCAACCTTTCCTGATCATGCCTTCCTTTCTACTGTCCCCAGCCACCAGCAGCCCCTATTATACTCTTCTTTTCCATAGAACAACTTTGTAGATTCCACATAAGACTGAGATCATGCAGTACTTGTCTTTCTTTGCTTGGCTTATTTCATTAACATAGTGACCTTCATATCTGTATATGCTGTTGTAAATGACAAGATACAACCCTTTTTATGACTGAGGAGTATTCCAATGGGTGTGTGTGTGTCTTAGACTCTTTATCCATTCATAAGTTGATGGAAATTTCAGTTGTTTCCAATCTTGAGTATTGTGAATATTGCCACAATAAACTTGGGAGTACAAATGTGTCTCAACAAACTAATGCCGTTTCCCTTGCTCATATGCCCATTAGTGGGTTGCTGGAATGATAATGTACTGTTAGTTTTTCTTTAAAAATGGGGACAAATGTTTTGCCTTTTGATTAAGGTGCTGGTTATGATGTACATTGGTGTACCTAGGCTCGAGTACTAGCTATGTCTCCTGTATCCAGCTTCCTGCTGCTGTGGACCCTGGGAGGAAGTAGGTGATAGCTCAAGTAGTTGAGTTTCTGCTACCTCCATCCACATGAGAGACCCGGATGGCTATCCTGGCTTCTGGCTTCAGCTCTGACCCAGCCCCAGTTGTTGAAGGCATTTGGAAAATGAATCCACAGATGAGACAACACCCACACAAAAATTTGAAAAAAAAATATGTAGAACCAAGGATTTAGAGTTATTTTTCACCCTAAAGAAATTTTAAATTTTCAGGGAATTAGACATGTTTACTCTGATTGGAAACTATGCAGTCTATACATGTATAAGAATACCACATAGTACCCCAAACTTTAGTATAATTTTTATGTGTTAGGGGCTGGCACTGTGGCATAGCTGGTTAAAGCCACAGCCTGCAGTGCCGGAATCTGATATGGGCACCAGTTCAAGTTCTGGCTCCTCCAGTTCCTGTCCAGCTCCCTGTTAATGCACCTGTGAAAGTAGCAGAAGATGACCCAAGTACTTGGGCTGCTACACCCACATGGGAGACCTGGAAGAAGCACCTGGCTACTGGCTTTGGCATGGCCCAGTACTGGCTGTTGGGGCCATTTGGGGAGTGAAACAGCATATGGAAGATCTCTCCCTCTGTCTCTCCTTCTCTTTCTCTCTTTAACTCGGTCTTTCAAATAAATAAATTAATTCTTAAAATTTGTTATGTTAATTAAAAAGAAAAGTTATAATAGGAAGTTTAATTTGGTGCAGAGAGTTAAAATGCATACGTAGTTTTTTCAATATACACGTTACACTAAATTTTTGAAGACCCTTTGTATGCAAAAATTTTAAAATGTTTTTGCTCTAATGTAAACTTATCTTTTAATTCCATTTTTCATGAACTTTTTGAAGTCCACTTGTATAATCAAAACCAATTCTAACCTCAACATTATTGAATGTTTTCCTACTATCTCCCAAAATGTATGACCATTTTCTCTAATGTAATTTTTCATAAAAAAGCATAATTGTTTTTTTCTTTTGGTGGGTAGAAAGATTACTTCCAAAGTAGGAAGATAGATTTTACATTTTCAGAAATAATTGAAATTAAGTGTATAAACAAAGTTAAGTTAAATATACTATAGAGCCATACCCAAATACTAACTTTAGTATAAGAAGATTCATTATCAATGACCAGGATAATTTTTCTGAGATATAATCATATGTGTGTCCTGGTTCTGCTACTAGTTAGTTGTGTGGCTTGGGAGAATTCATTTTGCTGTTCTAGACCTCCTTTTGTCATCTCCTTTATAAGGATTTTCACTTTCCAGATCACTAAAACTGTTTCTTTATGTGATTTTTTCTTTGGTCACTTATTCTCAATTTCTGCAAAACACCAATTAGCACATAGAATAGGTCCCAATAATATTTGGTAAATGAAATAGAAAAAAATGTTGAAAATAGAGCAGTCAATCCAAGTTCTCTGCTCAGAACAGATTTATCATTAAGAGACTTTCAGGTAGGGCAAGTGCTCATAATTATCCATGACTTACCTTTTGACTTGGGTTAACCTAACATTTAGTCAGGCCTCAGACATGACTAGAGTATATTGAACTTTGGCTCACCACGTGTTAAGTGAGCTCCAAGATGTAGAACATCCCTCATTAATGACACATTCTTTGAGAATTGATGAGTTCAATGACAGAGAAATAGTTTCTCTTAAAGCACCCTGATTTTGTCAAACTGCTCATCCCTAGCATACTGACACCCCTACTACCAAAATACCTACTAGCCATGTTAGACCATTCCTATGGAAGAAACACTTTTATCTGATTTTGAAACACTTATTAGGTCAGAATGTTCTTTCTATTGCAAGAGTCTTTTTGAATATAGTTTCTCCTTACTTAGATTCAGATTTGTTGTGTGTTAATAATTACAAGGTGAACTCATCTTCACAACTTCACCTTTGCCTGATCCATTACAATTAGGCATAAAGATGAGGCCTTGTGGAGTCAATGGGTCTATTTGGATTTCAGCACTGTGCCTTCGCACCCTGAATTCATTGAAAATTGCTTTGAATATTTTGTCTTCATCATTGCCAGATATACAAATTGAGTCTATAGCATATGGTCTTTTCAGAATCTCTAAAATTTGGGCACATCTGATGCATTCTTCTCATATGATCCTCCATCATTTTTTTAGAAACTGCTTATTCTTTTCTCATCTGGTTCTTTCAATTTGTATACACGTATCTAGGACTTTGTCTTAAAATTTTCTTTTTTTAACCATTCCATTTGCTTCTCCAGTTACTCCCATGACTTAAAGATGTTTGTGAATATATAGTTCCCACCCCAAAGAAAGATGTTTATTTCTATTTTCCCATCTGTCTGGACATATAGAGAAAAGATTGGGTGTTTTTTGTGGCCTTCTAATCTGAAGAATAGCGAGAAAATTTAGGGTATACAGTGAGTGAACACTGTACATGAAACGGGATTGATTTAGAGTTACCAGGTAAAAATCCTTCTCCCCTTGATATTTCCAGAAATTTCTGTAACTGAATGGTGTGACTATTGGCAGCCAATTAGAAGCTTTTACTAGCACACATTTCATTATAAACAGCATTATTATCTTCGTTTCATATGGGCTTGGTTTCTTCATTACCTTTGTTGCCTATTAACAAAATAGTTTGGACAAGGAAAAGATGTGGGCACTAAGGTAAATCTTCATATTATTCAGCTCTGTTAGACCAAATACTTACTTTTAAAATTCAAAAGAGAGAAATCTTTCAGAGAAAGTGTGAAAAAAATGTGATGGAAAATAAATATAATATCAAATAATATTAGAGAAAACTTGAGTAAAGAACAGAATGAGTATGAGTACAAATAGGGTGAGAATAAGGAATATAATGCAAAGAAGAAGGAAGTAAAAATACAAAGTATAATCTGTAATGTGAGAGAGTAAGAATGAGTAAAAACAATGAGATTGTGGGACAATAAAAATATATAAACTCTTAATAAGAGCATAGAATATGTTAAAATGAAAGAATATGAAAGAAAATTTGATGTAGAAGGGATGAGACACTAAAATGTAATTTGAGAATGAAAAAAATAAATGTACAGATATGCTGAAATGTGAGATTAAACATGAAGATAATGTAAAATAAAGTAGAAATTTATGGGGAAAAATGAGAGGAAGGGAGTTGAGCATAAAATAAACGAAGTAGCTTTGGTAAGGAGAAAATAAGAGTTTGAGATAATACAGAAAAGAGAGCAAGAATAAAAATGAGAGCCAGCAAGAAATGGAACAAAAATAAAAGAATGAGACATGTGAGGCAATGTTAATGATAGAAGAGAATGAGAAGTAGACAAATGAGAACAGTGTCTGCAGTGCGCTGATATAGGAGTTGAGGCACCATAGAAAATGGGTGAGGCAATTTTGGCTTTAGCTTAGGGCTATTGCTCTTCCCCTGGCATCTGTAGTACTAACACCTCCCAAGAGAGGGCAGTGCAAGGAAGGGTGAGGAGAGGGCAGGGTCAATGATGGGCTACTGCCGAGCCACTCTCCATGCTACAGGGGACAAGAGAGGAAAACTGGCAGGTTTGGGCAGGGTGGCAGAGGATCCAGAACGCCCAGAATGCAGTAAGGGTGGAGTCTACGGCAATCATGGCCACCATGGTCCTCACAGTTGAGCTGAGGTTTTAGCTTTTCAGGACAAGCTCTTTGCAGAATCAATTCTTTTCTTTATTGTGAAGTTTAAATTTGTTTGCTGTGATTTTGCCATTTGAGCTCTTTAGACCCATTATGATCTCTTTATCTTTTACCCTGATGTTGGAATTTATTTGCTGTGCCTTAGCTACTGTATCTAAAAAGAGGCCCTCTACTTTGTCAATGTCCATCTGGCTTCATCTCTTGCAGTACTGAAGTGCAAAGCACTGTGGTGTGAGAGTCAGGGTTGCTTTGGACACCCTGGGTCTCCCTTCCCTAGGAGAACCTTCCCCTCAGTGCAAAAGGACTCCAGAAACCCAGAATCCATTCTCTATGGGCTTGTGTTTTGCACTGTTTTATTGTTTGGCCAAGTCTTTATTTGCCATTACTTTAAAAAATAAATATTTTTGTTTGTTTTATATTTCAGTAGACTTATTGTACTTGGAAAGTACATTAAGTTTGAAATCACCTTAAACCCAAAACTTCAGAAGAATTCTTCAATGGTCATTAATTGCCATTCTAATATTGGGCAATACTGCACTTTAGGGAGAGGGAATATTTCTACACTAAATGAAATGGTGATTTCAGATTTGGAGTTAAGTATAAGCCTCTTTTAGGAAAGTCAGAAAACTTGTGATTTTTTTTTGAAATGTGAAACAACTTATTAAAATTTCATATAAGCCTCAGTCAAAAATATTTCATATCCTGGTTTGTAAAAATTTTATATGATGATGAATGAAAGTGACACAATAGGTTTTAAGAATTATTTGTGCACATGAACAAGTGAGCAAAAGAGAGTTTTTAACACAAATATGTATTCCTTGTAGCCTCTAAACTAGAAATTTGCAAATGAAAAAAAATGCCTCAAAATGACTCAGTAAATACTTTTAACATGCAGATTTTTCTCCATGGAAGTTTCTCAGTTTCTTTAAAGGAGTAAAAATTATCTTGATGGTCAATATATATATTTTTTCCTTGCAAAGACTAGAAAATTCATTGTGTAGTAATGAGATCTACCACAGACTACTATTTCTGGTTGGTGAGCTGGTATTTAGAGACTTGCATCTGAAAATTGGTTTAGCTAATTAAATTCAATGCTTTCATAAGAGTCACATATTTTTCCTTCTATATACATTTTTAAAAGTCCATTTTCAGAGTATATGATATATGTAATTGAGGTATAAATCTCTATACACACACACACACACACATATATATATATATATATATATATATATATATATAATTTATTTGAGAGGCAAAGAAACAGAGAATGGAGACTCCCATCTGCTGGTTCACTCTTTAAGCTAAGGCAGCTGCTGAGGCTGAGACAGACCAAAGACTAGAGCTGGGAACTCAATCCAAGTCTTGCACATGGGTGGCAGGAACTCAATTACTTGGGCCATCACTACTGCCCCATAGGGTCTGTATTAGCAATAAGGTGGCATTAGGAACCCTAATAATAGCTAAACTAAATGCACACTTCTATATGACATGTTTTAAAAGTGAGTATTTTGTTCTACTCCTTATCTTAATTTCTAAGGCCTACTCTTGGAAATGTTCTTTTAAAGGATTTAAATGCTTCAAATGGAAATCTTTAAAAATACTTGACTACTAGGTGCCAGTGTTGTGACACAGTGTGTTAAGCCACACCTACAGTGCTTGCTTCCTACATGAGCACCTAGTTTGCCTCCCTGCTGCTCCACTTCCCATTCAGCTCCCTGCTATTGTACCTGGAAAAGCAGCAGAAGATAGCACAAGTAATTGGGTCCCTGATAGACATGTGGGAGACACGAATGAAGCTCTTGGTTCCTGGTTTTGGCTTGGCCCAGCCCAGGTATTGTGGTCATTTGGGGAGTGATCCAAGAGATATAAGATCTCTCCCTGTGTCTGTCCCTCTCTCTCTCTAACTCTGATTTCAGATAACTAAGCAAATTTTTAAAATAAATATTTGTCTACCATATATATATATATATGGATATATATGGATATATATAAGCAAATGTGTATTTCAAATATAAATGCAATATTGCATGAAATTGGAAACCTCCTAGGAAGAAATATTTTGATGTAAATATTCCCAAATATATTATATGTTTCTGAATGGTTATACTTAATAAGCTATTTTAATTATTGGTTGTTTTTTTTTTTTTTTTTGACAGGCAGAGTGGACAGTGAGAGAGAGACAGAGAGAAAGGTCTTCCTTTTGCCGTTGGTTCACCCTCCAATGGCTGCCACGGCTGGCACGCTGAGGCCGGCGCACTGCACTGATCCAAAGGCAGGAGCCAGGTGCTTCTCCTGGTCTCCTGTGGGGTGCAGGGCCCAAGCACCTGGGCCATCCTCCACTGCACTCCCTGGCCAGAGCACAGAGCTGGCCTGGAAGAGGGGCAACCGGGACAGAATCCGGCGCCCCAACCAGGACTAGAACCCGGTGTGCCGGCGCCGAAAGGCAGAGGATTAGCCTATTGAGCCGTGGCACCAGCCAAATTATTGTGTTTTACATCATTGTAAATTTGTAGGTCTATAGTGGTTTGCTCTTTTTTGTTTCATTTTTAAACTTCAAACTCTTGGCTTATTGGAGCACATGTTTGAATCAATATTTCTGTAAATTAGTAGTCAGGGTTTACAAACTACACAATAGAAAGAGAGAAAATTGTCCTTCAAATTGGACAATCCAAGAATTATTTAAAAGACATTTCTCTTGTAAATACAATGAAATAATATGGCAATTAGAGTTGAACCATATAAATGTATACTACAATTGTAAATCTTAGAAAGGTGACGGTATAATGAGATTTGACAGCATGTAGAAAGGTGAAAGATCATTAACAAGCCAGGTTCTAGATTTTTTAAAAAATTGATTAGCATTTTTTATTATGTAAGAAGATTGGTTAGTATTTTAGGAGGAGAGCAGCAGTTGTGTGGCATTTAAATCTATTCTGAATTAAAAATGATCAGTTTAAAAAATTATAGAAAATTCTTATGCAAATGAAATGTAATCAAGCCATGCTTCAGACTCATTATGCATGATTGATATGCACTAATTCAAGGAGCAGAGGAATTCCAATTATCATATTGTTTATGCAGTGCTGTGCCACACTACTGGAAGTGGTATTAAATTGATTACAATAAATGGAGTAAACGAACAAGATGAATCCTTATCCAACTTAAAATTCATTTTATATGAAATGATGAGGATTTCTTACTATCCAAAAGCTCACATCTTCTATACAAATGTTGAAACCTTCCTGAGATTCCTGGATAACACAATCAAGATGAGAGAGAAAGTAGACCACGTCTTGCTAATTCCTTTAGAAGATATTTGCTCGTTGACCTAAAAGTTTGTTTGTTTATTTGTGATCTGTAATTAAATATTTCCCTAATGTATTTCTTTTGTGAGTTCACGTCTAGTTGTGAGACTCCTTATTAATGAAATTGTAAATTGGGCTAACCTTAGAAAACTATAAAGGCAGCACAAATTTATCACAGCTTTAAGGGTTTTAACAATTCTTAACTATATTATAACCTACAAAATCTATACTGGGAAATTTCTGTGATTCTTAGTCTAACATTAGGATTTTACCAAAACTAATTGCTGCAGAATAGTTTAAAAAATTACTATTTTTTAAGCATTAAGAAGAAAGATTTTAAGAAGCTTGTTAAATGCTACTAGAAAATTGAGATAACCTGGAAATCTATGAGGTCAACATGCTGAATTTTTTTACAACTTTCAGAGTTTAAGAATCAAAATTTTAGGTTTATTTGTGTGGATGAAAGTAGGAATTTATTTGCAACACACAGAACAAGGAGCCAGGCTGATAATGCACGATTTCCAGACTCCCAAAGGTATTAAAGGCAGATAATCTTAGTGTTGAAAGTTGGGAATGAGCTATGGGTGGTCAGCCTGTGTATGGGCCTCTGGCTGGTCCACACTGCATGTGGCCTTCATTTGATTAGTCAATGATGGGGGCCAATGTGCTTCTTTTGGAATGGCAAAAGTGCACTCAAGTCTGTCTGGGTTAGTTTTTTAAAAATTATTTTATTTATTTGAGATGTCGCGTTACAGACAGTGAGAGAGAGATAGAGACAGAGAGAAAGGTCTTCTGTTCTCAGATCTGTTTTGAGGTGAGTTTGTGCGTGTGTGTGTGTGTGTGAGATGAGGGATGCTATTCTTCTGCATGTCACTAGTTTTTCACCATTTATAGAAGAGATTGTCATTTTCTCTTTGTATGTTCTTGGCATTTTTGTCAGAATAAATTTTGTTGTAATGAATGCATTTATTTCAAAGCTTTTTTCATATTTCTTAAAATAGTTATTCATTTGAAAAGCAGAGCAAAAAGAGAGAGAAAGAGAGAGAGAGAGAGAGTGAGATCGTCCATCTGCCAGTTCAGTCCCCAAATCGTTGCAACAGGCAGATGTGGGCCAGGCTAAAGCCAGGAGCCATCCTGCTCTCCCACACGGATGGCATGGGTACAAGTACTTAGGACATCTTCTGCTGCCTCCCCAGGTGCATAATTTGGAAGCTGGATTAGAAGCAGAGTAGCTGTTATTTGAATGATCTCTCAGTATGGATTGCCAGCATTACAACTGGCAGCTTAATCCGCTGTGCCACAATGTTGGCCCCAAACTCTATTCTGTTCACTAGTTTAGGTGTCTGTATCATGGAGTTTTGATTACTATAAATTTCTAGTGTATTTGAAGTCATATAGTAGGATAACTCCTCCTTTTTTGCTTGTACTCAAGATTACTTTCACTATTTAGGGTATTTGGGAGTACACAGATTTTTGAGTGCATTCTTTTAAAATATTAACAGTGTGTTTTGTATCTAAGGATAATTTTTGGCGCATATGTGTGTATGTGCATTCATGTATATATAGGTGTATGAATGCATGCTTATTTGATTTTTTAAAACTTTTATTTAATGAATATAAATTTCCAAAGTACAGCTTATGGGTTACAATGGCTTCCCCCCTCCCATAACTTCCCTCCTACCCGCAACCCTCCCCCCTCCCGCTCCCTTTCCCCTTCCATTCACATAAAGATTCATTTTCAATTCTCTTTATATACAGAAGATCAGTTTAGTACATATTAGGTAAAGATTTCAACAGTTTGCCCATATAGCAACACAAAGTGAAAAAACTACCATTGGAGTACTAATTATAGCATTAAATAACAATGTACAGCACATTAAAGACAGAGATACTACATAATAGTTTTTTTAAAAAAATTAATTAATTTTCTATGACATTTCCAATTTAACACCAGGTTGTTTTTTTTTCATTTCCAATTCTCTTTATATACAGAAGATCAATTCAGTATATAATTAGTGAAGACCTCATCAGTTTGTACCCACACAGAAACACAAAGTACAAAAATACTGTTTCAGTACTAGTTATAGCATCACTTCACATTAGACAACATATTAAGGACAGATCCCACATGGGGTGTAAGTACACAGTGACTCCCGTTGCTGACTTAACAATTTGACACTCCTGTTCATGGCGTCAGTAATCTCCCTAGGCTCTAGTCATGAGTTGCCAGGGCTATGGAAGCCTTTAGAGTTCGCTGACTTTAATCTTATTCCGATAGGGTCATAGTCAAAGTGGAAGTTCTCTCCTCCCTTCGGAGAAAGGTACCTCCTTCTTTGATGCTTATTTGATTTTTTAAAATCCATTTACTCTGCTTAAATCTAAATCAATCATAATATACTGTATTTCTATTGCAATTTACACTTACAAAGTACTTTGAAATATTTACCGCTTTTCACTGTCAGTAACTGACACTTACACCGTAGTCCTCTAGACCCATAAATTCTTTGAAAGTGCATTAGGTATGCATGTGTGAGCCTAGTTATTGTGATTTAGCTGCTTTAGAAATTCCCATATCCTAAGCATTATACATCTGCTAGCAAATAATGCTTCAGCATTCTTATTTCTGAATAGACAGTAACATGAATCAATAAGAAGCCATTCAGCTTTTGAATTGTAATCATACGCGTCATCTATATGCCTAAATATATTTTAATTTGGGACATGATATCGAATATTAAAAGGTGACATATATTTGACTAAAAGGAGCACCTGAATGTTTCTGAAAACTTCTTTACATTCTTATTGACAATCATTAGCAATCAATTTTCTTCTATGCTTCCTTTCCTATTTCTAAGTAGATAGAGCTGTAGTAGATAGATGTAATAATTTTCTATACTGAATATCAGGCCATTATTCTTATCATCAGACGATTTATCTCTTCAACTGGATTTCTTCCTTAAAGCTAAATCATCATTTTTATACTAGGGAAAATACAATTGTAAGAATGCAGAAAAGACTGAGGAATAGGTTAATTGGAACATCAGTAAAGTTAAACACTGATCAGCTGGTATACAGTATGTAATGCAAGGAAATGAATAAAATAGAATTGAAGTCCTAAACTAGTATAGGGATGGAGCCAATGTAATTGCATTGTATTAGCATAATGCTGTGGATCTCAATAAAGAATTCACCCTTTACATACAGCAGTAAAAAACAATGGAATCCGGTCATTTAAAACAAAATGGAGGAATCTGGAAAACATCATGCTGAGTGAAATAAACTGGTCCCAAAGGGACAAATATCATATGTTCTCCCTGATCAGTGACATCTAACTGAGTACCAAAAAGGAAACCTAATGAAGTGAAATGGACACTATGAGAAACAGTGACTAGATCAGCCCTTGTCTTGACTCTTGATGAACAACTTAATACTTTATCCCTTTTAGTATTTTTTTTTGTTCTACTTAATACTATTGCTTGAACTCTTTAATTAACACACAATTATTCTTATGTGTTTTAATTTTAACTGAAAAGTGATACCTGATAAATATAAGAGTGGGAATAAGAGAGGGAGGAGATGCACAATTGGGGACATGCTCAATCGGGCTTGCCCCAAATGGTAGAGTTAGAAACATGCCAGGGAATTCCAATTCAATCCCATCAAGGTGGCAAGTACCAATGCCATCTCACTAGTCAAAGTGATCAATTTCAGTTCACAATTGATCATACTGATAGGAATAAGAGTCAAAGAGATCACATAAACAAGACTAGTGTCTGCTAATACTAACTGATAGAATCAAAAAGGGAGAGAACAATCCAACATGGGAAGCGGGATACACAGCAGACCCATTAAATGGCAGATGTCCTAAACAGCACTCTCGCCTCAGAATCAGCCCTTAAGGCATTCGTATCTGGCTGAAGAGCCCATGAGAGTATTTTGGGCATGGAATGCCAAGACACTCTGGCAAAAAAAAGAAGACATAAATGAAAGATCTTTGTGAGTGAGATCCCAGTGGAAAGAACAGGGCCATCAAAGAAGGAGGTACCTTTCTCTGAAGGGAGGAGAGAACTTCTACTTTGACTATGACGTTGTATAAATAAGATGGGAGTCGGTGAACTCAAAAGGCTTCCATAGCCCTGGCAACTCATGACAAGGGCCTAGGATGATTACTGACGCCATAAACTAGAGTGTCAATTTGTTGGGTCAACAACAGGAGTCACTGTGCACTTACTCCTCATGTAGGATCTCTGTTCTTAATGTGTTGTCCAATGTGAATTAATGCTATAACTAGTACTCAAACAGTACTTAACATTTTGTGTTTCTGTGTGGGTGCAAACTGTTGAAATCTTTACTTAATATATACTAAATTGATGTTCTATATATAGAGATAATTGAAAATGAATCTTGATGTGAATGGAATGGGAGAGGGAGCAGGAGAGGGGATGGTTGCAGGTGGGAGGAAATTTATGGAGGGGAAAACGCCACTGTAATCCATAAGCTGTACTTTGGAAATTTATATTTATTAAATACAAGTTAAAAAAATAAAAAAAAGAATTCACCCTTTAAGAATGTGGGGAGTAATGATAAATCCTAGATGAAAGCATGCAGATATTATGTTTTTACTGCCTGGGTTTATTAGATAATTTAGTTTAATTCTTATTGTAATTATTTTCAAAAGAAATGATTATGTCCGGCCGGCACCGCGGCTCACTAGGCTAATCCTCCGCCTTGCGGCGCCGGCACACCGGGTTCTAGTCCCAGTCGGGGCACCGATCCTGTCCTGGTTGCCTCTCTTCCAGGCCAGCTCTCTGCTGTGGCCAGGGAGTGCAGTGGAGGATGGCCCAAGTGCTTGGTTCCTGCACCCCATGGGAGACCAGGAGAAGCACCTGGCTCCTGCCATCAGATCAGAGCGGTGCGCCGGCCGCAGCGTGCCTACCGCGGTGGCCATTGGAGGGTGAACCAACGGCAAAAGGAAGACCTTTCTCTCTGTCTCTCTCTCACTGTCCACTCTGCCTGTCAAAAAAAAAAAGAAAGAAAGAAAGAAAGAAAGAAATGATTATGTCCATAATCATCAAAGTATAGAATCTATTACTTAAGGAATGCCAAGCTGATGGAAGGAACAATTTAGTGATGAACTATGTACACATCATGTGACAGAAGAAATAAAGCATTTCTGTACAGTTAGAGCTTTTTAACTAACCATTTTTGTCCTTTGGAAATCTGAAGCATCTCTGAGGCAGTTGGGGTTATGAAAGAGATGACTTGTACCACAGCTTTCATGCTGCGTGAAAAGATGGTATTTAATGTTCTGAGGGTTACTGAAGTTCCAAAGTAACTAGATTCACTAAGAGAAAGAGTGAGGAGCAGTATTTCAAACCCAGGATTCTATGGATTAGATACTTTCATACATTTACTCTATGAACTTTTATCAGAAATCGCTTGTTAAGCTTCAACTTGAACTTTCCCCTTCACATTAAATATTGGGCTTAAAACCAGTTGAAATAGTAACGTAGATGAATATCTCATTAATAGTTGATGAGAGTAAAGAGTATGCTTGCACACAATACTAGAATGCATATTAAGGAAAAATTATAAATTAAACCAGATGTTAATTCCTGTTTTTCCTTATGTGATAGAGACTGCTTAAATGGAATTGTTTTGGATTCATAACACAGCAATGCACTTGACCATTGTAGTTGTGCAATGTTTCTGTAAGAAACTGGGCTTGGTTGCATCTAGACTGAAAACACAACGACTGGTATGATTAGTAGTTCAGCAGACTACTTAGCATTGAAACCAAAAATAAATAAACAAGGGCTGGTTTATGAAATATACATTTTTTGCTTTAGAAAAAAAAAAGCTTCATAAAATTCAAGTGGGTTTTGTTTTTAAAATGTTACTTACTAACTGCACTTAAGCCTAAAAATAAGTCTTAAGGTTTTTGCTCATTCTGCTCCATACTGTTGCATATACAGTATTTAATTAGGTGATTCATTAAATTTATGAATGTTTTCAACCAGTGTTGAATATAACTTATTAAATTTTAATTGTAAATGACAGTGTAATAACCTTTTTTGGAGTCACCCTGCTTATGCTGGCTGTGACTGCAGACATTTATATATTTTGCCTAAGCAACCAGAGGTGTGCACTCACACGTGGCTTAGCTAAACAGCTTTTGTTACCTATATTCTCTACCCACCTTAAACCTGGGTATAACTTATTAACTTTTATTTTCGTTGGCACTGTGCCTAGTGATCTCACATAGGAGATAATCAACAAATTCTAAGTGATCAAAATGTTCCTGTCTGAGCAATCAGCGAAATCTAATGCAATAATCATAAGATTTTTTATATAAATCAGGTGCCACAATTTTGTGTATAAGGATGTCAGCAATCTTGGGCCATCTAGTGACCTCTCCAGGTTTTCGTTTTTTGGCTTTAATCTGAATGGCTTGGAATCTATGATTACTGAAGGGCAGCCAAGAATTCATTTTTTATAATTCAATGATTCCCCTTGCAGTCTGTATATTATCTTCAGTTCCATCTTTACCTTCACTGGAGAGGTTGCTGTCTAAGTTTCATCGATGTCATGCAGCAGTTTTCTATGTTTTGAATGTTTCAGATAGATCAATAACTTCTACACAGAAAGATAGACAAACAGTACTTCCCGAGAAACCAAAATACCATACATTTGAAACCTGGATCAACAACCTAAGCATTCTGATGGAGAATGGCTTGCCTTCCCACTGCCAAATTGCCCATATAAGCATTTCCTGACTGCTTACGTTAAATGATTTGATGGAGAGTCAGGAGGAATTAGATGTTAGATTTTCATCTACTATCAAATCCCTGTGTCACACGTTGTCCTTATGGCACCTCACTTTCTCCAACTGTCAAACTATGGAACTTTCTCTGAAGATATAGAAAATGCATTATATTCTGAATTTGTATGAGTCTATGTTTGGGGCTGCCAATTACTTAGACTAGGAAAGGCAAAGGGACCTTTAGTAAGAACCTAAATGTGTGGCTATGGTAGTTATACTTTAAGAGCAAGGGAACTGAGAACCAGAGAGGTTAAAAAAAGTGTTTGATCATTCCCAAATGAACATATAGCTACAAATGACAGAATCAGAATTTGAATCTGTCTGATATAATAAGCCATACTTACAAAGTTAAGTTACATTTGCTATATTTTATTTATTTTATTTGGTAGGAGGTTGGGAATAAGTTCATGAATTAGGATGTAGTGCTTAAAAGACAGATAATGTACCTTGAGGATAGTGGCCATGTTTAATTCATCCTTTTACCTTCAACACCTAGCAAAAGTGTGTATTGAATGAATAAATTATGTTGAAGAACAAGAGAGAAGAAAGCTACTAACAATGCTACTATAATAATCTGTACATGAAGTAATAAGACTTTGACTTAGGGTAGTGGCAGTCCAAAAGGACACAGCCAAAAGATATTAAAGATGAGATGTGGATTGCACCTGAAAATAAACTAGACATGGGCAAGAGAGAAGGGAAAGATGACCTCAAGATTTTTGAAGCCTAATTGCTTGCTATGGTGTTTCGTTGCTGAAGGGCCGGAGTAACTATGTTTCAAAAAAGTGCCTCCATTTGGAGAGGCAGGCCCGACTTCCCCTGAAAGCAGCCTCACTCTGGGGAAACCAAAAGTTACAACGGAACAGCTCGCTAGCGTTCACCATACAAGGAAATCCCCTGGGTCTGACCCAATCAGGAACAGCCGCGTTCAATCAGGAAGTACCAGAGGTGACCCCAGCCAATCCACTGTTTCCCCACACCGCTCGAGGACATAACCGGGCTTTGAAAGAGGCTCCCAAGCACAGCTGGGGCCTTCCTCTGCCCTCTGCTGCGTGGTTGAGTAGACGGGATCTCTGCTGCAGCCTGTATTTCCGAGATAAACCTTGCGCTTGCATTTTGGTGTGTTCAGGTCTCTGGCGGCGTTTGGGGATCCGATGATATGGCACAACAGTTGCTATCTCAGAAGTGTGGTGGTCCCCCTGCAGTCATGCAAGTATTACACAGTGACTTTTACAGTGACTTTATGTTTTCTGCCTTTATTCAGCTTTTATTTCTTTCAATTCAAATGTCTGCTGAATGACATTGATCTGAATACCACTTAGTCATGTGAACAATTATTTCAACATGGAAAACTAGAGGTTACAAAGGCAACTGTATCCATTTGAAGTTATTTTCATTTCTCATATGTGAGTTTAAAAAAGGCCAAGAGGTGGTAAACCCCACCAACATGATCTTTGATGCCAAGAGGCTGATTCATTGCAAGTTTGATGATGCCATAACTCAGTCAAGTACGAAGCACCATCTTCCAAGTGATTTGTGAAGAGCAAAAATACAAAGTAAGAGTAGAATGCAAAAGAAGTAATATAACTTTTTCCCCTAGAAATCTCTTCCACGATTCTAAGCAAGATGAAAGACTTTGCAGAAATCCATTTAGGAGACAAGAGTGAAAAAAATGCAATCGCTATTAATCTAACCTACTTAAATGACACATAGCATCAGAGTCTCAAGGATTCAGGGGTCATCATTGGTCTTAATATTCTGAGAATCCTTAGTTGGCATATTGCAGCAGCCAGAGTTGATAGACTGGACTGAACAAGAAGCTCTGAAAAAGAGAGAGACATGCTGATCATGGATTTAGTTGCTGGCACCTTTGACACTCACTTGGACTGGATATTTTGACCATCATATGATGAGTCATGTGATTGAAGAGTTCAAATACAAGCACAAGAAGGATAGAGCCAAAAATCAGGCAGTATGTTTGCCTGTGAAAAGGCAAAAGGTATCTTTAATTTTTCTACACATTCCGACACTGAAATTGATTCATTCTTTACCAGTGTGAATTTCTACACTTCCGTTTCCCAAGCCAGACTTGAGCAGCTCAGTGCTTTTATCTTCCCTCATACCCTGAAGTTAGCTGAGAAACCTCTGAAGATTGCCAAGCCTGACAAGATACAGATTCATGAATTGTTCTGGTGGGTGGTTCTACTCATATCACACTGATCAAGAAATTGCTGAAAGATTTCTTCGTGGAAATCAGCTCAATAAAAATGGCAATCTTGATGAGACGGTAGCATATTGTATAGATATACAAGCAGTGATTCTCATGGTTGACGAATCAGAGTGTGCAAGGTCTTCTACTTTCTACTTTCTCTCTCTCTCTCTCTCCCTCCCTCCCTCCTTCCCTCCCTCCCTCCCTCCCTCTCTCTCTCTCTCCATTGAAACAGCAGAGAAATTTTTGACACCCCTTATCAGGAAAAATACCACCATGGTTCTATGGCACAGCAGTTAAGCCATCGCTTTCAATGCTGGCATCTCTTATCTGAGTTCCCGTTCAAGTCTTGGCTGCTCCATTTCTGATGCCAGCACCTGGGAAAGCAGAAGATGGCCTGGGACCCTGCCGCCCATGTGGGAAACCAATGCGGCTACTGGCTGCTGTGAAGATCTCTCTCTCTTTCTGTCTCTTTGTCAATCTGCTTTTCAAATTAATTAATTAAAAAAGTAAAAATACCACCATTCACACAAAGCATCCCCACAGTGTCCATAACTTTCTTGGACAACTGTCCCACTGTGTTATGGAAAGTGTGAGTGACAAAAGACTTTATCTAGTAGTAATAAACTGCAGCAAATTAAAGCTTTCTGGGGTCCTATCTTAGTGTGGCATTCCTAACATTCACGTCACTTTTGACATAACACTAATAGCAATCTTAGTATACTCACTGCAGAAAAAAAAAATACTGGCAAGAAGAAGAAACTCACCATTGCTAATGACAAAGACTATCTCAGTAAAGGAAATATTGACCAGATGGCAGAGGAAGCAGAAAAAAAAATAAGAAGATAAAGCCATTTGAGATAAGATAGCAACCAAAAATACTACAGAATCCCACACATTTGGTGTCCTGTAAACAGTCAAAAATAATGCTCTGTGACTCAAATTTACTAGGAAAGGTAAAAGTCCTTGAAAAGTGCCAAGAAGTGTTATCCTGGCTCAAAATAAATGATCATTTTTCCATTCAATTATTGTTTATAGCCATTGTCTATACCCCCCTAAACTAGCATTTTTTTTTTGCTTTTTACTTGTTAAACGTTTTATTTTTCAAAGAATTTGGCCTTTTTAATGTCATGCTAATTTAAGACATGTTATCTTAAAAACTAAAAAAAGAAAGGGAGAAGGAAGAAGGGAGAGTGAGGGAGAGAGAGCGGGAAGGAAGGAGGAAGAGAGAATCATTATGTTCTTGGACTTGTATCTACAAAGCACACTGAATCTGTTAAAAACTAAGTAAAAATTAAAATAAAAAAATTAAAAGTAACCAATTTTCTGAAAGAGTCAAATGCAAAATGAGTTTGAGAAAGATATCAGTTTTAGTGTAGTAAGGCTTTCCTACAAATTAGCATCTAGCCTCTGTGGCTCACATCTCCAAAGTGCCTAGGCTGATAAAGTGAAGTAAAGAACGACTCTTTGGAAAAATCTTTCCAGTTCTTCATGCGACTTATGCAGCTTATATTTCCATGTTTCACTGTCGGGTTTCATCCTTAGCATGCGTAAGTGAAGAAAAATTCAAGACCAGTGTTAGGGGTGGGAAATTAGCCTAGAGATAAAGACACCTGCATCCCATACAAGAATACCTGGGTTCAATTCTCAGTTCGGGCTCCTGATTTCAGCTTCCTGGTAAGGCAGATACTGTGAGGCAGTAGTGATGGTTCAAGTAGTTGCATTCCTGCTATTCATGTGACAGTTTGGGTTGAGTTCCCAGTTCCAATCTTCTGCCCTGCCCAGCCCCAGCTGTTGCAGACATTTATGGAGTTAACCAATGGATAGAAGCTCTCTCTGTGTCCCTAAAATAAATAAATAAAGACTTATTTTAATAAGAATTTGTAATTTTATTGAACATTTTAACATTAATGTTTCTGTTAATACATCTTGCAAGTTTATGAACTGTGACATATTTTTTACACTTGAATCTTCTGTATGGAGATTTGTTTGGGAATTAATACTAATAAAGTATTAAGCATCTAACTCTAATAACAAGAAAGAGGTTATATAACCATCCCAAGGCCTCACCACCTTAATAACAATCACTATTTGTAAGCAAGTGTTGTGCTTCCAACTAGGATACATATATTGTTCAATTCACCTACAAACCACCTAAGAATTGAGCATTTTAAGTCATATTTCTGCATAATTCACAGGAAGTCTTCACAGTCTACGGATCTTGGTCTATAAATTTAAAGAAAAATCGCAAGTCCTCTTGCATCAAACATACCAATGGCTCTTTATTTCTCCCTTTTTTTTGACAGGCAGAGTGGATAGTGAGAGAGAGAGACAGAGAGAAAGGTCTTCCTTTTTGTCGTTGGTTCACCCTCCAATGGCCGCTGTGGCCGGCGCATCGTACTGATCCAAAGCCAGGAGCCAGGTGCTTCTCCTGGTCTCCCATGCGGGTGCAGGGCCCAAGCACTTGGGCCATCCTCCACTGCCTTCCTGGGCCATAGTAGAGAGCTGGCCTGGAAGAGGGGCAACCGGGACAGAATCCGGCGCCCCAACCAGGACTAGAACCCGGTGTGCCGGCGCCGCAAGGCGGAGGATTAGCCTGTTAAGCCATGGCGCCAGCCTATTTCTCCCCTTTAATTCCATTTGGGTAAATTCCAAGGAGTGGGATGGCTGGGACCTGTGGTAGTGCTATATTCAAGATTCTGAGGACTCTCCAAACTGTCTTCCATAGTGGTTTTCCAGTTTGCAATCCCACCAGCAGTGGATTAGTGTCCCTTTTTCCCCACATCCTCGCCAGCATCTGTTGTTGGATGATTTCTGTATGTAAGCCAATCTAACTGGAATGAGGTGAAACCTCATTGTGGTTTTGATCTGCATTTCCCTGATGGCTACGGATCCTGAACATTTTTTTTTCAAGTTTTCTTTTTTTTTAACTTTTATTTAATGAATATAAATTTCCAAAGTACAGCTTATGGATTACAATGGCTTCCCCCTCCCATAACTTCCCTCCCACCCGCAACCCTCCCCTCTCCCGCTCCCTCTCCCCCTCCATTCGCATCAAGATTCATTTTCAATTATCTTTACATACAGAAGATCAATTTAGTATAAAGAATTCAACAGTTTCCACCCACATAGAAACACAAAGTGAAACATACTGTTCGAGTACTAGTTATAGCATTAAATCAAAATGTACAGCACATTAAGGACAGAGATCCCACATGAGGAGCAACTGCACAGTGACACCTGTTGCTGACCCAACAAATGGACACTCTAGTTTATGGTGCCAGTAACCACCCTAGGCTGTCGTCATTGGTTGCCAAGGTTATGGAAGCCTTCCAAGTTTGCCCACTCTGATCATATTTAGACAAGGTCATAAAAGACAGAGTGAGGATAGTAACCAATGATCCTAAGAGTGGCATTTACCAGGTTTGAACAATTATACAGCATTAAGTGGGGAAGAGGACCATCAGTACACACAGGTTGGGAGTAGAGCCATTGGTGGTAGAGTAGAGGTTATGATTACTAAGGAATGAGGCCCAAATGCGCCAGACAGGGTTTAGAACAAAGGACAGAGTCATTATTAGATGTGCTAAGAAAGGTGCTGTCTAAGCTACAATTAAGTTTTCTGATTGAGAGGCAAATAGAACCTAACAGAAGGGGCTTGATAATAATCTGGTGGGCTTTAGGCCTTGTAAGTTAAGAGGCCCAGACCTATCTATCTCTTCACATGGGGTACATCCTAAGGGAGCTGTGAACCTCCTAGGGGAAGGCACTCTGTTGACTTCCATTACTTGACTGGCCTAGGAGGAGAGCTGGCCAGGTAAAGGCAGGTGGCATCTCTAACAAGAAATTTACAGTTCTGCCTGCAATGTTGCTGACCCTACTTGACCATCCCCTCAGCTGCAGTGGTCACTTTGGAAGTTGGGCTGAGTGAAGGGCTTTTCAGCTTAGAGCCAATCAGATCTGTGGCTCTGACCTGGGCATCCTTTGACTCCAGGGCAGGTCCATTTCCAGTGATCCAACTCTTGGCAGAGCTGCCAGGGCTCTTCACAAGCTGACTTCTGCTGAAGCCCAGGCTTACCACATTGAAAGCCACTGCAGTGGACTGGCCTGTTGGGTCTGCTTGAGGGCAGATCACTGTACACATCAGCCATTAATAGGCCTGCCACCCATTGCTTCTGATGCCTAGCTTTCTTTTCCTCCTGGTTTGTGTTAAAGCAGACCAGAGGATGCAAGTCAAGGGAGTGCCCGTGTCCCATCTCTAATCTTCGGTGGCCTGAACTACAAGTCTATAGTCACAGGCATGTTCTGTAGTAGTTTTTCTAAGGTAGACAATGCCCATGAGGAAAATTATATTCTCACTTTAAAACTTTCTTTCCCTTTGGTCTGAAAGGGAGGTTTTTTTCTACTTACTGTATACTTTGCTGATGGCAAAGTGAATCTAGCTATGAGATTATTATTTAAGTTCTTATTTTGGCTATGAACATTTTTTCATGTGTTTGTTGGCCATTTGGATTTCCTCTTTTGAAAAATGTCTGTTACGGTCCTTGGCCCATCTTTTTATTGGGTTGTTTGTTTTGATTCTGTGGTGTTTCTTGATCATTTTATAGATTCTAATTGTCAATCCTTTATCTGTTGTGTAGTTTCGAATAACGTCTCCCATTCTGTTGGTTGCCTCTTCACTTTCCTGACTGTCCCCTTTGCTGTAAAGAAAATCTTCAATTTGAGGTAATCCCATTTGTTTATTTTATCTTTGATTACCCGTGCCTATGGGGTCTTCTCCAGGAATTCTTCCCCTGTTCCAATATCTTGGAGGCTTTCTCCTATGCTCTCAATTAGTTTCATGGTGTCGTGGCACATCTCTAGTTCTTTGATCCATGTTGAGTGGATTTTTGTATAAGGTGTAAGGTAGGGGTCTTGCTTCATTCTTCGACATGTGAACATCCAGTTTTCCCAGCACCATTTGTTGAAGAGGCTGTCCTTGTTCCAGGGGTTGGTTTTAGGTCTTTTGTCGAATATGAGTTGGTTATAGATGTTTGGATTGATCTCTGGTGTTTCTATTCTGTTCCATTGGTCTGTCCATCTGTTTTTGTACCAGTACCAGGCTGTTTTGATTATAACTGCCCTGTAGTATGTCTTGAAGTCTGGAATTGTGATGCCTCCAGCTTTGTTTTTATTATAAAGGATTGCTTTAGCTATTCTCAGTCTCCTGTTTCTCCATATGAATTTCAGCATCATTTTTTCTAGGTCTTTGAAGAATGACTTTGGTGTTTTGATTGGTATTGCATTAAACTTGTAAATTGCTTTTGGGAAGATGGACATTTTGATGATATTGATTCTTCCAATCCATGAACATGGCAGGTTTTTCCATTTTTTGTGTCATCTTCTATTTCTTTCTTTAGTGTTTTGTAATTTTCATCATAGAGGTCTTTGACATCCTTGGTTAAATTTATTCCAAGGTACTTTATGGTTTTTGTGGCTATTGTGAATGGGACTGATCTTAGAAGTTGTTCCTCAGCCGTGGCATTATCTGTGTATACAAAGGCTGTTGATTTCTGAGCATTGACTTTGTATCCTGCTACTTTACCAAACTCTTCTATGAGTTCCAACAGTCTCTTATAGGAGTTTATCGGGTCCCCTATATATAGTATCATGTCATCTGCAAATAGGGATAGTTTAACTTCCTCCTTTCCCATTTGTATCCCTTTAATTTTTTTTTCTTGCCTGATGGCCCTGGCTAACACTTCTATGACTATATTCAATAACAATGGTGAGAGTGGGCATCCCTGTCTGGTGCCAGTTTTCAATGGAAATGCCTCCAACTTTTCCCCATTCAATATGATGCTGGCCATTGGTTTATCATAAATTGCCTTAATTGTATTGAGGAATGTCCCTTCTAACCTCAATTTGCTTAGGGTTTTCATCATGAAAGGGTGTTGTATTTTGTCAAATGCTTTCTCTGCATCTATTGAGATAATCATATGATTTTTGTTTCTCAATTTGTTAATGTGATGTATTACATTGATTGACTTTCTAATATTGAACCATCCCTGCATACCAGGGATAAATCCCACTTGGTCTGGATGAATGATCTTTCTGATGTGCAGTTGAATTCGGTTTGCCAGAATTTTGTTGAGTATTTTTGCATCTATGTTCATCAGGGAGATAGGTCTGTAGTTTTCTTTCTCTGTTGTGTCTTTTCCGGGCTTAGGAATTAAAGTGATATTGGCTTCATAGAAAGAATTTGGGAGGATTCCCTTCCTTTCAATTGTTTTGAATAATTTGAGAAGAACTGGGGTTAGTTGTTCTTTAAATGTCTGGTAAAATTCAGCGGTGAAGCCATCTGGTCCGGGGCTCTTCTTTTTTGGTAGTGTGTTTATTACTGATTCAATTTCTTCCATGGTTATGGGTCTGTTTAGATTTTCTATATCTTCAGGGGCTCAGTTTAGGAAGGTTGCGTGTGTCCAGGAATCTATCCATTTCTTCCAGGTTCCCCAATTTGTTAGCATATATCTCTTTGTAGTGGTTTCTGATGATTCTTTTTATTTCTGTTGTGTCTGTTGTTTCATTTCCATTACTATCTTTGATTTTACAGATTTGGGTCTTCTCCTTTTTTTGGTTAGTTGGGCCAATTTTGTGTCGATTTTGTTTATTTTTTTCAAAGAACCAGCCCCTGGTTTTGTTGATCTTTTGTATTGTTTTTTTTGGTTTCAATTCTGTTTATTTCTTCTCTTATATTTAGTATTTCTTTCCTCCTGCTGGGTTTGGGCTTGATTTGCTGCTGTTTTTCTAAATCCTTGGGGTGCATAGAGAGTTCATTTGTTTGGTTCCTTTCCAGCTTCTTGATGAAGGCACCAATTGCTATAAACTTTCCTCTTAGCACTGCTTTTGCTGTGTCCCACAGGTTTTGATAGGTTGTGTTATCATTTTCATTTGTTTCTAGAAATCTTTTGATTTATCTTTTAATTTCTTTGATTGACCCACTGTTCATTCAGGATCATGTTGTCCATTCTCCATATGTTTGCATATGGTGTAATGATTCTTGGGTTGTTGATTTCGAGTTTCACTATGCTATGGTCTGAGAAGCTGCATGGTATAGTTTCAATTTTTTGAATTTGTTGATTTTCCCTTTATGGCCTAGCATATGGTCGATCCTAGAGAACATTCCATATATTGGGGAGAAATACGTGAACTCTGTGGCTGTGGGGTGGAAAGTTTTGACGATATCTATTAGGTCTATTTGGTCAATAGTGTCAATTAGCTCTGTTGTTTACTTGTTGGATTTCTGTCTGGTTGATCTGTCCATTGGTGAGAGTGGGGTGTTGGAGTCCCCTGTTACTATTGTATTTGAATCTGTATCTCCCTTTAAATCCTTTAGTAATTCTTTCAAGTAGCCAGGTGCCCTGTAATTATGTGCGTATACATTTATAATAGTAATGTCTTCCTGTTGGATAGATCCTTCAATCATTATATAGTGCCCTTCTCTGTCTCTTTTAATGGTTTTTATGTTAAAGTCTATTTAGTCTGATATCAGGATGGCCACACCAGCTCTTTTTTGATTTCTGTTAGCTTGGAGTATCTTTTTTCCATCCTTTCACTTTCAGTCTGAGTGCATCTTTGCTGATAAGGTGTGTCTCCTGAAGGCAGCATATAGATGGATTCTCTTTCTTGATCCAGTCAGCTAGTCTGTGTCTTTTGGTAGTAGAATTAAGACCATTCACATTCAGTGTGATTATTGTTAAGTACTGTCTTTTCAGAGTCATGTTTCCTGAAACAAGCTGTTTATGTATTTTGAACTTTGCTTGTAGCTTACTCTACATTCACTTTTTTTTTGGGTAATGAAGTTCTTGTTTTTGTATTTCTGTGTGCAACACGTCTTTGAGCAAGTGTTGTAGGGTTGGACGCGTGGATACAAATTCTTTCAGTTTCTGTTTGTCTTGGAAGATCTTTATTTCCCCTTCATTCATAAATGATAGCTCTGCAGGGTATAGTATTCTAGGTTGGCATTGTTTGTCTTTTAAAACTTGAAATATATCACGCCATTGTCTCCTTGCCTGTAGTGATTGTGATGAGCAGTCTGGGGTGAGTCTGATTAACTTACCCCTGAATGTGATTTGTTGTTTCTCTCTGACACATTTTAGGATTTGTTCTTTGTGTGTCACTGAGCTGAGTGTTGCCACAATGTGTCCTGGTGAATTTCTCTTCTGGTCTATCCTGTTCAGAGTCCTGGCTATCTGCTGGATTTGTCTGTTATTATCCAGCTGCCTTTGTTTGAAGTTTTCTGATATTATTTCATTGAAAACACCTTCCAATCCATTATCTCTTTCCACCCCCTTGGGGACTCCTATTATCCAAACATTACACCGTTTGATTGAATCTTGCAGGTCTCCAACCGTATTTTTTAATTTTTTTTAAATTTCTTCTTCCTGCATTTGAACTGACTGTATTATTTCTGGAAGTTTGTCTTAGAATTCTGATATTCGCTCTTCTATTTCATCTGTTCGATTTCCGAGGGATTCCACGGTGTTTTTTATATGGTCAATTGAGTTTTTCATTTCCAGCGTTTCATTCTTGCTTCTCTTTAGGATTTCTAATCCTTGGGCTTGTTTTTTGTTCAGTTCTCGAATCTGTTTCTCATTATTTCTAGGTAATCTGGTTATTAATTTCCTGAATTCTTTTTCTGGCATGGTTTCAAATTCTTCTTCTTCTTCAGCCTCTGTTATGGTTGGTTTAGCCTGCTCCATTGGCAAGTTTATATGTTCTATATTCTTGTGGGTTTTTACTTTGTTTTTCGGCATTCTGTTGGTTTGTTTTTCAGGTTGATTTCCCTCTGATATAGGCTGCTGTGGGTCTGTACCAATATCCAGTGTAAGCAGGTTGCTCTACCTCGTATAGTTTGTTTATTTATTTATTTATTTATTTATTTTTTGTAACTTGAGTGGGCTGGTGTCAGGACTTTGAGATGCCAATCTCTGCCCCTTGGGGGCCGGTTTCCCTGTTCCTATGTTCCCCTTTACGTATCTGTGCCTGGTTTTCCTTTGTCAGCCACTCTCCCTCACAGTTCTTCAGTGTGACCACCTTTGGACTCCGCCCCTGTTGCTTCCTCCTTCAGAGCTGAGGCCAGCCTCCATTAAGCCCGAATGTAAACAAACAGGATGGCTGCTCTCTGCTCACTGCAGCTCTGATTGTGGGGAGGATCCTGGCATTTTTGATCCCTTAGTTCATCCCCTCTTCCCACGGGCACTATTGATTTTTTTTCCTCTGGTAACTTGAGTAGTAACTTGCTTGGGGCTTTGAGCTGCCCTACCTTGCTGCACCCACCCCCTGAGCAAGGAGTGTCCTATTGCTCCACTCCACCTTTGGACTCCGGCTCCGCCTCCGGAGGTTAGTGTAGAGGCAGAGGCAGTTCACCTTTAAGCCTGCATGTAAACAAACAAGATGGCTGCTTCCCACCCGCTGCAGCTCCGATTTGGGGGAGGGTGGAGGCAACAAGGGAACCTGGCATGTTTAGTCCCTCAATTCGTCCCCATGAATCACGCACTCTTTCTGCAGGCACTACTCTGTTCCATTTTCTATTTCCTCCCCCACTCAGTCGTATGCGTCTCACTGTCCGTCCCAGGGTGGGTTGTGGGGGAGGGGCAGCAGCGGCGGCTTATGCAGCGGTGCCCAATGAGCGTCCTGCCTCACCTCGGCTTCCAGCGCTGGTGCATACACACTCCAGCTGGTGTCCTGCGCTTCAGGTGTCCGCGTCCTCCCCACAGGTCCACCCCATCTCCCCAGTCTCAGAAGAGTTTGCCTTTCCTTGAAACTACAAATTCTCTCTCTCTCCTCGAACTTTTCCTTCCTGGACCATCAGTGTGCTCCCTCCCTATTCCGCCATCTTCCTATTTTTTTATTTCAAAGGCAGAGTTAGAGAGAGGGAGGGAGGGAGGGAGGGAGAGAGGGAGAGAGAGAGAGGTCTTCCACCTATTGTTTCACTCCCCACATGGCCATAATGGCCTGAGCTATGCCGATCCGAAGCCAGAACCAGGAGCTTCTGTGGGTCTCCCATGCAGGTGCCAGGTCCCAAGCACTTGGGCCATCTTCTACTGCTTTTCCCAGGAACGTTAGCAGGGAGCTGGATCAGAAATGCATCAGTTGGGACACAAACCAGCACCCATATGGGATGTCAGTGTTGTGGGTGGCAGCTTTGTCCATTACACCACAATGCCAGCCCCTCCAACCTGATTCTTGGTTTAAAAATGTGCTCCACATATCTCCTGGAGAATCCTGCCTACCTCTTTCTGGACTTCTCTGTAACCACATTCTTGTTGCCAACTGTCCTTCCTTCACTGAGTAAGTGGCATTCTGTCCCCACCATTAGTGATGCCTTTTATAGCCTCCAAAATTCCAGCTTCTTTCTCAGCCTGTTCATTTGGATCCATACCAAAGCAATTATATCTATTGTTCTTAGACTTAAATGACATCAATGGTATCTGCTGCCATGTTTGCAAGAGGTAATGTGCCAGGTGGCTGGATGATGAACAGAATCTACAAAGACTACAGAAAGAAAGGCTGGGTAATATGTAAGCAACTCACTTGAATATTATTCACTTACCGAAAGTTGACATTTGTCTCATTTCTTAGATACTACTTCATTTCTATCCACTGAGCTTAAATAAATGAACACAATAAAATATTTCATTTGTATTATCCTTAGCAGTGGTTTTTATATTTGATGATTAATTTTATATTCCAATTGTATCTTGTAAATTCTAGAAATGTAGCCTATCATATTCCATGTTACATTGGTTAAGTACTACCTTATCTATGGAAATTGGTTATAAAAATGGCCATACTTAAATATTCAGTCACTTCAAGTTCCTGCAGCCTTTGTATACATTTCAGTGAGTTTGATATTTCTCAATGATCTACAGCAAATCAGTACAATAGTATGACATGGTATTATGAAAAAGTGGAAAGAACACTATGTAATTACTTCTGCTAGTTAATGGAAAGCAGTGGTTCTTATGAGGGAGTATGCTACAATGGAAAATGCTGCTCAAAACCTTACTTGAGTCTAGTTCTTTACCCTCTCAGCATATGCAAGTCACTCAGCTTGCAACAGCCCAAATTTTGAAATAATTCTCTGATGTCTACTCTTGTTTCATTTAAAATTTTTCAACCTAATAGCTCATGTCAGCAGATCTGTGAAAGAACAGGTACATATTAATGATGGTATTAAAACTGGCCCAATTATATCAATTTGGCAGAGGACACATATAAAGGAATTTCAAAAATATGTGGAAGTAAAGTTAAAGGGTAAATTTATTTTGGTACAAAAAAAATTTGAAACCCGTACATACAATGGTCTTCATAAAGCCTTTGTGAGGCCGGCACCATGGCTCACTTGGCTAATCCTCCTCCTGCAGCATTGGTACTCCAGGTTCTAGTCCCAGTTGGGGCGCCGGATTCTATCCCGGTTGCCCCTCTTCCAGGCCAGCTCTCTGCTGTGGTCCGGGAAGGAAGTGGAGGATGTCCCAAGTCCTTGGGCCCTGCACCCACATAGGAGACCAGGAGGAAGCACCTGGCTCCTCATTTCAGATTGGTGCTGCATGCCGGCCGTAGCAGCCATTTCAGGGGTGAACCAATGGTAGGAAGACCTTTCTCTCTGTCTTGCTCTCTCTCACTGTCTAACTCTGCCTGTCAAAAAAAAAAGGCTATGTGAAATCTGTGTTATGAAAAACCTGTGCATGGATTTAAAATTTTTTGAATAAATTTGTCTTTTAATTCCATTTTCCATGAACTTTTTGAAATACCCACATATATGTACCTTTTGGTCTAGTCATTTGATCCTCAAATTTACAAGAATTTTATTTTTATGAAGTGAAACCAATCCAAAATGAGAAAAAAAAATCATCTATCAGTCACTGCAGCTTTACTTCTAATAACGCATTATTCATCGTAACAACCATCCTTAGAAAGGGAAAAGAATAAATAGGAATAGAATAATACTCAATGGAAAGAGCTTTGGTGCAGTGGTAAAGGCACCACATGGGGCCCTTGCTTGCATATCAGAGTAGCCCAGTATCAACCTCATCTGTGTTTCTGTTTCATGATTTTTGCTAATGTCCTTTTGGGATGCAGCACATGATAGTTCAAGTACTTGGGTCCTGGCATATACATGGGAGACCTATCTTGGGTTCCTGGCTCCTGACTTCAGCCTGGCCTAGAACTGACTGTTATGGGCATTGGAGAATATACTAGTGGATAGAAAATCTTTGTTGGACTGGCTGTCTGACTATGTACATATCTTTCTCTTTCTGTTTCTCTACCTTTCAAATAAAATGAAAATAAATTAATTAAAATAATAATTCTCAAATTGGTGTCTCAAATAGATGATTATACAACTACTAAAAATGGCGAATATTGGAATCATGTTACTACAGGGGTCAGCAAACTATGGCTAAATAGTGTCAAACCTATTCCATTATCCATTTTTATGAATAAAATTTTATAGGAACACAGAAATCATTACTTTGTATATCTTCTATCTTGTTGCTTTTGTGTAGGAATAGAGGTGAGTAGCTGTGACAGAAACTGAATGGTCACAAAACCTAAAGTATCTACTCTATGGCTCTTTTTAGAATGAGTTTGCAAACCCCTGACTTCAAAAATATTTATAATGAAAATAAAACTTCAAACTGCTTATATGGTGATTAAAACTATTTTTTCTGTGCACAGTCTGAACATATATGAAGGGGCTTCAAACATTTTGTGAAAAAATATGGAGAAGTCCTTTGGCCTAGTGGTTATTATACTCACATTCCATGTTGGAGTGAGTGGGTTCAATACCCTGGCCCCAACTCCTGACTCTTTCCTGCTGATACACATGCTAAGAAGCACTGTGATGGCTCAAGAAATTGGGTTCCTGACACCCATGTAGGATACATGGATTTGAGTTCACAGCTCTTAGTTTAGGTTGAGTGCAACCCTGTATTGTTTGGAGAGTCAATCAGTGGATGGGAGCTTTCTCTCTCTTTCTCTCAAATTAACAAATACTTTTGAAGATTTGGAAAGATGGAAAGAAATGATACGTTTATTTTGGCCCAAAATGTCTTGAAATCCATGCATAATTTTTATATAATATGCATTTCCATGAACTTTTTGAAAACCCCTTGGGTGTGCAGACATGTAGATAAACAGAAATGACATTGTGGTGGCCAGATTATAGGGTTATATTAGGTGCTTTCTGTCTCCTAATACTCTTGATATTCCTGTTTTAATTAATAATCTACTATTTTACAATTTGGATGTGTCCTAGAACCGGATGCTTATGGCAAATGCATGTACTGTGATCCGTGATAAGTACTGGGACAGACCATTGCTACGTGGGCACTGGCAGCCTAGCACTTTTGGTCAATGCCAACGATGCTTACATTACATGTCATTCTGTAGGGTGCCCTCACATCACAACATTGCTTATCTGCTTTCCATAGACAGTTCTTCCCCTGCTGCATCCCTGGAGTCTAAGCAATTCAGGGATTGATGATAAGAAAAGCACGCTGTTATTCTGACAGCTCAGCAGTGTTAAAAATAGCAAGGTAATTTACTTGACTCAACAATCTACAGGTACTTTTTTGTTTATTTTATTTTTTTTTGACAGGCAGAGTGGACAGTGAGAGAGAGAGACAGAGAGAAAGGTCTTCCTTTGCCGTTGGTTCACCCTCCAATGGCCGCTGCGGCCAGCTCATCGCGCTGATCCGAAGCCAGGAGCCAGGTGCTTCTCCTGGTCTCCCATGCGGGTGCAGGGCCCAAGCACTTGGGCCATCCTCCACTGCCTTCCCGGGCCATAGCAGAGAGCTGGCCTGGAAGAGGGGCAACCGGGATAGAATCCGGCGCCCCAACCGGGACTAGAACCTGGTGTGCTGGCGCCGCAAGGCGGAGGATTAGCCTGTTAAGCCATGGCGCTGGCCTATAGATACTTTTTAAAATGCTGGAAATTCTCATGGCTTGAGCTTGTGGAACTCCTCATTTGCCTGGACTAGTGTGTAAATTGGAGGAATTGAGCTCATTGGAGTCTATTAAACTTTTAAGGGTTGGCTTAAAAAAGCAACCCCACAAAGTAGCTGCCCCCCAATGATGTGGGCATGTCTCCACACTTTCCTGTCAGAATAATGTCGTGGTCTCTATTGCCAGGAGGATGCTAGAGATGTAAGATTCAAAGAGGGGAGCAAATGTCTCTAGACCAATCAATAGTTAGGTCTAAATTTCTCCATCTAAATAATGTAACTGCATCAAACGAATGCTTCCAAACCTTGACTGCACATTAGAATCACCTGGGAGTCAGAATGGCAGGTAGGAGGAGAGAGAATAGAAGTAAGAATTGGGACAGCCTGTAATCATATACTACACTTTAAAATCCATCTGGATGACTCTGAACCGCAGCTGGGTTTGAGAACCAGTGTTTTAAATTGTCTCTATATTTTGTTCGGATTGTGCTGCATAATACATAAGAGAGGAATACAGGTTTTTGGTATAACTGTTAAGATGATAGTTGGTACTGCTGTATCCCACATGAGAGTGCCTGGGTTTGATTCCTGGCACTACTCTTGACTCTACCTTCCTGATCATTCATATCCTGAAAGGAAGCAGGTGATTATGGTTCAAACAGTTGGGTTCTTCTGACTCACATGGGAGTTTATTTTGGTGCAAAGAATTTTTGAAATCCATGTATACTCCTCATAATTGAATTTTTTGTGAACAATTTGAAGAGTCCTTGTGTATCTGTATATGTGTTTCCGTATCTGTTTGTGTACATATGTATACATTAGTTGAGATGTTGTGGGGTATCTGTTTTATTTTGTCAGCAAATGACAGTTATAAATTATGAAAACAAATTATTATTTTAATAGTATGGCTGTTTTTCTCTGAATTTTTATGTTTGTCAGGTATTTGTTAAGCCTTCTTAAAGTAAAAATTGTCCAGTTTAACAGTCTTAGCAAACCTCTAAGATTGATCTTATTACCATAATTCCAATTTAAGTTCAAGAAACCAAGGTTTATCAGGGATTAACGGTATTGCCCAACATTATAGAGCTGGTAAATTGCAAGATTGGGATTTCAATTGAGGTTTATTTAAGCCCAAGGTAAGATCCTTTTCCACTGCATGCTAGTCTTTTCTAAGGTAATTTTCCCTAAAACCTCAAATTATTTTGATTATTCATTCTTAGGTTATAAAGAAACCACCTAATTTAAAGATTATTGGATTAATGCTGTCAGGTACTTATTTGCTTAGAGGATATTCACACCTGCACCCACCTCCACATCCCCTCCCCCCCCAACACACACAAACTGGCCCATATCTATTGTTTGGATATTGAAGTTTTTCATTCATATGAATAGGACTTTTTTTAAATAGAGAAACAATCTGGAAAATACAAATTATTTGTTTCCAGGAATTGGCTTGTATGATTGTAGAGGCTGGCAAGTGTGAAGTATGAAACTCTCAGGCAAGTGTCCTTAGGCAAAATTTCTTCAGGGAAACTTTTTCTCTCAAAGCCTTTCTACTGTTTGGATGATATCTATGTACATTATCAGAATAATCTCCCTTTCTTGAAATCTACTGATTATAGATGTTACCCATTGCTACAAAATACCTCCATGGCAACACTCGGAATAATATGAGTTTGGATTAAAAAAAAAATAGGGGACCTCGGTATGATTCATTCATGTGACAAATACACTAATATAAGCTGCTAATAATATAGGAAGCTGGCTGTGGTTTATTGAAGGTGATGAATATATCATACTAATGTGAAGTGTAAATAATAGGGAAAGCTGGGTATGGGATATATTGGAATTCTTTGCACTACTTCATCATTTTTGTTTTGTAAATTTAAAACTATTCTGAAATAAAAAGTTAAAAGAGAATAATTGTAACCTAGCCAAGTATTTTGTTTTTGCTTCTCTAACATACTTGCATAGTTAATATATTATGACTTGTCATAATAGAGTACCAGGCATTGTATTACATGTTGTGGATAAAGAAAGGAACAGGGTAACTGTCTTCAATATCATAAAAGTCCTGCATTTTAGTTATTTGCATCACTTCTTATATGTAGCAGAAATTCCAATGTTTATATGAATAGAGAACATTTTGATACTCAAATTGTTCACTAATATTAATGCCAAAAATAACATTTATTCTGTAATCCTCTTTTTACTCTGGGCAAATTTCTGATAGATATGTCATGAAAATAATCCTATAATCAATGCAATATTTTAGTTTTTTGATATTTGATACTTCTGGAAACAGCATAATTTCAGAAAATCTATTCAGTTCAGCCAAAAAAAAATCAGTCCAGTTTGTGGTAATTCAATGGCATTTTGCCAAATCTGGATACGTCACAAAATACATATATGCTGTGGTTGCAATTTGCCATAAAATTGAATCATTCAATGAATTCAATCGAAAAAAAAGAGAAATAATACCTAGCTTTTCATGATTAAAGTTTAATACCCAATCATTGCATCTGTTGTTTCAAGTTATCTTATTGCTGGACAGTTATGCTGCTGTGAAATGGAACTAAAAATTATAATGAGCTTAGAACGGATGAATGATATTCACCAATCCTTACTCTCTCCTTGAACCAAAAACACCTAAAGGACTACTGAAGACACTGTGTTACTGTATTAAAATTATTAATAAGAATTTTTAACTTTCCTGTAACTAACTCTGAGGTTACATATACATTTGTAAGATACTTCAAGTGATTTTGAAGCTAAATAAAATAAGAATTGAAAACTTTCTATGGACTAAGAAATTTGTAAATATAATCTCATTTATTCTTGCTATCAACTCTGTTTTATATATGCTAATATTCCATATTACAGTTGGAGAAACTGAGTCTAAGAGACTACATAGCTGGTAAGTAGTACAACTGAAATTTGAACCTAGATCTGCCTAACTCTAAGGATTGTGTTCTTTTCATCATGCCACACTGTTTCTTAGTAGCATAATTCTCTGTGTTTTTTTAAGATTTAATTATTTATTTATTTTAAAGGTAGGTAATGGGGGTGGGCCCATCCATGTGCTGGTTTTCTTCTCAAATTGCCACAATCCCAAGTCTGGAACAGGTTGAATTCAGGAACACTTCATTCTGGATTTCCACATGAATGGTAGGGGCCATGTACTTGGACCATCATCCAGAATTCTCCCCAGTGCATTACAATGAAACTGGATCACAAATGGAATAGCCACAACTTGAGCCAGCACTCTAATATGGGATGCCAGCATTGCAAATGGCAGCCCAAAAAGCTGCACCACAATGCTGGCCCCTTTTTATTCTTTGATGCAAAAATCAAATCTCTTTATTTAGTAGAAAAGCCAATACACCATATAACTGTAGATTATTTCAAAATTGTCAGACTCTTGCCAATTATTTTGCTAATAGGTTTTCCTAAGCAGCTCTTTTTAGCCAATAAAATAATCATTCTCATGGCTGCCTTTAGAAATCTTCCTTTATTGGAGGGGCAAGATGGCGGAATAGGAAGGGAGCACATTGATAGTCCGGGGAGAGACAGTTTAATAAAAGTGGAGATACTGCAGGTTCAAGGAAGAGTAGGGGAAGAAACAGCAAAGGAAACTCTTCCGGAACTAGTGATTCACAGTGGACCTGCGTGGAGAGCGTGGGAGCCCAAGTTCGGGACACCAGCGGCGGAATCAACTCACCAGCGCTGGAACACAAGGTGAGCCGAACCTCAATAGCCCGAGACACCAGTGGGAAAGCAGAAAGAGGAGAATAGAGGGAATGAGGCTTGAAACCCTGTGGGGAAAAGTTCACCAGGCTAACTGGAACAGAGAGAGAGAGAAAAAAAAAGTTACTGATACAGACACGAGTTTCTCTCTCTCTGCTCACCTCTCAAAGGCGAGCAAGACAAAGAGCAGGCGTCATTTTGGACATACGTCATAAGCAGGGCGACCTCAGGTCTGCATTGGTCCTGAGCCTAGCAGAAACACCTGACTCTGGGGGGAGGGGTGAAATGACAGGAGATTAGGATTTAATGAATGTGTGGTGCTAATGAACTGAGACTGTGAAAAAAGAGACGGTGGGGGAGAGAACTCTGAGTACTCTCCAGAGACACTAAAATTCGGTAACCTTGGCAATCCAGTGGGAGTCTGTAGGAGAATTGGAGCCCACACTGAGGGCAGCACAGATTCCCTGTGTGGTCCTTGGGAAAGAGCTTCTGATCTCTGGCTCCTGTGGGTATATCATTCACTTGCTATCTACCTCAAATTCTGTTCAGCTGTGTGGAATTACTTCCCTTTGGAATAAAAAAAAAGACAGAGAAAGATATTTACCATGCCTAACCTGGGAGTGTCATCTTTGACACACCCTCAACCCTGAGGAACCAAACAGAGCTCTCAGGCCACACCATTCTCAAGTCTCTAAGGCTCCATTGAAAGCAGACAGTCCACTTAATATAGAGCCATAGTGTAACAAGAAAAAACACCACAGGGAAGAAACCAAAGAATATCTCCAACATGTCAACAACAAACTCAAAAACCGAGGTAACAAGAACAAGGAAGACACTATGACGCCCCCAAATGAAAAAGACACCCCAATTCAAGATTATGAAGACCTGACCTGAATCTGTGTATCATATGTTTTATACTTGTCGGTAGAAAGAAACTAAAAACATTTTATATGTTTGTGCTTAAGTTTACTGGTTAAACAAACTACACCATGTTAGATATTTAAGAGGTGTTTCCAAATACATGAATCTTAATATTTGTAGAAGGCATTGGACCTTCTGGTACATGTTTTCTTAAGTTGTTATCTAATGATTGAAACTGTTTGCTAAGTATTCATGTGATATTGCTATTGTCAGCAAGCAATCTAGGACTTGCTCCCTCATTTCTCTATCCTACGCCCAACTTATTCTTTCATTTCTCTATTCTCTTCAAGGTAGGTAACTAATTTCATTATGAAGCAATCTGTAGGACGCACAATTTAATCTTTAGACCTTATAAAAGAGATGGCTAACATTTTTCTGTAATAGCATAGCCAAAATAATAGCTTAAATAATAATCTCATAGCTAGATTTACTTCGCCATCAGCAAAGTAAACAGTAAGTAGAAAAAACCTCCCTTTCAGACCAAAGGGAAAGAAAGTTTTTAAGTGAGAATATAATTTTCTTCAGGGGGAATTGTCTATCTTAGAAAAACTACTACAGAACATGCCTGTGACTATAGACTTGTAGTTCAGGCCACCGAAGATTAGAGATGGGACTTGGGCACTCCCTTGACTTGCATCCTCTGGTCTGCTTTAACACAAACCAGGAGGAAAAGAAAGCCAGGCATCAGAAGCAATGGGTGGCAGGCCTATTAATGGCTGATCTGCACAGTGATCTGCCCTCAAGGAGACCCAACAGGCCAGTCCACTGCAGTGGCTTTCAATGTGGTAAGCCTGGGCTTCAGCAGAAGTCAGCTTGTGAAGAGCCCTGGCAGCTCTGCCAAGAGTTGGATCACTGGACATGCACCTGCCCTGGATTCGAAGGATGCCCAGGTCAGAGCCACAGATCTTATTGGCTCTAAGCTGAAAAGCCCTTCACTCAGCCCAACTTCCAAAGTGACCACTGCAGCTGAGGGGACGGCCAAGCAGGGTCAGCAATATTGCAGGAAGAACTGTAAATTTCTTGTTAGAGATGCCACCTGCCTTTACCTGGCCAGCTCTCCTCCCAGGTCAGCCAAGTAATGAAAGTCAACAGGGTGCCTTCCCTTAGGAGGTTCACACCTCCCTTAGGATATACCCCATGTGAAGAGATAGATAGGTCTGGGCCTCTTAACTTACAAGGCCTAAAGCCCACCAGATTATTATCAAGCCCCTTCTATCAGGTTCTATTTGCCTCTCAATCAGAAAACTTAATTGTAGCTTAGACAGCACCTTTCTTAGCTCCTCTAATAATGACTCTGTCCTTTGTTCTAGACCCTGTCTAGCATACTTGGGCCTCATTCCTTTGTAATCATAACCTCTACTCTACCACCAATGGCTCTACTCCCAACCTGTGTGTACTGATGGTCCTCTTCCCCACTTAATGCTGTATAATTGTTCAAACCTGGTTAACGCCACTCCTAGGAACATTGGTTACTATCCTCACCCTGTCTTTTATGACCTTGTCTAAATATGATCAGAGTTGGCAAATTGGAAGGCTTCCATAGCCTTGGCAACCCATGACGACAGCCTAGGGTGGTTACTGGCGCCATAAACTAGAGTGTCAATTTGTTAGGTCAACAACAGGAGTCACTGTGCACTTGCTCCTCATGTGGGATCTCTGTCCTTAATGTGCTGCCCACTGTGATTTAATGCTATAACTAGTACTCAAATAGTATGTTTTACTTTGTGTTTCTATGTGGGTGCAAACTGTTGAAATCTTTACTCAATAAAGACTAAATTGATCTTCTGTATATAAAGAGAATTGAAAATGAATCTTGATGTGAATGGAAGGAGAGAGGGAGTGGGAGAGGGGAGGGTTGTGGGTGGGAGGGAAGTTATGGGAGGGGAAAGCCGTTGTAATCCATAAGCTGTACATTGGAAATTTATATTCATTAAATAAAAGTTTAAAAAAAGGCAAGGAACAGCCAAAAAAACTGAAAAAATTAAATCCATATGCTGTACTTTGGAAATGTATGTTCATTAAATAAATGTTAAGAAAGAAAGCAAAAAAAAGTAATCTTCCTTTATTAAATCAACAACAGGAGTCACTATGCACTTCTCATGTTGGATCTCTTTCCTAAATGTGCTGTACTTTGTGATTTAATGCTATAACTAGTACTCAGTATTTTACACTTTGTGTTTCTGTGCGGGATCAAACTGTTGAAATCTTTACTTAATATATACTAAATTGACCTTCTGTATATAAAGAGAATTGAAAATGAATCTTGATGTTAATGGAAGGGGAGATTGAGCGGGAGAGGGAAGGGTTGCAGGTGGGAGGAAAGTTATGGGGGGGGAAGCCATTGTAAACCATAAGCTGTACTTTGGAAATTTATATTCACTAAATGAAAGTTTTATTTATTTAAAAAATAGAAATCTTCCTTTAAAAGATGAACAATTGTCTCATTCCCCTTTCAGATGTCAGGTACCAGACTCTGGATCAGGAATTATTTCCTGTTCATGAACACACTAGTTATTTTTCATTTGTGCTAAAAATGCACAAGTAAGTATGTGTGATACATAGTTGTTTACATTTAATTTTTTCTCTTGTGACAATTCTTCCTCATGTGCTCTATATTTTCATATTTGAAAGCAATTGATGAATGGTTTTAAAAATATGAAAATGGGCTCTGTAGTTTTCCATTTGACTCAGATGTCCATCTGGCTGAATATATAATGGAATCATTAGGGTTAGATGAAAAAACAGAGGCTTCTTTTTGCCAGATCCTGCTTCAAATGAACTTTAAGGAGTACACTTGGGGTAATAATAAAATGGCCATATAATTAACTCTCCAAATGGTATCATTTTGAGAGTGAAAGCAGAAGGTCTTAAAAATTAAGTGGGATAGCACACATTAAATTGGAAGTTGGGTCACCTTGGCTCATGAACATCATGATGAAAACATTGTTTCCTTCATCAAAAATTTAATGCTAAATTAATATGTACGTAAAGCTGACATTCCTACTCATGTTAATTCTATAAACATTTATTAATCATCCAATATGTATTAGGTTCTATGTTGGATAATGTGCATAATTTTGGGGATTAGTATTAGAGGATGAGAACAAAGCTGGGTGGATAGGGACATATATGATTACTCCTAATATAGTCCAGATGGTAATAAAGTATGAGGGTTCTCCGGGAGCATAGTTAATGTGATAAATTGTGATCCAAATGTGGGGGTTAGGATAGAAGGATAATGGAAGACTTCTGAGTTAAGCTTCAGAGACGATGTTTTGATTTGTGGTAGGACATTTAAGATAAAGTGCAAAGCATACATGAAAGTACTTGCATATGGAAAGTGTGTGAGTTTGGAGAAATAGAGTAGTTTGGTGTGGCTGTAATATGAAGAGCATCAGAGAACAAAGTGATTGAGTCCCTAAGACTCTAAGTGATTAAGTCGATAACAGTAGGTTACAAGAAAGACTAGGAGAGCTTAAGGATCTTGCCCTAAGAAGGGAAAATAGAATATTCCTTATATAAAACACTCAGAAAGAAAATCAGATGATAGCATGGGTAAAGTAAATTTAGATATTTTGTCCAAGCAGCATATCTTCATACATGAGATATTTCAAAAAGTTAATGGACAATTGAATTGAAATGTAAATTTCTTTTGATGCAAAGAATTTTGAAATCCATGCATAGGTTTTTCATAATATGAATTTCCCATGCAAATTATGAAGAGCTTTTGTATGTTTTTATTTATTATACCAGTATTGTTCAAAACATGGTCCTCAGAACAGCAGCACCAGCTTCAATTGTAAACTTACTAGAAATGTCAATTTATGGTCCCCAACCCATTCCACTGAATCAAAATCCCTGAGGATGGTCCTCCAAACATTTCACATTCAGCCTCACATTTTCAAATATTTAAAAAAAATATTTCTGTCACACTACTAGTTCATTTAATTATTTACAACTGTAACAATACAACTATTTTAAATCTTGTAAATTAAACATATAAATAGCATAAGAGTTGTGATCTGACATAGTAATCATTCATAGAATAATTTATAATTTGACAGTAATGAAATTTATAAATAAGAATAGCAGTGCTAAAACCAGCAGAAAAAAATCTGAGTTATAATGACCAGTTACAATAAGAAAATAGCTTTTGGAATTGTTAAGGTTGATAATAGTTAATTGCAAGCTATTAAATTGGAGATAAAATCTTTCAATCTGCTTAACTTTTAAATTAAATATTTTTAATACCAATTCTTGGCTGCCTGCAGTAGTTTTATAAGGAGAAATCCAATTATTTTATCATAACAATGAATCTCTATAACAATTGCTTGAAATTACCATTGTTGAAATGTTTGGGTAAAGATGACATAGAAACCCAGCAATTTCACTCCTAAGTATATTAGCTAAGAGAAATTAAAAATAAATGTCTATATAGAAACTTATACATGAATACTTATGGAAGTAGTAATTGTAATAGCCAAAAAGTAGAAAGGACCCAAGTTTCTATCAAGTGAAGAATGTATAAACAACTGTGGTATGTGCACAGTGGAATATTATTTGGCCATAAGAGGAGATGAATTACTGATAAATGTTAAAATGTATATTAACTTTGGAAACATTATGCAAAGTGAGAGAAGTAAAAAAAAAGTCCACATGATGTATTATGCAATTATTTATGTGAAATGTCCAGAACAGGAAAATCTGTAGATACAGAAAGGAGATCATGACTGTCTTTGGAGAGAGCAGCAGGTGGGAGGAGTCAGCAGGGACTGCTAACAGCCATGGGACTTTTTTTGCACTAACCAAAATTTTCTAACATTTTGTGATGACTACACAATTTGGGAATATATTAAAAATCACTAAGTTGTTTCCTTTAATAGAGTAAATTTTACAATATGTGAATTACATCTTTCAAAACTATTATTAGCTGAGAAAAGAAGAGATTATGGAAGTTACTTTATATTGTCACTTAAAACCACTTTCCAATTGGTTCAGAACTTCTATTTCTAATCTACTTGAAAAAAAAAACCAGATTGATTTATTTATTTTAAAGATAGAGTTCAAGAGGGGGAGGGAGAGGCAGAGAGAGAGAGAGTGGCTATTAAAAGGTTGATTAAAGGTCAAAGGGACAATACTTTTCTAGAAATATTTTTGAAACTACTGATATCTCAGACAATAAGTGTTGGCTGTGCAATCTAAAAGAAATGGAGAAATGTGGAAAAGTGTCATTGCATTGTCAAATCAGTATTTGGAAGTTTCTCTCTAGAATAGAGTGGGTTTTTTTTTTTTTTCATCGCTTCTTGTTTAGTGCTTACCCCAACTAAAAATAACTATGGGAATCACATTTTAATTTCTGTTATAGGTGAGCTTGTGAGGGCCACAGTGTGATGGAAAAATGCTGATGTAATGACATTAATGTTCATCAAACGGTTGAAAAACCAGAATATTGTTTCTGTCCAAACAATTCAATAGTATCCTATATATTTCTTCCTTGTGGACAAACATTTCTTTAATTCTTTTGAAGAATTCAAGGTGTAAAAGGAAATGGCGTCAGTAATCTCCCTAGGCTCTAGTCATGAGTTGCCAGGGCTATGGAAGCCTTTGGAGTTCGCTGACTTTGATCTTATTCCGATAGGGTCATAGTCAAAGTGGAAGTTCTCTCCTCCCTTCAGAGAAAGGTACCTCCTTCTTTGATGGCCCCGTTCTTTCCACTGGGATCTCACTCACAGAGATCTTGCATTTAGGTCTTCTTCTTTTTTTTTTTTCTTTTCCATGGTATCTTGGCTTTCCATGCCTACAATACTCTCATGGGCTCTTCAGCCAGATCCGAATGCCTTAAGTGCTGATTCTGAGGCCAGAGTGTTGTTTAGGACGTCTGTCATTCTATGAGTCTGCTGTGTATCCCACTTCCCATGTTGGATCTTTCTCTCCCTTTTTGATTCTATCAGTTAATATTAGCAGACACTTGTCTTGTTTGTGTGATCCCTTTGATTCTTAGACCTATCAGAGCCATCGATTGTGAACTGAAATCGATCACTTGGACTAGTGAGATGGCATTGGTACATGCCACCTTGATGGGATTGTATTGGAATCCCCTGGCACATTTCTAACTCCACCATTTGCAGCAAGTCTGATTGTGCATGTCCCAAATTGTACATCCCCTCCCTCTCTTTTTCCACTCTTAAATTTAACAGGGATCACTTTTCAGTTAAAATTTAAACACCTAAGAATAATTGTGTGTTAATTACAGAGTTCAACCACTAGTACTAGAACAACAACAAGAACAACAACAGATACTAAAAAGGATAAAGTATTATATTGTACATCTAGAGTCAGGACAAGAGCTGATCAGGTCATTGTTTCTTAGAAGTCACTGTGTACTTACATCCCATGTGGGATCTGTCCTTAATGTGTTGTCTAATGTGAAGTGATGCTATAACTAGTACTGAAACAGTATTTTTACACTTTGCGTTTCTGCGTGGGTACAAACTGATGAGATCTTTACTAATTATATACTCAATCAATCTTCTTCATATAAGGAGAATTGGAAATGAAAAAAAAATCCTGGTGTTAAAAAGGAAATGGCATAGAAAATTAATTAATTTTTTAAAAAAATATTATGTAGGATCTCTGTCTTTAATGTGCTGTATACTCTTATTTAATGCTATAACTAGTACTCCAACAGTATTTTTTTTCACTTGGTGTTGCTATATGGGGGCAAACTGTTGAAATCATTACCTAATATATACTAAACTGATCTTCTGTATATAAAGAGAATTGAAAATGAATCATGATGTGATTGGAAGGGGAGAGGGAGTGGGAAAGGGGAGGGTTGAGGGTGGGAGGGAAGTTTTGGGAGGGGGAAGCCATTGTAACCCATAAGCTGTACTTTGGAAATTTATATTCATTAAATAAAAGTTTAATGAAAAAATGAATAATAAGCATCTAAAATGATACTGAAAAAAAATAAATAAAAAGGCACAAAGGACCCTGAACAGACATTTCTCAAAAAAAAAAAAAAAAGGAAATGAAGTTGAAGTTAACTGAATAAAGCAGCAGAAACATTAACAGTTTAAGTTGGTTACTTTTAATAGGACAGTCAATTATACTTTGTAGGATAAACAGTACACTCACAGGGATCATCTTATTTTAGCCTCTTAACAAACTTGATCTTGGTAGGATTTGTGCCCTTTTTCCTGTTGTACAGATGAGGAAGTAACTTCAGCTACTGTAACTAATTTAGACCTAATATATGTCCTGGTCAGAAACTGAACTTTCGTTTGTGACTTCTCTGCAGGGCTCTTTTCATTGCATACTGCTGCCGCCACCAACCAGGTACTTGATGAGAAAGCCTCCCAGAACCTCCTTTGATTGCTGAGGTATTAACTTCTGGTCCTCTGTGAACATTTTATCAGGCTTTTAGAGAGCACTGATGCCACCAGGCTCAATGACCCCCAATTCAAGCTTTGATCTCCTTTACATAGTATACTGTTTCTTTACTTAGGTTTTTCATTATCACATTTACAATTGCTACATCATATCTACTTATTCCTTCTTTCTTAATTCATTTCATCACTACTGCCCCTTGAAAGTATCAAAGCAGAGTAGGCAAAAGCATTGACATTCTGTTTATTAACAGAAAACAAGCTTCGCAACCCACTTTTGTCACTCGCTTTGTGAATTTGTAAAAGTTACTTAACCTAGCTGGTGTTCAATTTTCTAAGTAACAGTGCAATAGAACATATTACATTGTTACGTATCTCAGATCTAGTGACATTTAAATGCATAGTAACAATGCAATTCACTATCTACATAATCATGATTATAGGTATAAATGAGATTGTCATGAGTGTCTAGAGGATAGGGTCATCCTACAGAAAGGGGGCAGCATACTTCCTATATGATAGCAAGACTTTCACCTGTGATGTCATCTTTCACTCAAACATTTTCCCCACACCCTTCCCTGGATGGCTCCTGGTCATTTTTTATATCTGAATTTAAATGACGCCTCTTCTGTGCAGCCTCCCCTAATCAACTTATCCAGGTCTGTCTTTACTTTTCTTCCCCAGGACTTGTTGGAATTTGAAGCTTGTTCATGTATTTGTGTAATTGTTGATTGCCATTATTCCCTAGTGGAAGCTCCATTAAGGTAGAGACCACTAGCATGATACTAATACAGAATAGGCATTCAAAAATTTTTAGAATGGGTGAATGAATGAATGACTAATAATTCTTTTTACCAATATTGATACTTCTCTATTGGAATTATTTTGCCCTAAGGAAATATTTTACAGTGTCTGGAGACAGTTCTGGATGCCACAACTGGAGTGGGGGCTGCTACTGGCAACTGGTGAGTAGAAGCCAGGGATGTTAAACATGCCACAGTACATGGGACAGCCTCCACTTCCCTTCACAATTAAATAATTCAAAATGTCAATAATGCAGTAGAGGAATCTTACCCTATACCTAATGATATAAGAGATTTTTATTAAAGTGAATTGGTGTCAAAATAATGGCAATACTGAAAACTATAATATGCATTTTAATCTTAAGCATACATACTCCCAAAACTGTGATATACTGTCAATTAGATTCCTTTTGTATCTCAACTGTTGAGCTGTAGATGGCACTAGAAGGCACCATAATTTACTCTTAAATTTCTCTGTAATTGTGTCTTTATAATACATAAATTATCATAGTTATTTTCCCTCTTCTATACTACTTGTTTTTCTACTAAACTTAAATATGTGAAAATTCTATAGTAATATTGCTTCCATTCAGCTCGATGCTGGTACCTAGTGTGTAAGGAGAAAAGTAAGACACAGGCTATGTCTATACAACCTTACACTACAGAACTTATTCCATGTTGTAAGCATCATATCCTGAAAGCCTGAGTCCATGTCTTGGAGTCATTCATTATTCAGGATTTCCAAGGTCCTAGGTAATTAAGTCATAAGAGTGGTATAATGCATGGCCTCCTAGAGGATTCTCAAGTTTATCAGATATCTGGAGGTTTTATTCCCATAGAAAAGAGAATCCATGTTCTTTACATATAAGATCAAGCAAAGGGTTTATTCCTCAGTTGGGTTAAATCACACAGAATCACAGGAAATGCACATTCCACACATTATGGATGATTTTTGCTACAGAATATATGCCATTTTTTCAACTTACATTAATGGGACTATCTGTGTGTCAGGCACTGTACTAAGCTTTGACTGTAAGAAGATTAATAAAACTCAGTCCTTGCACTGTCACATCTATTTCAGATATGTCTACTTCTCTTCACTTGCATCAGCATCTACCAGCATAGTCCAAACCATGTCTCACTTGAACTACTACAGTAGCTTTATAACTGGCCTCTTTGCTTCTGCTCCTTAATATTGATTTCTTTGCTTAACCTGAGTAGCCTTTATAAAATGGAAGTCAGATTTTGCTGTCCATTAATGGCTTCCTGTTGCAATGAGAATAAAATTTTAAGTTACATAATCAAATTTATGCCAATCCATTTAATCTTTTCTCTTAGGTTTTTCATCCCTGTTCCCTCTGCTGAAGTCTCACTGACAGCCATGCTGTTTCTAGGATTCAAATAAAGTACACTCTTACCTGATGACCTTTGTACCTGCAATTTTCTCAGTGTACAATGTTCTTTTTCCCTGTTACTCAAATTTTGTACAGTTTTTGGATGAAATCCCTCAGCAAGGTGTTCCTTATTTAGCAGCTACTATGCCAGTGTTCCTTAATCTGCTTTATTTTTCTTTAGTTTGCAATAGTGTATTTGGGATGACAAATGATTTAAAAACATTTATATATTTTTCTGAAAAATAAAGATAAGAACATGTCTAATATTCTAATATGCATTTGCTTATTGACTTTTTTGTCACACCACTATAATGCAGGCTTTGTGAAAGCAGGAGACTTCTCTGTTGTTCACAATTGTATACTTGTGCAAAAAAATTGTTTTCGGTATATGGAACATACTTAATAAGTGCTGTTGAATGATCTGATTGTTCCAGGATTCCATTTGACATGAATAAAATCCATGTTGGACAATAGTAGATTTTAAAAGTAGTATTCCTTTATTTTGATTTTATTAAAGAGTATTTTATTGATAATTTAATGGGCATATCTGTGCAGGAATTTTCATAAGAAATTAGTTAATCATAATTATTAAAATAAAAAGTGTTTTGATAAACCAGCAGCAACAGTTAAGAGTTGAGTTTCTAATTTCAGCTCTGCATGACATATGGCCTTGAGCAAGTCACATCACTTTTAAGCATGTTTCTTCATTTGCTTAATGAATAATTCTCACCATTCTTATCTCATAAAGGTTTGACATAAATATTAGGTAATACATATAAAAATATTTATTGACTGCATCATCTTATATGTTTAAGTGCAGAATTTGGTATATTTTCAAATACTTTGGGAATTTATAGTGTCTTTCAATTCAATTGATTGTATCTTTTTGTAAAATCAAAAGTGAACCAGAAATTGTAATGTGACTATTTTCACAAATCCTTTTTTATCTGTAGTATTGATTTAGTGATGTACTCAAACAACTGAGAAACCATGAAAGATAAAAGATAAATACAGTAAAATATTTTACAAGAGTACCAAATTATTGAAGTACAATTTGGAAATATACTGAAATTAAAGAATAAAAACGCAGGAATGAAATGGACATCTGTGGCATGACTATTGTTTTTAGCCTTTGTTTGTACTCCTGTGGAACTGTGGTTTTCCTACTTTTTACTTGTTAAATATTATGGTTAGTTGTGAATTAAGCCTGTGATTGTACAGGGGACTGAAATTATGTCTTTGAGAAATATAAAAAAAAATGGAGGAAGATGACTGAGGAAGGAGAGGGGTAGAAAGGGAAATATGCTTATAATCTTAAACCTGTACCTATGAAATGCATGAAATCTGTCCTCTTTATATTAATAAAAATTATATATATGTATATATATGTATATATATATATATATATATATATATATATGTAAAACATTGGGGCTGGCACTATGGCTTAGAGTGTAAGGCCATAGCCTGCAATGCTGACATCCCATATGGGAACCAGCTCAAGTCCTGACTGCTCCACTTCTGATCTAGCTCTCTGTTATGGCCTGGAAAAGCAGCAGAATATGGCCCAAGTTCTTGGCCCCCTGCACCCACATGGGAGACCTGGAGTAAGCTCCTGGCTCCTGACTTTGGATCTGCCCACTTGGGAAGGGAAACAGCGAATGGAAGATTTTCTCTCTCTCTCTCTCTCTTTCTCTCTTTCTCTCTCTGCCTCTGCTTCTAACTCTGCTTTTTGAATAAATAAATAAATATTAAATATACATAACATTAATTTTTAGTCATTTCCTTTATTATTCATTTGATTATTTTGCTCTTAGTGTCATAGTAAAGTGAATTTAAAAATCAAATTGAAAACTTATAGTACAAATAATTAATATAGAAAGGGCAAATTAATCAACAAACAGAATACAGTCAACAGATTAAAATAGAAGCAAAACTCAAACCAGTTGCTGGATTTTAATGATTGTTTGAATTGAATAATCATTTGATTAGGCATTCGGATATGGCTAAAGAGCCCATGAGAGTATTGTAGGCATGGAAAGCCAAGACACTCTGGAAAAAAAAAAAAAACACACACACACACCCTAAATGAAGGATCTCTGCAAGTGAGATCCCAGTGGAAAGAACGGGGCCATCAAAGAAGGAGGTACCTTTCTCTGAAGACAAGAGAGAACTTCCACTTTGACTATGACCCTGTCGGAATAAGATCAAAGTCGGCGAACTCAAAAGGCTTCCATACCCTTGGCAACTCATGCCCAGAGCCTAGGGAGATTACTGATGCCATAAATAAGAGTGTCAAATTGTTAAGTCAACAACAGGAGTCACTCTGTACTTACTTCTCATGTGGGATCTGTCCTTAATATGTTGTCCAATGTGAAGTAATGCTATAACTAGTACTAAAACAGTATTTTACACTTTGTGTTTCTGTGTGGGTGCAAACTGATGAAATCTTTACTTAATATATACTAAATCGATCTTCTGTATATAAAGATAATTGAAAATGAATCTTGATGTGAAGGGAATGGGAGAGGGAGTGGGAGATGGGGGAGTGCAAGTAGGAGGGAAATTATGGGGTGGGGGAAGCCATTGTAATCCATAAACTATACTTTGGAAATTTAAATTTACTAAATTAAAAAAATACTAAATCAATCTTCTGTATATAAAGATAATTGAAAAAAAAAGAATAATCATTTGATTAAATGTTTCAGTCAACTGTGGCCCAAATTGAAAAAAAAATAATAATAATATTGAAAGACCAACTACAATGGGATTAGTAGTGCTGCTATGATTTCAACATGGTTCAGTTTCATTTTCTGCTGATGGAGACTGCTGAACAATCACCTCATAAGAATAAAAAAAAGAGTTTGGGAGTTATAAAATCTGAAAAATATATCTATTGAAAAAACATTTGATTTTTCAGTATTTTTAAAATATATAAACATACCCAGTTGTATGAATCATAGACCAGTATGTGTCTATATATCATCTAAAATACAATGGGTAGATCCCACTGCATTATTTAATATGTATAGTATGATTCATATAATCTCTAAATTGATCCTCACATAATGGATATTTTAACCTCTTTTATAGACAAGAAAACTATTCAAGATTAAGTGACTTGTCTATTTTCATAAAACAAATACAGTAAAGTGCATGCAGCTAGAAATTAGGTATTTTCTTCATGACCCTACACTACTGCCCCCTCCATTGCAGCCCCAATAAACCACTTTTATGACCAACTGCTATTAACCTAGCATATTGGGAAATAAGTCTGTTAGACCCTTGTTCCATCATCAAAGAGTTGAGTATATATGTTCAGACAGATCATATTAAAATAGTTTTGAGATGAAATGAGTCAATAACTGATTTCTCACAATATGGAGAAGACATTCTAAAGGAAGGAAACTGAATTCAATCCTAGATAATATGAGGAACTGTAACAAAGTGAATTAGGGATAACAGGATAAATTAACTTGAATTTGAACAAACAAATAAAAGCTTCTTGTTTTTTCCCATGGCTTTAATCTACAGTTCCATTTGTACAGGAAAATGCAAGTATTATAAAGAAATATGGGCATATTTCAACATCTGCATGACTATTTCTTTCCAGAAAAAAATACCTAAAATATTCTTACTGTATACTTTATGTCAGGCAGTATTCTAATGATTTTACCTTTCTTCATTTGATTCTTGCTACAATTATGTGCCAACACTGTCATAACCCCTTTTGAAAACACAGGAAACAGAGGCACAAAAAGTTGGCAATACTTGTCCAACATTACACAGTAAATAAATAGAACTGATATTTGAGTCTAGGTCTATCTGCTTCAAAAATCCATTTTCTTGCTACTAAAACACATTGCATCCCTATTGTGTTGTTAAACTAAATAATATTCGTCATGATATTATTAGTTATATAGGAAAGTGTCTCAAGTAAATAGCTCTTGAAAATTTGGAGTATACATTTGAATCATGTCTGATTTATTCAAAGAAGTTCTTTGCTTTGCCTCAGTGACTCTTTGGAAAATCATTTTCCACCAATACAAAAGTATTTGATCTGTTAAGGCTGTTCCAAATGAATTGCTGATTTGCCTAAGCATAAATTTTGTTTGGAAAACACTTGCAAGAGTGGAGACAGCTTCAGTATGAATTATGGTGTTGGAGTGCTCAAATAAGATTGATAGTGGCTGGACTCTGGATTAATATCATATTTCGCTGCAGAAGAGCTTTAGTAAGTTTGCTTATGGCACCCTTTGAAGTAAGCTTAGTCAGCTGGGAATTTTAATTAAGTTCTGGGCATCCACTAAGTATACCATATTCTGAAGCCAATTTTTTCCAAGTGGCCATAGAAAATTGGGCATGTGTACATGAACACCACTCATGGACATAAATCATGGCCAGCAGGAAGGTTCAGAAGGTGGAAAGTTGGTTTACAGTGATGTTTGCAGAAACTTCAAGCTAACTTAGGTGTCATGTTCGTTTCTATTTCCTTTAAAATAATCAAAATTTTCATTTTGTATTTAGGATACCTTATTTATAATCATAATATCCTGCAAATTACTTTTTCTAAACTTCAATGAGTGCTCCTTATACCCAAAGCATGCCAAAATTCTGTACCTTTCTTCTTTGGATACAATCACTTTCACCAATCATGGCTTTCTTCAAGTGTATGTCTCAGAGTCAGTGCTGTGACGCAGCTGGTTAAAGCCCTGGCCTGAAGAGTCTGCATCCCATATAGGCACTGGTTCTAGTCTCGGCTGCTCCTCTTCCGATCCAGCTCTCTACTATGGCCTGGGATAGCAGTGGAAGATGGCCCAAGTGCTTGGGCCCCTGCACTTGCGTGGGAGACCCAGAAGAGGCTCCTGGCTCCTGGCTTCGGATCGGCGCAGCTCCAGCCATTGCGGCCATCTGGAGAGTGACCCAGAGGATGGAAGACCTCTCTCTATGTTTCTACTTCTCTCTGTAACTCTGTCTTTCAAATAAATAAAATAAATCTTTTAAAAAAAAAGTTTGTCTCTCTATATGAAATATCTTTCTTTTAAATATATTAACCAATATCTTAGTATAGTGGACATAATAATGGGTGGGCTGAGGCTGCTGCTTCTAGCTCAGAGTTTGTTACTTGTAGTCCTGCTAGCCTTATGACACTGTTGAAAAAACTTACTTGAAAGATTGCTATTCCCAACTTAAAACTTCAAAATTTTCTATTTTGAAAAAGACTAAAAATTGTACTTCTTGTGCACTATATAATACAGGCTTTAAATGTGAGAAGATTGTGACCATTAAGAATAGCTATCTCTTTCTTTTGTCACTCTCCTTCTTTCCCCTAGTATTTTTACTTTGGGTAATGATAATACCATCCTTGCAATCACTCAGACTTAAAAGACCATTCATCATCTGATTTCTGTCTATTCCTTAAAACCTTACATCCAATCAATAACATCTTTACAGTTTTGCTCCTAAACTGTTTGCCGATGGCCCTGTTCTTTCCTTTTGCATTGTTATCACTTACTTTCATCCTCCCTATCAGTTGAAATCATAGACTCCATGATTTCTCTTGTCCCCAAGTGTGCTATTGATTTTCTATGTATAGGTTTTATAGATGCTCATCATGCCTTAGTTGAATAATTAGAGGTGTCTCTTAACTGGTCTTCTTAATGCTACTCTTGCCTTCATTGCAATAATATATTTCCATGTTGGACTCTCTTGTATAGTGCTATTTCACAACAAGAATGCTGTGTTACTCAGTGCTTCAATACCTATTAGAGTGTCTGCCATACAATTTCAGATGATTCAACATTTATTTAATTAAAGTATATTTAACACCTACTTTGTGCTAGCCACTGGAGCTATGAAATTAGTAAACAGGGCACTGTCTTCGTGCCACTTAAGATATAGCAGGTGAGACAGATCAAGTAAAAGTAATAAACAAATGAAAACTATGTTGTATCATTAAGCCATATGATATAAACAAGAAAAAGGATGAGACAGAGAGTAATCGAGAGGTTCCTCCTTTAGGTAGGGATCTCAGAAGCCTGAAGGAGGAGAGGTGTCAAGCCAAGGAACGAATAAATAAACAATATGTACAAACATCCTGAGGAGGGAAGTGTTCAGTCTGTTGAGTAGCAAAAGAAGAACTTTAACTGAATCCTAGTGACATGAGGTTGTGTTGGGAAAGCTAGCTCAGGGTTAAATACTATAGGAACTTAAAGGCTCCGTCACGAATTCTCATGCAAAGGACAAAAAGAAACAATTAAAGGGCTTTAAGGATGAGAATAAGGTCATCAGATAAACATTTGAAAAGGTTCAGTCTGGCTTTTATGTTGGGGACATATTAGGTGCTATTATAAGAATCCAGGTGAGAATTATTCTTACTTGAATAAATGGATTCTTGTCTGAACTTATGTAATTGCTATCCATCCTTGTCATTCTAATTCATTTGCCACTCCAGATTTATTTTTCTAATGAAGTTTCAATCATACTTCTTTGCTCTGCATTTTTTAATACAAAACCTTGCAGTTCAAACTCCTGGATATGGGATTTTTAAGACTACCTATAACACTTCTCTGTGCAGTTTCTTTTCCTATGCACTCATATATTTTGAGCCCCAGTTAAGCCTAAATTACTCATCATGTCCCACAGGTGACACTCCCTTTGCCACCTCCATATAATTAACTAGATGATTCTGCTTGCAATATTTTCTTTCTCATTTCTCTCTATTAACTGCACGTGCACCTATTTCGGACAGGTTTACGTGTTGACACATACATGAAACCCTTGATGATATCAGTAACCAAAAGCAGTGCCTCTTCCTTTGAATCTGTACTTACAGTACAATTTTTCCCATGCCTACCTTGTTGTATTATGTTATATTTCTCTGTGTCTATGTCTTCCGAAATCTACCATAATACCTTGAACATACATGAGCTCAGTTAAGTATGCATTGAAATCAACACATTGTCATATACGCAGTATCCAACAAAATAATACATGTGTGTATTTAGTCCTCTGTAGCTTAGTGGTTATTGCATATTTATATTGCAATTAAAAAAAAACCAGGTTGCTTTAGAACTTCATGTTGTTGGATACTTAGCTTAATCTGTGAACATCTGATTCTCCGATAAAATAAACTTATGTGCACAGGTTTGCTACAGAAAATCTCCCTACTTCAAAGAATAGTAAGAGCTGGCTTGGCATTTGTCCTTAAATCAGAATAATTGAAAATATTGCAATTTCAGAACATAATGTGTATGAGAAGATAGTAAGAAGACAGTGACTATACCAACAGCAATTAAAAAACAAACAGTGGAAAGGAGGAAATTATGTCAGGGTTGGCATTAGCTAACCAGATAAGCCAGGAAAAAGCTGAGACATGATTACAATCCCAAATTCCAAAAGGAAATGAAGATAATCAATGAAAGCCTTCAATAAAGGGGATGAGCAATCTTATAACAGGAAGAGATGTTTATTTGTTAGATAATTGAATGACTCAGGAAAAACAGTCCAATGTGCTTCATTGCGGATCTACACTGTGACTATTATTGTTGATGAAGCAAAGACCTTTGCCTCATACAGACATAGGTTCTACCTTATGTCTCTGTGGTATGAAATCAATTTGTACAATTACAGAATTATTTTCAGTAGAGTTGCACTAAGGGATAAGTCTTAGTTTCTTTCCTGTTGGTATAAATGAATTCCAGAGACTGGATAATTTATAAAGCATAGAGGTATATTTGGCTCATGGTTGTAGACTAGAGCCTTGGAAATCTGAGTTTGGTGCTAACATTTGCTTAACATCTGGTGAGGGTCTTCTTGCTTCATAATAACATGGAATATAGCAACACATGCTGACAGAACAAGCATGTTAGTTTGGGTCTCTCTCTTCCTATAATCCCACTAATACCCTCCCAAAGGGCTTCACTCTCATGACTTTATTTAATATTAATTACCTCTCAAAGTACCCATCTCCAAACAGCATCAACATGTGACTGCTGGTACTAGGTTTCCATGACCTGAACTTTTGGAAGACACATTCAAATCATATAGTCACATATATAGCCCTACATCATGCAAAACTGACTTCAAATCATATCTTTGCTGGGTTATTTGATGAATAGGATACATGCTTTTATCTTTGTGATCCTCAGCTTCCTCATTTGGAAAATGCAGCAACACCACTCCTTACCACCTGTGTGATCGTGAAAAAAAATCTTCTAAAACTTTTAATATAGAGTGGTACCTAAGTCCAATTAATTTATCTCTTTCTACTTTTATATTTCCAAGGGTCCTAAAGGAGACTAGGTCTTTATATGTGATCAGTTTTCTGCAATTGAGAAGATATTAGCCTTTTTGGCACACTGATATAAGAAGTCAGTTGTTATCAATCATCAACATGTTGAGATCCTATACTACATTACAGAGAATGTATCACTGTAAAAATGATCCCTGTTATTGCAATTTTCACACTTCTATTCTGTAGCTAAATTCAAGAGCATGTGATTTATTTGCAGCACCAAATAGATTACTATGAGGCTTTGGGATCTAGAATGGGTGGGTATTGGGCAATTCTGAAGTTAGGTAGACTGCTTAGAAGGCTGGTGACTATTAACATAGGTTATCTCAGAAGATGGAAATAGAAGACGCAAAGGAGAAGTTATTAACTTCCTTATAAACATATTTTGCTTAATGTAACAAGAAGTAAGGATTTCTTTTGTAATTAAAGATAATAAAATGAATTATGCAGAATAATTTAGGCAAGAAGTTATAGTGTCCTATTCTACGCTAGTGGCAATAAAGAAAACAATAAGTAGAGGAGAAGGACAGCAGAGTTTCCACTTAGTTTTTTTTTATTTATTTATTTTTACACTTAGTTTTTTTTATTTATTTATTTTTAAATTAAAAAAAAATTTGACAGGCAGAGTGGACAGTGAGAGAGAGAGACAGAGAGAAAGGTCTCCCTTTTTGTCGTTGGTTCACCCTCCAATGGCCACTGCAGCCGGCTCATCGTACTGATCCGAAGCCAGGAGCCAGGTGCTTCTCCTGGTCTCCCATGCGGGTGCAGGGCCCAAGGACTTGGGCCATCCTCCACTGCCTTCCTGGGCCATAGCAGAGAGCTGGCCTGGAAGAGGGGCAACCGGGACAGAATCCAGCGCCCCAACCAGGACTAGAATCTGGTGTGCCAGCACCGCAAGGCGGAGGATTAGCTTGTTAAGCCACGGCGCTGGCCTTACACTTAGTTTTTGACAAAGTGAATTTAGGGAGCAAATGAGTAATTATGGTGGCAATATCAAACAGGAAGACAGCTTAAAACTCTGGAGATCAAGAGAAAAAAGTGGACTAGAGATATAAAATTGCTATTTATCATCATACAGAGGGCAGCAGGCATAAAAATTGGTCAAATTTTATAAATCAAGATCACCTGTGTCAGGACCCCATAGTTTAAGGATGTACAAAGGAGATGAGAAAGTATGAGTAGGAACCAATTTATCTTGCTCACTCTTACAGTCCCAGAGCCTGGAACAATGCCAAGTGCATCATAGTACATAATATATATTTCTCCAATATTTAATATATTACTCAATGAGTGATTAAAATGGATGAAAGGGTGAATGGACTTATTTACAAGTGACAATGACCAAGATAAGGCTAGAGAGGCAGAAGTTTGTCCTTTAAAAAAAAAAAACTGCTGCACTAAACAAATTTATTTAGATTGTATATAATATCTCCCAGTTCTTGCAAAAGTGTGTTAGAATTAGCTTGGAGGTTTTAAAAGTGTTGATTTCTGTTCCTCACCTTCTTTTTCAGCAAGTATGAGATATTACACAAATTTCTATATGTTTGGTCACCACAATAGGAAATTCCATTTCAGGCCACATTTTGAGAAACATTTATCTAATCTAGAGTATGAGGAAGTTAAGAGTGAGGAATTTTTTGAATTGGGAATCAGCTGTATCAGTTTTCCTAGTTTAGGTATATCGTTCTTCAGCTGTTAGCACAGGATTGCCTTGTACAGTAGAGTAGTTATAGATCCGAAACTAAGACACTCACTAGCATGTAGCCATGGAGGAAGGACCAGGAAGTGGATAATGTAATATGATTTCTGAATGTGTGATATTGGTATTTTCCATGGGTAGTCATCATTTAGTGATAACACTTTTCAAAACGTTTTAGCATAAAATGTTGGTCAATGAAATCTCTACTACTCTAGAATATAAGCAATTTGGAAGAGAGGCAATCTGGGTATAAGTCAATGAAATCAAACAAATCATCTAGGCTCCAAAAAAAGCAACCACAGGGAATGGAATGCTTAATAAAAGTATTTAAAGAGTGAAGAAAGCACATAGGAAGGAGCTGCTTTAGATTGAAGCCTGCATTTCCAAAAGTAAAGAATTATGATCCAAAGATAGCTGCAGAACAAGAAATATGACTTAAGATGCTTCCATGAGTGTCTGGGGGACTCTAAAGCCTCAGGGTCTCATGATCAACAGATACAATTTTTTATTTGTATATTTTAAAATAGATATACTTTTAAACTTATGTGAGTTTTTAAAGATGAACTGAATCAACCTCTTTCTCTTGTATTCTCTATGGTCTAAGCTAGAAATGACCTTTGAATGAAACTGGAGAAGGAGTTTCCAAGAAAAAGTGTATGTCACAAGGGCAGGTCAACAGGGGCAATGCAGAACATTGTGGAAATGAAGCATGGGTCACAAGGAACACTTGGCGTGCCCTTTGTGGAAAAGGGAGACAGAGGTCTGGAGAACAAGAATATGAGGATCAGAAAATAGAGCCTAAAAATGTCATCTGGCAGAGGTTATGACTTACCTAATGGTTTCTGGTGCCAGAGTCCCTGTATTTTTAGCTACTTTAGGATATATTCCCATCTCTGTAGCTTGAAAACAACTTTGATGCTGAAGACAAAGGGTAGAAGAATCAATGCTACTTCACAGTGAATCTTGTCCAAAATGTTCTTTCCACTACTCTCTACTTGTCTCATCCACTTTATTTTCCTGCATAACCTGTATCATTACTTGGTGCATTATTTTTATGTATCTTACATGTCTTCTCACTAGAATATGATCCATTAGAGTAGGAAAGGATATTTCCTGACATTTGTTACTCTACTCTTGGTTCCAAAAAGAGTACCTAGCATATAATAGGCAGTCAGTAAATGTTATATATGAAAGTATGAACAAACACTCATGAGCACTGAGGAAAGTAGGATATGGTGATGAGAGGGCAGCTTCTATTTCAGCTGCTCATTGGAAAGCTCATTGGGAAGGGAGAGAATATTACAGGAAGAAAAGGAAAAGATTAAGTTAGGATAATATGTCTGAAGAAAACGGCCACGTAGGAGGAATAGATGGGGAATCTAAGAAATAACAAAATGGACAAAGGCCAAACAAATATTCCAGGTTTTAGCAGATCATGACTACAAACTAAAGTCTGTTAGAAATATTGATTGAGCTGACAGTAACTGAATGTGTTAGATCAAGAATCCAGGATTTTAAGCATCCTTAGCCCAAAAGTGCTCTGTGTGACTCCAGAGAGAGAAAGGCACACAACAGGAGATGGGAAATAGAAAACTAAAATTTCCCTTTATGATTGTATCAACTAGTGCTGGATAAATTCACTAAATTGGGGCCTTTCTGGTAAAATAGGCTGCGGCATGAGGCTTGCATTCATGATATAAGAAGCAGCCTTTGTTGGTTTTGATTCTTCAGGGGTGATCAACAGGGAACACAATCCCAGCAGGAAATTTAACTTGTCCTATTGGTTCATTGACTAATATTGCAACATAATATGTGTGCACTTGTAAAGAGATCAACATTACTTGTTTAAAAAATTTTTGTTTGTTATTGCATACATTAAAATGGAAGCAATGTGAAGGTAGACACCATTTGTTGCTTTGTTCACAAGTCTGTCCATGGTGCCAAAAATAATGTCTAGCATACATAACAAATGCACATGAGTAGATACTAAACGAATGAGCCAATCTGTATTTTACATCTCCCAAGGAGAAACAAGAGCAATTGGATTTCCTTGAGAGAAAAAAAAAAGTAGCAAAGAATTCCCTACCTGCTAAAGCATATCCCAAGCATCTCCTGGTGTTAGCTGTGTTGGAAGAGGCAACACATCAGCTAGTTGTGAAGAGCTGTGCAGCAGTGGAAGAGAGAGATGGCTCGAGGACAAAGTGGTAAAAGGGTTTTTACAATAAATGCTATGAAACAAGCACTTAAACTCACTCATCAAATATTTGGGAGAACCAGGCATGGACAAATATTGGAAATCCCATTTGCCTTGTATTTATTTTTCTTCTTTTAAAGAATTTATTTTAAACCTCTTATAATACAGAGCATGCTTTAAACACTGACATGTTATCTCCCTAGTGAGATAAAATAAAGACAAAGTTTATCTTATTTAGAAGCAATATACACCATCACTTGGTCTTCAAACCTATTTGCAATTTTTTTTGTAATTCAGTAAAGCACGCATACAATTATCTGCAGCCTAGTTTTAACAGACAAATAGCACCTTTAAGTAGTCCTGACTGTCCTAAATTGTTTATTGGATATGAATTTTACAAACAGTACTTGAGTTAGCAGTAACAGTGCAACTGGAGGGTGTTGTGCTTTCTCCAGACTGCAAGACAAGGTCCACCAATAGTGTGGAGGAAGCTGTGGTCCTTTCCAAGGCCATGATTCTTGAGGCCTGCAAGTGTCAGCCCACACATTTCCCTGTGCTTCTGGACTGGTTTGGTGATCTATTGGGTGTCAGGATTTCTTCTGATGGCTTTATGGAATGGATCAATGAGAATAACTTCAAAGAATATGTATGTGGAATTGTCAACCAACCCAGTAAGCATTCATGACTCTCAGACCCCAAAGTGGCACCAGGATCATTTCTCAGCAACAGACTTAAGGCTTCTGCAAACGATAGCTGGTTAACACCATGATGGGCAGGCTTGCCATAGGTTGCACCCTTAGGAACTGGGCACCTGTGGCCACCATGGTGCACACCAATCCTATATATAATGTAACCTTGCTTCGCCTTGTATCCCAGTCTGTGCACCTGGTTGGGCTGGGTGGGGCGGGGAGCCCCATGGAGCATGGAAAGAAGCAGTACTGTGAGCAGTGGGCCCTCAAGAGAAAGCACATCTGACCTGATTGGTTGTTTTTCCATAGCTCCTGGATGTACTTGCATGCATGCATCCTGGATTACCTGATGACTGCCACACACAGAAGGCTAAGAGTCTGGAATATATTGCCATCAACTGAATCACTGCACTAAGAAGAGGCTATTGAGATCCCAGCTTCTTTTTTCACATGTGAAAGCTGAAGTTGCATGAGATACTAAGGGTACTGATGTTGACTATCTAATCCACAGAAGCAGAGTTGCTGGACTGGCAGGATGTTGAAGCAGACTAGAAAATAAGCAGGGAAATCAGGAAGTTTTCAGCTAAGCAAGTCTCACTATTGTGCCCAACAATGGGAATGCTGGTTTTGTTTGGTTTTATTTTTATAAGCATCTCATATATCTCTAGTGGCTAGCTTGAGACTTAGGCAAATAGATCTTTGAAGAAGTTCTACTTCAAAAGAGAGTTTTATAGAATTAGGGTGAAATGTTTTACTGCTATTACACTTGGAAGACTTTTCCAAATGCCAATATTTCAGCTCTGCATCCCAGGAACGAATTGTAAACTTTGTAACTAAAGATGGCTGAAATGAATTTGTGTTACTTTATAAACTTGTGGACTGAGGAAGATTCCTTTTCACTCTAAACTTAGCTGTTATCACCAGTAGATGGTAGAGGCTCATACAACATGAACTCCATAATAGCTTATGTGTGAGGAGAAGCAAGTGAGGTCCAGATTTCCTTGCTTACTTCGCTGATGACAGTTTCTAGCTCAATTTACCCTTTGGAGGAGTGGTATAAAAGAGAATGCATTCCTCTAGGATACAGACCCAGCTCAGTTTACTTTTCTGGGGATATGGAGAGGGGAAGGTAAAGAAAGAAAAAATATCCACATATATGACATTGTAACACGGTGACCAAGGGCACTATGAAATTTGACCTCATCAATGACCTAAAACTTAACCCAATCTAATGAGCAACACATCTTCATGTGGAGATACTAAGACAAAATGAAATGAAGAACTCAATAGATCAAATGACAAACACATTAGAAAGCCTCAAAAACAGAATGGGTGAAGCAGAAGAGAGAATATTGGAATTAGAAGACAGAGAACAGGAAAGGAAACAATCAAATCAAAGAAAAGAAGAAGAAATCAGAAATCTAAAAAATACTGTCAGGAATCTACAGGATACTCTTAAAAAACCCAACATTCGGGTTCTAGGAGTACCTGAAGGCATGGAAAGAGAGAAAGGATTAGAAGGCCTTTTTAGTGAGATACTAGCAGAAAATTTCCCAGGTTTGGAGAAAGACAGAGACATCCTAATACAGGAAGCTCATAGAACCCCTAATAAACATGACCAAAAGAGATCCTCACCACGACACGTCGTAATCAAACTCACCACAGTGAAACACAAAGAAAAGATCCTAAAATGTGCAAGAGAGAAACGCCAGATTACTCTCAGAGGATCTCCAATTAGACTCACAGCTGACTTCTCTTCAGAAACCCTACAAGCTAGAAGGGAATGGCGAGACATAGCCCAGGTGCTAAGAGAGAAAAACTGCCAGCCCAGAATATTATATCCTGCAAAGCTCTCATTTAGGAATGAAGGTGAAATAAAGACCTTTCACAGCAAACAGAAATTGAAAGAATTTGTCGCCACTTGTCCAGCCCTGCAAAAGATGCTTAAAGATGTGTTACATACAGAAACACAGAAACACGGTCACCAATATGAAAGAAGGTAAAGGTAGGAAACCTCACACCAAAAGATCACAGGAATCTCAAACCATATATTAGAAAGTATCTTTGGCTAATGGCAGGGCAAAGTTACTGCTTCTCAATAGTCACATTGAATGTTAATGGCTTGAACTGTCCAGTTAAAAGACACCGATTGGCTGATTGGGTTAAGGAACAAAACCCATTCTTTTGCTGCTTACAAGAAACCCATCTATCCAACAATGATCCATACAGGCTGAGAGTGAAAGGCTGGAAAAAGATATACCATGCCAACAGAAATGAAAAGAGAGCGGGCGTAGCCATCTTAATATCGGACAACATAAACTTTACCACAAAAACTGTTAGGAGAGAAAAAGAGGGGCACTATATAATGATTAAGGGATCCATTCAACAGAAAGATATAACGATTATCAATGTATATGCACCTAATTACAGGGCACAAGCTTATTTAAAAGACTTGTTAAGGGACTTAAAGGGAGACTTAGACCCCAACACAGTAGTACTGGGGGACTTCAATACTCCACTCTCAGAGATAGACAGATCAACAGAACAGAAGATCAACAAGGAGACAGTAGATTTAAATGACACTATAGCCCAAATTGATCTAACAGATATCTACAGAACATTTCATCCTACATCTAAAGACTTTACATTCTTCTCAGCAGTACATGGAACCTTCTCTAGGATTGACCACATACTAGGCCATAAAGCAAGTCTCAGCAAATTCAAGAGAATTAGATTCATACCATGCAGCTTCTCAGACCACAAAGGAATGAAATTGGAAATTGGCAACTCAGGAATCCCTAGAGCACGTGCAAACACATGGAGATTGAACAACATGCTCCTGAATGAACAATGGGTCATAGAAGAAATTAAAAGAGAAATCAAAAATTTTCTGGAAGTAAATAAGGATAACAGCACAACATACCAAAACCTATGCGATACAACAAAAGCAGTGTTAAGAGGAAAGTTTATATCAATAGGTGCCTACATCAAGAAATTGGAAAGGCACCAAATAGATGAGCTTTCAAGTCATCTCAAGGATCTAGAAAATCTGCAGCAAACCAAACCCAAACCCAGTAGGAGAAGAGAAATAATTAAAATCAGAGAAGAAATCAACAGGATTGAATCCAAAAAAACATTACAAAAAATCAGCCAAATGAGGAGCTGGTTTTTTGAAAAAATAAACAAAATTGACACCCCATTGGCCCAACTAACTAAAAAAAGAAGAGAAAAGACCCAAATCAATAGGATCAGAGATGAAATGGGAAACGTAACAACAGACACCAGAAATAAAAAGAATCATCAGAAATTACTACAAGGACTTGTATGCCAGCAAACAGGGAAATCTATCAGAAATGGACAGATTCTTGGACACATACAACCTCCCTAAATTGAGCCAGGAAGACATAGAAAACCTAAACAGACCAATAACTGACACAGAAATTGAAACAGTAATAAAGGCCCTCCCAACAAAGAAAAGCCCAGGGCCAGATGGATTCACTGCTGAGTTCTACCAGACATTTAGAGAAGAACTAACTCCAATTCTTCTCAAACTATTCAGAGCAATCAAAAAAGAGGGAATCCTCCCACATTCTTTCTATGAAGCCAGCATCACCTTAATTCCTAAGCCAGAAAGAGATGCAACATTGAAAGAGAATTACAGACCAATATCCCTGATGAACATAGATGCAAAAATACTCAATAAAATTCTGGCCAATAGAATGCAACAACACATCAGAAAGATCATCCACCCAGACCAGGTGGGATTCATCCCCGGTGTGCAGGGATGGTTCAACATTCGCAAAACAATCAACGTAATACACTACATTAACAGACTGCAGAAGAAAAACCATATGATTCTCTCAATAGACGCAGAGAAAGCATTTGATAAAATACAACACCCTATCATGATGAAAACTCTAAGCAAACTGGGTATGGAAGGAACATTCCTCAATACAATCAAAGCAATATATGAAAAACCCACGGCCAACATCCTATTGAATGGGGAAAAGTTGGAAGCATTTCCACTGAAATCTGGTACCAGACAGGGATGCCCTCTCTCACCACTACTCTTCAATATAGTTCTGGAAGTTTTGGCCAGAGCTATTAGGCAAGAAAAAGAAATTAAAGGGATACAAATTGGGAAGGAAGAACTCAAACTATCCCTCTTTGCAGACGATATGATTCTTTATTTAGGGGACCCAAAGAACTCTACTAAGAGACTATTGGAACTCATCGAAGAGTTTGGCAAAGTAGCAGGATATAAAATCAATGCACAAAAATCAACAGCCTTTGTATACACAGACAATGCCACGGCTGAGGAAGAACTTCTAAGATCAATCCCATTCACAATAGCTACAAAAACAATCAAATACCTTGGAATAAACTTAACCAAGGACATTAAAGAACTGTACGATGAGAATTACAAAACCTTAAAGAAAGAAATAGAAGAGGATACCAAAAAATGGAGAAATCTTCCATGCTCATGGATTGGAAGAATCAACATCATCAAAATGTCCATTTTCCCAAAAGCAATTTACAGATTCAATGCAATACCAATCAAAATACCAAAGACATTCTTCTCAGATCTGGAAAAATGATGCTGAAATTCATATGGAGACACAGAAGACCTCGAATAGCCAAAGCAATCTTGTACAACCAAAACAAAGCCAGAGGCATCACAATACCAGATTTCAGGACATACTACAGGGCAGTTGTAAAGAAAACAGCATGGTACTGGTACAGCAACAGATGGATAGAGCAATGGAACAGAATAGAAACACCAGAAATGAACCCAAACATCTACAGTCAACTCATATTTGATCAAGGATCCAAAACCAATCCCTGGAGTAAGGACAGCCTATTCAATAAATTGTGCTGTAAAAACTGGATTTCCACGTGCAGAAGCATGAAGCAAGATCCCTACCTTTCACCTTACACAAAAATTCACTCAACATGGATTAAAGACTTAAATCTATGACCCAAAACCATCAAATTATTAGAGAACATTGGAGAAACCCTGCAAGATATAGGCACAGGCAAAGACTTCCTGGAAAAGACCCCAGGAGCACAGGCAGTCAAAACCAAAATTAACATTTGGGATTGCATCAAATTGAGAAGTTACGGTACTTCAAAAGAAACAGTCAGGAAAGTGAAGAGGCAACCAACAGAATGGGAAAAAATATTCGCAAACTATACTACAGATAAAGGATTGATAACCAGAATCTACAAAGAAATCAAGAAAATCCACAACAACAAAACAAACAACCCACTTAAGAGATGGGCCAAGGTCCTCAATAGACATTTTTCGAAAGAGGAAATCCAAATGGCCAACAGACACATGAAAAAATGTTCAAGATCACTAGCAATCAGAGAAATGCAAATCAAAACCACAATGAAGTTTCACCTCACCCCAGTTAGAATGGCTCACATTCAGAAATCTACCAACAACAGATGCTGGAGAGGATGTGGGGAAAAAGGGACACTAACCCACTATTAGTGGGAATGCAAACTGGTTAAGCCACTATGGAAGTCAGTCTGGAGATTCCTCAGAAACCTGAACATAACCCTACCATACAACCCAGCCATCCCACTCCTTGGAATTTACCCAAAGGACTTAACTTGGCTAATAAAAAAGCCATCTGCACATTAATGTTTATTGCAGCTCAATTCACAATAGCTAAGACCTGGAACCAACCCAAATGCCAATCAACAGTAGACTGGATAAAGAAATTATGGGACATGTACTCCATAAAATACTATACAGCAGTAAGAAACAACGAAACCCAGTCATTTGCAACAAGATGGAACAATCTGGAAAACATCATGCTGAGTGAATTAAGCCAGTCCCAAAGAGACAAATATCATTTGTTTTCCCTGATCGGTGACAACTGAGCGCCAAAGGGGAAACCTGTTAAGTGAAATGGACACTATAAGCAACAATGAACTGATCAGCTCCTGTCCTGACTTTAGATGTACAATGTAATACTTTATCCTTTTTAGTATTTGTTGTTGTTCTTGTTGTTCTAGTACTAGTGGTTGAACTCTGCAATTAACACACAATTATTCTTAGGTGTTTAAATTTTAACTGAAAAGTGATCCCCCTTAAATCTAAGAGTGGAAAAAGAGAGGGAGGAGATGAACAATTTGGAACATGCTCAATCGGACTGGCCGCAAAAGGTGGAGTTAGAAATGTGCCAGGGGATTCCAACACAATCCCACCAAGATGGCATGTACCAATGCCATCGCACTAGTCCAAGTGATCAATTTCAGCTCACAATTGATAGCTCTGATAGGTCTAAGAATCAAAGGGATCACACAAACAAGACAAGTATCTGCTAATACCAACTGATAGAATCAAAAAGGGAGAGAAAGATCCAACATGGGAAGCGGGATACACAGCAGACTCATAGAATGGCAGATGTCCTAAACAACACTCTGGCCTCAGAATCTGCGCTCAAGGCATTCGGATCTGGCTGAAGAGCCCATGAGAGTATAGCAGGCATGGAAAGCCAAGATATCATGGAAAAAAAAAAAGACCTAAATGAATGATCTCTGTGAGTGAGATCCCAGTGGAAAGAACGGGGCCATCAAAGAAGGAGGTACCCTTCTCCGAAGGGAGGAGAGAACTTCCACTTTGACTATGACCCTATCGGAATAAGATCAAAGTCAGCGAACTCTAAAGGCTTCCATAGCCCTGGCAACTCATGACTAGAGCCTAGGGAGATTACTGACGCCATGAACAGGAGTGTCAAATTGTTAAATCAGCAACAGGAGTCACTGTGTACTTACACCCCATGTGGGATCTGTCCCTAATGTGTCGTCTAAAGTCAAGTGATGCTATAACTAGTACTGAAACAGTATTTTTATACTTTGTGTTTCTGTGTGGGCACAAACTGATGAGGTCTTTACTAATTATATACGGAATTGATCTTCTGTATATAAAGAGAATTGGAAATGAAAAAAAAACAACCTGGTGTTAAAAAGGAAATGGCATAGAAAATTAATTAATTTGAAAAAAATTATGTAGGATCTCTGTCTTTAATGTGCTGTACATTGCTATTTAATGCTATAATTAGTAACCCAATGGTAGTTTTTTTCACTTTATGTTGCTATATGGGCAAAATGTTGAAATCTTTACCTAATATATACTAAACTGATCTTCTGTATATAAAGAGAATTGAAAATGAATCTTTACATGAATGGAAAGGGAAAGGGAGCGGGAAAGGGGAGGGTTGCGGGCGGGAGGGAAGTTATGGGAGGGGGGAAGCCATTGTAACCCATAAGCTATGCTTTGGAAATTTATATTCATTAAATAAAAGTTTAATAAAAAAATTTTAAAAATAAAAAAAAATTAAAAAAATAAACTAAAATGTCAATTTGTTGGGTCAACAACAGGAGCCACTGTGCAGTTGCTCCTCATGTGGGATCTCTGTCCTTAATGTGCTGTACATTGTGATTTAATGCTATAACTAGTACTCAAACAGGATGTTTCACTTTGTGTTTCTATGTGGGTGCAAACTATTGAAATCTTTATACTAAATTGATCTTCTGTATATAAAGATAATTGAAAATGAATCTTGATGCAAATGGAAGGGGAGAGGGATGGGAGAGGGGAGGGTTGTGGGTGGGAGGGAAGTTATGGGAGGGGGAAACCATTGTAATCCATAAGCTGTACACTGGAAATTTATATTTATTAAATAAAAGTTAAAAAAGACAAAATGGAGAGACAATCTCTCTGTTTGCTCTAGGTTAGGACTTGCCTAATGATTTCTGATGATATAGTCACATTTTTAAAAATGCAAATGTGAATAGTATGCATCTCTCCAATATTGATTGGCATGACTTAACTGTGTTAAAACAAAGCTTTTTGCTGTGCCTCACATGTAGCTAGAAACCACTCTGGAAGCTCCAATATCCATGCCTTGTCTCTGCTTGCTTTGTTGTTCCTCTTGTACTCTGATCCATACTCAGCTAGATGAAAGTCATGTCAGAAAGCTTCACTTTCATTTCCATCTATCATAAGAATGCTAATGTATATAGCAAAATATGAATTTTTTCCTGGTTGCTCCAAGTCCTCAAGTTTTTATGTAGCCAGGACAGTCACTGCTAATAAAAATACCTCTGAGGTCTCCAGTTTCAGTTCCCCTTTTGGCAATGCGAACAGTCTCAGTTTCTCCACTGTATCACAAAGTCTCCCTGAAGAGTTCTGTCAGCTTCTGTCCACAAAAATCAACCTTGTCCCAAATCTTACAGATTAGCTCTTTGAAATCCTATCGGTCCTCAAGGCCTCACCAGTGTCCAATAACTATCAGCACAATATGCCACAGAAGCATCAGCAAGGGCGTTTGAACTAACTGGGTAAACCGTGTCATGACCTCTTCTTTAAGCCAGGGGAGTCATTAGGATCTTGAGATAAAATATGGCTGTCAGAGTGCACTTCATGGACGTTACTGCTCCTGGAATCACATGGAGGCAAAGATCTCAGCTATGTGACAGTTTCAGCAATCAGAGCAGGCTCTCATTAAGCTATTCACTAGAGGCAAGGGAACTGGAAAAGGGAAGGAATCAAGTTGTAGAAGAAAAGTCAAAGCACCTCAAACAGATTACATATTGTGAGCAAGGAAGTGCGGTTGGAGAGGGTATAGAGGACTCAATTTTTAGTTAAGAATGAAGGGGAGATGATGACCCACTGCTGTTTGTCACTTGCTTTTCAGCCTCACACCTTTGTGTCACCATTTTCTACCTATGCATTCTATATTCCAGCAAAATTAAGCGGTTTTTCTGCCTGTCATGCATCCCTACATTTTCCCTTTTTTGTGCCTTCACTAATGTTAAAGTCTCCATTTGGAATCTCTTTCTGCCAATATTGAAATCCAAATCTTACCATGAACACCAGACTCTTGTTTATCATGTTTACAGAAGAAAAATAGTAGAGTTCTCAAGAACTGAAATTTTGAAGGAAGACTGTGTTCAGTTCCTGCTTCTGATACTTAAAAACTGTGTGACCTTGAAAACAACGTCACTGTAAATCAAGTTCCACATCCCTATACTATATATAAGAAAGGTAATGACCTCAGTGTGTGGTTAAGATGAATAAATATAAAGTGTTTACATAAAGCATCTGGGGTAGTTCTCAGTGGGACATGTTTGCTGTTACTAAATTACTATTACTGAGCACTTATTTTGTATCAGAAAATGTCCTGGGGGTTGAAGATCCAGTAGTCTAAAAGGTATGATTTCTGTTATTATCAGGTATGATATATTAGGTGAAAAGCAGACATGTGAACACATATTTGGAATATATGAGACACATACCTGTAAGGTGGAATGGTGAACGACTTCAGCAGTATCTGGAAGGGAGGAATGTGCACTCTTAGTAGAAGAAATGGAATAACATCTACAGAGGGAAATATTCTTCGGTGCTTCCATCACCATGAAATTTCCCCAATTCCTCTTAGCTCAAAGGATGTTCTCCTCCTGAACAATACAAGCTCAATAAGAAACCTTTAACTAGACTGTGAACCAGTGACAAGCAGTTGCTGTGTTACTATGTAGGCTTTCCTAAGCAAAGAGCAGGAGTTGCTGCCTGAAGTAGGTGTGCTCATGGTAAGAGAAGGGAAAGAGAGGAAATCAGCGGGGGGCAGGAAGAGCCAGCAAACTGGAGCATAGATGCAGTAGATCATACTTGCCACAGAGGCCTGGGGTCACAGAACAAAAGGCCTATTTGGAGGGACCTCAGGAAAGCTATCATGAAAGACAGCGCCACCAAGTGGCTGCTTCTGAAGTTGGCCCTGTAACAGAGGAGGGGTTAATTCTAAGCTTCCAGACTAAATAGATGACAGATGATTCTGTAGAAAAAAAATAAAGTAAAATTCATCTCTATAATTCAGAAGTCCTCTCAGAAAGTAACGATCCCAGATTTGTTCGAAGTTCAAGCTCTTAAGGTTTGAAGACGAGAGTGTTCAAGCATGTTTTGCACAATTCTTTGTTCAGTAGTTTTTCAAACCCAGTTAGGTAAAGAGTGGCTGGCTTCTTTAATGATGTTTCTCATTTACAGGGCACCAGGGCACCTATTTAAAATCAACAAACAAAAGCTACTTGTAGTGAATAAAGTTAATAAAGAGGGCTTTAAAGTATATTAGGTATAATAAACACCTTGTTTAGATAGAACATTTTTGCTTGTGCAAACCCTATAGAGACAGGCTATGGATGTATATGCCTAGAAGTCATATATCTAGAAGTTTTGTTCCTCAAAAGGATTTTTTTTCATACCAGGCTACTTCTGTAAGAGAAACATATTCTTTGTGCAAAGAGTCAAATGGGACTCATGTTTTAAATAGGCATAGGTTGTGCATTCCTTGACATATAAGATTTTTATCCCCAAAGTACTTTTTCTTTTTCTTAATAAAGAATCAGGTGCAGGTTTTACTAATTCTATCTTTTTTCTTATTCTGTGTATTAAGGCTTTTGGGGGAAAAATTAAACTTGTGGTAAAACTTGATTTAAAATGTTATTTAAAGATGGAAAAGTGTTGCTTACTGCATTATTAAATCTTTTCCTGTCTAATATTGGGAACCAACGGAAACAACATTCTATTTGCTTAGATTTAGAGAAGAAAACAAGGGAAATTCAGGTCCTTCCCTCCAATTTCATCTATTCTGAAGCTTCAAAATTTCTGAATGTTAAGTTTATATTTTGGAATACTTATGCTTAACAGTGACGTGAGATCATCATCATCATCATAATACCAGGAAATTGGTATTCAGGTATTTTCAATTTATCTTTAGTATATTGCATATTTCTGATTTTGAAAGCTTTAACTTGATACAGTCACAATTATTTCTATCACCATTAAATTTCTCCAACACTTAAGATTATTTGAAACAGCCTTGCTGTTTTGTTGGCTCAGTTTTTGCCAAGTTTAAGTTTCTTTTGAAAGGAATATATGTATATATCATTGATATATAGAGGTGCTATTATTTATAACTTTCCCCTTAAATATTTAAGTATAGCCACCAAGGAATCTCTGGGACACGTTTTGATTTCGCTCATGTTTTTCTTATCCCTCTCTCAGATTACATCAACCACTCTGCAGCATGTCACCACTTCCAAAGATTACAGTCAGTGTTCACTGTAAGTCAGTTAATCCACTTGAACCTGTGAGGTGATAGTCATAGAGGGTAAGGGAAGATTTCCTCCGGACTGATCTGACCATGTTTTGTGAAACTAAAACCACAAACATGTGGAGATGTTAGGATGGGATTCTCTGTCCCATTGGTCCCCTTTGTTCCTGTCCTTTCCATCTCTGGTGGGAAGATTTTATTATTATTATTATTATTATTATTATTATTATTATTACTCATAGTGGCATCTTAGAACTAGACTATGAAAAAGTAATTATTTGTTTAATAATGGCTTACCTTGTAATATTTCAGTTTGACCCTTACAATATAGGACATGGAATCTGGAAGCAGGCTGCCTAGGTCTGAAGCTTGAATAAGACATTTAATGTCTCTGTGACTTAGTTTTTTTTTTTTTTCTGTAAAGCAAAAGAAATGACAATTGCACTTAACTCCTAAGTTTTCTACAAGAGATAAATGTTTATGTGAAGTATTTGGACAGTGTCTTGAATGTTCTGAGCATTGATGATAATTGTTTTTCTCTGAATGTCTTTTATTGACTTCATAAGTAGGTTTTTAATATATATGCATGATAAAAAAGTCAAATCTCCCACAAGGAAGCTGAGAATGAAGTTCTCCTGACTTTGACCATACTGGGATTGGTTGCAGGAAAGAGAGAGGTGTGTAAATAGTAGATAGAGGGAAATCAGTAAATAAAGAAAATTACTTATGTCCTCTGAAAGCATTTCTATTTTGAGTGAAAGGCAAATAAATGGGAAAAGTAAAGTTTGCAGCACCCTTTTGAAAATGAGTATGGTTGCTACTTCTAACTGTAAGTTTGCTATCTTTCTAGCAATAGATTGCATCTGAAAACTTTCTCAAACATGGTGAGCTCTAACAGAGCAGTGACACAAAATATCTATGTTATATTCTGGGAAAGAAGATACATGCCAATGGAAGGAGTTTGAATATTGGTGTACTGCAATGCTCGGGACATTTTGATAATTGATGGAGACATTGGGAAATATGTTTCATTTGGAGATCGTGGCTCTGGTTTTGCTTTATCCCTGTAGGAGAGATCAGCAGATACTTGGCTACCTATCTTGTCTTCCCATTATTGTAAGAAAAAAACCTGTGGAGAGATGTGAAAAATTGCCTCTATTTCTTGTTAGGTTATAAAAATTCACTCTTACTTGCTTGACTCCATTATGAGATTAGGTCAAGCTTTATCACTATGTGGAAGACTTATTTAAATTATGTGCAATATTTTCTCTTAGCTAAGTGGGAGTGTTTTGGTGATTTATTGGTGAAGTATGTAAGAATGTTGTCTTGTCAGAAGAAAGATGGCAGGTTTTTAATATGATGAAACTTGTAAGAATGGCCTGGGAAACAGATTAATTGAACATTCTCCAGAGTCTTTGATATGCTACTCATTAATGCATGCTTGTATCTTTCATTTCTCATGTGACCATGTGCTTTGGAATGTTTCATGGAATAGTCAAACACAAAATAAATGAGTTTAAAATTATCTCCATCTTTGTAAATGTCAAATAGTACATTGAACATTTTTATTAATTAAAAAGTCTATATATTCTAAATGAATATTAAAAGCTATTTTATATGAAAAGAGATAGCCCTGGAGAGCCACATAAGTGTATGTGACACATGAAGAACAGGGAAAAATGTTTAATAATCAGAATGTTAGAGCTAGAAGGAACATTGAAGACCATTCTCTCTAGCCTTCCCATTTTTTTAGATGAAGAAACCAAGGCCCAGGTACTTAGTGTCTTTCTCACATTTAACACAGCTCATTATACTTACTGATCAATCCATATATTCCAATTTTCAGCTGAAGTCATCTTTAATTCATTACTGCAGGAAGACTACTCATTGTGTAAATGCATATGTTTGTGAAATACAATGTGAAGCCAAACTTTCCTGGTATTCTTTTAGAATCACTCTCAGTTAAAATTGCCTCAAGATTTCTCATGCCCGCTTACAGGGATCTTGGCTTTGCTTGGAGCATTTTTAACTGCTAGTCATTGTAAAAGTGATCATGGAGACTAGAACTCATGGTGAATCAGCTTCTAGTCATACTTAGGGGAGTTGCAGGGGGATGGCTACTGCTCCAAACTAAGACTATAGGTCCTACTCACTGGATAAGTCTCGAGATTTTTCTCACCCAGGATTTCCTGTAGGGATTTTATCCCAAAAGAATTATACTCTGCACTACATTCCACCTTCCAGGTAGCATGCCCCATGATTCATCTGAAATTATTAAAAACACATCCAAGAAAATGTGAAACATACTGATTGTGCGGTAAATGTTGGTCATTAGCTCTTCATGATTTTGGCATCAGAATATGTAACACCTCTTTCTTATTATTTCTTCCCAGAGCATTAAACAAACACCTTGTTTGAAGTTGAGAATCTCAACACCTAATGACCCTTCTAAGATTCTGCAGCTCAACACCCTCCTTCACAGAAGTGAAAATGAGGGCTAAGGATGGAGAGAGACTGAATTCAGGTCACTCTGGGAGTTAGGTGTGTT